>NC_065589.1:21463602-22088602 GCF_024542745.1 Macaca thibetana thibetana | reverse complement strand
ATTGCCTCTCTTCTATTTCTATTTCTATTAGGAATAACATCAGGTAACAGAAATAAAATGTAATGAAAGAGACAAAAATTGATCATGCTGGGGCCAAATGAGGAATAGAGGCAAAATAGCTAGGCAGATTTTTTGCTCTTGGACACAAAAGCAAATCCTATGTTACAGGCAAGCAGAGTGATAGCTGCTTTCCAACGGATGTGAATGTTCTATGATGATAGCAGGACATGGGACAATGGCGTTGTTTTCTCCCTTGATGACAACCTCAAGTTTTAATCATGTCTCTAAACATCCTATTTTCACCATTGTCCCCATATACCTTTAATGCTTGTTGTAGATTCATATGAATTCAGTAAACACTTATTTTGACTTATTTTATGTGTGATTCGGTCAGGCACTGGAATGGGAGGCAGATATAAAGAGAAGAGCATGTACTTGACGCCTCTACTGGGAATCATTTCTTGCCCCCATCTAATCTGTGTAAACCTCATATGTTCTTTGCTTTAGTCAGCATCACCATCCCCCCGGTTCTTGAGGACCTCTTCCTTCTGCTGCCTTTTCCTCCATATGCAACCAACAGTCAAGTCTCATTGAGACTCTATCCAGAGCCTCTGCCTCCACTGTCACTGTCTCAGCTTTTGTTCATGTTATCCTTTTCTGGCACCACTGATGCAGCCTGACTGACCAACTCCCTACCCCCATCTCCAAAACACCCAACCTCCTCCTTTTTTGTCCACTTCTTTTGTGGGTCAGATTAATGGCATTCGTTTCCAAGCTAGCATTCCAAGAGTTTCTTACTGTTTCTCTTTATGTGTTTCATAATGTACTCAAACTGACCTTCTTGCTCTTTCTGTTCCTGCCTTTCCTTATGCTGCTTCTCTTATTCAGGGGAACCCACATCCCCACACCTCCAAAGCTATCCGTTTTCAGTGGACAATTTCAAACTATTTCCTGTTTCATGACATCTTCTCCAGTTGTCCCTGTCCCTCTATCATTGTTGGAATTATCTCCCTCCTCATTCCTATTTTTCCTAACATTTCATCTCTACCTCTCTTATGTCACTTATGTTATAATACCTTGATTATATTTCTTTTTCTGCCTATCTTCTATTTTCTATACTGTAAATTCTTGGAGAATAAAACATAGTCTGATTTATTTTTGTATCTTCATAATGCTGAGCACAGTGAATATAGACACTCAGAAATATTTAATGATTAAAGAAATAAATGGGAAAACATCATGGTGTTTATCTTCCATGAGCTCAGCATCTAGTGGAGACAACATATGTATGTATATACACACACAAATACACACACACACACACACACACATACAGTGATGCAAGGCCAACTCTGAAAAGGGAAAAACCAGTATTTGTACAAACATTTTGTTAAGAGGTGTAAACAAATGAATACTTAACACTGACTGGGAAATTTGAGGGGGATGGGCTTCTAAGAGTAGGTAGGATTTCAGTCAAATATTGAAGGAAGGATAGAAGACATAAGCAAATTGGAAACAAAGACATTTGGGTTGAGCCAACAGTCTGAGCCAAGGCCTGGAGGCAGGTGAGGGCAGAGCTATGTTCAGAAAACAGTGTCCTTCCTGGTCTCATTGGATGCATTATCCATGAACTTATTTAAGTCTTTTTTTCTTTTTTCTTTCTTTCTTTTTTTTTTTTTTGAGACAGAGTCTTGCTGTGTCTCCCAGGCTGGAGTGCAGTGGTGTGATCTCGTCTCACTGCAAGCTCCGCTTCCCCGGGTTCACGCCATTCTCCTGCCTCAGCCTCCCGAGTAGCTGGGACTACAGGCGCCCACCACCATGCCTGGCTAATTTTTTGTATCTTTAGTAGAGATGGGGTTTCACTAAGTTAGTCAGGATGGTCTCAATCTCCTGGCCTCATGATCCACCCACCTCGGCCTCCCAAAGTGTTGGGATTACAGGAGTGAGTCACCGCACCCAGCCTTAAGTCTTCTATTATGTGTAAGAATCACAGATATATTTCCCTTGGATATGTTTTTCTCCTCGACAGTCTAAGCTGATTCAAGGTTACAGAACCATTTTCTTAATAGTATGTGGGGACAACTCTATTACTGAATAATAGTTATTTTGTGAACTATAGACCTCTCCCCTTACTGAATATAATCAATAGCTACTAAAACCTGTGGGAAGAAATGTGCTCATCTCAACATTTTTATAACTCACCATTTTGTTTCATGATAGCAGAGTGTGCTACAAATCAAACTTAATATGTATCAGTATATTTTTTAGTGGTGCACCACATTTAATTTTAAAAGAGTTAATTCATTTAAGTGTTATAATACAGCATATACATTGACAAGCATGAAAAGTTGAGTGGTGTAATGCCCTGCACATAAAAAATGTGCTCAATAAATATTGGCCAATTTGAACTGGAATAGTGTCCACTCATCAGATTGTCTGGCCAATATTTTTCCACTTACCTGTCCACACAGCAGCAACAGGAGCCACTATGTTAAAAAGTTACACACACACATTCCTGGCCTGGGGGTCCATGAAACACTCCATTGTTTCTATAAATAAATCACCTCTTTTGTGTTTATGTATATTTTTTTCTGACTGTGCTTTGGTCTTTTTCTTTTCTTTTCTTTTCTTTTTTCATTTTAAATGATTTTAATTTTCTGAATATTATGTTACAACTCAAGATATTGCACAATGGTTTAATATTACACTTGTTATTTTTCTCACACTAGTGAGATTTTGATAAACATAGTTGACTTTGGAAGTAACAGAGAATGTTTTCGTTGGTTAAATAATTTCAATGATCTGTGAGGAACTGAAAGCAAGCTATTACATTCATATAAAAGATAAGTACATATCCATAAATTCACTTGGATTCAATGAAAAATAATAAACTCATGTACTTGATAAAACTTAAAGGAAACAAAATTTTAAATGGTGCAAAAATAGAATGTATTTCTTAAAGTTTTCAGTGTACTTCTGCTTTTGAAAACCCACCTAAAAGAATTCTAAGATTATCAGGCCACATTATAAACCCCTTATTTGTAGAAGCAAACAGTTGATAATTTTAAAACAAAATCTCGACTAAATAAATATAGTTCTTCATTATTAAAATAACAAAATCTATGATGGTAAGGTAAAATTTCCCTAAATAATATAAACAAAAAACAACACCAGAAAATAAATGTATCCTGTTATGGCATCTATAAACATTTCTGTTCAAATGTATGGATCTACAGCATTTTCCCTAGGTAACACACACAGTTGTTATCACATTATTATGGAATAAATGCTGAAAAATTAAGAAAAAAATACTAACGGTCACTAGGAACAAATGAAATTCATCACTGCTTCCTTGTGTATCTTTAGATTAAAAAAGATTTCTATATACCATTTAAACAATCCAAATGGAAACTTTATAGTAATAATTTTCAACTTGTAGGAGGCTACAAAGACTCCATACATCCTATCATAGATTGAAAAGTATTATTTTCTATACCAATATTAAAAGGTGAAGACTTTTTGTCCAGAGAACAGAAGGGCTTCTCAAGTGGCTATCCGCTCCCAAACTTGACGGATTGCATCAGGTTCTCTAAGTTTTTTAGAACTAAAATACTAGACTTAATATCTTAACTTCACTGTGAGGCAAAAAAAAAAAAACAAAAACAAAAACAAAAAACAAAAAAACCCCACAAATGTCTATAATATGATTGTCTTCCAACATTTTCCTTTTATCCTGAGTGGTCTTTCCTCCTATACAATCAAACCTCATGGTTGGTGTGAAATTTGGTTACATCAGTGAATCATTTCACAAGCATTTCTAGAACTTGGGATCTAAGAGTTGAAATGAATCCCATTTAGTGACAAAAGCAATAAGGATAGAATTCAGGTGCTATGTGCTGCCATATTCCCTATAAAATAGAGAACAATCATAAGAGAAAATGATCTTCACATCTAGAGGAAACAGAAAAAAATGGAAAGAGATGGCCTTAAAAGCAAGGTCTACAGTTGATCCTGGGTCCAGGTACAGCTTTGTCCTTCCACTAGCTGGGATTCTATCTTTGGATTCTACTAGTCAATATATTCCTCTTTCTCTTGAGCTTGTTGGAGGTGTGTATTTGTCACTTGTCACCAAACTACTATAAGAATTCTGATTCATCTTGGGAGTCAGGAAGCTGGAGCTAATCATACCAGTGGGGAAAGCCTGGAAGATAGCCACAGGGTGTAGAGCAAATGACAACTGGTGGCAATGCTTAAGCTTGAAAGAGGCAGAACAATAGCAAATTACCTGACCTGAAGCAAAGGGTCTAGAATGGCAGTCAGGTTTGACTATTCCTCTGGCAGACACTAGGAAAGAGTGCCCTATGTAGGAAAAATAGGTCTATTCTCAAATGCCTGTGGCCTTATCCTTGGGCTTGGGGAGTGATCTTGAAGACCCTGAGCCAGCTCTGATGCTTATAGGCTGACTCCAATGCAGGATCCTCTTTATAGCAGTGCACAAAGGGCCAGAAATGATAAATTAAATGTAAGTTATGGCTTGAGAACAAATATAAGAGGAAACAGCAGTGGTCCTTGTTCCTCTCATACCTGGTGTCTTAGTTCATTAGTGCTACTGTGACAAACTATCATAGCCTGGGTGGCTGAGGGACAACAGAAATGAATTACTCATAGTCCTGGAGGCTGAGAGGTTCTAGATTGAAATACT
This sequence comes from Macaca thibetana thibetana, assembly GCF_024542745.1. Lineage (NCBI taxonomy): Eukaryota > Metazoa > Chordata > Mammalia > Primates > Cercopithecidae > Macaca > Macaca thibetana. Next base: position 22,083,900 of record NC_065589.1, on the reverse strand, counting down.
AGTGGACATACTTTCTGGTGAGGGCCAGCTTCCTGGTTCATAGATGGCCATCTTTCCAGCGTGTCCTTACTTGGCAGAAGGGGCCAGGGAGCTCTCAGGGGTCACTTTTATAAAGGTGCTAATCCCAATCTTGAGGGTTCCACGCTCATGACCTAATCATCTCCCAAAGGCCCCACCTCCTAATAACCATCACTTTGGGGGTGAGGATTAAAATATGAATGTTGGGGGAGAAGGTGCACACATTCAGTCTCTAGTACCTAAGAAATGAATCAACATCACCTACTTCCATTAGAACCAGATGGTCCTGAACACTCTTAATCTATACCTGTAAGAGAGCCAAGTAAAGCACTATGCCACTTTAGTGATGCAATTGGCTCTTCATTAGAGCATTAGTGTCTTAGAATATGTTTACATGAAAGAGAGAATTCAGATGAGAGCATTCCAGACCAAAATATTGAAATTAGATAATCTGAAATAGACACTTGGCCTGAGTTCTTCTCTGAGAAGTCCAAATAGCAGTAACTGCGGGGTCCTAGAGTCCATCTGGACTCTTAGTTTTTAATGCTGACTGTAAAGCAGATAAACACATCAGAGGGCAGAGTTAGGTGCTTTCTGTGCTTCAGAAAAATAAAAGCCAGTTAGTTGCACAATCAATTGACAAGGAATTATGAAACATCTTATGACTTAGTCCAGTGGAAACTGCCAGAAACCACAGGCCTAAAATTCTCATCGTACCTTGAGAGGTGAGGCAATGCAAAGCTTTTCTGGATAACATGCCTTCACTTTTCAAATTAGTTTACTGCAAGTCTATAAATCAAGACTATTTTTCATTCTTCCCTCTGGTGGGCATCCTTTGTCTGGCTACATCCTAGGGTGGAAGACCTTTCCTCTTACCCAGATGTGTTCAGAAGGCAATAATTCTCTCACGCTCTCTTTATCGCTAATTGCCCTGTCTCTTAAAGCACGCAACTGCAAGGTGAGTGTATGGGGGGATGTGACTCTGAGGCCTTGTTAAACCAGGACCCGTCAGGTTAGACACTGTGGCATAACTTACGTCTACATTTCTGACCATGAACTTACCCAGATTCCTGATCCTGAACTCTTTATGGTCTATCACATTGATGATGACTATATGAAAATTAAAAATAAAATCCAAAAAAGTCCCTTTTGTGTATTTGAGCCAAAGAAGTGTTTCAGAACTTCACAGGGTTTCCATGGTTTGGTTTGGGTTCAACAGGTAAAGAATTTATTCGTTCATTTTTTCCAGTCACCCCATTTCTTAGAGAGAAACTTCATTTTCCCACATAATACACTGAACTGAAGAACATGCTAAGTTAAAAATAAGTGGTAATTCAAAGTATTTAACATTTGTTTATGATTAGAACACAAAGACCTACACATACCCTGGGCAGTAGGAATTAATTTATCAAGGGGAGCAGCCCTGCTTTATCATGGTGGCCTAGACAGGAATTATACAAGTTATATCCATCTTAAATTCTTTTCTAAGGAGGAATGTCGTAGGGCTTAACATATATATTAATGAATGAGAGGTGAGTTTGAAACCCATAAGCCTCTTTCTATGTAGGGAGCTCTATACATACTATCCAGGCAAATGGATTGCATTTCTCTTTTTATTAATCACAAAGGAGTCACATGTTCAACCAGCCAAGACCGGCTTTATTAGTGAATATACATTCCTTACGCCTAGGTTTATAGTGTGCATGCTGAAAGTATTTTATATTCTTCCTTCTGGTTATGGCTATTCAGAGTGATTGAGTTCAAACCCAGTCCTCACGAATTCACCAAATAACCCAGTTCACTGACAAGGAGAGTGATGCCTGTCTTTTTGAGTGGGTCTGTAGGATGCCACATGCCTCCAGGTAAAAATAAAAGCCAAAATAGCGAATACCTGGTGAAGATTTGATTTGACTGCTGCTAAGGATTGAGGAGGTGGATGGGATTTTCCACTCTTCTGCTGGATCTTTCCTTGGTTTGTCCCTAGGACTGTGCAGACCAGGACTGTAGTTCTGAACCCTGGATACTTTGCTTCTTACCCGGAATTCACTGAAGGGACACATGATGAATGATTGGATCTGCTTGCCCGTCATAAATCTCGGCCAGTAGGGGAGGGAGAGACGGGGCTGACGCATCACCTTTGAGGACTGGGTTACAGACTCCTCACTGATTTATCTGCCCATTTCTCCTCATTATGAAAGAAGGAAATGGTTTAACTCAAACATTTTACAGAGACATTTGGTCAGGGTGAACCTCTTCCAGGGGGAAGAGACTCCTGTCTTCATCTTGTTTATTGCTCTCCAAAAGCCATTGTTCTTCAATCTAGACATAACCACTAGGTCTCCATCAACAGATTTTTTTTTTTTCTTGGAAATAATAAATGTTAAATAACCTTGGAATTTGCTAAGGCTTGTTTGCTTTAGGAAGGAATTTGTTATGATTAGCTTGGGTACTTGGAGCCCAAGGGTTCCTGATAGCAAGTGCTGGTTAAAATGAGCAATGATGAAGAGTCAGAGAGATATCGGCTCATGTCCGACCAGCCACTTCCCAGCTGTGTGGCTCCATGCATGTTATTTAACTTCTGAGTCTCAGTTCTTCATCTGTTAAATGACGATAATCATAATGCCTATCTCCTAGAGTCAAACGAGTGAGTGCTTGTCACACAGTAAGTGCTCAATAAATAATTGTTGTCATCCATCAGCATCAAGCCCGTCTTCCCCACAGCATGAACACCAAGATATGAGCAACTAGTGGGAAGGGGACAGTGTATAATTTTTAGCCTTTTTGTCTCTATTATGTTCTAATTCTTTCCTACTGAAGAAACTGAACATCGTCTCCTTGTCTTGGGATTGTGCAGACTTAGTCTTACATTAAACGTTTCAATCATCTGCATGTACATACAGAATAAATTCCAGTCTCTTAGCCACATATACACATTTACATCCTTCCCTTAGATCTGGCTTCTAGTTACCTCCCCAGCCTCACTGCACTCCCTATCTTAGAATATATTTTATAAAAAAGACACAATTGTCTGCAGTTTCCTGCTCAGTCCCACTTTCATGACTTGTATATCCTGTCTATTCTGTCACAAACTTAGTTTCCAATTTTCTTATAATACATTTTTATTTATCTTTCAGAAATATTTGATAGGCACACTTTCTCCTAAACCCTCAGATTGATCTCAGTGACCATCCTGTGTACTTTTTCAATAATTTATATATTTCCCTAGAGATGACAAAATTGCTGCATTTTAATGAAATTATATGCATGTAAGTGTATCTTCCCCACTAGACTGGAAGCTCCTCAAGGGTAAGGATTGTCAAATCAGTGCCTGACACAGGAAATTTTCTAAACATGATTTTTAAGGTTGTTTGAGCTTAATGTTGAGATAAAAGTATTATGCATGTCACTTTCTTCATGTATAAGAATGCAGGAGAAGTAAATATCTCATATAGTTACAGACAGTTATATACAGAAATATTTATTGATATGTCTATATATGCACAGATTAATATGCACACATATACTTCTTTCTTTCTTTCTCTCTCTCTCTCTTTTTTTTTTTTTTTTTTTGAGACGGAGTCTTGCTCTGTCTCCCAGCCTGGAGTGCAATAGCGCAATCTTGGCTCACTGCAACCTCCGCCTCCTGGGTTCAAGTGATTCTCCTGCCTCGGCCTCCTTAGTAGCTTAGATTACAAGCACCTGCCACCATTAACTTTTTGTATTTTTTAGTAGAGACAGGGTTTCACCATGTTGGTAAACCTGGTCTCGAACTCCTAACCTCAGGTCATCCACCCTCCTCGGCCTCCCAAAGTGCTGGGATTACAGGCATGAGCCACCATGCCTGGCCACATGCATATATTTCTTTGGTTTGTTAGCTAAGAGGGCATAAAGAAAGGACAGCCCAGCATCAGTGAACACATCTAGTGCCTAGATGTTGGTTTCAAATACTATTGTCTAATGAAGAACACCAGGGTTCTTTGGAGAAATGGGTGATTCTAAGATACAGCAGAAAATACATAAGATAAGGCGGGAGCACCTTTTATTGCCGTAAAATAAGGAAGTCCTAAAACACAAGCACATACACATACATACACATTGGGAGTATGTCAAAAGGGAAGAAGAGTTTTTTTTTCTTTTTTCTTTTTTTTTTTGAGATGGAGTTTTGCTCTGTCACCCAGGATGGAGTGCAGTGGCACAATCTTGGCTTACTGCAACCTCTGCCTCCTGGGTTCAAGAGATTCTCCTGCCTCAGCCCCCCGAGTAGCTGGGATTACAGGTGTGCATCACCACGCCCGGCTAATTTTTGTATTTTTGGTAGAGATGGGGTTTCACCATTTTGGTCAGGCTAGTCTCAAACTCCTGACCTTGTGATCCACCCACCTCAGCCTCCCACAGTGCTGGGATTACAGGCGTGAGCCACCGCGCCCAGCTGGGAAGAAGAATTTTTTTAAAAGAGTTCCCAATGACCAGAAGCTGAAATAATTAGATCAAAAAAATGTATTGAATTATAACTCAAAGTATAAAATAAATACCAATGAATCTGTACTAAATAGTATAAATACTAGTAATAAATAGATTATTTAATAAATTAATAAGTTAGGGAAGAGAGACAAATCCCCTTAACATAAGAATTTATATAGCTACTCCAACCTAAAGGATTAGAGTGGCATAATTCTCTAGTCTTTAGTTCTGGGCTATGTATTGAGACCTCCTTCCAAATAGTAGAGTATAGAGAGGGAGGGAGAAAATAACTCTAGTGTTATATACAGAAACTGATGACTACAAGTTCAGCCCAGTGATTGTGGTTAACATTAACAGCGATAAGCCATGTCAGTAGCATGTACCCTTGCCATGATATGATGAAAACAAAGTTTTCCTCTATGCTCTTCCCCTCAAAACTCATAACCCAGTCTAATCATGAGAAAAAAAAATCAGACGAATTCTATATTAGGAGCATCCTATAATATTCCTGGCTAGTACAAACCAGTCAAGGTCATCAAAACCAAGGACAAGTCTGAGAAAGTGTCATAGCCAACAGGAGCCTAAGTAGATATGATGACTAAATGCAACATGGTACCTGGATGAGATCCTGGAATAGAAAAAAGACGTTAGGTAAAAACAAAGGAAATCTGAATAAAGCATGGATTTTAGTTGATAGTAATGTATCAATAGTGGTACATTAATTGCAACAAATGTGCTATACTAAGGTATGGTGTTAATAATAGGTGCAACTGTGTGTGGGTTGGGGATGGAGACATGGGAACTCTGGGAACCATCTCCTCAATTTTTCTGTAAATTTAAACTGCTCTAAAACCAAAGTCTAGTAAAAATTACTAAATAGCCAGGCATGGCGGCTCACACCTATAATCCCAACGCCTTGGGAGGCTGAGGTAGGAGGATTGCTTGAGGCCAGGAGTTCAAGACCAGCCTGGACAACATAGCAAGACCCCATCCCTACAAGAAATAATAATAATAATAATAAAGTTAGCTGGGCATGGTGTTGCACGCATGTAGTTCCAGCTACTAAGAGGCTGAGGTGGGAGGTTCACTTGAGCCTGAGAGGTTGAGGTTGCAGTAAGCTATGAGTCACTATACTCCATCCTGGGTGGCAGAGTGAGACTGTCTCAAACCAAAAGACTAACTAAAAAATGAAAAAAGCAAATTAAAGGAACAAAATCAGGATTTGCTGAATAACACTGAAGAAATATACCAATTCTTTCTTAACACAGATGCACTTCCCTACATATCTAAATAGTTCATGTAAACAAATTTATGCCACAGATTAAGTCAATAATTACCTCTACTTTCTGCTTTATTATGTGTGTGTAGTTAGGACTGGAATGAGGATACTTCACATGGAATCTTTCCTACCGTAAGAACAACATGTTCTACAAACACTCAGATTGTTTTTCAATCAGTCGCGCTGCTATCTAAAGATGCATCCACTCTCATCCTTACTTAGTGTAGATCGGTGTCCTGGTCATGAGAAAGGACTATTCCAATTTCCTTTAAGGGCTGACTTAGCAATGATCAAATACACTTGGTTAGAAAAATTAAAAGAATTATAATGGCCACTTTAGTATTTTGGGAAACAGTAAGGTGGGTGAGAGAAGACTAGGCACCAGCCTCTTCAGGTGAGTTTAGGCGGAGAGAGGTGTTTGGTTATCTCACATCCACAAGGAATGAACCTAGATGCTGGCACTCAGAAACCATCACATTCCAGATGAGCTCTATTCTGCTTTGTGGTTGTGGCCACAGCCAGTGACTTATTTCCTGGGCAATAAGTGTTTTGGTTCAAGCGGAAACTGCTGAAGTTAGTGCTCTTAAAGTGTTAACTTCAGACTTGATCAAGAAAAGCTGAAAAGTTAGCTTGCAGCTCTTAAATGACCCTCCATTTAGAGTTGTGCTTAATTTTATCTACATGGTTCTATGTTCTTGCTGAGAGCCTCAGCTAAGTCCTTTTGACAAACAGTGGTGTGGGAGAAAAGCAAAGGATGTCTGCCTGACAGGGTGGCCCAGGTCGGCAAATTAATGTTCCTCCTTGGGGCCAGAGCTGACCAGGAGAAGGATGGCTCTGACCTTGCGAGTTTCACACTGGAGGCCTGCAGAGGTGGTCCATCATGGAGGGAAAAAGACAGAGAGGAAAAACCATAGCAATGTTGAGGAAGTTATTGGATACATCCTCTTCCCGTTTAAATTCTAAGACCCATTCCTCCTCATGTAGACAAAACATCCAAGCGATGGAATGAATGCCTTTCATTTTCAGACGTTTGTAGGGTTGTCGGACCAATGTACCCTGAGGTATGAGAACCTTTGGTTAAGATTCCATTCATAATTCCTTATACCTATGCCGAGCCTTCAACTTTCCAAGCTGTTCTGCAAACCTGCAGTCACCCCCTGACTCCACCCCATGTCTCCAGACAGTATCTTCTCCCATTTCCCTCAAGGGGGAAAAAAATCAACAATAGATTAAATGATTTTACACTGCTTTGGAAAATTGACACCCTATGATTTTGTAAGTCGGCAGGAGTAAGCGGTACTGGGAGGAGGGCAGTAAGGGGTAGGAGTTTAAGAGCACAGGGTCCTGTGCGAAAGGAAAATGGGGCTTTTTGGCACAAACTCACTGAACATGTCAAGATGGTGACAATGGAGCATGAAAGCAAGCATACTCCTTGGGAGTGCCCAGTCATATGCCCATAAAGCTAGTCCTGGTCTGGAGTATCACAAAAATGGGCTCAAATCCTGGCTCTGCTTTTTACAGATTGTGTCACTTTGGGCAAGTTTCTCAGACTCTTGAAAAAGGAGAGTAAGGGTATCTACCTCATTTTTAGAGCATTAAATAAGACCACGGATACAAAGAACAAAGTATATTGTATTATGCAGAAGGCACTCAAGAAACTAATAAGGGGCCAGGTGCGATGGCTCATGCCTATAATCCCAGCACTTTGGGAGGCCGAGGCAGCCGGGTCACCTGAGGTCAGGAGTTCAAGATCAGCCTGGCCCACATGGCAAAACCCCATCTCTACTAAAAAATACAGAAATCAGCCGAGCATGATGGCAGGTGCCTGTAATCCCAGCTACTGGGAAGGCTGAGGGAGAGATAATTGCTTGAACCCGGGAGGCGGAGGTTGCAGTGAGCTAAGATTGCGCCACTGCACTCCAGCCTGGGCAACAGAGTGAGACTCCGTCTCAGAATAAAAAGTAAATAAAAAAAAGAAACTAATAAGGATAATAACAACATTAATAACAGTATAAGCAGGAGTGAGGGGTTGGGTTGGCAGCAACGAATCACTGCCGCTCTTGGGCTGTCCCCAGAAGGCAGACGCGGTGTGGCCAGGGGAAACTGCTGCGCCTCCACAGCTGGCTGCTGGCCGCTCGTTCCCACCTGCAGGCCTCAGAAAAGGCTACCTGGAACTGGCATTTGACACTCCTCGTAGCATAGAAAAGACCAGAAAGTAAGGTCAGGAAACTGCTCCACTGGTTCCCTCCTTGACAAGACATGTGTTTCTGTTTACTTTACGTGGTCTTGTTCTCCCAGAACCCCAGTCCCTCACCACGGTCTGAAATTTCCTGAGGGCCTAGTGCTTGACCTCCACACCTGGGTCTGTTGAGTTGGCTTCCTGCCGTCGCCACTGCCCTTCGGCCTGCTGTCCACCCGCTTGTTGCCCGTTCACCCCCTTGTTGACCTCCTGTGGGCCAGACCTCATAGCGTGTGTGCCCTGTGGCCTTTTTGTCTCTACACTCTCTCTGACCTGACACTGTGACGTCTGTATTTGCCCTCGGGCTGCCTGCTGACTCTTTGCAGCCCTTTGCCTCTGTTCATTGCACACCCCCCAGTTTTGGCTCTTTGCCCAGAACAGTGACCCTAAGGGGCCTGGACCTTGTCTGCCAATGCCCCCAAATATACTGGCAAAATGCAGTTCATTTACCCATCCAGCCTAGCCTAGCCCTGCTCTCCCCATGGTCATAAGGACACGGAACAGCATCTAGTGGAAATTTCTCCACCTGTCTTGATCTGGGTGCACTTCAGGAATGCGATTCATTGAGTTCAACCACCAACTGTATCAGTCACTGGGCTTTAATCAGCAACATTGAAGAAAGCTGTTCTCTCCCCACAGCGTCCTCCTCCCTTTCCCCTGACTCTGGAAAGGCAGAATGGTTGGACATTCTTTCCTTAGGGGTCAGCAAGAGTTCTCCATGAACATGTTTCTTTGTTCTTTATGGTTTAATTATATTCATTTAAAAAAAAAATTCAAGTAGGCTTAGTGCAGAATTAACCCTTTGGGATTATTGGTTAGTTGACAATCCCTAATACCAAGCCATTAATTTTTCATTTTGTAGGTATTGTGGCAGTGAGCCAAGCTGCGGTGGGAAGATTAATAGTCCATCTACCCAGGCTTTGGGTGTGTTTAATATTATGCTAGAGCAGTGTGAACTTCCCTAACACCAGTAGGTGCTTATGGTCTAGCTGAGGAGACCCAATGTGCTTTAAAACATGCATCTGCAGATACTCAAAAATCATTTCAGGCAATGATTTTTCTAACAGATAAGTAGTTTTCAAAGCAGGGTCTGGGCATTTGATAGTTTGCAGGTGGCTTCAAGCAGGCTACAACTCGGGAGTCTCTCAAGAAGTGATTATGTTAACATTGTATTACTTAGCAACATTGTGTGTGATCACTTTGTTCTTCCTGAAATCCTTTCTTCAGTTATGGAGACATCTCTTTCTTGATTCTCTTTCTATCTCATAGGCAATTGTTCTGTCTCCTTGCAGTTCCTCCTCATATCCCAGACTTCCAAATATTGAAATGTCCCTTACCTTTGTGCTAGGAAAAAAGCTTCCATGTGCTCCCCCACGTTATCTCTTCATTCACCCCTTCTCTGCCAAGCTTCGTGCCCTGGGAGGCTGAGCTCTATGAATGACATCATGGACTTTAGTGCTTGTTTGGGTTGTGTCCTCCCAAAATTCATGTGTTGCAGTCCTAACCCCAGTACCTCAGTATGTGGCTTCAGTAAGTTTTTGCAGATGTAATTAGTTAAGATGAGGCATAGTAGAGTAGGGTGACCTCGTGTCCAGTATGACTAGTGTTCTCATAAGATGGAGAATTTGCACAGTGACAGGCAGCCTGGGAGAACACCATATGAACACGAAGGTAGAGAAGAAGATGATACATTGTTGTACCAAACTTCTATTGATCCCAGTGGGGATGGCACCAGGTTCAAGAGCCAAAGAGGAGACCTAGAGCCAGCAAATGAGATGTAGGGTTTACATACAGGGATCAGAGTCCAGCGCTGGCAGGCTGGGCAGGAGAACCACCTTACATACAGTCCAGTGGTTGGACAGGATAGCCCAGTGGCAGCAGGCTAAACAGAAGAATCACAACCACCTGCAAAAGACACGCAGTTTATACCACATTTTCACTTCACATCCTTTTTCTAACAACCTCCAATTGGCAACCTTCATTCAACCCAAACTCGGGGCCTTGAGTATGGCCAGTGGGCTCAGATATTCCTTATAGACAGGGGACAGATCCCCAGGTTGGCCACTCCCAGATTCCTTGGAATCACATTCAGGTGCATCTGCCATACAGGGTCATTATTTGGGTATGCTTAAGCTATTGCTATCAGGTGCATCTACCATACACATAACTGTAAGTCAAAGAATGCCAGCATTCCCAGCAAACCACCAGAAGCTATTGCGAGGAATGGAACAGGTTTTAACAGCAGCACAGTGTCACTTGTAATTGCCTTATGCCTTCCTACACCTTTGAAATCCTTTAAAATAGATATTCCTCTTGTTGTGCAGAAGCTCTTTAGTTTAATTAGATCCCATTTGTCAATTTTTGCTTTTGTTACAATTGCTTTTGGTGATTCCATCATAAAATCTTTGCCCATGCCTATGTCCTGAATGTTATTGCCCAGATTTTCTTCTAGGGTTTTTATAGTTTTGGGTTTTACATTTAAGTACAGACAACCTACAGAATGGGAGAAGATTTTTATGACCTATTGATCTGACAAAGTTCTAATATCAAGAATCTACAAGGAACTTAAGCAAATTTACAAAAAAAGAAAATCAGCAACAACCCCATTAAAAAGTGGGCAAAGGACATGAACAGATACTTCTCAAAAGAAGACATACTATGTCTAAAGAAGGCCTACTATGCAGCCATAAAAAAGGATGAGTTCATGTCCTTTGCAGGAACATGGATGAAGCTGGAAACCATCATTCTAAGCAAACTATCACAAGGACAGAAAACCACACTGCGTGTTCTCACTCATAAGTGGGAGTTGAACAATGACAACACATGGACACAGGGAGGGGAACATCAAACACTGGGGCCGGTCAGTGGGTGAGGGACTGGGGGAGAGATAGCATTAGGAGAAATACCTAACGTAAATGATGAGTTGATGGGTGCAGCAAATGAACATGACGTATGTATACCTATGTAACAAACCTGCACGTTGTGCACATGCACCCTAGAACTTAAAGTATAATAAAAAAGGCATACATGCAGCCAATAAATATATGAAAAAAAGCTGAACATCACTGACCATTAGAAAAATGCAAATCAAAACCACAATGATATACCATCTTACGCCAGTCAGAATGGCAATTATTAAAAAGTCGAGAAACAACAGATGCTGGCAAGATTGTGGAGAAATAGGAACACTTTTATAGTGTTGGTGGGAATATAAACTAGTTCAACTGTTGTGGGAGACAGCCTGGCAATTCCTCAAAGATTTGGAACCAGAAACCCCATTTGACCCAGCAATCCTATTACTAGGTATATACCCAAAGGAATAAAAATCATGTTATTATAAAGACATATGCACACATGTGTTCATTTCAGCACTATTCTCAATAGCAAAGACATGGAATCCACCCAAATGCCTATCAATAATAGACTGAATTAAGACAATGTTTTACATATATACCACAGAATACTATGTAGCCATAAAAAGGCATTTTAGATCATGTCCTTTGTAGGGACACGGATGAAGCTGGAAGTCATTAACCTCAGCAAACTAGGCAGAAACAGAAAACCAAATACCGCATGTTCTCACTTATAAGTAGCAGGTAAACAATGAGAACACATGGACACAGAGAGGGGAACAACACACAATAGGGCCTGTCAGGGAAGAGTGGGGGAGACAGCATCAGGAAAAATCGCTAATGCACGTGGGGCTTAATACCTAGGTGATGGGTTGATGGGTGCAGCAAACCACCAAGGTTTACCTATATAACAAACCTACACATCCTGCATAGGTACCCCAGAACTTACAATAAAATATAAATAAATAAATACTAAATGTTTCTCAACTTATCCTAAATTTCAGCATGCCATTTGTCTCTCAGGGCACTAACTTGTACAGATCTTCCCTCTTTTCTATAGATACTCACTCCCTTCCCTTCCTCATCTCTTATAGGCACATGACTGTCTCCAAATACTGTCTCTGTGCTAGATGTCGCCAATGAATTCCAGACTCTTCTAACTGCCCACTCATTTCTCCTTAATTGTTTAATAGGCATCGTAAACCTTTACATATCCAAAGTTAAGTTTTTGATATTGTCCCCACACTTGTTCCTCTTACAGTCTTCTGTCTCACTGAATGTCACCCCATTCTTCTAGCAGCTTGGGCCGAAAACTTTGGAGTGGCCTAGGTTTTTGTTAGTCCAAGATTATGTATCTGACATCCCATATCCAATCCATTAACACATCTTGTTCAGCCTACATAAAAACATCAATACATCCAGAATGGAGAAGCTGGTGCTCTCATGCCTTGCTGGTGGGAATAGAAAATGGTGTAGCTACTGTGGAAAACACTCTATCAGTTTCTCAAATCATTAAACATAGAACTACCATATGACGTAGCAATTCCTTTCCTTGGTATTGTATGCAAAATAATTAAAATCAGGGACTGGAACAAATATGTGTATATAATTTCCATAGCATCTTTATTCACAATATCCAAAAGATGGAAACGACTCACATGTTCATCATTGGTAAGTCGGTTATCATATACAGTGGGTATCAATATACAATGGAGTATTATTCAGCAATAAAATAGGATGAAACTTTCAGACATGCTACAACATGGATAGACCTTGTAAATATTATACTTACTGAAATAAGTCAGACACGGAAGGACAAGCATGATTCCACTTATATGAGTTACCCAGAATAGTCAAATTCAGAGAGACAGAAAGTAGATGGTGGTTGCCAGGGGATCGGGGAGCAGAAGATGGGGAGTTATTATTTCATGGATATAGAGGTTTTTCTGGGGGTAATACAAATGTTTGGGGCTGGGCATGGTGATTCATGCCTGTAATCCCAGCACTTTGGGAGGCTTAGGCGGGTGGATCACCTGAGGTCGGGAGTTCGAGACCAGCCTGATCAACATGGTGAAACCCCGTCTCCGCTATACAAAAATTAGCTGGGTGTGGTGGTGGGTGCCTGTCATCCCAGCTACTCGGGAGGCTGAGGGAGGAGAATCGCTTGAAACCGGGAGGCAGAGGTTGCGGTGAGCTGAGATCACGTCATTGCACTCTAGCCTGGGTGACAGAGTGAGACTCCATCTCAAAAAAAAGGTTTGCACATAGGTAATGGGGATGGCTACACAGCATTGGGGAGGTGTGTAAAGCCACTCGATTGTATACTTATGAATGGTTAAAGTGATAAATATTATGGTATGTATATTTTAACATGATAAATTTTGTATACATATATATGTCTACATAACATAAATCCACATATTTATGTTCAGGATTTTCTCCCTTCCCACCACTTCCACTACCACCACCTGGGTATGGGCCCATCCTGCCTCACGGCGATCATTGCAGTAGCTTCCTCCCTGGTCTCTCCTCTTCCAAGTTGCTTTACCACAGTTTATGCTCCACAGGAGTGAGCCAGAATAATCCTGTTACCGTCACAATATTCAGATCATGCCATTCCTCCGTTTGACACCCTGAGGCATTTCCCATGTCTTCTGGAGTAAAAGTCCAAGTCTTTACAGTGGCCTGCAAGGCTCTCCATCATCAGGCCTCAGGCACCCTAAGTCTAGTCTCCTACCTTCTCCTCTCCCTCTCCACTCTCACGCCATGTCTAGTCTCCGTATTACTCTTTCTCCTCTTGCTCTGCCTCAGTCACCCCAGGTCTAGCCTCCTTGCATCCCCTGCTCCTCTCCCTCTGCACAGCCCATTGGCCTCCTTGTTTCTCCCTCAACACACCTCATCACTTCAAACACATCGTGCTCGCTGCTCTTTCTGCATGGAAGGCCCTCTCCTTCACTTCTGTCAGGCTTCTGCCCAGCTCCCATCTCATCACTGAGGCCTTTCCCCACACCCACTAGGGAATATTAAGCAACCCCTGCCCCTACACTCCCTAGGCTGCTTTATTTGCCTCTATAGAAATTACAACTATTCAGTGCATGGAACGTATAGTATTGCTTACTTGGTTATTGACTGTATTTCTCTCCCCACCAGGACACTTGAAGGCAGAGACTTTGTTCACTGGTGCCTCCCCTGCACCTAGAATGATGTCTGGCACCCAGTATGCACGTGATACATATTCATTGAATAAATGAATGAAGGAACTATCTATGCATCTGTTCCTGACCTAGATGAATAATTAATGCAATTAATAAAACTTCAGACATTTCCTTATTGGGGTCTGTCTCTGACATTTAGCCTATTTTTTTTTTAATGATTTCAAATTTTTATTTATTTATTTATTTTGAGACAGGGTCTTGCTCTGTTTCCCATGCTGGAGTGCAGTGGTGTGATCTTGGCTCACTGCAACCTTCACCTCCCGGGCTCAAGCTATTCTCATGCCTCAGCCCCTTGAGTAGCTAGGATTACAGGAACCCACCACCACACCTGGCTGATTTTTGTATTTTTAGTAGAGATGGGGTTTCACCATATTATCCAGGCTGGTTTTGAACTCCTGAGCCCAGGTGATCCACTTGCCTTGGCCTCCTGAAGTTCTAGGATCAACTTGTAGATTTAAGGGTACATGTGCAGGTTTGTTACATGGTTATATTGCATGATTATGATGTTGGGATATGAATAATGCCCTGTCACCCATTGCTCATAATTAAAAAGAAATTTGCTTTCCACTCGAAACAGGAGCACATAGATGAAGTGAGCTACAGACCCCTGAGGCCAGTTATGTCTCCTTCTGCCTGATCTGCCATGCTTAGGTCTCCAGGCTTATGGCTTGCCTTGCCTTCCTCCATGTACTATTTTAGGTTTTGGCAACACTGGACTCTACTGAAGTTCTTACAATGCACTGTGACCTCCCTCATCCCTATCCCTTTACTCAGTGCATCAGTTAGTGTTCTCCAGAGGAAGAGAACCAACAGGATAGATAGATGATTGATTGATTGATAGATAGATAGATAGATAGATAGATAGATAGATAGATAGATAGATAGATAGATGAATAGAGATAGGGAGAGAGATGATAGAGATAGATAGAGATAGATAGATGGATAGATAGATAGATGGATAGATAGATAGATGGATAGATAGATAGATAGATAGATAGATAGATAGATAGATAGATAGATAGATAGATAGGAAGACAGAGAGATAGACTTTGATGGAGGCAGTGAAGTCTCAAGGTCTGCCATCTGAAAGATGAAGACCTAGAAGAACCGATCGTGTAGTTTTAGTCTAAGCCCAAAGGGCTGATAACTAGGAGAACCAGTGCTGTAAGGTTTGGTCTGAAAGCCAACAGGCTTGACAACCAAGAAGAGCTGACATTTCAGTTTGAGTTCAACGGCAGAAGAGACCAATATTCCAGCACCTGCAGTCAGGCAGGAGTCCCATCTAACTTGTGGTTGGGTCAGCCTTTTTGTTCTGCTCAGGCCTTTGACTGATTGGTTGCTGGCCATGCACATTAAGGAGGAAAATCTGCTTTACTCAGTTTAATTATACAAATGTTAGTCTCATTAAAACACCCTCACACACACACCCAGAATATTGTTTGACCAAATATCTGAGCACACATGGCCCAGGCAATTAGACATACAAAATTAACCATCACACTCCATTTTAGTCCTCCCTTCACTTGACTATATCTTACTCACAGGTCTCAGTTGGGATGCCTCTTTTGGGAAGTGGGCTCCAAGCACCTCAGGTCATGATTAACTTTTTCCCCAATGTACTCAGAGCAAACACTTTCTTCCTATCACGGTTCTCCACCTCTGGATTGTAATTTTGGTTTGATTTAAGGAGCAGCTTTTTCTGCTTATGACTGCGTCCTAAAGCCTGGTATAATGCCTGCAGCAGAAAAAGGTTCTCCAGATTATTTTTTCCAGCTGTGCATATGAGCAATGGTCCATGGAGCACCTGGAATCCCAAATTCCTTTCAGCAGGGAACATGAGCAAGAGATGCTAAGATAGTGAAAGAAAAGGAAGATAGTGAAAGTGAATGGTGTGATAGCATCTTACAAATTCTAAGGCAAAATGGGAGAGAGAGTCTGAATTCAGTGGCAGTTCGTGTAATCGTTACACAATTTATTGTATTAGAAAAACTTCAAGGAACTCAGCCTCTGACCTGGCAGGCTTTTGGTACCCTCATACTTCAATTCTATTCAAATGATAGACATGGGCTAACAGCTTCAACTTCATAGGGGTGCTGTCAGAAATGCATATGCAGACCTACTCAATAAAAATCTGCATCTTAATGTAGTCTCCAGGTGACGTGAGAAGGCTGAGAAGCTCTGAGCTATGGCTGCTAAGCAGTTGCATAAATATGGGGAACTTACTTAACTTCCAGACCAACATCTCATCTGTAAAGTGGGGACAGTGACACCCAGAGTTGTTGTAACAACTAAATGAGATCTCTCCTGCTGGCTGCAGTGCCTGGAGTAGAATAGAAGTTCAATGGGTTTTAATTTTTCGTTCATCATGAAAGCCATGGGTAAATGGAAGTGGACAGGACGATCACTGTGTCTGTTCTCTAGCTGCCGTGGTGGGATTGTGCTCACCTCAGTACTGATGCTCTTAAAATTTGTTAAGTTCCTGATGAGATTTTTGCAGAGAGCTTCATCAGTGCCATAAGGTTTGCCCAAGTTAACCATAGTTTTTGTTTGTTTGTCTGTCCGTTTTTACTTTGAATATTGGTGTCTTTCATTTCTGAGCTCCACTTTGGATATTTTCTTGGATATTTACCAATGTTCACTGAGTACTAATTATACTAAAGTTCTGTGCTAGATGCTGTTACAGACCCAAAAGATAAATAAAACCAACGCCCTGTCTTGAATGAATTCATAAAATAGTAGAGGAACATAAACACATATGAAGTCAGAAACTGAGAAGTGCCAGCCAAGGTGCTAAGAAAGTTAGAGAATGGAAACATTTCTTCTTAGTATATATTTTATGTTTCCCTAGTAGCTTTTGTCTCAATTTATTTCTCATTATTGAAATACATATTTAATAAGCAGTACCCAGGCTCACCCTACAAAATTAATGTTCACTTTTTACTGTGTTCTTGTTTTGAGCAAGATTTATTCTCTTTCATATTTTAAAAATTGGAATTAATATGCTGTTTCAGAATAGTTCAATTTAATTACTACTTTAAAATTCAAAGAGAAACATCATTAAATATTAATAGGCCAATCTGCAAAAACAAATTTTGCTGGAAGTTTGGCATAGGTAAATGCGGATTTGAGAAAGTATGACAACCCTTGAGAAATAATAGGACTAAGAAGCAGTTTGCATTTTCTAGGCCTCATTTCCTTACTCATAACATTGAGTCTTAGAACTGTGATCCCCAGGTTCTATAGGTCTATGCTGGTGGCATTAAGAAAAACAGCTATTAAAGCCATGTAGGTACTGTTGGTGAGAGAATGGAACTGACATGGTGTGCAAAAGGGAGTGACAAGGACTGTGGAGAACTGGAAAGACCCGCTTTGGGTGAGAGGGTAGACATCATGTCTCTTAGGATGTACCTGTAGGATGTCAGTGTGCCCTGTAGGATGTCCAGAACTGCCTTTTTCGAGGAAGTTGGAAATCTGAATTTTAATGTAAAATATCTTGTTTTTATGTTTTAAAATAGTAGTTCAATGTTAAGCATGATGCTTGCCAAACCAAGCATATCTATATTCTTTTTTTTTTTTTTTTTTTTTTTTTTGAGGTGGAGTCTCGCTCTGTCACCCAGGCTGGAGTGCAGTGGTGCGATCTCAGCTCACTGCAAGCTCCGCCTCCCGGGTTCACGCCATTCTCCTGCCTCAGCCTCCAGAGTAGCTGGGACTACAGGCGCCCGCCACCATGCCCGGCTAATTTTTTTGTATTTTTAGTAGAGACGGGGTTTCACCATGTTAGTCAGGATGGTCTCGACCTCCTGACCTTGTGATCCGCCCGTCTCGGCCTCCCAAAGTGCTGGGATTATAGGCATGAGCCACCGCGGCCGGAAGCATATCTAAATTCTAAATTAAGTCTTCTGGCTTTAAGTTTGCAACTTCTCACCTATACCAAGGGCCTATGAGCAGTCAATCATCAATCACAATTACCCAACAGAGTTGACCTGCAACTCAGTGATTCTCAGCCCAGACAAAGAATTCGCCTCATCTGGAGAGCATTTTACAACTAGCAGGTCCTGGGTCCCACCTGCAGTGATTCTGATTCAATCAGTCTTGGGTTGGTCTCTGACTTCAGTAAGCTTTCAAAATTCCTCACATGATTCCAATATGCAGCTGGGTTTGAGAAGCATTGGTCTCTAGGAATCGTGTCTGTCTCTACCTTGCTGCCACCGCCTTGCCTTGCTCCCATGGTTCTCAGGTCCCCAGGACTGCCTAAGACCTTCTTCCAGCAACACTTGCCTTTTTCATTGTTCCAGAACTTTTATTGGTGATGAGAGACTCTAAAGAAGTCACAGCTTGCTTCCTTTCTGAAGAATGTTGTGATTTTGGCTCATGTGCAGTTCACGACGACTCTTCTCCAACAGCGTGCCATAGTCCATTGTCTCAGGTTCCCATTTTTCCACCAGCTGCAGAGAAGGAAGGGAAAAATAAAAGTGGGTATCCTCTTGCTATTTTTCAATTTTATGCTGTCTAAACAATAGTCATAACAAGCGCTGTGGTAAATCTCTCATTTACTGTCACAGTTGTTCTACTGTTTTGGTGTACTTTTATATTTTTACGCCCTCTAAGTATTGAAAACAAATTAAATTCAGCAAAATAGAAGATCCAGGGAATACAACAAATAATTATTCCTGCCAAGCACGAGTATTTAGCACCTGCATGTTTGGGAAACGTTCAAATTGGTTTGCTTTGTATATGCTGTAAAAGTGCTCTCTGGAGCTAAGGAAATCTCTTTTGGATTTACTTGTTATTTATGTATTTATTTGATTTTTAAAATACAGGCAATAGGCAAATTAGGTTAGGTTGCAGGGTCTCCGGGTACAGCCACAAGATTTTGGAATATTGCATTTGGCCTGGATCTTATATCAGAGTCAGGTTTGGGTTATTAATCTGTGGACCTGGGGCTGGATGGATTATATTAAATACTTTGTACACTTTCATATAACTCATTTTTGTCATGCGGCATTATATTTCTCAGTGGCTAAAGCTTCACAAATGGCTCATAAATATTTTGTGAATGAAGGTTTGGGGATGATAGTGTGTCACAGCAAGAGTGAAATGATGCAAGAGATGGGAGAAAGGGAAAGTGAGCTGCAGAATTTTCACTGCTCCTGCATATCGTAGAGAACTGATTTAGAGGCCTGTGTAGTTTCTCCTTAATTACTTCAGAGATGGTTTTGGAAAATGCAACTCTAAATGGAGCGCAGGATGATTTATGGCACTATTTTATGAGATGGAATTAAAAATTCAAACCAGAATGTGTAACTGTGGCAGCATGGGGCTACTCATTAAGAGGCGGTGAACGCTGCCATTCATTTGCCTGCACCTGCTGGGGGTGGGGGTGGGGGAATCATGCTGATACCTGCCCACTTGACTGGGCTTGGCAAGAATGAGAGCTTCCTGGATCAGTGACTGGAGAAAAACTCTTTGGGGAGGTGGGAGAAACTCCACAACGTCTGTAATGAGAACAGTTGGCAACTTACACAGTACAGGACAGTCGGGCATCCACACAGTGTGGAATCCAGACAGCTCTGAAATTCAAGAGCCTGTGGCTCAGCTTTCTTTATCTGTCAAATGGGATTGGTAACAACCACAGGCTGCTCTGTAAAGAAGACATAAAATCATTTATGGAGAAGCCGCTGGTGAACTAGATCATGGAATAGAAATGTGAATTATAGTGTTTTATTATAAAATCTCCAAGGAAACTGCCTCAATATCTTTTATTATTAGCATGAAGCGGTACCATTGCTTCACAACTTGGTGGTCTATCTAGGAGGTATGTTAGAGGCCACGAAGATCCCTACTTTGTGAAAGTTCTCTGGATTTTGCCTACTAGCATCCATTTAACCTTGATGGAGCTCCGGTTGTGTACACGGGATATTTTGTTGGATCAGTACTTCTACTCACATGAGCAAAGAAGATGCAGTTTCTCCATCTTGTCTATAAGTGATAGGCTTTTTCTTAAGATCACCCTCCTGATAAGTTGTGGGGATAGATCAACTTGGTAACTTGAGTCTGGGAGAGGTGAAATTATCTTTTCATATTTCTCAGCCTCTAGGAAACAAATGTTCAGACCTCTCCATTTCCCTTATTTCCTCCCCAATCGCCCTCTTAAATGGTTCATCTGACCTGTAGGCAGCAGACTGATGGAATCCTAAGGTCCAGGCAGAATCTTTTGCTGCCTCTGCTCTCTGAGTGGTATTCTTCTGTCCACCTGGCCCCTGTCGGCATCTGTAGCCAGTATAATTTGTGGTGGGTGGGTTCACTCTTGCTCCGTTTGGCTCAGTAGCCTTTTTCTGCAGCTTGGCCTCACCTGGATTCTTTGTCGTCATCTGAGTTTCCACCACAGTCCCTTTCCACCCCAGGTGTGGTCCTGATATAAGGTTCCTTCTCTCATCATTAGAGGCCTGTTGCTTCTGAACTCCACTGCCTTGAAGTTATCCCTCACAGGCTGGCAAAATACCCCAGGTCTCACACACACTACACCAGAAACAAGAGTGGCTCCAGCAAGTTAAACCCTGGCCATCCCTCTGATGATAATGCTGGGGTTGCTAATTACCTTTGATGGCACCCTCTCCCCTCACCTACTACTCACCAACGTGACGCAGTTGTAATCTCTATCAGAATCTGTTCTAAAGTTCTTTGCTTTTGACTTTTTCATCTGTTAGCTAAATTATCTAAAATTTCTCCTGATCTCTGAGCCAAAGTCTGGACTCTTGCCCTCCTGCCTCACAGACTCAGTACCCAGGAACTGTCAAAGGCTGGCTGGACTTGTCATTGTTCTGTAGCACATCTTCTGTTTTGCCAGACAATCTCATGGCCTGGCTGTCATGGATGGAAGAGGTATCTTACAACACTACGGAAAACACTTTAAGATCTGAGTCCTCTAGGTTTGGTTCTGGTTTTGCAAAATTGCTTTAACCTTTAGATAAATATTTTTCAAGAAAACCTGGTTTCAGAGCCTTTTGTCTTACTGCAAAATCTTATTCTGAATGACAAACATAAAAGTAGATATTTGTTTCATACTCACCCCCTCTCCTACACACTCCTACACACACAGAGACCATGTATCAGATACTGTTCTAGGCGCTAGGGATACAGTGGTAAAGAAAACAATACATTCCTGCTTCCAAGGAGCTGTCTTCCTAGCGTAGCGTGACAATCAGTAAACCAAATGAGTAAGTAAATATATGAGGTGTTGATATGTGATATGGAGAAAAATAAAGCAAGAGAGAATATGTGATGCAGATGAGGTTCTGGACATTAAGAGTAACATTTGAACTAGACTTGATAGATGCAAGAAAGAAAACCATGCCATGTGGATTATCTGAGAGAAGGCCATGCTAGCAAAGGTCATATAAAAATTAAACATAGAAAAGCATGTTAACATTTTTCGAAATATCCTGATACTTTGTCATCACTGATCCTAAAAGTGCTTGGTGCTTTGTTTTAGGCAGGTATATCCAGACTAAATATGATTAACAAATTATACTTTCTAAAATGCCACAAAGATCAAGTCAAAAATCTCTGGGGAATCTTCTTTACTTATATGACAAAGTCATTTATTTATTCATATAAAATAGAATAAGAGCTGTGGATAAACAAAAATGAATCTGATAGTGTGATATGATTCCTGCTTTCAAGGAGCTCTTGATGAGTCAGAGAGGATGGACTTAATTATAAGAGTGTGTAATAAGATCGACACCAGACATGAGCCTGGGGTCTTTTGGAAATGTGGAGGTATCTAATATGCCCTAGGTGGGAGAGGGAAGTCAGAAGATCACTTCTCAGAGAAAGCAATACCTGATGTGCATCTTAAAGGGCAAGTAGAAGTTACCCAAACAATGCGTGGAAGAGGTGATCAAAGCAGAAGGGGCAACATCATTTAATGCATGCAGATGGGCCGTGCAAGATGAGGTAAATGTGGCTCATCGCTTCTGGAAAGAAGACATGAGGTGGGTGATGATGAGAAATGATGCTGGAGATGTGGACAGAACAAGGAAAGCCAAATTAAATCCAAATTCCTTCACCGGCATATCTTCCTTACCAGGCACATTTCCAGCAGCCTTTGCTCCGTTTAAGCTGAGTTGGGTGTCAGGAATGTCTTCCCTCTGCTGCTCATTCCGACAAAGAGTATTAATTTCTCAAGTCCCGAGTACAGCTGCCATAGCCTGGGAGCCTTCCTTCATTGTGGCTGCCCAGGTGAGCTAACTGATATTTGCCTTAGGTTCCACTCTCACTAGCTCCGTCACTGCCGCCTCTTGTCATCATTTAAATGTTTCATGTATGTCTACTTTCATTTTATGGTTTATAAATTTGAGGGCACAAATTACCTTATGTTTCTCCTACATTGTCCAACATAATGCTCTCCAAACTCAGAATGTACTTGTTAAAAAATGCATTTTATTACTTTAAATCTGCATTGTCCAATATGGTAACCACAAGCCCCAGACAGTCACTTAAATTTAAATTAAGATGATCCATGAACCTTCAGTTTCTTGATCTCATTAGTCACGTTTCAAGTACTTAGTACGTGTACGGCTAGTGGCTACTGTATTGGGCAGCACAGAAAATATTTCCATCATCACAATTGGCCATCACTGCTTTAGAATACTTTTTAAAAGGAGTTTCCAGATGAGAACTGCTTCAGGCCATTTTTGGAATCATACCTATAAATTGTCAAAAGAGTGCCAGTCAATTCTATTGCACATGATGTTAAAGTTATTGATGAAACATTATAATGGGACTCCAGGTAATTTATTTTTATAAGCTTGGCAATACCTAAAATGTAGATATTTATTGAAGAAATAAAAATAATAGCATTTTATTGATGTCTACTCTGTGCCAGATATTATACTAATATGCTATATATTTTATGTTGTGCATCTTTTAATCTTTAGCCCTTTGAAGTATATGTTATTAAAGAAGAGGAAACTGAGGTCATTCTCGTGAAATAAATTACTTAGGATATACAGTCAGGAAGAAGTAGAGCCAGTATCCTAATCCAGAACTGGTGACCCAAAAGCCTGTCCAGAGAATATTTTATCTATGTATCTGAATATTCTATCTATCTATCTATCTATCTATCTATCTATCTATCTATCTAATATTTATCTCTCTCATATATATATATATATATTTACAATATCAGCTACCCAGGTCTAAGACATATTACCATTTTCCATATTTGCATCTTTCTATGAAATAAAGATAGCCAGGCGCGGTGGCTCACACCTGTAATCCCAGCACTTTGGGAGGTGAAGGCAGGTGGATCACCTGAGGCTGGGAGTTCGAGACCAGCCTGACTAACATGGAGAAACTCCATCTCTACTAAAAAAAATACAAAAAAATTAGCCGGGCATGGTGGCACTTGCTTGTAATCCCAGCTACTCGGGAGGCTGAGGCAGGAGAATCCCTTGAACCTGGGAGGCAGAGGTTGCGGTGAGCCAAGATGGCACCATTGCACTCCAGCCTGGGCGACAAGAGGGAAACTTCGTCTAAAAAAAAAAAAAGACCGACACACAGTCTGCCTGGCAGAGAAGACCTCAGGGAACTTACAATCATGACGAAAGGTGAAGGGGAAGTAAGCATGTCTCACATGGCAGCAGGAGAGAGAGAGTGAAGGAGGAAGTACCACTTTCAAACCATCAGATCTCATAGAACTCACTATCATGAGAACAGCATGGGGGAAACTGCCCCCATGATCCAATCACCTCCCACTTGATCCCTCCCTTGACATGTGGAGATTACAATTCATGATGAGATTTGGGTGGGGACACAGAGTAAAACCATATTATCTTTCCTGATTCCATTCTTTTTTCTTCTTCCCGCTGCAAGGATAACTACTATGCTGAAGTTAGTTTGTTCCTTTCCATTCAGATGTCAGTAATTTTATTATGTTTACCTGTATCCAAAAGCATCATATAGTATTACTTTGAAACTTTTAACTTAAATAAAAGGAATGTAGTATTCCTTAACTTAAATAAAAGGAATGTAGTATTGACATTTCTACCCAATATTTTGTTTCAGGATTTATTTCTGTTGATGCATGTAGCTTTGGTTTATTTGTCTCGACTGTTCAGTGTTATTCCATATGTCAGTAGAGTACAGTCTACTCATTCTCCTATTGATAGACATTTCTGTTGCTCCTAATTTTTGTCGATTGCACAAAAAGCTGCCGATATGGTCTGCATATATGTCTCCTCAAGCTTATTGCAAGCATTCATCTGGGACATATATTTCACAAGAAAATCACAAGGTGCTTGGTAGTACACATCTACATGTTACTAGATATCGGTAAATTGTTTTTTAAATGGAGATTTCAATTTATATTCCCATTGACAGTGTTTGAGACTTTCCATTTTCACACACTTCTGTAGTACTGGGAATTTTCACACTTTTAAATTTTTGCTAGTTTGATGAGCATAAAATAAATGGTTTTTTATCTTAATTATTATTTCCTTAATGAAATTGAGCATATTTTCTTCTATTTAGTGGCCATCCAAGTATCCTCTTCCGTGGCTCACCTAACCTTATTCATTGGTCAAATTTCTACAGGGCTATTGATTTATTTTTTATTGATTTATGGGAATTCTTTATATGTTTTGATTACAAATTCTTTATTTTTTATGTGGGTTGCAAATGACTTTCCAATTTATCTTTTCTTTGTCTTTTCATTTTGTTCATAGATGCTTTCAATTTTGATGTAGTTATATTTATAATTTCCTTCTTCAGAGTTTGTACTTTTAGTATCTTTTTTTTGGAGACGGAGTCTCGCTCTGTTGCCCAGGCTGGAGTACAGTGGCGCTATCTCAGCTCACTGCAAGCTCCGCCTCCCGGGTTCATGCCATTCTCCTGCCTCAGCCTCCTGAGTAGCTGGGACTACAGGAGCCCACCACCATGCCTAGCTAATTTTTTGTATTTTTAGTAGAGATGGGGTTTCACCGTGTTAGCCAGGATGGTCTTGATCTCCTGATCTCGTGATCTGCCTACCTTCGCCTCCCAAAGTGCTAGGATTACAGGTGTGAGCCACCGCACCTGGCCTGTACTTTTAGTATCTTAAGATATTTTTTTCATTTTTCAACATCAGAAAGATAATCTCATGTTTTTTCTAAAATGTTTTAAAGCTTTGCTGTTTACAGAAAGGATCTCAGTCAATTCGGATTTTATTTTTGTGTATGATGTAATACAGGTATCTACTGTTTTCATGTAGATCACCAATTTGGCTATTTTAGTTTCGACCAGCCACCTTTCTCATTATGCAGAATGCAACTGTGTCATTTATGGAGTCACCATATGTGTGTGGGTCTGGGTCTGATCTCTCTTCTTTGCTGTTGGTCTCTTTATCCCATTCTTTACAATCTTGTGATTTTTGATATGTTATACTACACTTATTTTCCCTTTGTATTGTTCTTTGAAATTGGTTTGGCTAGTCTTAGCCCTTTCTTTTTCACTCTTAGTTTTTGGAACAGCCTGCCAAGTTTTGGTTTATGGTTTCTCCATTCTGCCAAACCACCTCTATTTTGAGTCCCACTGTGGTGCTAATAACTTTTTAAATATCACTTTATGCTATTTCTAAAAGATAAAAGTCTCTCTCAGGAAGGATGGTGAGATTAAATCAGAAGATGACACTGGGAAGGAGGTAGTGGTTGATCCTGTCAAGCCGTAGGGACTTTGGCCAAGATCAGATGTACAGATAGAGGTGAGAACTGATCACTGGCTGTGCAGAACTGAGGTTAAATGCATCATCCACTCGAGCAAGGTTAGAATTAAGATGTCAGACACATCACGTGCAGGATGATAAGCCAAGATCTGGGAAGAATAAGGGTATTGGGACAGCCAGGGTCTATGATAATTGCCTGGATACCTAGGGAGATGTTAGTTACCTAACAAAAAGCTAACAGAAACAAGGTCACTGCAACTGGAAGCAGTTCTAGACTAGTTACCCCCCCCCCCCGCACCTCCACATTGAGATCTTCCCTTGTAATAAGACAGCATGGCACAATGCTATAAGGAGCAGGACTTTCAAATCTAACAGGTATGGACTCCAGCCCAGAACCACCACAGGGGAGCTGAATGATTTTGGATGAGGTTCTCAGTCCTTTCTAAGCCTCAGTAAAATGAGGAGGATTCTAATTTCTACCTCACAAGTGAGAAAAGCAAAAAGAAAAATGCCTGGCAAGAATAAGTGCTTTAAAATGTCATTTTATTCCATTACAAATGATCGTGGACCTATTAAAAGTGAGTCACTTCCCAAATGCCAGAAACTGTGTCCTTATCCCTCCAGTATCCTCCTGGTCAACTCTGGGGGATCCATTTCATTCTGGTGCACATGCACAGTCATGCACCGCATAAGGACAGTTTGGTCAACAACGGACGTCTTACATGACAGTGGTCCCTTAAGATTGTAACATCATGTTTTACTGTACTTGTTCTATGTTTAGATATGTCTAGATATACAAATATTTACCATTGCATTGCCATTTCCTACAGTATTTAGTACAGTGACATGCTTTACAAGTTGGTAGCCTAGGAGCTACAGGCTCTACCACATAGCCTAGTTGTGTATCTGGCTATACCTAGTTGTGTATCAGCCACTCTTCATTTCTTGGACAGGGAAAGTAATAATAATTTCTCTCTGTCTCCGTTTCCTCATCTGTAAATGGGTCAAATCTTAGTCTTGGTTATGAATATAAGAAAATGAGCGGATATGCAAAAGTGCTTAGCAGAGTGCTCAGTACATATCTGCCTTCTAGAAACACTGGTTAAATAAATGTACTTTGCTAGACAGTGTAGTGTCTAAGAGTCTGTTCACAGATTTATGACAGACGGTTTGGGTCAAATATAGGCTCTGTCACTCATTAGATCTTGGGAAAGGTGCTTAAAGTTGCTTACTTTCTTTTACCCTCCGGTCTCCCTTTGTGAACTAGGAGAATGAATGTTGTTCATCTCAGGGGATTTGTTCTGAGGATTAGTGAAATGATGTATATAAACTGCCTGGCACACTGGAACCACTCAGCAAATGTGAACTTTTATTAAATATTATCACTATACTCCTAGCAGAGGATTGCTTGCTCTGGGGCTTGTTCAATTTGGGATAATATTCAAGTCAAGGGTGAGGGTGATGGCCAGCCTAATGTAATAGAAATTCTAGACTTCAAATTTTAGCACATCATGTGATGCGCAAAGCTGGTTTACAAGGCCCTGGGAGAACTCTTCCTTACCCCTCCACACCACCCCATTTACCAAAGATATAACCCATCACATTCATATTGGGTGTGGCCGGTATATGCATGAGCCGTGATCTCTGAGGCCTTCCTGGTTTGAGTCCTGGGGCTGCTCTGCCCCTTTATAGAGCTGGGCCACTTCCCTTCTTTTGGCCTTGGTACCAGAAAAAGAGAAATTGTCTTCTTTCCATCCTAAGTGGCTGGAGGGTGACACAAAGCATCTGAGTTTTCCTCTTTTTCTTTGTATGTTTCAGGATGGGCATCCCAAGCTCCCCAAAGGATGTGAGCAGAATGAGGGATTGGAATCACAGGTGTGCTAGCCGCTAAACTCAGTGTGTAAGTTGGAAAAAAAGACTTGAGAAAGGGAAAGGAGTTGGAATTATTTTAATCTTAAGTTAGATATAATT
This sequence comes from Macaca thibetana thibetana, assembly GCF_024542745.1. Taxonomy (NCBI): domain Eukaryota; kingdom Metazoa; phylum Chordata; class Mammalia; order Primates; family Cercopithecidae; genus Macaca; species Macaca thibetana. The sequence continues at coordinate 22,056,164 of NC_065589.1, read as the reverse complement.
ACAAAACTTCAGTATCACAGCTGTGGTTATCCACCCAAACACAATCTTCACAGTTTGTGAATTTAGCTTTCTATTCATTAGTGTCTCTCCCCCAGTTGGTGAATGTGTTCTAATCATAAATGAATTCTTAACAGCTTCAAACCAAAGGAATTACAGCACAAAGGTCACTGTTTATTTTTAAATGGATTTTTAAATGTAATACCAAAGATCTATAATAAGAAAATTCACTTCTTCTGGAACTGGTTGGAGGATGAAAGGCCACTTTCCTCAAAGCTCCAGAGGGACGATGTCACATTAAAGCCACTGAAATAAATGGAGGTCCCAAGAGTAGCCCTGCACTCCCATGCATATACTCACAGGCTTCTGTTTCAGGAAAAACTATCTGTAGCTCAGTCTCAGAGGGCCTGAGAATATTGGCTAGAATATAAGAGCAGGTACAGCAAGAAAAACTAAATTAACAATAACTTAAGTCAAATGAAAATTAATTTATTGTTCTTCTTAAAATCCAGGCCAATATGGAATTTCCATTGCAGTACACAGTCCTCAGCAGCCCAAGCGCCTTTATAATTTTCCTCATTTATGGTCAGCACATGTCTGGATGCCAGACACTATAAGGAGTAAAGGGGAAGGGGGAGGCATATATCCTGATTTTAAGGACTTGACACAGATGTCCCACATCTCTTTTCTGCTCACAGGCCATTGGTCAGAATGTGGTCACATGACACACACTCTGCAAGGGAAGCTGGCATATATAATGCTTGCCCTGGGCAGCCATGTTGTCAGCTAAAAATCTAAAAGTGACAGAGGTGATAGGAAAGATCAGATAAGACGAGGGGCAAACTTTGCGTTCATAAAGCCTAAAGACATTAATGTGGGTGTACCACAAGGCCTAGGAGAGGTTCCCACTATGAGCCAGCTCTCAAAGGCTTCATCCATCTAGGTAGAACTAGTCATCCATTGCTACCTAGAAATGTATGCCTCAGTAACAGATTTTTCAGACAGTGCCCGTATTTTAGACCCTTTTATTCTATGTAGTCTAGTAGAAGAAATACGAGATAACTTAATGATTACACAAGTAGATAGCTACATATACCATAGGAGATTCCAATCAAGTGTCAAAAAATTCATAAGTACAGATTATACTTGCCACACAAATGCCACCTTTTTCCTGGCCCACTCATTTGCCACTTCTTATCCACTCATAAAACCAAGTGATGTTAGTTCTTGGCTTTTCTTGCAAAGGTGGCAGCCAAGGAGAAAGTGTTCTAAGCTAAGCAAATAAATGTGTGTGGTTTCAGTTTGACTAGGACATAGGGATCTGAGACTGAGAAATGACAGATAGAAATGGAAGGCTGGGGCCAGATTTTATAAAAGATGTTGGTATTATGTCTTCCCAAACAGATATTGCTAACATTGGACAGGTTCATAGAATGCCACTTACTAAGGCCACTCACTGACTTAGCAGAAAATAAAATGGAATGTATAGACTATGTTCTACCTGGGTTAAAAGAATAGGCTACTATAAACTGTGGCAACCAGGCAACAAGCATTTCTCTCTTCTCTCCTTCCTTGAAATCTGTCCTAGGTAAGAAAGGAAGCAGCAGTAACTGCCTATATGTTGAGTTTAAGGGGTACCAAAACTCGCTTACCAACTTCCGATGACAGAAAAGTCCCAGGTATTAATTCTCAGTTTTATTTGGAGTATGATCATAACTTCTGCTTTTATCCCCTCCTTTTCTTTCTCCTCCTTCTTTATCTTTATTACAGAAGGAAACATTGGACTATAGAGACCTCATTTGTTAATGGATAAAGAAAAATGAGGAACAGGCATCTAGGTTCTAGTTCCGGATCAGCCTTAAAAGTGTAACCCTGGCTCAGGCCATGCCTAGCTCAGCTCTTTGGAACAGATACTTCACTGTTTCATACCATTAGGGGGCCTGAGAAGAAGAGACTCCTCAATGACCTAGTTGAAAGATGTAGGGCCTTTTCTCACCAAGATCACTATGGGAAAGAAGGTAGTGATGAAGAGATAATCTAAGAAAGGAGATAACATGAATTTTATTTTTTCTAATTACTAGCACTTGGGCAAGGCATTGGAGTCTTTGTAGGATAAAGACATGAGGATTCTAGACAATCTTTCTTAGATCCAAGGGGTCTGAGTAACACTGGGTATCATGTGGATTTCACAGGAATATAGAACATAATGAAACCACAACTGACACATCAAATTATTATGGTGAGTATGCGCACTCAATTATACATTTAAAATGTGTCCCATTGATCATTAGGAAATTAATTAACAATTTAGGTACATGTAATGACATTTTTCAGATAATGTAGTCCAAACACACAAAGATATGGTAAATGTGAGAGATTAAGAAAGGATTAGCAAAATAATCTGATTAGTGCTATATATCTTCTGAATGCTTCAAAAGTTTGGAATAATCAATGTATCTGACTTTATTTGCCACAGGTGAAGAAGTATCCTGAATGCGCGCTTAGCACAGAGCTGTCTATCTTTGTATTCAGGAAGTACAGTTTGTATTTTACAGATTTACCTTTAGCTATATGAAAGCATAGCAAGATGAGGGGTAAAAAATGAGTTAGATAGAAAACAGTGTATTTTTGTTTTGTTTTTGTGTTTCCTCAGGAAAGTGCTTTGATTCCTCTTGTTTTTTAAGAACACATTTTCTAAATGTAAAGTTTTAACCTCAGAGGCATCTTGGAAAGAAAATAATAGACTCAACTTGTATCTCTAGCACTACAAGTTAAATATCTTGAAGAAATTAAATACTTTAAAATACGAGCCATTGTCCTAGCCCTGGGTAGCCATGTAAAACATGAAAAACTATATCTATGAGCAGTCATGAAATAACCAAATGCATATATTCTAAATACAAAGAGAAAGTAGAATCCTGGGATATAAATAGGCACCAAAGCTGACTTTTACCTTGAAGGTCTCTGTTGAACCCTGGGTACTTGGAAATTTCAACTTTGATTGCTTCATGGGGTTGGAGGTGGGTACAAGGGTACAGAAATTAAATTTTAAGCCCACTAAAGTGGGGGAATTTCAAAGGAAATTTCTGAATAAGGCTCAAGTATGAATAAAAAATAAAACCTGTCATTCAGACAAACATAGCAAAGAAACTTGCCCTTCTCAAACATGGCTCTTGGTGGGGGGAAAATAATGTCATCAAGAATGCATAGCTAAAAGCCAGTCTTCGTGCAGTTTTTTGGTCAAACATTATGTTACCTGTATAATGTAAAATAAATAGCTAATTTATTTTAACATATTCTTGAGTTAGTAGTCTCCCAAGTTTATTTTCCCTTTCTTATTCTACAGTAAGAGAAATGGCAAGCAAACTTAAATTCCCCCCCTCCCTGGATTAACTCTGTTTTAACCTACACCTCAAGAAATTCCCATTGAAAAATGTATAAGGAAAAGGTGCTTCCCACATTTAGCATCAAAAAGCTAGTACACACACACGCCTCCATCAGTGAGAACGAGCAGAAATGAGATAGCAAAACCAAGACTTCAGTATTGGAAGTGTCTTGATTCTGTAAAAACTTGTAAAGTGTTCAATTGCCAGAATTAGTAGATATGAAATATAAATGTGTTTAATATACTTAAATAGAGCTTGAAGGCATGCATAGAAAATATTAGACATTAAGAAATGAATAAACAGATTTCAATAAGAACCAAGTAGAACTTCCAGAAATTAAAAGTACAATGGTAATTAACATTAAAACTTTGATGGATGAATAAACAACTTAGACATGGGTAAAGAATTAGTGTGCTGCAAGATAAATCCAAATCAATTTGTCCAAAAAGGAGTCTAGACAAACGAAACACAAAAAGATGTGAAAGAGATGTAAAGAGATATGATAGAGTGAGAAAGATTAATATTTGCCTAAACGAAATTTCAGAAAGAATGAATAGAATGGAACAGAGAAAATATGTTAATATCTATAGCTTGATAACATATAATGGCTTCATATGTTAAAAGATACCGACTTAAGATATAGGAAGCTCACTGCACCCCACCCCCACTCCAAGGGAAGAAAAAGAAGTCCGCATACAAACACCAGAAACTGAAGAGCCCAAAGATAAAGAGATCTTAAAAGCAGCTAAAGAGAAAGATCAAACTGCAAAGAGATTAGGTGGGCAACTGATTTCTCCGTGACATTAAGGGAAGACAAAAGACACTATGGAAAGAAAAACTTCTCCGCTTACAAAATTCTTTAGCCAGTGAAGCTATCTTTCCAAAATTAGGGTGAAATAAAGACATGTCAAACATAATCTAAGAGAGTTTATAACCTAAATACCGATTATAAGGGATATTATGCAGAATATATTTCAAGTAGAAAAAAAGGATCTAAGGCAGAAAGTCTGAGAGTAAGAAGGGATGATGGGCTTGGAAATTGGTAAATAGCTGCGTACAGCTAAACATTGTCAATTGCTTAAAGCAATAAAACATATTTCATTTTTTGGATAAAAGATGTTTAGTACTAAAGTATTAAAGTATAATAGTATATAAGTCAAAAGCAACTAAAGCCTTTCTAATTTCAGAAGGGTAAAATAAATGATCATCTTTGGTTCTTGATCAATATTTGTGTTAAAATAGCACTAGATTGTTAGGCAGAGAACATATAACTTCCAAACCAGTGATAGCAGAAAGAGGGAAATTGAATTAGAAAATAAAAAAAGAAATGAAACAGAAACCCCTCAATCATTTTGAGAGAAAGCAGTGAAGAACTTGCTTTCTTTGAACCCGGGGGAAGTGGGTTCAAAGAGACAGCATGAAGCAGCATGAAAAATTAAATTTGGGCTGAGCACCGTGGCTCACACCTGTAATCCCAGCACTTTGGGAGGCAGAGATGGGTGGATCACCTGAGGTCGGTGGTTCAAGACCAGCTTGGCCAATGTGGTGAAACCCCATCTCTACTAAAAATACAAAAATTAGCCGGGCATGGTTGAGTGTGCCTGTGGTCCCAGCTACTCGGGAGGCTGAGGCAGAAGAATTGCTTGAACCCAGAAGGCAGAGACTGCAGTGAGCCGAGATAGTGCCATTGCACCCCAGCCTGGGTAATAGAGCGAGACTCCATATCAAAAAAATTAAAGAAAAATAAATAAATAAACAAATTCAAATATCATAGTGATATACAAATAGTGGTTATGTATATATTGGAATACTGTACAGGAGTGAAAATTAGCAAACTGTTCCCCGAAACCTGTTCTTTTCTTCTTCCTGGCACATGTCAGCTCTGACAGATAGAACTGATTTTCCCAGCCTCCAGTGGAGCTAGGCTCTTCTCTATAACTAAGTTTCTGCCAAAGAAATGTTTGTAAATATGATATGCTTTTCTTTAACTTTGCTTTTACAATGAGATCCCAGCATTTCTTGGTCTAGACTTTTTTTCTTTTCTCTTCTCTGGGATGAAATATGACCATGCGTAGAACCCAGCTTTGACCAGACAGATGTGGTCATAGCTCAAGGGGGTGCCATGGCAACCAGATGGGTGATCCTGAGTCCTGTATGACCATGTAGGGTAAGGCCACACCCCAGCTTGCAATGCTGTCTAAAAACCTCTTCCCTAAAAGGGAAATTAACTTGTCTTGTTTAAGCCACTGCATTTTTTTTTTGTTATAGTAGCTTAGCCCCTGTCCTAATGAATGCCATGTGCATCAATGAAATAAAGCTCTAAAGTATAATGTTCAAGTAAAGAATAATTTCACAGAAGATAGCATACAGTACCCTTCCATACCTATACACACACACACAAATATATATACACACACACAAATATATATATATATACACACACACACACACACACACACATATGTAAAGTGGGCAAAGATACTACATATTTGTGTACATACACACACAGAGAGACATTCAATGCTAAACAATATGTTATTTGGAGATTTATATAGAGGGTAAAATTATGATATCAGCAAATAATCTAAAACTCAGAATAATGATCATCTTTGAGGAGTACTGTGGAAAATGTTATGGAGGAGTGATACGCAAGGGGCTATTTATTAACCTAGGTGGTGAGTACATGGATGCTAATTCTATTATTTACAATATACAGGAATGCTTTATACACTATTTTATAAGTGTGAATAATTAACAACGAAAATAAATAGCAGAAAATAGGGAGCCAGGAGGCCTAGGCTCTAGGTCAGGGAGTTCAATTAAGTACAAGCACGATCTTTGACAAGTTGCCTTAACTCTCTATGTCTCAACTTCCTTATCTGTAATAACAGATTCCTTTGTATTTAAATTCTACACATTTTCATTAAATCTTTGTACAGCCTGGACCATTTCACAGAAAACATTTCACAGAAGTCATAAGATTCCCTGAACTTTGGACTAGTTTTAGAGAATAAAGGTTTCCCTCTCTCTGTAGTTTCAAAAGAGAACATAATTTTGTAGGTTACGGAACAGAAAGTAGAGAATAGATCATAATAAGAACATTTAGAAACAGAAGTCCAAGAAGCTGAATGAAGGTACCACAATATCAGAAACAGATATGCATAAAAGTATATGTAAATTCTTTTTCATGTACAGGATCTAAAAAAGGTTAAAAATATCCCCAGGAAGTTTTCGTTTGTCTTTTGCTTAGTTTGTTACTTTGTTTTTCTTGGGGAAAGATTTTTTTTAATGTATTTGTTCCACATTAAGCCATGAAATTGTTTAACTGACCTTACTAAACATCAGTTTCCTTATCTGTAAATGCAGAAAGATACTACTTATAACATAGGATTATTTTCAGGATTAAATGAGATAATGCAAGCATAGTGCTAATACAGCATCTAGCACTTAGTAAGCATTCAATAGATGTTAGAGGTGATGATGAGGATGAGAAAGGAGAGAAAAATGATAGTGAGACGGGGACTTCTATATTTTAAACAGTGCAATGCTTTCCAGTAAAAACTCTGGGGTTTTAGGTTTGTTTTAATAGAGTTATATTTGTGTGGATGTAACTAAATCAAGAAAAAAACACTCAGTTCTTCTGATGGTGAAGCACTCATTCCATGACCATAAGGAGAATGGAAAAAGTAAAAATGCCCCCACAGGCAGGCATGGCTGCAAAGCCACTGATTCAGCAAAAGTGTGAGCCTTAGTCATCCAAAACAGGTTTTTCAACATCTATTTTTTTTCTATTGATACGTGCTTACTTTTCAGATGTGCTTCTGAATGTCAGACAAATTGGAAGAATATCAGCAACAATTACTCTTACTCCTTCTTACTATTTCTTCCTCCCTGTCTTCCTCCTTCTCCTTCTTTCCCTTTTTTCCCCCTTTTCTTCTTCCTCTTCATCTTTTCCTTCTGTTTCTTCTATTCTTCCTCCTCCAATTTTTAAAATAATCATCACAGCATCATCATTTATTAATTATAGCAAACAACTTTTTTTCTTTCCAGCACCCCTTTCTCCTCCTCTTTTTCTTGATTCTTCTTTCCCCCATTTTATATTGCTAAGAGGGGCATGGCCGTTCCTTCCCAATTCTCTATCCAGCCACAAGTGAAGACACAGATAGAAATCTGGCTAAACAGAGTAACCCAGCTCCCTGACCATGGCAATTGGTGAAGTGTTGATATCTGCCTCAAGCAAAGCCAATTAGACAGTTGTCAGATATTTGAGATTTGATATATAGAAGCTACAAAGAAGGTAGAGCCTCCTTCTTCATGATTAAAAAAAAAAGTATATAGAAGTTATTTGTGGCTTTCTTAACCATAATCACTTGGGAGAATTTGTTTGCAGGAGGAAAGAGGCCAAAACAAAAATAGAAGAATAAATGAAAGCAAGAGGGCAAGAGAGGCTGAGAGGAAGAGAGAGATAGAGAGAGAACGAGGGAGAGAGCGAGCAAGAGAACTAGGGAAGAATCTGATGATAATTTTTGGTAACTGGATTCAAAATTTCTCAAGCCACATTTGTATATAAGAGTTTTTAGTTACATGAAAACATACCTTTTAAAACACTGAACCAGTTTGAGTTGGGTTTTTGTCATTGATACCCCAAATATTTATTACTCTGATAACTTGAATGAAGTAACTTATTAAGATTCAAGGTATAAGTACAAGCACTTAAATTTGTAATCAAAAAGGACATGCAACATAAAAAAGATATGCTTTTCAGAGCACTCTTATTAGACATGGATAGTTAGTTCAACTAAATTTTTCTGGCTGATCTGAATAAGTCATATTCAATAGACGACTCAATTTTAGATAAAGTTTCTTACTTAAAAGTTTTTAAACATGAAAGCATCTTTCTTATTGTGTTCTGTGAATAGCAGCATACTTATGCAATATTTGTTTATAAAATTTGTATGGTTTACAAACAGTAGTATAAGGAAAATTTAACATTTGTCATGCATCACGTGAGTGGCTGAACAGACACCACATTTGAAGACAATTTTAAAAACAACAGAATCTGTTATTTTTCATTTGCTTTTGGCTCCATATTTAAACAGAAAAAAGGGAATACGGTAAATATTTTACAGATGTAAATACTGGTATCACATCTCTATTAATCATGTAGTACAACATTTGATAGTCTCAATTAAAACCCTTAATTTGCCTGCTATAGTGCCTGCAGTCCCTAGAGTAATTGCTCTCTTATTTTCCTGGATAACTTATTTAGGGAAAAATAAAATAATGAAATGATCTTAAAAATGAAAAGGCCTGAAAATAGCGCTCTTATTTAAATTACAATACTTCACACTCATCTGAGATTTCTTCATCTCTGCAATAACGCAGCTGTTTTCCTCAGGGTGTTCTCACAAGTTCATAAAGAAAAAAATTGTTATGAGCCTTTGGAAACCCCAAGGAAGGCAGCTGTGTTTTTGATAAACTGGCTACAGTTTCAACACTTCAAGCGATAGAGAAATTTACACGGGAATCTTCTGCATTATATATCCATGAGCAATATATTTTCAACAATAACAACATACACTGTATTTAGTCAAAGTTTACACAGCAGAGCAGCCAGGCTGAACACTGTGAAATTAAAAACCTGACCTTTAGCAGAAGACTCTGCCCTAAACATACAGAGTGTCATTCCCTCCAACCTCTACAAAAACACAAGGGAAATCAGGCCATGGTAAAGAGATGCATTGGCTGAACTTCCCATCAGACATTCAAGCGTCACATGTTTCTTCACGTTCCGTAGAGGGAATATGTCATAAATCAGTGGCATTAACCAAGGATTTTAGTAAAGAAAAAGTTGACCAGATCTTGAGTGATTGAAGGTTGGGATACTGCCAATCCGAAATTCTCTTGTGCGTGAGGTTGTACTGAATCCTCCCTACTCCCTCACCTTTACTATCAAAGCACTTATCCTTCAGATTCTCGACACGGAAGGAAAATCCCCAGATTGAACCTATTTTAATGTTTTGTGTGTACCTTTTTAGGAAGTGTCCCAGGTTGTGTCCACCCAGTCGCAGGGAAAATCATCATCAGTGTGTCCTATGGCGGAAGGTACTCACTTCTCCCTGATGTGCTTTCACCCCTTGTAGTTGCCTTTGCCTTGCGTTGAACAGCCTCCTAGATGATTCCTCCAGGCACAGCCATCATTCTTTGTTAGATCTGTTCTCCATCAAGCCAACTCTTATTATTCAGTGCTTGTTTCTTCCTTTGTGCACCATTTATCCTGCTGACTTTTCTTTTACACTTGCTTCTTGCTGCTCTCTTAGGCTTCTAGACAATGGTCATTGCAACAGATTATCTAAGAAAAGTCCAACTTCAACTTACTCTTGAGTGGCATCTCTCTTAAGAGGTCTGTAGAGCTCCATTTATTTGTTTGTCTGTTTGTTTATTTGCTTTAAGGAGATAGTGGCATTGTTTCTGTGAATATTCACCAATCTCATTTATTGAGCACTTATGAATTCCTATTATGGGTTATATATGTATGTTTTCTAATAAAGAGGACAGAGACAGGCAAGGAAAGAAGTGACTGTTGTGGTATGATGTGCACAGTCAGCGGAATAGGCAACATTTACAGTGCTGGAACTCAGGGCCTTCTTGTGGGGTGAAATTAGCGGTCTAACCATCCCTGTGCATTGATCATCACATGAGCAGCCTACATGCATGCTGGAGCTTCAAGTGGGTTGTGCTGTGGACTCAGCTACTTCATGTTAGTCTCCTTTTATAGGTGAGTCTCCAGGGTAAAATAATTTTCCAGAGATCATAGAACTAGTAAATGACAGCAGCAGGATTCACAGGTGTGTCTATTTCCAAAGCCCATTTGTATCCTAACACCAAGAGAGACAATCTTCCTTTCTCCTTTATAAACCTGGTTTTAAATCTCTGCTATACGGTCCTGGAATTGAGAATCCAAGCTCATGTTTGTTACACATTAAGAATAAGTGGCATCTAATATAGATGAAAATAAATTATGATAATTTGATGAACTTACCATGTTAATACCTTAACTACCTCTCTTTCACTAGGGCTGGGACAATCAGTAGTGTCACAGACATCAAAACAACTTCATCTGTCTTATGCTAGACATCACCAATCAAGCACCACATACACTGCATACATCAAAACAACTCCACCTGTCCCATGGTAGACATCATCAGTCAACCACCACATTCTGCTTTGCTTGTGCCAGGTATAGCCAGGGAGGCCTTCTCCACACAGTGCTCTGAGAACACTGTACCTACAACCAGCCAGCTTTGGCAGATGTCGTAGGCTAAACTGTGTTTCCCCCAAAATCATATGTTGAAATCCTAATCCCCAATTCCTCAGAATCTTACTTTATTTGAAGATATGATCTTTGCAGTGGTAATCAAGGTAAAATGAGGTCATTAGGGTCAGCTTTAATCCAATATGGCTGGATTCCTTATAAAAAGTGGAAATTTGGAGACAGATATAAACACAGGGAGGGGATCGTGTAAACATGAAGGTACAGATTCACAAGCCAAGGAATGTAAAAGGCTTCCATCAAACCACCGGAAGCCAAGAGTGAAGGAAGCAACAGATCTTCCCTCACAGCCCTCAGAGGAAACCAATCCCAATGGCTGACACCTTAACATTGGACTTCCAGCATCCAGAACCCTGAAACAATCAATTACTGTTGTTTAAACCACTCAGTTTCTAATAATTTGTTATGTCAATCCTACCACACAAATATAGCAGGTAGGTTAAAAGCTATTTACTACTTCCATATTGGGGAAGGTAGGCAAAAAACAAAAAAACCCCAAATTAGTTGGTTCTACTCTTTCCTCTGCCACTGTGATGCCATGTACCGCCAAAACATTATTATTCTTAATCTAAACTCAGTTTTCCTGTTAGAGTCAGTATAATGTATGGTCCCATGTGGCAGAATAAATTAGCAATGGATGAAATTAGGTGTTATCTACCTCAAATGTCCTTTAGACTAAGCAAAGTTAACATATCACATAGCAAATCATGGCCACACTCATAGGCAAAGAACTAATAGCATTCATTGGGAGTATGAAGCTGGGAGCAGTGGAAGTCACCTTTCACCAATATTCCTCAACCCCTGTCCAAATTGCACCACTTATAAAGACTACCTGCTCATGACACAGCCATGCTAGTAAATCTTGATATTAGGCACTATGATGCTTATATACGTTATTTCAGCAAAGGGCTATTATCACGAAGTAGCAGGATAAAAGTCAAAGGATGTGTGTGTGACTGTATGTGTGTAGATGCTTCATGCTAGGTGAAAATTAGACTCTCTTGTATACTATTGCTAAATGAATAAACTAATTGATGAATGAATGAATAATTTATGACACAGTGCCCAGAAAAGAGCATAGGTTTTAGCATAAGGCAGAATCAGGTTGCAAAGAATAAAGCACCACCACAGTAATGTTAATTTTTTTCACACTCCTTGCTTTCATTGCCACTTTTATGCAAGGACTGCAGGCTCTCTTTCATTGAGCACCTTGACTTAGTTTTCATAGTCCTATTTCTAGCTTTGGGCAAGATTTATCTAAGAAGAACTAGGTGAACTCAGTTGAATAATTCCCACTTCAGGGACAATGACAACCTTCTCCTCTTTTAGGAAAGAGTGACTCTATTGAAAAACCAATGTTTTGTAAATTAAGGTTTTATTAATCAATTACCATTTGCAGTAAGTGAGTGCACTAGCAGAAAGCAAGCATGATATACCGTACTAGTGATCAAAGAGTGTGTGGGGATGACATACTCATTTATGTCTCTCAAGGTACATATTACAGTCATAGCTCCCACATTTCCAAGTCCTCTGTGCTGAATGGTACCTATTTTGTTCCTCATTCTTCTAAATTGCCCAGTCAACCAGCTGGCCCTGAAGGCACATTCAGCAGTTATGGAATTTTGCATAAGGTAGCTAACGATTGCTTGTGCCTTGTGGATTCCTTTTCTGTGACACTAGAGTTCTTCCTGGTGTCATACCTGGGTCTTTCTGGCTTTTGAAGGTCATAAATAAGGTCAGAGAATTTCACAAAGTTGCTTATATACTTTTATATCATACCTCGTTATTTTAAATCAATAAGTTGTGGCCAGGTGCGGTGGCTCACACCTGTAATCCCAGTTCTTTGAGAGGTTGATGTGGGAGGATTGCTTTAGCCCAGAAATTTGAAGATGTGGTGAGCTATGATTGCACCACTGTACTCCAGCCTGGGCAACAGAGACCTTATCTCTCCATTCACTCAAAAAAGTTGCTGAAAACCAACCTCAGAATATAGCAAGGCACTAAATGTTTCACCAAAGAGAGGCACAGATTCAGCATCACTTGACACAAGGGTTGTGGCCCTCTCCAAATGGTATTGGTTGACTTTACCATTTTCTTTCTGTATCATAGGTAGGAAAGCTCTGTTAAAAGTTCCTTCTAGTCAAGAAATTTTTTCCAACTTTTGCTCTTATTTCCTGCTTCTAAATCTTCTGCTCCTAATATAGGAACTCCATTTAATTCCAATGAAAATTAGCACTTACTTTAAAATAGTACTTACCTTAAAATAAAATTAGCACTTACCTTAAAGCATGTCCATGCAATATTTGAGACATATACTAAAATATTCTTCCTTGCTTATCTGAAATTCAAATTTAACTGGTTGCCCTGTATTTTATTTGCAAAATCTGGCAACTCCAGTTACATGTAACTTTCAAAGTAATATATTTCCCTATCTAAAAGAAACTAGCATCAATATAAAATTAATTTATGAAAATCTTTTTTGTACATACATTCAACTTATTAATAAAGGCAACTAAATGGAAAAAATGGTTGAGAAGTACTGTCACCATGGATATAGTTTGTTTTTTAAGTCAGCTTTTTCTTTTAAGTAGTCAAGGAATCTTTGATAGGAGCTTGGCATCTCTGAATGACAGTCTCTTCTTCTTAGCATTGGAAAAAGAGGAATATTTTTGGTTGCCAAATACCCTTATTTGTATCCCAAGAAGAAAATTGTAAAGCTGAAATTATAACTAACTTAGCCAATGTCATACTTTATTTCCTTTGTGTGTGTTTTCACCTGAAGATGCTGAAAGAAGGTAGTACTGCTTTTCCGAAAGTGAAAAAGTTGTCTTAATGTACTAATCCAACTACACTCTCTCACCGAAGACTGTAGTGGCAGACAAAGCCCCTTGGTTCACGTTGAAGGGAGATGTGAAGTGAACTCACTTGGAAGTAGAACTGCATTTACAGAAGAAACGTTATAGCTGCACATGTCAACTTTTTCTGCTCTATAACAAATGTGCCAACTGGAAGCCCACCTGAAAGTCTGTTGCAAAGCCTAGTGCTGACATAATAGATTAACCTTGATAGTTTGCAAACAACTTTTTGGTCTGTACTATTCTCTTGCCTCAATGATATCACCATGTAATGAGAGAAAGTGACGAGGGAAAAGGTAATTATAACTGTCTTAGTGAAAGGTAATTCAGAGCATAACAAATAAAACTATACATAACTGGTCAAGAACAAGGACTTGAATTTGAGGACAATCAGGTATAGGATAGCTTATCTCTTCCTTTGGAATGCAGCTCTGTGACACAGCAGGTACATATTTGCTGCAAAAGTATAACATATGGTGACGAAAAATTGAAACGGGCTAAGTGGCAAACCAAGTACAGTATTTTCTCTTTTCTTTACAATACAAGTGATACGTTGCTAACAGAAAAATGGGATTCAGTATATTTCAAACTTGAATATAAGGATGATATCCTTTTGGAAACATAGTGACTGACACTGGATACGTATAAGGAGAATTTTTAATGATATATGAATTTAGTAAAGGTACAGACGTCGTTTCCTAGTGGTCCAGAACATACACAGAACACAAATTGTCAAGCCAAGAGACTTAGACATACAGCAAACTCTTCTGTTCTCAGATAAACTGTAAAAATAAATGAAGTCATCAACAATATCAAGTGTAATTTAATAATAATTTTTCCTTCAACATTTAATAGTTTCCAGATGGTTTGATATTTCTCCAAAAATAGAAAGAGTATATACATTTATAAAATGAAAGCAGGCACTTAATTATTTTCTAGAAATAGAAGCAAAAATCTGATAAAATATGCAATTTACATTTATCAAATACATTTATCTATAATCATAGATATCATATAGAAGAATATTTAATAAAGATATGTATTTAATTTGCTTCAGAAGATTTGCCTCATTCAGGAAGTGTTCATGTTTTTCTCTGCTTAATTTTCTCCTTTCTATCCATGTTTTTATTTGTGAAGTCTACTTCTTTTCTACTATGAGTTATTTGATAGTAAAACATGTTATTTTAATTTTTCTTCTTTCACACAAGTTGGAAAATGGCTTTAAATAACTGTACACAGGAACTTAGCAAACACTTGTCATTTGACTAAACCCTGTGAATCTTAAATGCCTAAAGATAAGGGGATGTAATAGGATATTTGGATGGTTTTTGCACTTGCTTCATTGTGCATAGATAAGGCGCAAAACAGGGACTTCAACATTGTTGCTGTAGGGTCAACTTTTTCCTTGTGTCTTGGACCTAATGATTTTTCTAAGCCCCAAGATGTTTATAATATAGTTTAAGGCATTCTATAATTCAAAAAAGTTTAAGGCATTCCACAACTCAAAGAAGTTCATGGGAATTTAAAACAAAATGGTAAGTAAATAAAATTTCCTCATATAGCAGCCCTGGTGGGTATGGCAGGAGACATTCACCAAGATACATACATAGCACAAACCTTATAAATTTTTTAAAAAGAGATATCATATAGCACATGTTCTTCGACCATAATGGAATTAAAATATAAACCAATAACAGAAAGATATTTGAAAAATCCTCAAACAATTGGATATTAAACCCCACACTTCCAAGTAACCCAAAGGTCAAAGAGGAAGTCTCAAAGGAAATTAACTAAATGAAGATGAAACCATATTAAAATTTGTGGAATGCAGCTAAGGCAGTGCTGACAGGGAAATTTTATGTTAAATATTTATATTAGAAAGGAAGAAACATCTTGAATTAGTAACCTAAGCTTCCACATTAAGGGCCTAAAGAGGAAAAAAATTCACACAACAATAAGTTAAAGGAAAGAAAGAAAAGCTATAAAATAAAGGTAATATCAGAAATCAATAAAGTTGAAAACAGAAAAAAAGTGAGAAAAATCATTCAAACCAAAATCTGATACTTTGAAAAGATCAGTAAAATGGATAAACCTCTGTGATGGTTAATTGTCAACTTGATTGGATTTAAGGATGCAAAGTATTGTTCCTGGGTGTGTCCATGAGGGTGTTGCTAAAGGAGACTAACATTTGAGTCAGTGGACTGGGAGAAGCAGACCCACCCTCAATCTGGATGGGCACCATCTAATCAGCTGGCAGCCTGGCTAGAATAAAGCAAAAAGAAGAACGTGGAAAGACTAGACCAGTTTAGTCTTCTGGCCTTCATCTTTCTCCCATGCTGGATGCTTCCTGCCCTCAAACATCAGACTCCAAGTTCTTCAGCTTTTGGACTCTTGGATTCACACCAGTGGTTTGCCAGGGGCTCTTGGGACTTTGGCCACAGACTGAAGGCAGCACTGTCAGCTTCCCTACTTTTGAGGTTTTGGACTTGGACTGATCCTTGCTCCTCAACTTGTAGACAGCCTATCGTGGGGCTTTACCTTGTGATCCTGTGAGTCAATTCTCCTTAATAAACTCTGTTTCATATATACATCTATCCTTTTCTGTCCCTCTAGAGAATCCTGGCTAATACAACCTCTAACCAGACTGACAAAGAAAATGAAAGAGAAGACAAACAAATTAACATTAGGAATGAGAGAGATGGTATCACTGTTCACTCCATAGATATTCAAAAGCTAATAAAAGCATGCTACAAATAATACTACACCTATGTATTTAAGAATGGAAAGAAAAATGCCAAGTCATTGAAATGTCCAAACTATCAAAACTTGCAAAATACATTTGTGTGTATGTTGTAACTTAAGCATTCCTATATTACTGTATCTATTAAAGTTGACACTGTAGATAACCTTCCAAAAATAAAAACTTCAAGCTCAGGTTGTTTCTCTTCTAGAGTCTACCCAAAATTTAAGAAAGACATAATTCATCTTTTACAGTTCCTCCCAGGAAATAAGAGAAAAATATACATTGCTTTAATGTTACAAATCAGATAATAATACTATATAGCAGTACATCATCATCAACATACATAAAAATTTTCAATCCCATTAAAATGTAGCAATAGATATATAAATGTATATATCTATGTGTGTGTGTGTGTGTGTGTGTGTGTGTATAGTATTTTGAGATGAGCCTGACTTGTCATGGCTATATTTATATTTATATAAAATATATAAAAATTTATATTTATATATACACTATATAAAGAATTATATATACTATATAAAGAATTATATATACTTATATATGATGTATAAATACATAAAAATCATTACAAGTGATGTTCATCCCAAAATACATAGGTTCAGTATTCAATGTAATTCAGCATATTAGTAAACCAAAAAACCACATGATTATCTCAGTAGATACAGAACAAAGCATTCGACACTGTTCAAAGCTATTGTAGATAAAGGCTCTCAGGAGGCCGGGTGTGGTGGCTCAGGCCTGTCTTCCCACCACTTTGGGAGGTCGAGGTGGGTAGATTACCTGAGGCAGGCGTTTGAGACCATCCTGGCCAACATGGTAAAACCCCATCTCTACCAATAATACAAAATAATACAAAAATTAGCTGGGCACAGTGGCGTGCACCTGTAATCCCAGCTACTTGGGAGGCTGAGGCAGGAGAATTGCTGGAACCTGGGAGGCGGAGGTTGCAATGAGCCGAGATGGCGCCACTGCACTCCAGCCTGGGCGATGGTGTGCAACTAACATGCTTGTTGTGAAAATTAAATAGACAATGGTAAGAGATAATGTCTGGCACGTAACAGTCTCTCAATAAAAGTTAATAGTTTCTTCTCTTTTCTCCTTTCCTTTTCTTGATTCCTCTGAGATAATAATTTATACATTTTGTTGTTGTTGATCCCCAAGAATGCTGAAAGTTTAGTAGAATGCTGTGGGAAAAAATAGAAGTTTATAATCTACTTTATAAGGTTACGTGAGTTGATGCCTTATAAATTGATGGTTGAAGCCCTTGCTATGTAGGAATGTTGCTGATGTAATATAAAAGTATTCTGGAAAGAAGTCAAGTCAATTTATCTGAGATTTTAGGGCGCCCCAAATCCTGCATAAACCTGCATGTTATGAGTGTGCTTAGAGATACAAAGATGAACAGGAATAGTCTTGGCCCTTAGGGAACGTGCAACTAATTCGATGGAGATATAAAATAAGCTATAAAGTACCCACAAAACAGAGCAGAATAAAATAAATGCTAGATTGAGGTAGAACAGTGTGCTGTGAGATAGGAGAAAGAAAAACTTTGTCTTTATTTGAATTTTAGTGAGAGATACTGCAAAAAAAAATTGATACAGAAAATGGCAAAAAAGTGACTGGATTTTTCTCATAGTGCCACATTCTCATTTCACACAATTTTGGAGTTTAACTACCATGCATGTCATATAATGTGCCAATTTGGGCAAAAGCGCTGCGAAAAATAAAGGAAAAGGTATTTCATCCCAATACTTTAGTTAATGTGCTAATAAGAGATTCACGTAGGTTAGTTGGCATATTCATCCATAAATTTGCTAATTTACTTAGGAAATATGTGCCAAAGTAATTAGGAAGTATTTGCATGTTCCATATAGTAGTGTAGTAGTAGTAGCAGTGCCAGTAGTAGTAATAAAATGTCAGCCATAGGAATAGTGGCCCCGAGTGCTACTTCATAAGTAAATCACTGTCTTTTTTGTTCTATCATTTTGGCTATATTACTTATCTGTTTGATTTGTATTTTTATAACGACTGTCAATGTATGCTTTTTTGCAATATCTTTTATTGAGATATAATTTACAACAAAATGCACAGATATTAGGTATACTGTTCAATTAGTTTTGACAAATGCATCAACTGCAACATACATCTATATAAAAAACATCATACTTCCATAATCCCAGAATGGTCCCAAACTATCCTGTTTTTATTTTTATGATCAGACAGTTTTTATTTTTATGATTACAATTAGTTTTTTTCTGTTATAGAGCTTCTTATATAAATACAGTATGAATAAAATACATATTTTGTGTCTGGCTTCATTTACTCAACATAATGCTTTTGAGGTTCAGCAATGTAGTTAGGATACTAGAAATTTGTTTCTTTTTATTTTTGAGTTGGATTCAGTGATTTGGTGATAACTGTTTAACAACTGGCTTTCAAGCAAACAAACAAAAACTGAGTCTTTGTCTATTCCCATGTCAATACTCTGAGGGTAGCCAATTTCATGCTACTAACATGTCCTCCATCATTTTGAAAAATTACTGAGAACTGAACAGCTAGTTCTTGTGACCCAGCATGAACTGGCTCCAACACACTACAGGTCATCTCCCATTGTATGAGTATAGCACAACTTGTTTTCAATAATACAATTTTTATATTATTATGACTAAAGCTCTTACAAATATTCTTTTGCAAGTTTTTGGGTGAAAATACATTTCTATGACTCCTAGATAAATACCTAAAAGTAGAATTGGTTAGTCATAGGGTACATGTATGTTTAACTTTATAAGAAAAAATTGCCAAACACCTTTCAAAGATATTGCAACATTTTGTACTTTCAACAAGTCTAGCAGTTCCAGTTGCTCCATATATTTGAGAATTATTTGGTATTATCACTCTTTTTAATTTTAGCCATTTTTATGCAAATCATGTCTCATTGTGGTGTTTTTTTTTTTCTTCTTATGACTAATAGTGATGAGGAGTATTTCATGTGCTTATTGGCCAGCTGTATATGTTTCTTTGTGAAGTGTCTGTTTAAGTCTTTTGACCATCTTTAAGGTAAATTACTGAATTGTAAGAGTTCATTATTACATCTTAACATAAAGTTATTTGTCATAATTATATAATATATAATATATATTATATATCTACCTATAATTTATCATCTATCAATCATCTATCTATCTATCTATCTATCTATCAATCTATCATCTATCTACCTAATATTTTCCTCCAGGTTATGACTTACTTATTTTCTTTTATGGTGACTTTCACTAAATTAGTGAACTTTTTTTAGAGCAGATTTTGGTTTCACAGAAAAGTAGAATGTACAGAGAATTCCTTTATACACATTGAAAAAGGGAAGAGAGTGCTCAATCTATTTTTTTCCTTTTAAAAAACTGGTGAAAAAGTATCTCAGCTTTTGTTTACCTGAACAAGCCTGTAGTTTATCTTCATTTTGTTGAAATATTTTTTAAATACAGAATTTTATTTTTATAGCTTTAGGATTTTTTCAGCATTTGAATGATGTTATTCCATTACCTTATGGCTTTCATTTTTTCTGATGAGAGGACAGAATATTTTATATTATTTCCCCCTTGATCTTCATGTATAATATTTTTTTCTTGCTTGTTTTAAGATTTTTGTTCTTAGTTTTAGATTTTAGAGATTTCCCTGTGATACACAGATGTAGTTTTCTTTATATTTCTTCTGTGACCTTCTCAGATTTGTGGTTTGATTATTTTTTCTACTTTGGTAAAATTTTAGCCATTGTTTCTTCAGTTTTTTAAAATGAGTTCATTTCTTTTTCCATTCTAGTATTCCAGTTATAAACAAGTTAGGCCCCTTGACAATGCCCTACATTTTTAAGGCCCTGTTTATTCTTTTTATTTCAGTATTTTTCTCTCGATTGATTGTATATGCTTTCTATTGCTCTGTCTTCAAGTCTACTGATCTTTCATTTTTAGAGTTTTTAGTCTGTTATCAAGCCTATTTATTAAATTTGACATGTTAATGTATTTTTCAGTTCTAGGATATTCATATGGCTATTTTTATTTGTTTGTTTTCATTTCCTGGCTGAAATTATCTTTCTGTTCACTCACTGTGATCGTGATTTTTGCTAAATCCTGAGCACACATGTATTGTATCAGTTGTGTGTGTGTTTGTTTCTATTTTGGGGGCCTTGCTGACTCTGGAAGAAATGCCTCTTTCAGGACTAGTCAGTTCCTTCAGGTAGTAAATAACTTGTCTGTGAGCCTAACTTTCATATGCAAACCAATCCAGAGCCCACACCCCCAACCACCTCCTCTACTTTGCTCTCATACTCTCGGAAATTGTCTACCTGCCCTAATTACCCCTGGGCCAAGTACCAGGCAACTAGGGACAGTCCCTATGCTCTAGAGCCCACTAAAATTATTCAAATTAGCCAGTCCTAAGCTTGCTTACTCTGTCTCAACTGTATGAATATAGTACAGCTTATTTTTAACTGTGTGAATATAATATAAGTTTTCAATAATACAACTTTTGTATTATTATAACTAAAACAGCTACAAATATTCCTAGGCAATTTTTTGGGTAAAAATACATTTCCATTACCCCTAGAAAAATACCAAGAGGTAGAATTGCTTAGCCATAGGGTACATGTATGTTTAACTTTATCAGAAAACATTTCCAAACACTTTTTTCAAAGATATTGCAACATTTTGTACTTTCAACAAAGTCTAGCAGTTCTAGGTGCTCCATATATTTGATAATATTTGGTATTGTCACTCTTTTAATTTTAGCCATTTTGATGAGAGTCATGTCTCATTGTGAAACATTTGAACACAGACACTGAAAACACAGGCTGTGTTTTCCCATTGCTCCCTCTGCCTCCTGATTGTTCATGGTGATTCCCCAGTTGGCTCCCCCAGGGTTTGGTGTTCCCCTTCTCTTGGAATATGTGAGTATAACAAATGGTCTTTTCAATGTCGGTCATCTGATCTGTTGGCATTGTCTTATCTCACTAATAATAAAACATATTTTAAAGCATACAAACACATTTGCACACTTATACATATACCCACATATAAGCATACATATATGTCAACATGTTAATATAACATTTGTTAACATTAACATCTCAGTGACCCTTTTTCCAATTATGGCCTCATTTTCATGCTTCTTTATATATTTGATATTTCATTGAGTGCTGGAAATTGTTGATGATGTTTTACTATAATTCTGAACTTTATTTTCATTAGACAGTGTTAAGTTTATTTTGTCAGAAAATTACTTTATTGTTACATCAGCTTGATCTTATCAAGACTTGGTTTTAAGCCTTGTTAGGTTGAATCCAGTAGAGCCCTCACTCTAGGGCATAGTTTTTTTCCCTAAGGCTTGTCATTTCTAGTGTTTTAGCTGAATAACCATTGTCTTAGTAGGGCCACCTCACCCTAGCTGGAGGGAGTGCTAACATTTTCCTGCACCATATAAGCTCTAACATCTCTGCTCTTCTCACAGCTTCCAGAAGGTCTGGTGGAATCTCACCTATTGCATTCACAGCTTAGTATTTAGCCAAAGATGGAAGAGGAACCCTATTCATATCCTTGGGGTATCATCTCTAGACAGCTTTTTATCCTGCTGTTATCCTGCTCCATATTTCCAACTGCCTCAGTAGCCTTGGTATTGGTCTTGACTTTCTCTGCACAGTGAGACTTCTGCTACCTGTTTGACTCTAGTCTCTTGTACTGATGTTTGGATGTGAACACAGAAAGTTCAGGTGAATATGACACTAACATTCTGAATATACTTTCTCTTAAGGATTATAGACCTGTGTCTCTGTTTTCCAATGCATAGACAGAATTGCTTCTTATATTTTGTCCATTATTTATACATATTTGTAGCAGGAGATCAAGTCTGATACTCACTCCTTTGTCAAAGCCAAAACCAGAATGCCAATATATGCTTTTTTGGAAATTTTTTTTAATGGTGGTTTTCTGAGAGAAGTAAAATGTAGAAATTTCTTACCTTTTTCCTATTACTCATTCTGGTATTGCTTTAGGATTGTTTTTCAATATTATGCCAACTTCAAGTGACATCTGTGAATTTTGTTCTCTTTCTTATTTCAAATCTTCCATATATGCTATAATTCTTCCACAAATTACTCTCTTACACAATGAATTTCTCTGTGAACTTGTCTCATGCATTCAGGTTTTTGAGACTTCACTCTATTATGATGAGCACATTAGGGACTATGTGGAGAATTCATTATGATTTTAGTGCTTTCAAAGAGGAACTATAATGATAAAAACTTGAAGGGAAAAGTACCTTAATAAAGTATATTTTACAATTTCTAATTTTATGAGCTATAATAGGATTTATTGTAAAGTTTCACAGAATATGATTAACTTTAGTCTGCACAGACTCAATAATTATTTTGAGATAGATTTAGTTGATTTCTTAAAAATTAATTGGTTCAGCAGAGGATCTGTTTGATTTCATTGCTAATAGAGTCTAAAACAATTTGACCATGTTTCAGAATAAGGAGATAAGGTTGATTATATGTTGATATGATCGCAATTCATAGATCAGTAAATTGAGAAATAACTCCTCCAGTGTTTCAGGCCATTCCAATAGTTAATTTGGGTCACTGTATAGTAAGTTCTATTGAATGATGCCTGCTCAATAAACACTGATTGAACCTACACCCTACAAAGAGATTGAACTCAGAGCATGAGAAAACACAGGGAAATCACGGTTACGTTTAACATCTTTGTATTTGTCTGCCAGGGCTGTTATAACAAAATATTACAGGCTAGGTAGCTTAAACAACAAAAATTTATTTCCTATTTTTCTGGAATTTTGAAAGTCCAAGATCAAGGTGGTGACGAATTTGCTTTCGCCTGATGCCTCTCCTTGGCTAGCAGCCTTCATGCTGGGTCCTCACATGGTCTTTCTTCTACACCCAGGCGTCCTGATGTCTCTTTCTGTTCTAACGACACAAGTCATATTGAATTAGGGTTCCACCGTCATGAGTTTAGTTAGCCTTCATTACCTCCTTAAAGACTTTTTCTCCATATACAGTCACATTGAGGGTTAGGGCTTCAACATACAGATTTTGGAAGGTGACACACTTCAGTCCATGACAATCTTCATGTGACAGTATATTCATAAGTAAGAATGCATATCAAATGACAAGAAAAATACTAAGCTATGAAGTTTTTGCTCTTAAGTTTTGCAAACAGGATTAAAAATTTTTTTCTAAAGAGGATATAAAAATCCCATAACTGGGTGGTAACTATTTGAAGATAAAATTAGATAAAATAGAAAATATGCAAATACAATTTGAAATTTATAAACATGATAGAAACATACGGGTTCTATCATTATATGTGTTAAGATTCAGGCTTCCTAGCTTCTCCTTAATGTCGTCTCCCAGGCAAAGACCTTGCACTTTAGTGTGGACCTAATTCTATACTTTTTCCCTCTTGAAGATGAAATCTGCATTAGTCAGTGTCCTCTAGAGGGACAGAACTAATAGGATAGATGCACATATGATGGGGAGTTGATGAAGGAGTACTGACTCACAGTCACAAGGTAAAATTCCACAATAGGCCGTCTGCAAGCTGAGGAGCAAGGAAGCCAGTTCGAGTCCCAAAATCTCAAAAGTAGAAAAGCCAACAGTGCAGCCTTCAGTCTGTAGCCAAAGGCCCAAGAGCCCCTGGCAAACCACTGGTGCAAGTCCAAGAGTCCAAAAGATTAAGAACTTGGAGTCTGACGTTTGAGGGCAGGAAGCATCCAGCATGGGAGGAAGATGAAGGCCAAAACACTCAGCAAGTCTGCTCTTCCATCTTCTCCTGCCTGTGTTATTTTGGGCACACTGGCAGCTGATTAGATGGTGCTTACCCAGATTGAGGGTGGGTCTGCCTCTCATTGACTCAAATGTTAATCTCCTTTGGCAACATCCTCACAGACATACCTACGGTCAGTGCTTTGCCTGTTATAATCCAATCTAGTTGACACTCAGCATTTAACCGTCATAAGTTCACCCCTTGTCAACTTGAATCCATACATATCTCCTGAAATCATACATAATCTTCAGATAAAGACAATAATAAGGTCATAATTACAGCTTTCCTTCATATAACTGGAAGCATAAAATTCCCACCCCAAATGCTATTACACAAAGTAACAACACTTAAATGCTGATAAAATCAGTAAACCTTATGTCACATGATAAAGGACAAAGAAAGGAAATAAAATGAAGATATTTTCTTAGTACAAGTGTATATATGTAGAAACATGTTCTTAACAAAGAGGAAATACTCATGACAATTATAGTCACGTAGTTGCAGCTGGTATTGGTGACTACCTTCTTTTACTACCCATTTGGTATTCCCTTTGCCTTCAGCTAGCACCTCAGCAATTCGTGGTTTTTTACCAGATAGAGTGACTTAAACCTTAATTCCTGAAGGATCTGGGCCATTCGTAGTCGTGCCTGAGTTGGGTTGTTGTAGTTTCTCATTGATCTTAATCACAGGGCATGGTAAAACTAGGAAATACCCTAAGGAATCTCCTGTATTTCATACATACTCTTCCTTACCTCCATTGTGGAGTAGTAGACTGATTTCATCTTGATAATCTGGGTCAGTCACTGCAGCCAACACTGTAACTCCCTTTTTAGCCTGTTGACTTAGAGGTAGGAGGAGCCCAAAGTGGCCAGGTGGCAATCTTAACTTTCAGTTTAATGGAATCATTGTTGTGTCCCCTGGTGGCAGCATTCCTCCCTCTGGAACGAAGACCTCTAGGCCAGCAAAATGTAATGTCATGGGAATAGGAAGCAAAAGTTTTGCTAGCGGGTCACTAGGGATGATAGTGAGTGGTGCCACTTTCACTTCCACCCCTTGATTCCTGCACCCGTGAATCCTGGCCATGGGAGAAATGGTATCATATATTGGATGCAGATTCAGAATATATACAGCCTTCTGGGTAACTTTGCCCTAGCCCTGCAAAGTATGGTCACTTAGTTGGCACTGTGATTGTGATTTCAAAAGGCCATTCCACCATTCTGTCAAACCAGCTGCTTCAGGATGATGGGGAGCATGGTGAGATCAGTGAATTCCATGATCATCAGTCCTCTGCTGCACTTGTTTAGCCATAAAGTGAGTGCCTTGGTCAGAGGCAATGCTATGTGGAATAATCTGATGGTCAATAAGGAACTCCAGGAGCCCATGGATGGTAGTCTTGACAGATGCATTGCATGCAGGATAGGCAAACCTATATCCGGAGTAAGTGTCTATTCTGTTGTAGACAAACTGCTGCCTTTTCCTTGATGGAACTGGTCCTATTTACTATATTAGTTCATTCTCATGCTGCTATAAAGTACTGTCCCAGACTGGGTAATTTATAAAGGAAAGAGGTTTAATTGACTCACAGTTTTGCATGTCTGGGGAGGCCTCAGGAAACTCATAATCATGGCAGAAGGAGAAGCAAACACATACTTTTTCACATGATGGCAGGAAGGAGAAGTGCCAAGCAAAATAGGGAAAAGCCCCTTATACAACCATCAGATCTCAAGAGAATTCACTCACTATAATGAGAACATGGGGGTAACCAACCCCATGATTCAATTACCTTCCACCAGGTCCCTCCCACAATATGTGAGGATTATGAGAATTACAATTCAAGATGAGATTTGGGTGGGGACACAGCCAAGCCATATCATTCTGCCCCAGCCCCTCCCAAATCACATGTCCTCACTTTCAAAACACAGTCATGCCTTCCCAACAGTCCCCCAAAGTCTTAACTCATTCCAGCATTAACCTGAAAATCCAAGTCCAGTGTCTCATCTGAGACAGAAAAATCCCTTCTGGCTATGAGCCTGTAAAATAAAAAGCAAGTTAGTTACTTCCTAGATACAATGGGGGTCAGGCATTGGTTAAATACACACTTAAAAATGGGAGAAATTAGCCAAAATGAAGGGGCTACAGGCCCCATGCAAGTCCAAAATCCAGCAGGGCAGTCAAATCTTACAGCTCTGAAATAATCTCCTTTGACTCCATGTCTCACATCCAGGTCGAACCTATGCAAGAGGTAGGCTCCCATAGCCTTAGGCGGTTCTGACCCTGGGGCTTTGTGGGGTTCAGCCCACTTCCTTCATGGGCTGGAATTGAGGGTGTGTGGCTTTCCAGGTACACAGTGTAAGCTGTCAGTTGATCTCCCATTCTGGGGTCTGAAGGATGGTAGCCCTCTCCTCAGAGCTCCACTAGGCAGTGCCCCAGTGGACACTGTATGTGGGAGCTCCAACCCCATATTTCCCTTCCACACCACCCTAACAGAGGTTCTCCATGAGGACCCTGCAACAAACTTCTGCCTGAACATCCAAGCATTTCTATAAATCCTCTGAAATCTAGGTGGAGGTTTCCAAACTTCAATTATTGAATTCTGTGCACCTGCAGGCTCAACACCACATGGAAGCTGCCAAGCATTGGAGCTTGCACCCTCTGAAGCCATACCCAGAGCTGTATCTTGACCCCTGTTAGCCATGGCTGAGGTATAGGGCCCCAAAACCCAAGACTGCACAAAACAGCAAGGCCCTGGGCCTGGCCCACAAAATCATCTTTTCCTCCCAGGCCTCTGAGCCTGGGATGGGAGGGGCTGCTGTGAAGACCTCTGACATGCCCTGAAGATATTTTCCTCATTGTCTTGGTGATTAACATTTGGTTCCTTGTTACTTACACAATTTTTTTTTGCAGCTGGCTTGAATTTCTCCTTAGAAAATGGGTTTTTCTTTTCTATCGCATCATCAGGCTCCAAATTTTCTGAAATTTTGTTCTCTGTTTTCCTTTTAAACATAAATTCTAATTTCAAACCATATCTTTGTGAATACATAAAACTGAATGCTTTTAACAGCACCCAAGTCTTTTCTTGAGCGATTTGCTGCTTAGAAATTTCTTCTGCCAGATACCATAAATCATCTCTCTCAAGTTCAAAGTTCCACAGATCTCTAGTGCAGGGGAAAAATGCTGCCAATGTCTTTGCTAAAACATAGCAAGAGTCACTTTTATTCCAGTTCCCAACAAGTTCCTTATCTCCATCTGAGACCACCTCTGCCTGGACTTCGTTGTCCATATCACTATCAGCATTTTGATCAAATTCATTCAACAAGTCTCTAGGAAGTTCCAAACTTTGTCACATCTTTGTGTTATCTTCTGAGTCCTCCAAACTGTTCCAACCTCTGCCTGTTACCCAGTTCCAAGGTCACTTCCACATATCTGGGTATTTTTACAGCAGTGCCCCACTACCCACTACCAATTTACTGTATTATTCCATTTTCACACTGCTATAAAGGACTGCCTGAGACTGGATAATTTATAAAGGAAAGAGGTTTAATTGACTCACAGTTCTGCATGGCTGGGGATGCCTCAGGAAACCTAACTATCATGGAAGAAGGGGAAGCAAGCGTGTTCTTCTTCACATGATGGCAGGAAGGAGAAGTGCCAAGCAAAATGGGGAAGAGCCCCTTATAAAACCCTCAGATCTTGTGAGAACTCACTCACTATCACCAGAGCAGCAGCATGGAAATAACTGTCCCCATGGTTCAATTACCTTCCCCCAGATCCCTTCCACGATACATAGGGATTATGGGAACTACGATTCAAGAAGAGATTTTGGTGGGGACATAGTGAAACCATATTAATATCTTAATCCATATTACTAATTATAAACATTTGCCATCTGGTTATAGGTTTGAGGGAAAAGAAATTCTAAGTTCACATAAACTGATTTTGCCTATAGATAAGTTTGGTCTGTGTAGTGGAGGCTGCAAGGGCAGGATATGTCCTTAGAACTCCAAGACGTGATGCTTGAGAAGGAGAACCCAGGTTTACAGAGGCCCTGACATTCAGAAAAGTGTAATCAGAAAATGTAAGGAAAAGTCAGACAAAACAACTAGGTCAATATGACACATAAATGTAGACTTTTTTGACTGTCTCCTTGAAAGGAAACATTATTTCTGCCACTCTACTCATTTCAACCTGAATTCCCCAATAAAGATTTTCATCTCTTGTGGAAGTTAAAACTGGTCACCTACAGTTATATGTGGTTCTTAGTCATACATGTTGGTACCGCCCAGGAATTAAAATTTTCTTTGTTATTCTCCCTGCTACATTTTTGAATTTGGGATATTTTCCAGATAAACTTGATATCTGGCTTCTTCTGAAAAATTGAAAATATCTGGCCACACCAATGCTCAATCATCTGACACTGAGTAGCACTTATGTCTTAAAGGGACACATACTATGTGTTGCATCCTTGTCTCAGTAGGCCTACTTCACTCGTGTGTGTTATCTGCCTGGACCCAGTAGCCATTTTAATTTATAATTCCTTGATTTTTTAGTGGTAGGGAATTTCCACATGTGAAAACAGGCTGTTTTTTCTCTGAACCATTCTCCTGATATGTACACATTCCCTCAATGCTAAATTTGTTATTTCTTTGTACTAGAGATAAGAGATTATTGACAATATTCTCCAGCTTGGCTTAACAGTATATTTTTTATTTGGGGGAATTTGCTATTTGGAAATATATTTCTTATTTGAGAGAGTCTTTGCAAATGAAATATATTACTTGGGGGAGAAAAGACTGTTTTAATCCGTCTCAGAGCCAAGCACATTGTTACTTGTTTTTTGTACAAAACAAGCTTTTGGAAACTTTTACCATGAGAATTTGACTGGGTATGGTCCTTGCCATTGGACTCAAAGTGGCCATAACTTTCACTACAGGGTCAGGAGTCTGCAGGGTCAAGGGGACATGGATGCTCAGAGACCAGGCTTCCTCCCTATCCCCCTATTCTGGACCAGGCTTCTAGAATTCCTTGCCCCAGTGACTGAGGGCCTACTTCCTTGGGCTGTACAGGTTTCTTTTCTGGTTTGCTCTTTGAAGGCCAACTGAGCCACCACTGTGAATACGCCTAGGCCTCAGGGGTACCAAGGGTTAGCTACTTGGGCAGGGTCTATGGACATGTGCTCCGGGTTATCCACACACATTTGCATTAGATCTCTCAAGGAGTCAGACAGATAAAAAAGAAAAGGGCAACTGAGGGGCCAGAGATCTCTAGCTGTATCCTTTCCATGAACCCACAAATCTTAGGGGTGTCTCCAGTTCTTTCCTGCCTTTCACATCTCAACTCTGCCTACATGTTTTCTTTTTGTCCCTTTAACAGTTCAAATTTGCTGCCTATGTACATGTATTTCCTTTTCTTGGCTTCTTCCATGGCTGGCTCCTTCTCACTATTCAAATCTGAGCTTAAAAATCATTGCTTCTCCTAAGCCTTCTTTCCCACTACCAGTTACTTTCTTTCATGTACTCCTTTGTTTTCTGCATAGGACATTTCATAATGTGAAATAAGTTTCTAAAGGCACTTACCTATGTATTGCTCATCTCTTCCTACTTAAATACAAACTCTAAGAAAACAGATAATTTCTCCTGCCTACCACAGTCTCCCTAGAACCCAGCAGAGAGTACATGCTCAATCGTATTCAGTTAATAAATGACTGAGCAACTGCACACATGAATAACTTGTCTCTCTGCAATATAAAGATAACCACATGCAAAGCTAAAAGTATAGTTTCAATGTCAATATTAATCAAGATAGTCCAGAATGAGGTACAATAACTCTCTGTCTGAAAACAGCAAGGTTTACCTCTCATTCAGCTTTTATCACCATGTGGGACAGCTGGTGCTTGGTCTTATGTTGTCTTCATCCTGGGACCCAAGTGACACTGTTCTCTATCTGGAGCATCACTGGTTACCATGGCACCGGGAGGAGGCTATCAAGTCCTTAGCTGGCTCTTGCCGCAGCATCCACATGGAAGTACATCCAGGAGCTCTGCTCAGATACTGTTGGTCAAAAAAAAAAAAAAAAAAAAAAAAAAAAGCCACAAGACTGCCTGACTTTATAAGTGTCCTAAAGGAGTATCAGAAACATGGGTAAATAGCCCCAGTCATGACCATGTTTCTACTTGACAGATTCTTTACTCCTAATGATTTTAGCGGAAATTTTGCTTAGCATCGACACGACTTAAATTTGGGATGCAAGTCAACATCTTGTTTGTAAGTAGTCATTAGTATTTTAAATACATATATTTTTAAAAACGAAGTCTTATTAAAAGTAAAGGATGTTTTTCTACATATTTATTCTTGTCATATTTTAGTTTAAAAAGATTTTAAGTCTTTAAAATTGTTGATAACGTTGCATCTAATTTCTTTGCCCCTTTAAATGTGATTGCTTCTGACATATTAGCCAATATGTTTAAAATAAACTGATGGGAAATCAAGTGGTTTATTCCCCTGCATACATATAGTTCTATAATGAAATTATTCCTGCTGTGAAAAATAAGTTTGCATTTTGCAGCTGGTCACACTTGGTGAGAACAGAGGGTGTACACATCTTTAATGGAGTGTATTTCTCAGACTCTTATGACAAATGCAACATCCCTCATTCTCTTCCATAATTAAGTAAGCAACTTTTGATTTCAAGCTTTCATTAAGGAGATGGGATACATCACACACAGAAACAGCATCTTGGAGGATGCCTTTTAATCTATTGTCTCTTGTTTCTCCTTTTTTTCTCCCTCTGCCTGTCTCTTCCTAACTTCCAATTATCTGTTCTTCAGACCCTGCATAAACAATTTGGGTGTATGCAGAGGATTTAGATATTCCCACATATTTCATTCAAAAAAGGATTAAATTAGGACTTAAAGTTTGCCATTGTGAGACCTTTATTTTCCTATATATCAATTGTTATTATTTTAGGAAATAGTTTCCTTATTTTTAAAGTTGATAGAAGCCTTATTTTAAAGTTGATAGAAGAAACAGGAAAGAAAAGAAGAGTCCCTCACCATTTCTTTGGTGTATTAGAGAAGTGGCTGGCTCTGCATGACAAATTGCCAAATGGTTCTAAGAAGCATGTCAACAATTGTTTTTGGTCAAGCTACTGGATGTGGCCTATCTCCATGGGTAATAGTCAGTAGTGCTCACAACTATTTTTATTCTTAATAACACAAGGAAATATAGACCATAATGAATGAATTGTCATAACATATTTAAAGAGAGGCAATTTTTAATAATAATTTTAGAAATGCTTACTTTTTTTTTGAGACGGCGTCTGGCTCTTGTTGCCCCAGCTAGAGTGCAATGGTATGATGTCAGCTCACAGCAATCTCCGCCTTCGGGGTTCAAGTGAGTCTCCTGCCTCAGTCTCCTGAGTAGCTGCATTACAGGCATGCACCATCACGCCAGGCTAATTTTTTGTATTTTTAGTAGAAACGAGGTTTCACCATGTTAACCAGGCTGGTCTCAAACTCTTGACCTCAGGTGATCCGCCCACCTCAGCCTGCCAAAGTGCTGGGATTACAGGCATGAGCCACCACGCCCGGCTGAAATGCTTCCTTTTTATGGCAAATCAGGTATTTTTAAGTATGTCTTACATGTTTCTATGAAAAACTTCTCCATATTTATAGAAAAAAAAAGAAGGAAACGGGGGATGGGGTGATTAATATCTATTAAAACTCCATATGTGCTAATCATAATAGTATTGCCTTACTTAAGTTATCTCAACTAATCTCTCCCTCAACAACCTGTGAAATAGCAATTATTCTCATTTATATATTTGTTTTAACCAAAGGAATAAGGGTATGAAGAACTTCACAGAATAAGAAGCCAACAGGAGCCCATCTCACAGTCTTAGACTTACAAAGAATTATGGTACCGTCACTATCCAAACAGTTAGGATAGCCATGCTTGTAACATTGTTATTAAATCTTGTCCTCCAATAGTTGATTTTCCAAGGATTTTTGATATCACTTAAGTTATTTTATCATGCATAATTTTCAGGTTGGTTGTACAAAATTATAGCCCAGTAGAGACAAATATGTATTATTTTATTATTGCATTCATTTATTTGTATTAATAATATTTTTTACATATTTCATTTAGAATGTTTAAAATACAATTTAAAAAAGTCAGCCATGATCCTTTCACCAAAAAATAACCACTTTTTACATATCGATATATTTACCAGTCATGGTGGTTCACATCTGTAATTTCAGCACTTTGGGAAGCTGAGGCAGAAGGATCACTTGAGCCCAGGAGTTCAAGACCAGCCTAAGCAACATAGTGAGATGCCGTCTCTACAAAAAAAAAAAAAAAAAAAAAAATGAGGCAGGAGGATCACTTGAGCCCAGGAGGCAGAGGCTGCAGTGGGCCGTGATTGTACTAGTGAACCCCTTCCTGGGGTAACAGAGTGAGACTATGTCTCAAAAAAAATAAGATAAAATAAAATAAAGGATGTATTTACTTCCAGTCTAATTTAATTAAACATATAATATATCATGTTGATCTTATGTCTATTGTAGTTTTCATAAAACATAGATTTTACCATATACATAGTTTTATGCTTTCCTTTCTTCACTTAAAATGTTATAATAAGCATTTTTGCTTGACTTTATTGCCAATCAAAACCATAATTTTAATAGCTGTACATTTTTTATTTATGGATATGCAATAATAAATATAGCTTTTCTCCACTGTTTCATAGATGTTTTAGTGTGCATGTAAGATAAAATTCATTCTCTCTACCTATTCCTCCAATTGTTCTCAGTTTCATTCATTTAACAAGTCAGATTACCAAACAATGTATTTAAATTTTCCATGAACATATCACTCCTGAATCTGCTTTTTACATGGTTTAGTATTATTTCTCCTTCATTTGCCATTGTGAGACCTTTATTTTCCTATATATCTATTCTTTTTAATTTAGGAAATAGTTTCCTTATTTTTAAAGTTCATAGAAGCCTCTGGGTTCAGGGAAACAGAAAAGAAAAGAAGAGGCCTTCAATATTTCTCTGCTTTATTAGAGAAGTGGTTGGCTCTGCATCGCAAACTGCCAAATGGTTCTAAGAAGCATGTCAAGTATTGTTTTTGGTTTAGAATTATTTCTGCAGCAACGATTAGGAGTCCACATTAAAAACAAAAGGCAACATGAAAAACATTGCTGTGTCTTCTATAAAACCATCACATCAAGGAATTATTCAGGGCACAGAGAAGGTCTCTGAAATATATTCCTATTAGATATTAGGAATGAACAAGAGACCACTTCCCTGAATAACAAGGTCACTTCCTTTGACCAGTTAATTTTACTCAGCATATCTTTGTTTTCTAGGACTAACAGAAAGTACAAACCTAAACACAGTGTTCAGCTATGGAAAATATTTGTAGTCTAGATCTATGCTGTCCAGTAGAGTAACCACTAACCACGCGTGGCTATTTAACCACATAGGGCTATTTACATTTAACTAAACTAAAATAATTAAAAATACAGTAATTCAGTCACACTAGCTGCATTTCAAGTGCTCAACAGCCACATGCTTCTATGGGCTGCCATACTGAACAGCTTCTATGGGCTGCCATAGTGGACAGCACACATATAGAATATTTCCATCATTAAAGAAAGTTCTGTTGGACAGCACTGGTCTAGATTATGGATCAAATTATAAATTTATAGTATTTGATACATCTTTATATTTTAGCTTAATTTAAACTGGATGATTACTTACTTAAAACTTACTGCATGCTACTTTCTATGACTTTTAAAATTAGGTATCTGTGAATTGCAAATATGTGGTTAAAATAATATCCTAAGTTCTTACAATGTTGATATCCAACTGTTAGATGACTAGAGAGGTTATCAAGGCTTACAAAGGGATTTAAAAATTGATTATCTCAGTTGTCTAGATTTGCATTATCACTTTTTTTTTTTTTTTTTTTTTTTTTTTTTTTTTTTTTTTTTTTTTGAGATGGAGTCTCACTCTGTTACCCAGGCTGGAGTGCAGTGGCTCAGACTCGGCTCACTGAAAGCTCTACCTCCCGGGTTCACGCCATTCTCCTGCCTCAGCCTTCCAAGTAGCTGGAACTACAGGTGCCCGCCACCACGCCCAGCTAATTTTTTCTGTATTTTTAGTAGAGACGGTGTTTCACAATGTTAGCCAGGATAGTCTTGATCTCCTGACCTCGTGATCCACCCGCCTCAGCCTCCCAAAGTGCTGGGATTTCAGGCGTGAGCCACTGCGCCTGGCCTGCATTATCACATTTTGTAAAGCTCCTGTCCACCTAAGTTAATATGAATGTCCCAGTCTCATTCCCCTCATGCAGTCTCATTTGCTACATTCTTTGTGATAAATGTCACTGAGTATAGGCCTTCTCAGTCCTATTAGGGTGGCGCTGGAAATGATGATGATTCAATGATTCTTTGCTTCTATTTCTGCTGTGCAGTGTCCTGTTCACCATTACTAGGCACAACTGCAGGCAGGTGAACACCAGGGAGAGTTTCAGGAATAGCAGTGTCAATTTTGGCTGCATGACATGGAATGTTTTATATGCCCTTTGGGACATTTGGCTCAGTTTGAAAATCCTAAAGCAACATTCATATTTTAGAATTAGAAATTCCACATACCTATCTATAGTGTGCACTGATTTGAACTGGATTTGAAATAAACATATCAACAGTAAATCTTCTTAGGGTTGGTGGTGGCACATACTTTTGAAATGCTTAGGTATAAAGAAAGCAAACATACATTTTCTAGGTCTCACTATAGAGTCATAAAACACTTGGCTATAAATCAGTATGGACCACTTTAATTTCATTTCTTGCCCACATAATCAAAACATGAAGCTCCCTTTTCTTTAACACATAATTCTTCACAATCATTACATAAATTGTCATATTTCTTAATAACAAAGTAAATGCTTGGGTTCAGCTATGATTTATAGATTGGATAAATTATTAGCTATATGGTTATAATATGCTGATCTGCTTACAAAATATGTGTTTTAAGTAAATACGTCTATGACTACAAAAGAGAATGTTATCCATTACTATTTAGATCTTTTAAATACCTTCTCTATGGCAGGGGCAAGTACTTCCAGCTGGGTTATATTATTTGTGTTAATTTTTTTCAAGGCTTTATCATTGACACCTGCAAAAGTTGATAAGGACATGCCTGCATACAACCACATTTACTATGAGGATGTCACATAATCTTTGTCACCAATTCACTTTCCAACTTTCAGAAATTATTGGACTAAGTAGAATTTGTTATATTTCCCAGGTTCCTAGATGCCATTGATTGTATAAGGCACCATCAGTTTATGGATAATCTTTCTGAGGGTTAAGCAGGAATCAATTTCAATAAAAGTAATGTTGATTGGCAATGAGGTGTCAAATACATTCTGCCATTATCATCTAGCACCAGAATTTTTCTGAAGGAAAGAGTTTGTTTGGTAGGCAACATATTTTGTTGAAGATTTGGAGACGCTACTCAGTAATTCAGATCGTGTGTGTCTTGGAGGCAAGATTCCATTTCTCCAAGACACATGTGACCTGGATTCTGAGCAGCGTCTGTGCGTGTGTGTGTGTGTGTGTGTGTGTGTGCGATGAAACTCTGCATACAGACCAAAGACTTTGGAGCCTGTGGTGGGGCAATCCTGGAGATAGTAAAAAAGCAGGGACAGTGATGAGAAGGACATGTACAAATTGGAAGTGAAGACTTCCAGTTTGACTTCTTCATATCTCCCACCAAATCTTCAGCAAATCATGCCTGCTCACAGAAACCCTAGTGGGAAGTTGATTTTGTAGAACTTGGTGGAAAGGCCAAAAATGTTTCATACCTGAGTAGTGGCAAAGATGTAGGGGCCAGGGTCAGAAGAAGTATGGAGGGTAAATCCAAGAGCCAGTCCAAGTTGACACCAATAGATCTAGTCTGTTTATTGCAAGAATGTGTCAGTTTGGTTTTACATGCCCTATGGAGGGAATTTAATTCTTGTCAGTATTTATTCAGTATAGTCAAAGCTGCAAAGAGCACCTCTACATGTCTCCTTAAACACACAGAGGAGAACTTCTCTCCAAAATGCACCTAGAATTGTTATTTTTGGTTCATTATAAAATTACTACATATTTTCAATTATCCTCCAAAGTAACTATATAAATTTATGCTTTGATTTTCATGAATGAAAGTTTTCCTTTACCCTCATTTTTGTGACCAAGACATTATCTTTCCGATTGAGTATGGGATGCTATTTTATTATTTTATTTATTTGTATTTAGTTAATTTATTTTTTGCTGATTGTTAGTGAGACTGGGCAGTTTTTCTTAACTGTATTAGCCATTATGTTTCCCTTTTCTGTGTCTTGCCTCTGTCTTCTTTGGTAGGCATTGCTAATGGTCTCTCCCTATCCATCCTTCACTTCTTTATCAACAGATTCTAATTTTCTTTGAGATCCCAATATGCCCAGGTAAACTTATTTTCTCCTTTCACATGCGTCTGGAGTGGGGGCCATGTAACCCAGCTCTGGCAAATGGACAGTGGGAGTCACTGGGACCTCCAGGTGAATTGTTTAAAGGCAGATCTTTTACTTTTGTCCCTGGCACATCACTTCTGTTTATTTCTGGAGCACAGACCTGATACCTGGAGAAAAGGAAGAAGACTGTCCTAGGCGAACAGAAAGCCTATTGAACAGGAAAGAAACCAAGCCCTTGATGACTTCCTCAGACGGCTGTGCTGACCTTAGATGGCTTCCTTCCTGACCTCTGATTATGACAGGAAAATCAGCCCATATTTACTTATTTACTTGAGCCACTCTAACCACATTTCTGTAATAAGTAGCAACATGTCATTCTATTATGGTATCTTTGTCCCACTTTTAATTAGCTTGTTTTTTCTTATTGATTTCCAAGTGTTCTTAATATATGATAGGTAAAATCCTTTGTCAGTTGTATGTGCCATAAATATCTTCTCCCAGTGACAGGGATTTTGTTCTGACTCTTTCTCTAATTTCACTGTGGGTTCTGAAAACATTGCTTTCCCTTTCTAGATCTTGGGTTGGTATTCTATAAAATGAAGAGTAGAGAGTATCCAAGGACTTTTCCAGCCCTTACATTCTGAGTTCACTGATATGTGCTTAATAAACACGTCTCTGAACAGCTGCACAGACTGGCTGGTCAGCCATAGCCCGTCATCGTGATAAAGCTCTTTCTGTCCCTACTGATCAATCGCACAATCCAGACTGATTACTTAAGAGACTATTTGCAAACCATTCTGGTTAGCTGTAGAGTGATCCATCTTTTTGAGCATGTATAAAAATACCCTTACAGCTATAGAGTTGAAAATTGTCTTACATTACCCAAGGCAAAAAAAAAAAAAAAATAGGAAAACAAAAGAACAATATTACAACATTTCAGCACATGTAATGTTAAACTAAATGGACATGAGTTGTCAACAGAACTTGAAAACAGCATATTCCACTAATAAACAATAGAAGAAAATGGTGAGTAATTCTTGGTATGTTTCAGAAATACTCATTAAGTTATTATAAAAGAACAACTTCCTGAAGTAAAGTAGTTTGCTAGTTGTCAGTTTTGGATTTGATTTAAAAACAAATTGTGGATAAATCCTAAAAGTCAAACAAAACAACAGGTAGATTAGACTGAGTATTTATTCAAGATGGTCTGTTTTCCACTGTTACTGGGAAAGGAAAATGATTTTAAAACTGGGAGAAACCTCCCCTAAATTTCAGATTTTTCTTTGTGCTTGTGTAGAAGCTGATATAGAAAGGATTCTGAGAAACAGCTTGTATGAAATTGAGAGAATACCTTTTCAGGAATCAAGACCATCTTGGACTTCAGCCTAGCAACACCAGCCCCTACATGCGTACTGGGTTTGCCAAAGGGCTTTGCATGACTCTTTTTCTCATTCCTAGGCTCTGGAAGAGACAAACCTGCCAAACTGTCTAGAGCTGCAACTCTCAAGTTGGTAACAATTTACATGAGGTTTACATGAGAACTGAGTGCATGAATACACTAACCTGATTCAAGTGAATGATATGTGTGTGTAAATAAGGTTTTCAATGCAGGGAGTGGAAAAACAAACAGAAAACCCTAAGGTGGTTAATCACTCCCATTCTTCCCTTACAAATCTGTCTATGGAAAATGTAAAAGCTGCCTACTTTATCTCATCCTTCATCTCCTGACTCATTACATTTACTTTGTTGTAAGCCAAGGGTCCTCTGGACCCTAAAGTTCTCTGGAGTCTAATGAAGGAGTTAGCCTAATGTTGTCACTAACTGAACTGGATGGTTAGTCCTGACTTTCCAGTGCTAGGTCTTGGTTCTCTCTCTTTCTCTTGCTTCTCTGTGAGATACAGAAGAGAGATGCCTGGGCTTTTTCCTTAGAACCACACAGACTCCTGCTGTTGCCTTCTCCCTACTTGTGGCAATGCTGACTCACCTCAGACAAGGTGCCAGCATGACCCCAACCCTCCAGTGCCACTCAAGCAACAACAGCAACACCTAGGAGGCCCATAAACCAAGATACCTCTTGGGGTAGCTTATCTCTCCATGGTGGCCACTGGGAGCTGCTCATCTGTCCTACTGGAGTCTGGGTTCCATATCGTTAGATTCTCTCTTGCTGCTAGCAAAATGGCTTCCCATGTGTTGCCCTGCTTCACATCTTCATTTTGGTGAGGGTCAGAGGTGGGTTAGGAGCCCTGCAATCAATTTGTGTCTACAGTGAGGCAACTGAATCCACAGCTCCTCGTCCACAGGTCAGTTTAAGAGTAGTTGAGGCTGGGCATGGTGGCGAATGCCTGTAATCCCAGCACTCTGGGAGGCCAAGGCGGATGGATCACCTGAGATCAGGAGTTCGTTACCAGCCTGACTAACATGATGAAACCTCATCTCTACTACATTTAAAAAAAAAAAATTGCCAGATATGGTGGCACATGCCCATAATCTGAGCTACTTGGGATGCTGAGACAGGAGAATTGCTTGTACCTAGGAGGCGGAGGTTGCAGTAAACCGAGATCACGCCATTGCGCTCCATCCTGGGCAACAAGAGAGAAACTCCATCTCAAAAAAAAAAAAAAAGAAGTAGCTGAACCTAGACCTGAGAAATCCTCCTTGCAAGGTGTCAGGTTCCGACATTACTTCTACCCCTCATCCCAGGCTCCTTCCTCACTGATGAAGGGGACTCTCTCAGTGTACCCACCACTGGTTGCATCCCTCCAGCAATCTCTTTCATTTTCTCTTCTCCTCTCCCCTTACTTACTATTGTCTATGAACTTGAATCGATTTATCTGAACTCCAATTTTTGGCCAGAGTTCAATTATTTCTTTTTCTGTGCATGTTTGTGTTTTTGTTTGTCTGATAGACTAGTAATGAATCCCATAAAGGTTCGTAAGAGGTATTTGTGTGAATTTGTTGTGTATATTGATTCTTTTTCTCTTGTAATGGGACAGTAGAAATCTTTGATGGCATTTTCTATGTTTATTGGACCTGAGTTTACCAGGAGTGCTGGTGAAGTGTTTCCAGCCCACTGAATTTTTTTGAAATTAATTCTGAAATGTATGCCTAACTTGATTTAAAAAACCAAAACAATGGCTCCCACAAAATAAAAAGAAAAAAGAGTAAAAACCACCCTTGATCTACCTTGTTGAGTAATCGATCCCTTCATGACTTCCCCATAAGGTAACATCTTGTGGATGACAGCCTTGATTTCCATGCTTCTCTGTTCATTCATTATTAAAGTGAAATAAAGACCCAAAAATGTCTATATAAACAAGATACATGGTATTTTTGTCCATGTAAAAAGTTCATTCTTCTGTATTTTTCTGTCATTCAAATTTTGCACCAAAACATGTTTTCCATTACAGTAGTTTTATAGTCAGTTTTTATGTCTGGTAAGGTAATCATGATAAATATTAATCTTTTAAAGAATAATCCTTGATATTCTTACCTACTGATTTTTAAATACGGATTTATAATAATTTTGTCCTCAGAACCACCACATCAAGGTATCACTAACAATTAAGTTATACCCATTGTATTGGAAATAGTGATAGCTTTGTAAAATTTCATCTTTCCATTCAGTTATATATAGGTATATATCTTCATTTATTAAAGTGTCCTAGTAAGATTTGCTAGTCAGGGTTCACCAGAGAAACATAATAAACAAGACATATATCTATTACCTAAGTTGACCCATAAAGGTACCCATTGCAATAAGATTTATTACATTTCTTCATTGTGCTTATTTTCAAAGTTTATTCCATAAAAGTTCATATTTTGGCTTGCTATTATAAATTAGGATGCCTTTCTCACATTATGTTTTTAAAGTTTAACATTCTGGCATAAGTAATACGTATAAAACTTGTAGAAAAAATCTTGGCACATGGGAAAGTCTTAATGAATACTGTTGTTCTGTGTATATTTATTATGCATCTAGGCACCTGTGTTAGTTCATTTTGTGCTACTATAACAGAATACCACAGACTAGGTAACTTATACAGAGCAAAGCCTTATTTCTTACACTTCTGGGAGCTGAGAAGTCCAAGAGCGTGGTGCCAGCATCTGGTGAGGGTCTTCGTGCTGTGTGATAACATGGCAGAAGTGCAAGTGAGAATGAGAAATAGAGGGAGTAAATTGGTCCAAACTCATCCTTTTATGAACCCACTCCCAGGATAACTAACCCACTTCTACAATAATGGCATTAATCCACTGACCTAATTACTTCTTAAAGGCCCCACTTCCTAATAACATTACAATTGGAATTAAGTTTCAACATAAATTTTGGAGGGAACATTCAAATCATAGTAGCACTTAATACTCTCTAAAATTTCCTTTTGTTAAATATTTTATCTTGTATTTATAAATAATATAATCTATAAATAAGTTTAATTTTTCCCTTTTATTTCAATAAATGCCTTGACAAATGGAATTACCTGAAAGTAAAAAGCTTCTGCATGGCCAAAAAAAAAAAAAAAAGAATGAAGAGACAACCTACACACTGGGAGAAAATATGTGTAAATCATACATTGGGTAAGAGGCTAATATAAATAACATATTAGGAACTCAAACTACTCAACAACAAAAACCCAAATAACCGTATTATAAAATGGACAAAGGACTCAGATAGACATTTCTGGGAAAAAGACACACAAATGACCAACAGAAATATTAAAAATGATCAATATCTCTAATCATGGAAAGGCAAATTAAAACCACAATAAAAATCAACTCATACATGTTAAAATGGCTACTATCAAAAAGATGAAAAAGCAAGGTGAGGCTGTGGAGAAAAGAGAGTGCTTGTACTCTTGTACACTGTTGGTGGGGATCTAAATCAATAAATGCATTGCTTATTGTTTTGGCTGGATCCTCAAAAACACATCTTAATATTAATAAAAGAAGATATTTTGGTCTTATTCCTGAGAGTAAGGGGAACCCCATTATTGCATGTTAATTTCTCCACTAAATTCCCTTTGTTTCATTTAGGGACAGTTTTTTGCTTTGTTTAGCCTGGCCTCCTTCATACTTTGTATTTTTCTCATTGTCAGGTCACCCTTAGTTGTCTATTTTTAGCAATGTGACAATAAAAGCCATTTGGCAACTCTTCGTACATGGACAGAGCTTCAGTAAAGTCCATCAGACTTTACTGAAGAGTGATGGGGATGGGAAATTTTTGTGATGCTGCCTCAAATGTCAGAAATTGGGGCCTCTCAATTCATCCAGCTTTTAGATCTCTTTGACTCCTTTATTTGAAAACATTAGCCGGGACTTCAGGAGTGTTGCACACAGGGTGTGTTCGGAATTAACTATACAGACTTTAAATGACTCCCTTTTGACTCCCTTTTGCTGTCAGGCTCATGTCTTGTTCTTTCTTTTTCTTCTGTACCTTGTACCTAATGTTTCTGAGTCTCAAATCTTTCCGAGCTACTGGAGGGGTAAAATGGCTTTTTCTCCTGGATCATTTTAAATTGTAATTTTTTTGTTTGTTTTTGTTTGTTTGTATTTTTTGAAACAGAGTCTTGCTCTGTCACCTAGGCTGGAATACAGTGACGCAATCTCAGCTCACTGCAACATTCACCTCCAGGTTTCAAGCAATTCTTGTGCCTCAGCCTCTGGAGTGCTGGGACTACAGGTGTCTATCACCATGCCTGGCTAATTTTTGTATTTTTAGTAGAGACAAGGTTTCACCATGTTGGCCAGGCTTATCTGGAACTCCTGACCTCTGCCTCGACCTCCCAAAGTGCTGGGATTACAGGCGTGAGCCGCTGGACCCAGCCAAATTCTAATAAGTCTTTAAATTAATAATTTTGTTAGCTTCCTGATTTAGAGCCTTCTAAGATATGAAAACATTATTTAATTTCTAATTTTCTAAAAGCTTTTAAAATTAGGAATTTCAACGCCTTTTGGAAACTCTTGAATTTTCTGATTTTTATTATTTACCCATTATTAAACTTTTCCTCCTCATTCTCTAATTCTTCAGCACTAATTGAGTATTTGCTATGCTGTAGATGCTTCTTAGAGAATACAAAACTAAGTAGAAGATACCCTGGGCCATCACAAAGCTTTTAATATAATTGAGAACCTGTTTAAACAATTAAGTATAATTAAATAAGTGTAAAATGATGTACAGGGAAAATGCTGTGGGGATGAAAGGAAGAAGCACTTAATTAGAAATTAGAATATTAGGGAAAGTTCCACATTGCTGTTGTCATTTGGGTTGGAATTTGAAGCATGAGAATCTCTTTTCTATAGTACTAATAGGGAGTTGTGATGGGCTTGCGATAATATTCTGGGCCAAAGAACAGTAAGAAAAAACCAAAAATGTGGGGAAAAAAGTGAGAATACATGGATAATGACAAATAACCTTCTCTGGTTGTTCTCTAAGCTATATGGAAGAGGAGATGTATTTCAAAGTTGAAGAGGTCAGATTAATGAAAGCCTTGAAGGATTTTTGTCTTTATGCCATGTGTGTGGACATTCAGACTTGTCAAATAGTTTTTACAATAGCAACATGATCAAAACTCGGTTTCACAAAGGTAAATCTGGGGAAAGCGTAAAGGATGGATTGGCAAGGTGAAAGATCAGAAGCAGGGAGCCTGGTAAAAGGCCAGAGTTCAGAAAGAGATTAATAGAGTCAAAACTAAGGCATTGGGCATAGTAACTGGAAGAAAGGGATAGATAGAAGAGTCACTTGGAATATATAATTGATAGAAATCACAAACTCATTGAAAATAAGGACTAATAAAAAAAAAAGCAGAAATGAAGAATACATCAAGCTTTCCAGCCTGAGTAACTTGAAGAGTTGCAGGATGATTCCCCAAAGTAAACACAAGAAGTGAACAGAAGAGAATAAAAGAAAGGTAATAGGATGCTCCTGAAAGATACCATGTCAGAAAGTACCACTCAAAGCTTCTTTGGTCACAGGAAGGAAAAGCTTCCCTACACTTTGGAGTAGTCACAATTTCTCCATGTGGAGCGAAGTTCTAGCTTCATTATATTGGTGCTATACCTAAGAAGTTACAGAATTTGATGAAGAATAGCTGAGAGATTAACTTAGGCTACAATGGAAAACCAGATTATAGATACCTGAATAATAAAATGCAATCAGAAGTGGTGGCTCTCCAACAAAGACAGTGATGCTTGAGGGTGAGGTTTACACATACACACACATACACACAATACATGAACACATACTCACTTGTAGAAGGCCATTCATGGTGGGAAAATTGCATTAATAAGAACCTGGGTGGTCTTCAACCCAGGACTGAAAGACAAAATTGAGTCTGCCTTGGAATCACCACTGATCAATGCTAGAATGCAACTGTGCATGACTACATAACTCAAGTTTGTGCCAAGGAAAGGTAACCCTAAGCTTTTTTCTTCCATCCATTCAGAACAAGCAGAGACACCCACCTAATTTCTTAGATGCTTTAATCATGGCCATGGATCAGTCTGTTATTCTGACTCCTCTGTGGAGTGATGCTGGCTGTGTCCTTAAAGCAGAGGAAACTCTTCTGGGAGGGGGAGTTGAATATCCAGCACTAAAAGCGCTGCCCTAACTCTAATACACACTGGACTCTCCCAGAGGCATGGTGTCAAGCAAAACAAGGGGATGGGGATGGAGGTACAGGACTTCTTCTCTTGTGGCTGGAATTTCTATAAGAGTTAAACTTTGCCACTCTGATTCCTTAAAAAAACCTACTTCCCCAGGGCAGAAATGTGGCCCCTAGAGAACATAAACAAGCACAGAAATGCATTCTTTCTGAAAAGAAGAATTTCTCTGTGTCACTTTGAGTATCCGCTTTCGCCAGATGATCCATCCACTTTATTTAGGTTGAGCTAATATAACTATCAGCCATAGTTTGCTAATTTCCCTTTTCTGATTTCCTGATCAGGGTGAGTGTCCCCTTCTAAAAATCTTCAAGCCACTTGTTGTTCTTTGGATATATCAACTTTTCCTTTCTCCTACCTGCCATCTACTACACTTCTTGAAATTTTCCATCCTTAGTTATATTAATTAGTCAAGAATTTCCTTGAT
Source organism: Macaca thibetana thibetana (assembly GCF_024542745.1). Lineage (NCBI taxonomy): Eukaryota > Metazoa > Chordata > Mammalia > Primates > Cercopithecidae > Macaca > Macaca thibetana. The sequence goes on along the minus strand of NC_065589.1, from coordinate 22,011,417 downwards.
ATTGATTTTGTAACCACACAATAACTTTGTTAAAACATTCTTCCACAGTATAATTTCCCTTGGGTACTACCATGGCCTGGGGATGATCCTATAATGGAGAGACTCTGAGTGAGGATAACAATAATAAAATTTTGCAGTTAGTCCAAAGACTTATGGATGAGAAACTTCAGAACATTTTTGTGGTTACCTCTGCAGCGTTAGGCAAAAATCTAACCTCTGATCTTCAGATGATAGACTACTAGGGCTGGGCTGATGTTACACAGACACTTGGTGTGGGAGCCAGGGTTTTAGGTAAGGCACATCCCCTAGAAGGCCTTAAAACAGAGAATGCCTGGTCATGCAAGACGCAGCAAGCTGGTAGGACCTGGCTTCTGTCCTGCTTGGTATGGCATCATGAAAAAATACTATGCCTGTCTGTACAACAAATCAGTGTCTCCTTAATAATACCCAATTTTGTTTTCAACAGAAAGTAGTTTATATACTGAAGGTATTTAGTCATTATAATCTTCTATAATCCCTCACTTTTGTATCGTACTTCTCAGTTTATAAAACTCCGCACACACTTGATCTCATTTAATCTTCCTATGACCTCAGGCAGTATACTTTATTAACCTCCCTTTGCAAGTGTGATGACTTAGAACCGTGGAGATTAAAGCAACTTTTCCAGGTCTTTCGCTCCTCCTCCTCAAGTACTTTGTCCAGTAAACCACAACTGTTGCATGATCAAGGACCTGAATAGTTGGTGCAAGCCTCAAGCCTGGCTTGGAAACATGCATCAGCAGAGTTGCTCTTGATATTCCTTTAGAACTGGGCCGTATATCCTTGCTCATCACGTTTCTACTGTCATCTGTACACATTCTTTCCCTCCTTGCCTTAGTTAGAAACTGCTCACCCCTCCAATCTCAGCTGACTTGTTGGTCCCTTTTGGAAGCTCTCTCTGACTCCACTTACATCCACCTCATCCTGTACTCTCTGCCTGTAACAAACTTCTCTTTTGTGTAATTATGTGATTAATGTTTATGTCCCCTTGGAAGCCCTTGTATGTCTATTGAGCAAGAAAAATCTGTTTTTGTTCATTGTTATGTCTCAGTGCCCAACAGTTTCTACCCCATCATAAGCACTCAATATATATGTTTTTGAATGGTTGAATGAATAATTAAGTTTTACTTGAATAGGTTCGCCCATTTGTTGGAAAAGCAATAATTTAATAATCTAGTACTGGAAATGTATTTAAAGACTTTTTCTCCAACTAAGCACATTTTCTTATTGTGAAACAGACCGTGAATCCAATCCCCCTGATACTTAAACTATTCCATGGAAGTAAATGAAGCTACATAAAATTAGTTAAGTCAAGCAGAGGAGTATTTAAGAAGTTTCAGTTTGAGCACATAAAACTAGTTTCATCCAGAAAGAATTATTGAATTTATCAAAGACGTCAAGCTTTTTTGTTTCCCCAGGAAGGCTAGCCACAGAAAGACTTTCATACCAGTGGATTAAATTAATTTCCAAGTATACATTTCAGTTTAGGGTAAAGGTAAATGTATCAAAACTGGCCCAAACTATAAATGTCAACTTGTGAGGCACTTGTCTGGCATGCACAAGCTTTTCTCATGAGGATGCTAAATCATGAACTGACAATCTGATTTGTCCGTTTTGTCTTTGATGCTAATGCTGTAGCAGGATTGCATACTCATATTGTTATTTATAGGAAATCTGTCACAGAGGAGTTTGAGAGGTGACACAGAATTTATTATCTTTATCCAGGCTTTTAATAACACTAACAGACAATTCAGTGAGAGCTGGTGCAATTCCCACTGTACAGACAGAGTAAACGAGGCAGATCATATTGCTGGCTCTGTGCTTCAAGAATTAGATGAGCCAGAAAAATGCCTTTGGTGAAACAAGTTTCTTGCATTGACCTGTGAGAGGTATTACTGTGAAATTTCATCCTCTTAAAAAAGTGACTTTGCAATGAAGGAGTATCTGTAGAATAAAACCAATGAAGAGCTATAGGAAGCTGCACAGAGTTTGCCACATGACACCCCTATTGCTCTAGTGGGAGGCAGCCCAACAGCAAGGGAAGACAGGGAGTTGGGAGACCTGGGTTCCAGTTCTGGTTTACAGCAACTTTCTGACTAATCATTGGCAAGTCACTTTACTACTCTGGCTCACAGTTTTTATACCTATAAAATGAGGAAAATAAATTATGTATGGCTCCAAATGTGAAATTGCTGCTTGGCTGCATCAGAAAGACCAGGGACTTTTAAAAATGCAGATTCCTGGCTTCTTTCCAAGACTTAACAAATCAGAACCTTTGGGGGAAGAGTCAAAACTTGGGACTCTATATTTTTAATAGCTCCATAGATGATTCTTGCAAATTAATGAAATACAGCTGGAATACTTTCAGCCATAGATTGTAAGGTCTGGCTCCTTCATTCAACAACCTAATCACAATCCATATCTCCAGGGCAGCAATGGAGGCTGTGGAGGTATCTCTGGTTTTGATATAGTACAACTGTTCATCAGGATGTACTGCCTTGGATGGTTAATGTGTACAAAAAATAGGTAGAAAGAATAATAACTACTATTGATAGTATAACAGGTTGACTATAGTCTTAATCTTACATTGTAAATAACTAAAAGAGTATAATTGGAATGTTTGTAACACAAAGAATAAATGCTTGAGGGAATAGATATCCCATTTCCTATGATGTGACTATTTCACATTGCATGTCTGTATCAAAACGTCTCATGTACCCCACAATTATATGCACCTCATATGTACCCACAAAAATTAAAAATTTGAAAAAAATGGAAAAAGATGTACTGCCTGGATTTTCTAGGCAATGCATACTTTGAGGAATATAGAGCTAAACTATTACTAGTCCCTTCAGGTCCATAAATGTCATAAAATAGAAATGGGACATAGCTCTGCCAACAAAGGAGACCCATGGAAAGCTTTTGAGAAGACTGTCATTCACAACTTGCATCTTGGGAAGTTATCTCTTGCAGTAGGTTGGTGGACTACCTGCTGCTGCAACCTAGGCAATGGGTCATGAGCACCAGAACCAGGGTAGTGACCTACTGCATACCTAAACCAAGCCAAAGACTGTCAAGTTGACCCTATAGCCTTTTAGAATGAATGGTGGCACTTCAGAGGCACGTGTGTGTGTATGTGTATTGTGTATTTTTCTATATGACTGTGTTTCTTACACATTTAAGGACATTTGTGCTCTTTCAATATACCTAGATGTGGTGTGTGTATGTACATGTGTTTAAGCAGTTTTGGTGGTGTTTTGGGATGTGGGATCCAGAACTGCTAGAAACTCCAGTGGGAATTTGGAATTAGAAAAGTGATAATTTTCAGACTTGTATTTCTTTCATTTAAACAACTGAATCATAATTAAGACATACTTTCAGCATACTGTGTATAATTAACTTTGTTTCCTGTGAAAACCTTTAAATTTTGAATCCAGATAATGTTTTTTAGTTAAGACCTTTTGGCACTACATTTTTAAAATCAAAATGATGATTTTTATGGTTAAAACCTTTACATTTCAAAGTAGTAAGAGTTGTATATTGAAGCTAGAATTTTTTAAAGCCAATTCATGTTTGGGTATTTAGCTCATCTTGGCTTTTTTTTTTTTTTTTCTTGTTGTACCTCCTAACTGATAGTTTATCCTTATACAAAAGATAAAAATTTAAACCTTTTTATGCTAATATGCAATAACTAATTTATTATTGCATCTTAATGTCTGCTCTCAAAATCTTGTTTCTGGGATCTTAAGCGTTGTGGAAATCTCTGTAAGATGGCTTTGGTCTAAGCTACTTGGTTACCAAGATGCCAGTTCAAGAACTAATGACAACTGATATTCATGATTGTATTTGTTTCAGGCAATCCATGCTATGGTTCCTTGAACGTCTTCCAAATGGTAGCCTTCTCTAGGCAATATTGTCCATTCTGTTATGCTATCAACAAAAGACTCTGGCTTTTCTCTTTGGCGCCACAGAAATTTATTGAGATACTATCATAAGCTCATTGCTATACTCAGTGCTTTTAGACAGGGATCTATGAGCTGTCTGGAAACACAGAGCCCACAACAGGCTTCATTTGAAATCTCACAGTTGAAATATGTGATATATTGAAGTTCACCTTGCAGGTGTGGGCATTCAGATCACCAACGCTGTGACCTCGCTGTGTGAATGGGAGCTGCTACAGGAAGGAAGCTTACAAATGAACTGCATGGATCCCACATTTTGCTAAAATCAAATAGGACCTTTCTCTTCTTTGTTGAATGCCGTAATGCACAAGAAATAAGCCAGCAGAATGCTCACGTCCAAGGTACTCATTCTTTTCACCTAATTCAAAGACAGCCAGTTTCATCACTTTTATTCTGCAAGAAAAATTTCACCATGAGACAACCAGTTTCCCAAAAGAGAGTGAAATCTTTTATATTTTAAGAGAGTAAAAAGTAAATTTTTCTATTTAATGAAGGGTTTCTATTCAAACAACTCTTGCTTCTCATCAGAAGTTGTCCTTATATAGGAGAAATTACCTGGACTTTAAATTACCTGGACTTTGGTGTCAAACAGATCTCAGTTCTAATCCTAAATCCAGAACGCAATAGCTTTTGCCTTTTTATATTAATTATGCACTGAGCTTCTGTTGTTTAATTCATGAAATAGAGATAATAATAAAACTTTACGAGACTGTTTTGAGGATTAGATGTCAATAAAAAAGCTACTGTACTCAGGCTGTATAAGCCTATGAGTACCACTTAAAGAAATTCCCAGATTGTCTCAGGAATGTGCATTAACACACATGTGCATGTGTGTTAATATGTGCGCATGTGAACGTTTATAGTAGAATAAGTATGGGCTGGGCACTGGAGACTTGGGTTTCAGGCTCTCTCTCTGTCCCACTGTCTTTCTGTCTCTGTGTCTCTGTCTTAGCCTCAGTTTCCTCATCCCTCAAAGGAACATTATCCCAGGCAGATGTCATGACAACTAGTTGAGATGATCTATGTAAAGTACCTGGAACATGGCCAACACTCTATGTAAATACTAGTTTTCTTCCCCCTTTCCCTGTATGCCTTTGCATATGGAGAGAAAGGGGGAGCAGGAGAAAATTAAACGTTGTATATTTCACACTTGCAAAATGATTTCTTAATTATGCTGATGATGATATTGAACATCCATTGCTTACTTTGAACAGTGAAAATCACTTATACATATTATCTCCTGTAATTCTTACTCCAGCCCTTTTTGAGAGATGCTGTTACTACCTCTCTTTTATAGATAGCGAGGTTCAGAAGTTCAGGTAACTCACCTGAGATTGAACATGGGTCTCCCAGATTCCAAAGTCAACCAAAGTGTTCAAGCGTTTGCTTTTCTGCCTCCCTAACCAAGTTGCCTTGTCCTTTATTCATGAGTGCTTTGTTTTTTGTTTTGTTTTTGTTTGTTTGTCTTTTTATAATCTTTAAATCTTTAAATGTAGACCAGGAAGAGTACTGTCTTAAAAATACAGACAGCACTAACCTCAGTTGTCTTTAGACCTGTGCTAGTCCAGTAGGTATCTTTTTATTCAGCCTGAGTATTTGATTGTTGCTTTTCTAAGTACATAATTGAGAGACACTGAGGAAAAAAAGACAGCACTGCACTTTCTCATTTGCTTTGCAACAAAGGTATATGGTTTGAAGAAGCCCTGCGCTTAAATGATTAGACAGCTTGTGTGACTAATAAGAATATTGTCCCTAAAGGAAAGTAGAACATCTTATGAATACAAGAGCATTCAATTAGAGTTTTAAATTAGAGTGTAATTATGTGTTTTTTACTCTTTTTTTTTGAGAAAGAAAGAGAGAGCTTTTAATCTTTTAGGTGGCCTACTTTTGGTGAAAAAACAATTTTAGGAAGTGTTTAAATTTAAAAAGCTACCCTGTGTCTTGTTTAATTTTGGACCTAGTCCAGTCCCTGAAGGACTAGAAGCAGATAAGTTTGCTTATACCTGGCTTTTTAAGTTCCTTCATTTTATAATTCAAAACAGGGATGAGCTGTTGATATGGATTACTGCACTCAGTATAATGAAATTGTCAATATGCTTTGAGATGCACGGCATGTAATCAGACATGTAGAGAAATAGCCCATTCAACCTCTGAAACAAAAGATTTGCCTTTGAGACCATGACTGTACAAAGCAACCATGCTCTTTATTTAGGAAATAAAAGGTAATAGGGGTAGTTTTCTCAACATGAAACCAAACGTACTCTTTGACCCAAAACACTCTCCTTTATAGTTTCCATGGACATTTTCCAGGTGGATAAATCAAAGGTTATTGTTTGATTATGGTAGGCCAGGCTCTTGTCTTGTCTGATCAATACTATTATACTTCCTAAGACTTTAGAGAGAAGAACAACATGGACGATAAAGACCAATGTGGTTTTTTGTAAATCTAATCTTTTGAAAGGTCTGCCTTCATCTACCACCTGAGCTGGCATGAAACAACTTCTGGGGTTCAAATCTTCTAAACAATGATGCAAGTCTTAGCAAATTTCAAGAACAATTTAAAGAGGGAATAAACACCTTTTTGTTTAACTTGGATCAATTATCTCCTTTTGGTAAGTCTCTTTTCCCATCCTGTGTATTTCTTGTCTGCTCTATCGTTTGAAAGTTTTCTGATAAGAACATTAGTAGAAACTATCAACTGGACCCTGCAATGTTCTGGGTATGGTTGTAAATGCTTTACACTTACATTTTATCTAATGCTTTAAGCGTTGTGAAGGTGGGTTTTGTTTCTCCATTCTATGAATGATTGAAGAGATAAAGTGACTTGTAGTTTCCATAACTATATATGGGAGAAGTCAGATTTACCCACCTTTACTCTTGATCATGCAGATGTACTCATTAAGGATTGCTCTTAATCATACAGGTGGACTCATTAAGGATTATGAGGTGGGGTCTAGCTCATTCTGCCCTTGTTCTTTGTAGTCAGACCCATCACCAATTACTGGCTATGCTTTTCTAAAGCCAGTCATGCCAACACAAATTTGGTTAGGATAAGTTTCCTAGAATCCTGGAAATTCAGAGTTTCAAAAAATGCTGGAGGGCACAGGATCCAATTCCTCATATATACTTGTGAGAAACTGAAGACCAGGAAGGCAAACAAGTAAATAAAGCAACAACAAAAACCTTGTCATGATTCACTCAGATGGTAGGTGGCAGGACTGAAATTAATACTCCTTTCTGCTGTGTTCAAATCACTCTGCCTCCATATTACTGGTGATATATTTGCATCTTTACTTGTTTCTAAGAATACATTGCAGAATTTTGCATCATTTTTCAAGTTATTTTTTTAAATACATAGGAATTTTAAAAACCCTTGTTGAGAAAATAACTATAGATGAAAACACAAATAACTGGAATGCTATTTTGAGACATCTCAAACCAGAGTAGGAGGCTGAAAGTAACAAAGTAAACAAGCCACTGAATACAGGAGCTGGAAATAGTGTTAAAAAATCATACTGTTCAAAGTTTCTGAAAAATGCTCAGGTAGAGGATGACTAGGAGGTACATGATGGGTTTTGGTGATATCAACAAAATTCTAGTATCTATTTGATGATATTAGTTTATCTGTGCACATGTGTTTGTGTGTGTATATATATCTCTGTATGTGTCTATGCATATTTATGTGTATACATTTTTTCAGCTCCCAGCTTCGTGCCAGGTACTCTCCATTGTGCCTGGCAAATATGAATCCCTGCCATCATGAAAAAAGATTCGCCACGAGGATTTTCCCTACAATCTAAGGACTATTTGAAGTGTGAAGTCTTTCAGCTCACACAACACTGGCTATTTTCACCTTTGCCTTCAACTATAAAGGCTGGGCTCTCTCTGCAGGAGTGGGTAAGTACAGCCTATGGCGGAGAAGAGAGAAAAAGTCTTTGAGTGCAGTGCAGGCTCTATCACAATCGATGGGCCTCATTAGCCATTCTCAGCCTCATAGATAATGCAGTCGTGGATGGCATCGTTTGGTCTAGTGAAGAATTGCCCAGGAGATTGTGTTGACATCTGAGATTTATTTTAATCCTTTTTTGCAGATTTTCTAACGAGCATTGTAACAAAGTATGCTAAAGAATCATTACGTATCTTATAAAATCTTAATAATACAAAAATTAGAAACGTTTTTCATGCATATGTTCAATTTGTTCAAAGTACTGATTTTGCTTTGCTGATTAGCATATACTGCCCTGTGAGGGGACCCTGCCTTTAAGAAGTCATGCTACCTGGATTGCTGTGTATATTTTTAAATGAGTAGTATGCATGTTATGTTTACAGGCTGCTACTGTCAGATCTTATAGTTTGAACTAAATGATGTAGAATGGACACATACCTATGTACATGGGTTCTTTTTTTTTCACTTATTCACTAAATCGTTATTGATTGTCTAGCTTAAGCATAAAAAATAAAGTGAAAAAATAAGGCTTCAGAAGTAAAGAGATATTTCCAATGTGGAGCAGAAGATGTATTTTGGGGATCTGTCTGGAAAAGTAAGTAACTCCTACAAGGGCGTGCAGTCGGAGGAGCGGCCGTAGCAAGAATGCAGGACCCAGGGTTGGATGCAAGCCTTCTTTCCCTGAGTCCACACTGAATAGCTGCGTGATCCCGAGCACAGTATTCCATCATTTTGACCCTCTTTCCTCAACTGGAAAATGAGATTAATCTCACCTACTTTATAGTGCTATTGTGAAGATGAAAGGGACTATTGTATGCAAAATGACCTAGCACAGAGGAGATAGCCCGTAAAGTTTTTCACTTTTTCCCTTTCTGTTATTTAGTGGTGAGATCTCAAGCAATTCAGTATCCTCAAAATGCAGTGTATGGCACATAGGTCATTGCAATACATCTCCTTCATGAAACTCTTCCTGGCCCTGACTTGGCGTCTCATGCAATGTCCTTCCTTTTTCCTCCCCTCTCCCAAACCAGAAATCAGGTTTTTTGTTTATTCTTTCCCCAGATTTCTGCTTTCTTCATCCTCCAGACTTCCTTTTCTCTTGAGCATCTATTTGCTTCCCTTCTCTTTGTACAGCATTTTCTTACTCTTTTTTTTTTTTTTTTTTTTTTTTAGTTATACTTTAAGTTCTGGGATACATGTGCAGAACGTGCAGGTTTGTTACACAGGCATACACATGTGATGGTGGTTTGCTGCACCCATCAACCCGTCATTTACATTAGGTATTTCTCCTAATGCTATCCGTCCTCTAGCCCCCCACCCCATGACAGGCCCCGGTGTGTGATGTTCCCCTCCCTGTGTCCATGTGTTCTCATTGTTCAACTTCCAATTATGAGTGAGAACACGCGGTGTTTGGTTTTCTGTTCCTGTATTAGTTTGCTGAGAATGATGGTTTCCAGATTCATCCATGTCCCTGCAAAGGATATGAACTCATCCTTTTTTATGGCTGTGTAGTATTCCATGGTGTATATGTGCCACATTTTCTTTATCCAGTCTATCACTGATGGGCATTTGGGTTGGTTCCAAGTCTTTGCTATTGTGAACAGTGCTGCAATAAACATACATGTGCATGTGTCTCTATAGTAGACTGATTTATAATCCTTTGGGTATATACCCAGTAATGGGATTGTTGGGTCAGATGGTATTTCTGGTTCTAGATCCTTGAGGAATCGCCACACTGTCTTCCACAATGGTTGAACTAATTTACACTCCCACTAACAGTGTAAAAGCATTTCTTTGGGTTCCATTCTTCTCAAAACCTGTATGTATATCTGTATGTACCCATGTATATTTATATGCATACATTTTTATAGTTCCTGTTGTATGCTGCTACCATGTGACACTACTTCCAGGTTCCTTATTTTCCTGGCATCAAAATAGTATTACTGAAATGGTTTTAATTTGGAGGCTTTCCTGATAATAAATAGGTATAACAAAAACATGAATCATTAAAAAATCAAAATATTCTAAAATCTCCCACAATTCTTACTTATGGTTGTGTCAAGACTTTGTTACAATACTAGCAGATCTTATTTTTACTGTATTTTTACTCCCATCCCTCCCTGTCCAGTCCAAGAGGGGATAATCAGGCTTTTGACTGAAGAGTTTCCATTTTAAAGCTTGCCTGTAAGTCCTGTCCACCATCCATCATGATCACCCCGGCCCAATCCTCACTCTCCTTCAGACAAGGATGTTGTTTCCTAAAGTTAAAGTCACTAAAGAGATATGTTAAGGGGAAGAGAAAGAGGCAAATACCGTGAGCATTGGGAGAGGTGATAGGAAAACATTAGGGGAAATTGTCAAGGACTAGGAAGAAGATGGTGGCCTGAATTTCTCTGAGTAAGGAAAATTGGTGCAGAAATCTAGGGAGGTAGGACAGACCTGATTCCTAGGGAACCTGGGAACCCAGGAAATGAACTCAGCGATTGTAGACTGTAGACACCAGGGCCCCAAGTTGGCAGGGTCAACTGTACCTAATTGTAGCAAAGCAGCTCTGGAATCAATTTAATACATTATGAGTTACCATCATTCCCAGGACTTCCATACAACTCTGGAGTGGAAGGAAGGAGCTCCAATAATAATAATGTAATGAAACTTCCTACCAGTCTAGTTGCATGAGAGCTTAGTGTCATATTAAATCTGATGTAAGAACCTGCGTGTGTGCGTGATATTATGTAATTTGCTAGAATGTGTTAAATACAATGGAGAAAATAAATCAAGAAATGCTGATAGGAAATGTTATAGTTGGAAGAGGTTGGAATTGAATGTTGTGGACAGGCAAGATCTTACTAAAAAGAAAACACTTGAACAAAGTTTTGAAAAGGGTGAAGGAAAGAACAATGAAGAGATTCCAAGAAAAGAGTATTACAGATAGAAGGAAGAGCAAGGTCTGTGAGGCCTAGAGGTGGGAGCATGCCTGCTCTAGTGAGAGGCACTGAGAAGTTGTTGTAAAACTGCACTGTATGCAGCCATAAAAAAAGATGAGTTTGTGTCCTTTGTAGGGACATGGATGCAGCTGGAAACCATAATTCTCAGCAAACTATCGCAAGAACAAAAAACCATACACTGCATGTTCTCACCCATAGGTGGGAACTGAACAATGAGATCACTTGGACTCGGGAAGGGGAACATCACACACCGGGGCCTATCATGGGGAGTGGGGAGGGGGGAGGGATTGCCTTGGGAGTTATACCTGATGTAAATGACAAGTTGATGGGTGCTGACGAGTTGATGGGTGCAGCATGCCAACATGGCACAAGTATACATATGTAACAAACCTGCACGTTATGCACATGTACCCTAGAACTTAAAAGTATAATAAATTAAAAAAAAAAAAACAAAACTGCACTGTCCCTGGCCACATAGAGCTATCGGGCACTTGCAATGTGGCTAGCCTGAATGGAGGTATATTGTACACATAAATGACACACCAGATTTCAGAGACTTTGTAATGAAAGAAAAACCTAAACTATATTGTATGCAATTGGTATTGATTAAATGTTGGAAAACAATATTTTGAATATATTATGTCAAATAAAATAGATTATTAAAGTTAATTGCATCTGTTTTATACTGGAAATATATATGTTGCTACTGGAAAATTTAAAATTGTACTTCTTTCATGTAGCTCACGTTATATTCTTCTGGCAGTACTGTTGGGGAAGATGAGATCTGAAAGGTAATGATGCCCATTTTTTAGTGCTCCTTAGGCCATTATAAGACATTTGCATTTGTTCTAAGAGAGAAGTTATTAATTTCAAATTATTTACCAAAATTGGGATATCACTAAGAATAATTTGTTATACTGCTCTCTCTCTCTATATATAAAATACTACAATATGTATATGTTATACTGAAATATATATATAGCTATATATAACTATATATACACATAACTAGGTGTATAAAAGTATAAAATGTATAAAATGTATAGATGTATAAAAGTATAAAATGTATACAATGTATAAAACTAGATGTGTATATATAGCTATATATACATAACTAGATGTATAAAACACACACATATATATAAAACACCTTTGAGCAGAAGATAAGCATAATCTACCATTTTTATAACTGGATCACACTGGATACTCTTATAGGTTGTAGGAGGACAAGGATGAAATCAAGGACACCTATTAAAGGGCATTCCAATAATCCAGGCTAGAGATGGTGCTGACTTGGGTAGCAGCATAGATAATGATATGTGGTCAGATACCAGAGGAATTTCTGATACATTCAAAGTGTGATGTAAGAAAAAAAGAATGAGGATTACTCCCCAGAATGTTTGTCTTGAATATCTATGCAGATTTGTTTTTCATTCAGTGAGATGGAGAAGATGAGGAGAGTGGATTGGGGCAGAAGCTCAGGAGTTTAGCTTTTACGTGCTGAGTTTGAAACACTTATTGGGCATCCAGGTAGAGGTTTATGGAGGTAGTTTAATAATCAGGAAGCGGTTTTGGTGGAAGATAAACTTTGGAAGATCATCATTATAAAAATTGGCATTTGGTACCATGAAATTAAATGGTATCACCAAGGAAGCGAAATAGAGGTGGGGAAGAGAAGAGGCAGGAGGATCGAGGCAGGGGGAACTCAGAGAGTTCATGAGCAGAATTACTGCTACAGCTGCCCTGGAACACACTTTCTAGCACTCACATCTGGGGTTCTCATTGATGTAGACTTATTCAGAAGGAGAAACAGCAGTACTAATTGGAAAGGTCCTGTGTGTTCTGGGCTAGATAGTTACAGCAGCAAGAGTGTTAATCAGTGTGAGAAAAGTCAGATGTAAAGTATATTCCCCCATATATAGATATGTCATTGTTTAAATGGAAAAATTATGCTGCAATGAGCTCTAGTTATATCCCAATTTTGGTAAATAATTTAAAATTACAGCAATCTCATACCATAGTGTGACATCAATTATCTTAAAGCCTCCCTGCAATTTCTTAGTAAAATGTTAATTTTACATCACCTTCATTTTTTAATGCTACCCAATACCAGATTTGAAGTCCAAATAAAGATGACAAGGTCTTAGAACTCTGCAATAGTGGAGTCGCTGTGATGTACACTGTCTAAATACACATTATAGAGACATTTTCAGGTGCTCTTGACCTTGTCCTCTGGAAAATATGCTCCTTGTATGTCCACTTAGTGCTACATTTTGAACCATTGCCTCAGGTTTCTGAGTCTCTTTTTCCCCTTGAACTGGATCAACGTGTTCATTTCTTAAAGGTGAAGATTCCTCAGAGGAGTAGAAGGTAGAGGCTGAGTGACCAAAAGCAGAATATTATCCTACTGCAGAATACCTATGATGTAATATGAAAAATTAACTGTTTCTTCTAGAAGAAGCAGTTCCCTCTATTCGTCTGGCTTGAAAGTGAATATAGTGTGGGTAGCTAAGAATTCAGGTTCTGGGGCTGTACTTCCTGAGTTCAAATATTGGTTCTCCCATTCTGTAGTCATTTGATCTTGGGTAAAAATTTAATCTCTATGTCTCAGATGTCTTACCTGTACAATGGGGATAATACTGTTATTGACATCATAGAGTTGTTGAAAGGATTAAATGACTTAATACTTGTTAAACCTTATAATAGTGCCTCGCTAAGCACTCTATACATGTTATCTATTTTTAGTTTCTGTCTATCCATTGCACTTTGTGTTCTGAAATAGCTGTCATCAGGAAGTATTTGTTCTTATTTTGCACAAAAAAAGCAATTTTAGTTTTTGAGTCCCCATCCTTTTGAAACTGAGGATGTCATGAAAGCCCAAATTTTGTAGTTTTTTCCTACTGCCTTGACTCCTCAGACCTTTAGTCACACACTCACATGAGTTAATTAAAAGCCATTCTTTGTCATAGCCCTTTTGATTCCTTTATGTCCCCAAGTTCTGCTGCTTTTGTGCTATGTGCCACATTGTCATTTCCTCTAGGGGCTTGCCATGTCCTTTAGGTACAATCAGAACATAATTCAATCATTCAAGGTGGAGTAACAAAGATCAGATTTACCCGTTTGCCTGAAACCACCACAAAATGGATATAATATATGAAGCATGCTTTGTGGGACACTGGACACTGGACAGTGAAATTCAGTGATCCCTGAAAGACAGCAAACAATGTGAGTCCTATAATTGCCCCAGTTTATGCCCAGGAGAGAGTTTGCAAGCCATAGTGCAGAAAAGGGGACCCGGGAAGAGTCTGGCATCCTCCTGGAATTGAGGAGATGGATCTGAGACCCTGGTAAAACCAAAACAGCCAGAGTGTGCTGGACAGAGTACTAGTGAAGAGAGAGCTGCACACAGAGAGAATTCCAGGGAACTGCAGAGGGTTCTCATCTAGCATTCAAATACTGATGTACACATGCATGTGAGGAAGCTACCCAACATCAAGGAAAGAACCACCTAAAACTATTAGAAACAGCATTGTTCAACATTCAGACAAGTCTGAGAATAGTGCCTGTTCCTATCAGCCATGCTGGAACACCTCAAGATTTATGAGGCATTGGATAGAATACTTAGGAGGATCTTGCATCAGAAGTGGGAAAAATTAGTCCAAGGCTGAGCACAGCTCTGATCTCACAGAAGAAATCTTAAGTGCAAGACCCAAAAGGATCATAGTACTTCCAAATAACTACATCCTGGAACAAAGTTTCAAAATATTTATAGAAACACAAAATCACCTAGCTTCAACAAGATCATAGTCACAATATGCAGCATCCAACAAAAAATGACTGATTACGAAAAAGCAAAACTATCAATCAATTAAAGCCAACTCAGTACTGACAAAGGTGTTAAATCTAGCAAATAAAGGCATGACATGAGCTAGCAAATAAAGGCATAAACTGTGCTATTCTATCCATATCACATGTATTTAAAAAATTAAGTAGGAACATAGAAAATGTAGGAAAGACCCAAATCAAACTTTTACAGCTGAAAACTTCAATGTCCAAGATAAAAAATATGCTGGATGCTATTAATGGTAGATTAGACATTGTAAACAAAAGATCAGTGAACTTGAAGGCACAACAATAGAAACTATTAAAATATAGATTTAAAAAACAGAAAGAGAAAAATAAAGCATCAGTGGGGCAAATTGCAGCGGCCTGATATATGTGTAATTGGAGTCTCTGAAGGAGTAAGGAAGAAGAACATACATCCAAAGAAATAATGACTGAACATTTTCCATAGTTGCTGAAAATTATAAACTCACAGATTTAAAAAGCTCAATGAACATCGAACACATGAAACATGAGGAAAGCTGCAGCAAAGCACATAATCAAATTTATCAACACCAGTGAGAAAGAGAAAAATCTTATAAGCAGCCAGAGGGAAAAGTAAGATACATACTGTACAGAAGAACAAGATAAGGATAACAGGAGATTTTCCATCAGAAACAGCAGAAGCAAGAAGGAAATGGAGCAGCATCTTTCAAGTAGAGAAAGAAAAAAAAAAAGGTCAATCTACAATCCCAGACAGTGAAAATATCTTTAAAAATGAAACCGAAATAAAGACTACTTTCATACATAAAAGGTTCACAGAATTTTATCGCCAGCAGATCAGCCATTTAAGAATGTTAAAGGAAGTTATTAGGGCAGAAAGAGAATTATATCACATAGAAATATGGATCAGCACAAAGGAAAGGAAACTGCCAATACCAGTAACCGCAAAGGAAAAAACAGAATAGAAGTTTCTTATTCAGATCTTTTTAAGTATAATTAAATCTTTAAACAAACAAGCAAAAATAATGTAAAGTCAAGTTTATAATAAATATACAAGTGAAATATATGACAGCACTAACACAAAGGTCAGGAGGGGGAAATGGAAGTCTACTATTGTAAAGTTCTTAAGCTAGATCTGAAGTGATATAATATCACTTGGAGGTAGATTGTGACAAGTTAAAATATATACTACAAACCCTAAAGCAACCACTAAATTAAAGAGTGATAGCTAACAAGCCAACAGAGGAAACCAAACAGAATCATCCAATGTGCTGTCTAATGTATGTTTTCCTTTAAATAAATATCGTGACATGGCACATGGCTTCTGGAAATCTATTCTTTTGAAAAACAGAAAAGTTAATTTTGAAGAAATAGAAAAGCACCTAGGAAAGTGGAGACTAAATCAACCCCAGAAATGCTGGATCTTACACCGATCCCAGGGTATGTCAACTGTCTTTGTCCTGCAAATAACCTGAAAACAAGAAGCTTATCTATCCCAAGACCGTTGTAGGGATTAGTTGGAATTTCAACAAGGAAGTACAAGACTTGAATCAGGAAGTAATCCACTTCCTTCACTGCATAGGGCAGACTGCAAACTTAAGTGCTGGGTTTCATTTCCAACGTTCAGCCCCTATATGAAGGCCCCATAAGCCTGTCGGAATTGGCTTACAGAACAAGGTGCTATCTAAAGCAAAATCAGTCTCAACAACTAGCCTATGTCTATTAAAATACATTTTAAAAAAGTAAATTTTATTAAAATGGCACAATCTTACCAAAACAGTGAATATCTTTCTACCTGCAGATGTCAACCAATTCTTGGAAGAAAAAAACACAGATGGAAGAATATTAACTGAGAAAATAGAGTGGAAGAAACATCAACTTAAAGTATCAACAATGAGATTCCTGTAATAGGAAGAAAAATTGACCTGCCTATCAGAGAACCCCAACCAGGGGATGCAAGTGAGAGGTAGAATAGAAATCAGAGGCATTTTAGAGGTATTATTAGTCTACATATATCACAGCTGTCAGCCCTTATTTCCTACTCCTTCTTGAAAAACACCTGACTGCTACATGTTTATTCCCCAGTCAAAACAACAACAAAGAGGTTTGGGGTTTGGGGTTTTGTTTTTGTTTGTAAAACTGGAAGATATTGTTACAAAAAAGCAGACTAGATAGTGTGAAGGCTAGTCACCTTGAGAAAATCCTCCTCATTCTGGCATGTGAGGAAGACTACCTCCAGTGTAACAGTGAGTCCATGCCCATTCCTGCTGAATTAAAGCTTCCAGCTAATAAACAACTGCCCTCAGTAAGTCTTTCTATTGCTTAATTTTCTAATGTGAAATAATAACCGAGGATCATCAGGCATTTGAGGAAATAATTCACACATATAGGAAAACTGATCAAAAGGAAAAGAAAGTGACTCAGGAACAGAGAATAACTTAAAAATCTGAAATCCATATTTATAAAGAACCAAGGAAATTTTACATCTGTAAAACCAAATCAGGATGCTATTAAAAAGGAGCTATCAGAAAACAAGAAAGAGCTCTTGTACATTTGAAATACCCTTGCCAAAACTAAAAGAAGACAGGAAAAAGTTGAAAGAAAATGTTTAAAGATGAAGAAAACTACCAAAATGTAGAGCAAAAAGACAAAAAGTCAGAAAACATAGAGGAAAAGGGAGGCATAAATTGAAGACAAACTGGTGAGTTGCTGAAGAAGAAAATGAAGAAAAGGAAAGAGGAGGAACTATCAATGTGCCCAGAAGGTACTCAGCAAATATTTGAAGAATGGGAAAATCAGCAGAATCTTGGGTTGGCTGTTTATGAACAATGTGAAGTTGGACAAGTTGCTCATTCTGTCTGGAGTTTCTTGCCTCACAGCATGGTGGGTGGTGGGTATGAGGCCTTATGTTTTGAAAATTATTTTGCATTTATTATAACTGCGTTTTAAAATTTAGTAATTGTTATAAAATAGGACATAGCCCTACAATGTAATATTATCATTGCTATAATAGTTAGTATTAATTTTTTAAAACTGTAGGGCATTGATTAAAAAATTCCCTTTTACCTACTACATATGCAAACTGATGCTCCTATGTCCTATTTAAGGGACTACTTTATATTTTAAAAATGTCTTATTGAAAGGGTACTTCTCAATGTACATTAGCCAGGCTACTCATGCTGTAGAAAATTATGACAGAGTTGATTCATGTTGAAATTCTCTTTTCTTGTCAATTATTCTCTTCTGCTACTTCCCTTCTAGGCTTATTTAGAAACAAATGGAATTTACTATATTGCAGACTATTGAATTTTAGGTAGCTTTGGCTAGTATACAGTATTCAATTCATAAATGCATTCATATGAATAGTTGTGTAATTCCAATAATTGCATTTTGGTAGTTTTTCTATTTTAAATAGAAGTTGCCTGAAGGCAACATCAAAAAATGGCATCCAAGTGCCTTTTCCCAAAATCATATATATTTTGAACCTAGGAGACACTTAGAGTTCACTCAGTGTAATTCAGCATCCTCATGTTAGAAATCAGGAAAATAATTAAGGACAAGATTGGTGAATCTATTCTTCACGGCGG
The DNA here is from genome assembly GCF_024542745.1 of Macaca thibetana thibetana. Lineage (NCBI taxonomy): Eukaryota > Metazoa > Chordata > Mammalia > Primates > Cercopithecidae > Macaca > Macaca thibetana. Next base: position 21,993,113 of record NC_065589.1, on the reverse strand, counting down.
AGCCAAGGTTGAACCCAGTTCTTACAACACCTACAAGAGTGTCCATTCTGGTAATTCAAAAAAAAAAAATTGTTGACCACCTATGTATCCTAAAAGAAAACAACATACATTCATAACAAAAGATAGGCATTTCTAAAGTAAATGAAGTCTCAAGGGATGAACTAATCATGTGTACAGAAGGTGTCAAGTACAGTGTAAAAGCAATTAACAAAATTGAAATGTATTCTTTAGTTATTCAAATCAGATAAGTGAGAACGTATGTTCTTACATGATATCATAAAGCCATTCTATTTTCTAATCGTGTTACAGCATCACCAAAGGGTATTTTATTTTCTGTCTTACTTTCTACTTTTCTTGGTTTAGTAATCCTTTTAAAGGAAAAAAAAACTCCCTAAAAATTGCAGTGAATACATTTAATGCAGTATAATCAGCTTCTAAATCTACTTAACTGGAGCTCCATCATGCATTTAGTGCATTGAATGAATGGCACAAATGGGAAACGTATTATAATGAGGACCGGGTGAATTTTGTGAGACTAAAACTTCACTTTCCTGAAATGTTTTTAAGCATCTGATTTTGTAGTCAAGTATAACTCAATTTGCATAGCTCCTTATTTGCATTTGACCTAGACACCTGCATTACTTTTTGGAGAATTCTACTTTTATGGTGCTTTTGAACACTTTACTGCCACCCCACTATGACAAAATGCATTTTGCTTGCTGTGGATCTTTGAGGGGTGCACAGGGTGATTATTTTTAACTTTTCATTTGTATTCATTTAAGTTAGAACACATTGTTTACTTACATTACAAGGCTGTTTTGCTTTTCATGGGTTTATTTCCTCATTCATTTTTGAAAAACTAGATTCTATTTTAGAGATGTGGACTTTTTGTGACAATAGACTACAAATTATACCTATGGATACTGTCACTGTTCATGTCCAGATAAACGGCTTCCCACTTCTGCTGCACTAATATCTAGATTACATTTTTCTGTCTTCACTGATCTTGAGGCAATAAACATTCAAAACTCACATGTCCTAAATTCAACTTGTAAGTTTCCCACTTCACTTTGCTGCAAAACAGTGCATTACTCTAAATGCCATCGTTGTTCTTCTTTTTGTCCAACTTGAAAACATGGGAGTTACCCTTGATTCTTTTCTCTCCCATCCTCCTGCATGCAATGAATCCCGAAGTTCAACTGAGTCTGCCTCCTTCAGAGGAGAGATTGGGTCTGTTGCTTTGCTTCTCCCTTCCCATAGCCCTTGTCTTGGTTCAGGTCTACACCATCCCTCCAGGAGACCAGTTCAATATCCAACTTTCCTCCATTTCAATGTAGTGTTTTTTTCCAGAATTAAAGTGTAAATAGCACACTGCCTTGCTCAATATGCAAAATGCAAAATATCCCGATTGCTTTTAGGATAAAAATTAAACACTTTTCATGCTATACATGACATCTTCAAAATCTGGCTTCTAACTCCTTCAACTTCATACTGCCCACTGATTTTGCCTCATTTGACTCTCCAGCCATATGAAATTTCTTCTTAGATATCATTGCATTGGTTCTTCACATACTTCTGAACTTATCCTAGAATTCCCGCTTCCTAACTGCATGGCTGGTCGTATATGTCAAGAAGAATAATGGGTTTTCAGAGTATTGGTGGCAATATAGGGTCTTTATTCCAGTCTTCTCACCTATTAACTACCTTGGCCAAGTTACTTAGGGGAACTGATGGCTGTTTTCATCTCGAAAATTGTGATAGTAATACTGTCTACCTTGATGGATTTTTGTGAGTAGTATGTGTGTAAAGAGTGAAGTGTAGTGTCTGGAACATGGTGATCAATGAATGTTAGCTGTTATCAGTGCTAATCACTAGAAATAATAATGCCATTATCATCGAAGGAGATCAAAGCTATTAAAGATATCCTGTTGTATTTCATAAAAACTGCCTAGAGGTAAACTTGATAGCTATGGCAAAAAAGAAAAAAAATGCTTTTTCTCTACTATGCCTTAAATAATCTTCTAATTTGTAAGTCAAATCTGTGATTATATATTACGTAATTCATCTTCTATGGATGTCCGTGGAAAGAGCTGAAAAATTACAGTCACCAAGAACATATTGACTGCTAGATATTACTTATTTGATTAATAAATTAAAAACTTCTGAGGCTCACTCTCTTGAATTTTCTTGCATAGGAGAAGAGTCATCAGCAATCTCCTGGCCCTAGAAAGGCAGTTTTCACAAGGAGCATCTCCAGAGAGGTACAAGGTGCAATTGAGTCTTTAGTCCAGAAAGGCCCTGCTCTTTCCACATTCTGCCTTTTTCTTTCTTATCTTGGTTAGCCCTTCCTATTATTTTTGCTTTGCCTCTGGGTTTAGACTCCAGGGCCTGCTGGAAGGGAGTGGGGTTGGTCAAGAGAAGGCCCTGATTTTACAAGTTCTTTAAACACTCCCTCCAGGGCTCACCCAAAGGACTGAGCAGCTTCCTTCCTCTCCTTTCTTTTTGACATCCTCTGCAGTCAGCTCTTGTTTTCACTTTCTTTGTGGTCAGAACTGCCTCTGCTATTGAAGTGATCCTTTCACCCCAACTCCCAGAACAGCCATCAGTGCCTGCTTCTTGATAGTCCAGAAAGCAGGGGAAAGTCTCTGCTTCACTGTTGTTTGAAATAAGGAATTACTAGAGTTCTCAAAAGTGGATGGCAAAAAGGTATATTGAGTAGGAGGTTTCACTGGGTGATGCCAAGGTCTCTTTCTGCACGACTCTTATGATTCTAGGTGTAGAGGCATTTTATTTTAAAATCTCCCATTGACAAAAAAAAAAAAAAAAAAAAAAAAGCAAAAATATAAGTAAGGGGCACACACAGGCTCTCACTTACATAAGAGAGCAGTCTGTCTGCCATAGTGAGAAGCAGGAGTTTGAGTTTCTAGTCCTCTGGCAGGGCTCCTGGGATCACCAGTCATGCAGGCTGGTCCCCAGGTTCTCTGCATTCACCCTGGACCCAGAGCTCATTGCTACTTTGCGGGCTCAAGGAACCATCATGATTTCAAGGGAAGCTGGAATTAAGGATTTCCAGCTCTATTCCCTAGTACAGTTCCTGGACATCCTGTTGTCTTACTAAAGTACCTTAGTGGCCACAGAAGAGTCGAGATGTGGAGGGAGGGAAGAGGACTGAGGCTTAGGCTTGGAGGCTTCTATCAGCTGATAGAATCCATTTGGCATTCTTTCACCTGACAAAAGTTTACTGAGCCCCTCCAGGGGCCAAATACTGTGCTGGATGCTGGTGGGATACAGGTGACACAATCTACAAGGGAGAGTCCTTGTCCTCTACTTCTTGGACAAGAGCCAGGAAGATGGGGTTGTGGAGTGCAGGTCATTGGCGGGGGAGCTCGTAGGGGTAAGAGCAAATAAGACAATTTCAGTGAGTGATAAGTGCTATAAACATTAATGAACCACTTATAAAAAGAGTGATTTGAGGGGCTGCCTTAGATAGGGTGCTGCCCGAGGAGAGGGCGGTGGCTCTGCCGGGAAGTTCATGGGGAGGATTTTCTAGGCAGATGGTCTGAAGACTGCAGAGACCTAAGCCAGGAAGGAAGCCTTATGTATTCAGGAACCAAGAGCACTTACGAGTATGTCAGAGAGAAGGCAGGAGGCAGGTCGCACGGGCCTTACAGAGTTTGGATGTCATGCTAGTATACTGGCTTTCAGGTAAAGTTTCAAATGAAAAAAGGAATTGTCATATAACGAGTAGAATCTGGAGATAGAAGCCATAAACTAAATTGAAAAGAAGTTTAACAGAAGTACTTACGAATTCTGTTGAATGAGTAACTGCAAAGTCACAGAAGGACTGTGTTCTGGGCCTGTGGCTGGGCCAGGCTTTACCCGACAGTGGTGCTTGGAGGGGCTCAGAAAACATTTGTCTGTCTATCTACACTGCCAAGGTCTCCATCCAGCCCTGTAAATTGTTCTTGCAATCTTCCTTCAGCACCCTTTACAGAGAAAGGTTAAAGGTTGTGCTCACTTTAAAGGAGAAATATTTAAAAGGATTCTGTTATCAGAGAGCATGTATTGAAGGGTGTATTTGGAGCCAAGAGGTAATTAATAACAAAACCGATCCAGTGGCTAAAAGTAAATAAGAACCCTACTTGATGTCAAGTTTACTTGGTAACGTTCCTGCTCCGACCTTGGCCTTCATTTCTGTTATCTGTGCCTATCAGAAGAGGCATTGCCCTCTGCCCTTGGATCTTGCTGTCATCTCTGGATTTTACTATAGTTCTCTAGGCCCCAGGTGTATATTTCTCATATTCTTCCTAGTTCCCTAGTCTTGGGATGGAAGATCTGCTCTGCTGTTCTTGCATTCTTCTCCTGAAGCCTCCCTGGGGTCTAGCTTAACATCTGTCTCACCCTTGCTGATGGACTTCCTGGGGCTAGACTACCTGCCTACCCGTCTGAGTTCCTAAGCACCACTGCCCTGGATTCTCCTCTGCTTTCCACCACTGCAGCAGGAACCATCCTCTCACCATCTATTCCACCTGCCCCAGGACAGCAGAAGCTGCCATGTGCCAGAGGAAAGAGCCCAGGCTCTGGCTTTATCTCCGCTTCCTCCATTGCAGGGTTGTTGTGAGGAATAAAAGGAAGAACAATTTGAAATCCAAAGCACAAACCACCTAAACAATGGCTGGCACATAGCGAGTACTCGAGTTGCGTTGGTTTCCTTCCATCCCAAAAGGCAGCTCCCAATCCTGCTGTGCACGTCTCCTAGCTGGCCCCATCCTCTGGTAAACCCCATTCATGGCCAATGTTTCCAAAAATAGTATAACAGCAGCAGCAACAACCATGCTTGCTATTTATTGAGCCCTTATTATTTTCCAAGGGTTGATAAGCATTAACTCATTCTAACATCAAAATAACCTTTTATGGAAAGGCATCATTGTCTTTCAATAAATGAGGAAACTGAAGCTCAAAGACTTTAACTCATCCGAAGTCGCCCATCTACAGAAGAATGGAGCTGGGGTTCTAGGTCACACATCACAGATTCTGCTTTTGATGCTCTTAACCAAAGGTACCTCCTAAGATAGAATACCAAGAGCTGATTAGATCTCCTAACTCTTAGCAAGTGCTCAGGTCTCATACTGGGCATCTCCTGGGAAAGGCACTAAACCCCAGTGCCTCAAAATGTTATTTGGGGATAATGATACTTATCATTCTCAACACAATATAATAAAGATTAATTAGTGGATGTTGGAAAAGCACTTTGAAGGGGAGTGATTTAGGCATAATCACAAGTCTTACCTCTCATTGATCTTGAGCATCCTTTTTATTTAGTATTGATTCATTGTTATTGACCCAGCTTGATGGCCATTAATCAGGCCGGCTCAGGTTTTGCCATTTCCAAATACATTTCTGCAAATTGGTAGTATAAGTTATTTTTGTCATAATGCATCTAGGCTTCCAACTGTCATTTTAACTGAGAATTTGAAAGGTTGAATTAATTCAACCTTCAATGACAGGTTTTTCATACTTTTATTATAGCTATTAATACATGGTATCATAATTTATTGCATATGTGTCACTTGAGGCTTCTCCATTTGAACTCTTTAGAGCAAGGATTATAATTTCTTAGTTATCACCAAATGAAATGGCTCCAGTAAGTGCCAAACATGATGTCTAACATCTACTTCAGCTAAATATTAGTTGAATGGACGGGATTGTCTAAAACAGTTTAGTGTACTTGAGGCAGATTACGTTGAGATTGGGTTTAAGGACAGACACTTAAAGATGACTAAAACTTTTAGGTGGTTAAATTACACAGTTTATTTTCTCTCCCCACCTGTTGTATACTACACTAGTTCAGTAGCTACCATGACCATCTTTGCAATCACCTTGATTTTCAACTTGTTTTTTTGCTAGAACCTTTATAGAAATAACACAAGAAAAGACTTCTGAAGAGTTGATTTTTCCTTTCAGGAGGGAAGCACTGATACTAGAGATGCAGTGTATGCTAAATGCATAGCAGTGCTAGGCATAGAGCTCTACACAGCGATTAGGTGAGAAACTATCATTTACCCAGGCATTGCAGGAAAGCAAACTGAGGCTTATGAAGATCAGGTACTTTGTCTCCATCACACAACAAGAAAGTAGAAGCTTCTGGATTTGAAAACCAGATTTTGACTGGCTTTAACTCTTGTAGCTTTCAGCCACAACATAACTCCTTCCAGGGTTGGTCATCAATCATCCCTCTCCCCTTTCTCATCAGAGAAAACGTTTCAGCAAATATTTAATCAATACTAACAATATGGGATTCTCCAAGTAATTCATTACCACTTATTTTCATTTTATTTTACAGCTTGATCATAACAAAAATAGAACAGACAGAGGGCTGTTGTGTTGGTGCTGAGAGAGGCTCTGCACAGGCAGGAGAGATTGAGCAAAACTGGATAACTCTAGCAGAAAGCAGATGCTGAATGGGATTGACTGTCTAGACACATCTGTATGTTCAGGGAAAATGATAAGAAAGAACGGGGTCAATCTCAGAAACATTTGCAGAGTTCAAGTGTTGAAGAAAGAGACATGAGTTCTCCCTTTTGCATTAGTGGACTGTTGAAATGAAGCCCCGGAAACCAACTTTGCAGTGCATGGTGTGACCTTGGAGCAGGCATAGCCCTGTGCTGACTGCAGAGAAGAGGATATGAGACTCTTATTGTGAATATAATCACCCTGTCCTGTACTTGGTAGCTCCTGGTCTTCTAAGGTTGCATCTCTTTCTCCTCTTCCTTCTCATTTCTGCACTGCCTTTCAGTCCTGCTCACTCCACCTTTCCTGCCAGCAGTTCCTACCGTAACAAGAGCCCCACCATGTAAGTGAGCCCCACTGCAAGGAATACTCAGTAGAAAGGCACTGTTTGGACCACAGATGTGGTATTTTTTTCTCTTACTATCCCAAACCCTCTGGCAAGCAAGAAGAAAAGATGAAAAGAGAAGAAGAAGGCAGCAAGGTTTGGCGGAGGTGAAGTTCTCAGCATCGATCTGAATTGGAGAGGCTAAACTGTGTAGCCTCTCATCAACCTCTCCACCAATACTGTCAGCACCAGGTAGGCTGAGGTGAAAATACTGGAATTTCAGCACAAGAAGAAGCTCTGTCTCCACATTAGTAATACAAAAATGAAGCAGAATGTAACTATAGATCATGGAATCTCTAGGACCCTCAGAGACCTGAGGAACCGCTTCCCATGACTCATCAGGTTGGGGGACTGGGAGACAGTGCACTGTCAGAGAGCCCACATTTAGAGATGGGATGCTTAATTCACCCTTCGATTCATTCATCGCATAGTTTTAAGTATCTACTACATACCAAGCAGTGTGTTATGTATAATGTATGAAGTATTGAACAAAACAGATTCAGACTTGCCCTACAGGAGTCTACACTTCAATGGAAAGGAAAAAGCAAGACTCGAACTCTTCTGCTTACTCCCACCAGATTCTCCTGCGTGAAGACCTCAGCATGAATCAGGACTGGAGGCTGTTCTCCTTTCTTCTCTTGGTCGGTGCCTCCAGACTTACATCTCCCAAAGAAGCTCAAAGACACATTTGACTTTTTTAGGTAAGATTCCTATGCTGAGAGGGAAGAAGGAAGCCGGGAAAGAGAGACAGAGGGAAAGAACATACTGTTTCTCTACAGTTGAATGGACTCCAGAGAGAGTATTTCTGCAGCAGCACAGAATCCCCTGGTCCTCATTTGCCCTGCAGTATCTCACTGGAGACGGGTTCCACAGGGTCAGACAATCCCTGTGCAGCATAGTCCTGAGCCTCCTGGGACAGCCCTGTCTCTCGGATGACATCTGTTTCTTCTTGTCCCACGGCTGGTGAACTATTTCCCTAGATCTGGAAATGTGGGTGATTCATATAGTTAGCCACTGTTCCAATGAACCGGGGACAATTTCTGCCTCTTTCTATTATTATCGAATATCATGAGTCCAACTTAATTGAAGCTTATAGGATATTAAAAAATGCATATATAGGATGGGTGCGGTGGTTCATGCCTGTAATCTCAGCACTATGAGAGGCTGAGGTAAGCAGATCACGTGAGGCCAGGAGTTGGAGATCAGCCTGGGAAACATGGCGAAACCCCGTCTCTACTAAAACTTAGCACAGCATGCTGGGGCGTGCCTTTAATCCCAACTACTCAGGAAACCGAGTTGGGAGGATCACTTGAACCTGAGAGACTGAGGTTGCAGTGAGCTGAGATCTCACCACTGCACTCTAGCCTGGATGACAGAGAAGAATGTCTCAAAAAAAAAAAAAAAAAAAAAAAGCGTGTGTGTGTGTGTGTGTATATATATATATATATATGTCACAATTATATACATAAATTATGTGTGTGTGTGTATATATATATATAATACTTCAGCAAAAGAGACACTGGCCCATGCCAAATTCCTCCCTTAGTTTTACAAATATGTCAAAGACGTTTGTGAAAAGAATCCCCTTCTTTAGGCTTTAAAAAAAACCTGACAACATGCATTGACCACTCTTAGAGTTACAAATTTATAAAAGATTCAAAGACCACAGCTCTCCTAAGAGGAAGAAGCCAAAACTGTATAGGGAAAGAAAGGGTCAATGGAACTGGAGAAATCTGTGATTCCTTGCTCCAAAATGACCTCCAGGACCTTGAGACTATCTTGGCATCTGTTTATGTTGCTGAACAAGAAAATGCAAACACGAGTGGGACTGGATGTTTTGTAACTCCTTCAACTTATCTGAGCTTCAATTGGCCCAATGATGCTATAGCATCTTGGGCTCTAAAAAGACAATACAAACTGGTGGTAGTTCTAAAATTATTTGGAATAAAGATTTACTCTCAATCGTTACCAAACAGATTAAATAACATAGACGTTACTTTGTTTTATTCTATTTTTTATGACTCGAACTAATGCAAGTGTACCCCATCCAGCTCCATAATTGCCTAGCAGATTGTTGAAGGGTGGTTGTGTATTGCTGCAGATGGTGCCACCTACAGCAGTCCTTCAGTTCTTGTTTACTCTGCCAGTAGCCTTGGTCATGATCTTCTAATAGCTCATTTAGGAGAGAAAAGGGAACCATGTGGCCTTTCTGTTCACAGTTCACTCACAATCAGCAGTCAATGTTATATTGTCATGGATACAGTGGTGCAAGGGGTGGGCAACTGCTAATTATGCCAAATTCATTTCCAAATTATTGCTCAGGATACATAGTGAAGAATAGAGATATGTGGAATATGTGGCAAAAATGTATTCAAATGATTACAACAAAAGCCTGTTTATCAAATATTCAAGGCTGCAATAATTATTGATGGATAGTTTTGTTTAATATTATCAAAAAACTTAAGATAGAGCCAGAGCTGAATTTAATCGAAATGTCTAAAAATGGCTGTAATTGTGTTTCTAGGTTACTGTTATCCCTATATGTGCTGTGAATGGCTTATCACAGCTTTCATTGCTTTAAGTTTTTTTTTTTAAAGATAATATGCAAATCTCAAAAAGTTCTTTTCAGGTTCACAAGGTTCTCTGTTTGAAGGCTCTTAAAACATAGTCAATAGTTATTTAAATACTGTTCATGATCTTAATGATCACAATTCTTCTTCTCCTCCTCCTCTTCTTTCTTCTCAGGACAATAGGAGCATATTTTGGAAAAATTATAAAGTAGTTACAAAAAATTACTCTGCAGTCAATGTACTTTCCAAAACAAAATGACATCATAGAGAGAAAAGAAATGCTTGACTATTTCGATATTAGGTATAACTAATGTGTTATTCTCTATCAAATTGTAGGTTATACTCTTTGCACGTCTAGACTAGCAGCGTAGTGGCAATTTTATGCAATTGCTAAGATGATTCAAACTCCTGTGTGATTTTTTTCAGGTAACTGGAGCAAACACATAGGCAATATGGGCTAATTATTGGATAATTACAGATGCTTTGGTACATCATTTCATCATGAGGATAAAATCATAACTTATATTTCAACTACGAACTCTATTAGGTGATTCTAAAATTACTGAAAGAAAGTGAGAAAGGGAGAGTGAGAAAGGAAGGCAGAGAAAGGAGAAGATGGGAGAAAGGCAGAAGAAGAGAGGGAAAGAGAGAGAGACAGAGGCATCCAGATACATATCTTGAAGAGCAATAAAAAAATGTGTTGGACCATTTTGCTGTCCTCTGAGATATCACCAAAGACACGGGAGTGATTTGACTCAGTGGTGATTGATGTTATTATCAGCAATATACTCGCTATGAGGGTTTTGCTCATGACAAAGTGAACGCCTAGGAAACTCATTCACCACCTGGAGTTTAATCTCTCATGGAGCCTAACATGGGGGTGGGGTAACCATAGAAGAGCATTTCAAAAGGAAGAAGAAAGAGCTGACTAAGGTTAAGGTAATTTTAATGGAGATATCAAATAATCTATCCAATATGTAATAGATTTGAAGTTAAATATGTATGGATTGCTTAGAACACAAAATCGATTAAGTATTTAAAAATAAGTATTTAATAAATATATTTAATAGATAAATCTATAAGGAAAAAAACATGTTTATTAAAAATACCATCACAGATGTATTAAAATTACTGGTATGATGCAGAGAAATTTAGATTCTTTTTTAAACTGCATGGTCCAACTTATAATGCTGGTATTTGTGATTGAAAAATCTTAAAAAGTTGATCAGGTGAACAAACTTAGACCAAAAATTTTGTTCATCAAACAAAATGTCTGTGCATTTTAACTCATGATCAGGAAACTGACCAAGTTTGATTTTCTTTTCATTTTTTTTCTTCTTATCTTGTAGGATGTTTCTAAAATCTTCACCCAAGTTTCTCTTTTGTAATGGGATTTATTTAGAAAAAGGAAAATAGAAAATATTTGATGTTTGAAGGATATAAATGATTAATACCAGTTAAGTTTTAAGATTAAAAGAGAAAAGAAGGAACAATGAGCTATATGCTCATCAAAGACTTTTTAATGTGACATATTTTATACATACACACACACACACACACACACACCCCATTTCTGCCCAAGGTAAAGTTAGATGACAATGACAACTGTAGGTCATGATAAGAGGGTCAATTGCTTGTCTAGACACTGTCTTTGATAACAATAAGCATTTTAAGATAGAAGGAAAGCATATCCCTTTCAAAAAGGTAACTAAATAGGGTGATGTGTTCTCCTATTACCAATAATTGGCCCTGGAATGCAAAGTAGAACATTTTCCTTTCAGTAACTGGCTTGTGCATCAGACTAGATACCGCCTTCTCTGTTGTAAATGAAATTCAGAGAAAAGAGAATCGTTCTGGTTTTAATTAAGGTGATGCATTATTAGAGACCACACATGAACACATTTCATATTCATTATTGTGTTAGATACTATATGAAATTTATAATGACCTCTTTCAATAGATTATATGCATCTATATGAACTAGACAGTATTCACACTCAGTTTTATCTCTTATTCCTTAACATCTTCCTTCCATTCTTGGTTATTATGGTTTCTTATGGGATTTTGCTGTCATTTGTTTGTTTCTACCTACACTTTTATTATCAAGGCTATATATATGATATCTCATAAGACACTGTAAGCTTTTCTCTTCATTTCAGTTTTTCTTTATTGCAAGGGTGAGTTTTGTTGTTCTTATGAGTAGAATTGAACCTGCTAAAGCATGCTGGAGCCAGCTGAATTTAAACTTCGTCAGGTTACAATGTAAAAATATCATGACAAGAGTGTTTCATCTTGTCTTTTGATGAGCACAGCACAAAGCAGAAAATGCTCCCTTTTAGCACTGACTGCCAAATTTCTAAACCGGTGCCCTAATTACACCCTTGCAACATGAAGGCTTGTCCATTTGCACATCAGGGTAACGCAAATCCCGCAGCACACTGGAGGGTTGGTGCTGTCATGTGAACCAGGACAGTGTCTTATAATCTTTTTTCCTAACATTTTATAATAAAATTTTTCAGACATATCACAAAGTTTTGAATACCTGTATACTTTTCACCCTGCATTCTACCATTAACACTTTGCTACACTTGCTTTATCTCATATGTCCCTCTATCCATCCTGCTACCTGTAGGCAATCCATCTTATTTTTGAGATGCATTTCAAAGTGAACTGCAGTGCTGTTCCTCTAAATACTTCAGCTTGCTATAATGGTTTTGATGAAGAAAATGGATGCATTTCTCCCAACCAAGTCTGAAAAAGCAATTTTTGAGAGGCGAATAAAGGTAGAGGAAATTATTTTCCAGGAACAAAGATATGGAGGAAAATAAGTTTTGAGACACCACACGGGGTCATTTTATAGCATGCTGTTCTAGTCCTGCTGGAATTTAAATCAATATGCCTTTTTTTGGTCTCTGTAGCAAGAAAGAATTGCTCATCGTCAGATTTATGTGACATTCTTAGGACCAGCAACACATTGATATTAATACCAAGTGATGATTAAAATATGAGAATTGTTAGTGGATTTTGTTGTTATACCACTAAGCAGATATAGGACCATTTTGTTTATATATGCTATTAAAACCAAATAGTAGAGTCAGGAAGACCTGGCCTTAGAATGACATAAAAGTCATCATTTTATTAGACCATTGTTTTGCTAAAATGATAAGTATTAACGCATGTAACAAAGTAATTGAGATACATGTTCATCTGTGCACAGTATTATGTCGTTCTTTGGCTGCGCAGCGACTCAACCTTACTGGTAAAAGATGGCTGAGTAAGTTACAAAGCAGTGTCAGGCTGTGGAAAGTGAGTGGAAGTAGGAGTTCTGAACAGGAGATGTTAGAACAATCCCGTTAGCAGAAATTCTTAAATTGGAACCAAAGATAAATTATATAAGGCAGTCTTCAATCTGCCATACACATAGAATTAGAGATGATTTAACTTGGGGATTCTTCATGTTTCAGTAATTCAGGAATTGATAAATGGGGCAGGACAGTGCATAATGTAAAATGATTATACTGTGCAACCTGTGTGGCAAAGAAAAATAGACACACTCCTGTTACCTAGGGGTGGAGGATGATAGTGAAATGAGAGAGTTCCCCAGTTCCCCTCGCAGGATGTGTGACAGAGGTGTGGCTTGCCTGTTGGGTCACTCAAACCCCTTGAGGGATGGGGAGCATGCAGAAGGACAAGTGCAGAGGCTGGGCTGAGCGCTTTGGGCTGGTTCTAGGGGTGGATGCCTGCGACCCTCGTGTTACAAAGCTCCTACAGCTTTGCCACCTGTGGATGGCTTGAGTGTTAACCAGCTCAGTTAACCCTCTGCCTTTTCATAAGGGCAAAGGGCCAGTATGACAACTTTCTGTATCCCAAGCTCTTGTCCAGTGTCCTGGAAAAAATTAGGTCACACATGGACTCAAAGGATGAAGGCGAGGTTTTACTGAGTGGTGGAGGTGGCTTTCGGTGAGATGGATAGGGAGCCAGAAGTGGAGGTTGGAGGGGAAGGCGATCCTCCCCTGGAGTTGGGCTGTCCAGCGGCCAGATTCCTCTCCCTCCACCCCCAGATGAACTCCTCTCAGTGTTCAGATGTTCCTCCTCTTCTCCCTTTCTCTGCTGCATTGTTCTGCCTTCTGTCCGCTGGTCTGCTGGCTTGCTGGTCTGCTCTGAAGCTTGGGTTTCGGGGTTTATATGGGTGCAGGATACGGGACATGGTGGGTCAAAAGGCCACTTGTTGGGTGTGAAAACAGGAATGCCTCTTCTCATTTAGGGCTGTGGGTCTTCACGCTTGAGGGTGGGGCCTTTGCCGGGAAACCACTATCTTCTACCCAGTATTCCCTGTCTCCTGTCCCTATCAACAGGATGTCGGGAAACAACCATGGAAGTTTACAGAGGTTGACTGGGACCCAATCTAAAGGGAATTCAAAGGAGGAGGACTTGTAGTCCCACCAGGGTTAGACAGAAAAAGAGAGTATTTCAGAGGGTTATAAAGAACAGAGAGAAAACTGATTATGGTGGTTGAAGTTTGGAAGGGAAAAATGGCCACTGAGTAGGTAAGGAGAAAGAATGGGAGGTATATAGACCTTTTCGATGAAATAACATGGCATTTGGTCTACATGGTCCTCCGTATGGGGGAACCTCTGATTCTTTCTTTTGCCCAGAAGTGTCTACACATCCATGTGTAAGGTCTGGATGAGGTCTCATATCTTCCAGTCAACACTCCTCAGTCTTTCTATCCATAGAGACCTTGTGCCTGGTAATATACCCCATCCCACCTGGGAAGCTGACACAGAGGGGCATCTGGAGAGAAGGAAAAGTACAGCAGCTATAGATGATGCACTATTTTGGTCAAACAGAGAAATATCACAAAACAAGAGGCCTGGAGGGAAATCAGCCTTCTAATTTTATAGAAAATTTAAGTGATTCACCTAAGTTCACACAGCAAGTTAATTAAAAGCATAGACTTTACCTTGACTTCTAGTCCAATATTGTTAAGAGGAAGTGAGAGATGAAGAAAAATAGACAGAATGGGAAGGAAAAAGAGAGAAGGAGGAGAAGGGAGAGAGAGGGTGGTGGAAAAAGAGGAAAAAAAAAGAAAAGAAAAATATAGGTAAGACATCCCCCAGTCCCCTAAAATATTTTATTTCTTAATTTTTAAAGTATAACACACACACTCATACACACACAAATACTCCTTTTTTACAGGCAAACTATATTATTCATTTAAACATATGAACTCTTACTTTCCCCAGGCTAACCAAATGACTCAATTTGGTAAATTACTGCAGTAATTACTTTAGATGTCGTTTGTTCGCTGATATTTCTATCAAAAAGGAAAAAAATCCCACTATTTAAAAATGTTCATAAATTCTAAAATTATGTCTTTAACTTCCCCATCTTGTTTTAGTTTAAAACATTCTGTTCTGTCATCCTCCTGACGTCCAACCATGACCGGATGAGGGTTGTCAGCTCACGGAGGCTGCAGCAGGTTGGTAACTTGTAGAGAGCCATACCAGACAAACACATTCAATACCTTCTTCCCTTCCTTGTTCTCCTTTAAATATACTATATGTATATAAACATTTTCATAAGGAAAAAATCAATAACTAAGTAATTAGCTAATTTAGGTAGTTTTTCTCAAAACTTCTATAGGAGAGAAAAAAGACTATTTATTGACATTTTCTGGAAAATCCCCCAAAAATTCCAAATAGCCCCACTCTGCCATCCAGGGAACACAGCCAACCACCCCCAACCTCTACCCTCACCCTCAAACAACCTCACCTTCCTTTCCTTTCACCCACAGTTGACACACATTGACTCTTTGCTAGCCAAATGTTGATCACGTTGTTAATAAGAAATGGTTTAAATTGATTATATGAAGATGTATGTCTTCTCCTCCTTTGTTCTTTTCTACAAAACAAAAGTCAATGGTAATCTACTTTATAGTCACCTTTGTGGAAACTCATTTTTGTCTGCTTGATAATGGAAGAAATTTGAATTTTAGCAAAGGCACCGTTTAGAATAGGTACATCAATAAACAATAAATATAGCCCACAGAGATCTTGAAAGTGAAAATATTTCCTACATTATGCTATTGTGCATGCTAAAGGAAGAAAGCCTTCTCTGAATATCAGAGAAAAGAATTAATGAGGTAAATTAGATTTAGAAGTTTTCTATTGGACCTTTGCCAAAAGACACTCATATGAATGCATTCTTATTTTCATATCATATATAAGCTTTTCATATTTATGTCAACAAGGGTAATAGCATTGTACAAAAGGTGAAGAGACTATAAGGTTAATCATAGGGCATACTTTTTAAAATTATATATAATTGGCAAAAACAGATATTTTTCTCTTTGTATAGTGTCATCTATTGCTTCTATCTATCATCTATCATTTATCCACCCATCAAGCCAGCCAGCCAGTCAGCTAATATATAAGACTTCAGAGGCATGTGCTAGGGTTACAAAGAGGAATGAGACACATTCCCTGTCTTGAGTAAGTTCACAGTGTAACAATATGCCCTGTCTTTCAACTTGGGCTTCACCTCCAGAGGTTCAGGTAGGGCAGTCCTTAAGGCCAGAGGATAAATATGGCATGTCTTTCTGCAGCTTCACGCTAAGGCTAAGCTATTGAGAGTATTAACAAGTCACTTCAATATTTTTATAGATAAAACAAATATGGATGTTTCATGGAATACAGGCATAATTTGCAAGGATGTAAAAACATTTACGAGTAAACAAAGATCCTGACTGATATTCTATGATTCCAGAGGGGGAATGGCTGTTTGGCTCAGACCCCCAGAAAGAAGCATAGCAGGTATAGATGCACCAGGAAAGAGTGTGGGGACTTACACCATCTGAGCAGGTGGAGCCAGTCTGGGAAGGGCCTCAAATGCTATGCTGATGAACTTGAACTTTATCCCAGAGGCTCCAGGAAGCCACAGTAAGTGAACCAACACAATGAAGCTCTCCAAATAGTTTCACTCTTATTGGTAGGCTGTTATCAGGCATTGTCTAAAACTTGTTGTGGCAGCAAAATAAAATGGATATTGTGTTATAGGTAGTGAGCTAAAAAAACCTCCCTTTTGGTTCCACCAACCAACCACTAACCATGTAAGTGCACTTGTATAAGTACCTCAGGCTATCTGAGACCCAGCCACCTAATACACTAAAGAGAGAGAAAACCAATTGCCCTTTTGCCCTGACAGGGTCATTGTGTGTCCCAAGGGAGACTGTGTCCATGAAAGCTCCAGGTAATTGGTGAAGCACTGAACAATACATTAATGAGTCATCACAACTGTGAAATAAAAGCACTCAGTAAATATTCTCATAATTTGTATGTGTTTCCAAATCCTGCTAGCATTATTTTTAATTAATATAGCCTGCCCTTAGTCACATGATGAAGGGGTCATGTTCTTGCAACACTATTGTTTTTCTTTGTTTGTTTTTTTACAACATCTAAGCACAGCCTCCAGTGCAGTAATTCAGTAGTAGCTCAATAAATGTTTCTTGCATGACTGTTCTTATGGCCAAATGCTTTACATTTAGCCTTGTTTATGTCCCCCTCAAACAAGTGCAATTTCCTTCTCTTCCCTTCTCTTGCTGTTTCTCAACTCCATGTTCAGAATGATGCTTTGATCCTGAGCTACTTGAGGCAATCTAGTTATCTCGATGTTTCTACAGAGCCATTCATCTCAGGGCTTCCTGATTACTGTTCTCTGTATTCTTTTTTTTTTTTTTTGAGACGGAGTTTTGCTCTTGTCACCCAGGCTGGGGTGCAATCATGCGATCTTGGCTCACTGCAACCTCTGCCTCCCAGGTTCAAGTGAGTTTCCTGCCTCAGCCTCCCGAGTAGCTGGGATTACATGTGCCCACCACCACGCCCAGCTAATTTTTGTATTTTTAGTAGAGACAGGGTTTCACCATGTTGGACAGGATGGTCTTGAACTCCTGACCTCAGGTGATCCACCCATCTCAGCCTCCCAAAGTGCTGGAATTACAGGCATGAACCACTGCGCCCAGCCTGTTCTCTGTATTCTTTTACCCAATTCTCTGCTCTCTTAACAGATAAGTTTAACCCAAGTTTCTTTTACATTATCATTATTTATTTATTTATTCATACAGCAAGAATTAAATGTGTCCCTACCTACAGCATGAGATTCTGGGAAAATAATAGGGAAATTAAAATTTTTTGTTCCTGGCTTGAAGGTGCTCCGGAAGGGTGGGATGAACAAAAATGTAAGCGATTACTAATAAAGCAATGCAGAAAGACTAGAATAAATGCATCAACAAAGCATGTGGGCTTTCCAGGCAGACACTGACTAGCTCTGCCTTGGAGAATCTGAGGAGGCTTCACAAAAAAGGTGGCATTAAAGAATCTCAAATAATGATGACTTGTTTCTTCTTTATTTACTCTTCTGGTCATGTGTAGCCCAACTTGTTTCAAAAACTATTTCAGATGGATCTCAAAACTATAGGCAATCCATGTAAAAGTAAGTGAGGAAATCAGATATTGAGAAAATAGGAAGAATCAAATAAAATAAAGGCATGGTGAGATTAGTCCACAAAAAAATAAAAAATAAAAAGAGACCCTTAGGCTTGCTAGAGATGGGTCACAGATTCAGCTCTGAGCTAAAGCCAAGAAGAGAAACATCTAAAATAAATCAGAGTGTGCTTAAGATAAACACAAACCAGCTCTGGGAGATCTCAAATATTCTTGGTACTGAGAGACATTTCCTTGGTGGCCCCCATAAAGAAAATCCTGTGAAACGTGACAAACAATACTTTTAAACACCATCACTACAGTCAAGAGGGTAGCAATTTTCATGGGTTTGTTTTCACATCTTATGGGAACCAATGGCAGAATGTCCATGCCAAGTACAGTAAAAGCAATTCTGTGTTGTCAGGTATACAACTCAGAATGATGATATAATTTTGCCAGGTGGGGCTGGCATTTGGAGCTGAAGAAACAAGATGAACTGCACAGAGTTGTGAAAGTGCCTGAAGTGGCTGTGGAACCAGCCAGAGTTTGGCATGGCTGTAGCACAAGGTGTGTCCGGGAGCTCCCGCTGCCTGTAGGATGGAATCCAAACTCTTTAGCATTGCAAACAAGGTCTCTGATGATATGGCTCTCTGCCTACCTTTCCTGCCTCAAGCATTGCTACCCCTCATCCCCACCCTTGAACTATAAGATTCAATCTTTCTAAATGTTTTACTTTTTATTTCCTAGATATCCCATGCTCTTTCATGCCTACATACTTTTGTTTAGGTAAGGCCCTTGGGCCAGATTGCTCTACTCTACCACCTACCTATCTCTATCTGCCAGGTGTGTTTCACTTTCTCTTTCAAGACTCACTATCCTCCATCGGCTCTGTAAAGAACCTCCTAGGTTGCATCCAGTACCTCTACTCTAGATTCCATGATGCCCTGGTCTATCTCTTTGTAATTGTATGTATGTGGGTATCTTTGCCTTATGTCGAATCTGCAGCAATGTGATTAAGATTCTATCTCATTCATTTTTATTACCTACCATCTGATAGAATGTCTTACCTAAGTAAGTATTGCATAAATATTTGTGGAAGGAAAGAAGGAAGGAAGGAAGGAAGGAAGGAAGGAAGGAAGGAAGGAAGGAAGGAAAGAAAGAAAGAAAATTGAAAGTGACAGGCAGGTGATGACACTGGAGTAGTTAGTTGGCTGGGAAACGATTGCAGAAGACTCCGTATCTATGCTAAAGATTGTGAACTTCATAGAAAATGGAGCACCATTGAAGATGTTTACACAAAGGACTTAATGGGACAATTCAGCATTTAGAAAGGATAACTGGATGCATTGTGTGGGTGGACTGAAGGACAGGCAGATCACTTGGTTCTTATTGCAATTGCCCTGGTGTGAAATAGTACAGGTCTGAGTCGAGACAGCTTAAAGAGCACAAAGAAACAAATGGTTAAGTCTAAATTATCAGAGCTCGGAACCAGTATTTTTTCTGAAACTGCTTTAAAGACACTGCTTGACAAATACTTTACCAGCTCACCAAGTTCTTTCCTACTCATCATTTATTATTTTTAAATTGAGATGCAATATACATAAAGTGCACTAATCTTAAATACACAAGTCAATGAACTTGATATATTTATACAGCTGTAACTACACCTGATCAAGAGAAAGTACATTTTTTTGCATATCAGAGGGTTTTTCACGTCCCCTCCTAGTTAATATTACTCCTCAAACGTAGCTGCTATTATTTGTATTATCATTGATTAGTTTTGCTTGTTCTTTATGTAAATAGACTGCACAGTATACACTCCCTTATATCTTTCTTCTGTTGCTGCATGTGATTATAATTAATTTACTTTCATTAATGTATATTTCATTTTATGAATATATCAAAATTTATTCATCCATCCTGTTGATAGGTATTTGTTATTTTTTTCCAGTTTGCAGCTATTTTGAATAAAGTTTCATCATTTTCATATCTTAAATTGTTCCATGAATCCTCCTTGGACTATAAAAGGCAATTATATTGCGAAAAGTCTTGGACTTGGGGTCAGCACTGGCTCTGGCAGTTATTAGCTTTATAACACTGGCAATTTATTTCACAAGTTTGTCTCAGTGTTTTCAGCAAAATTCGGATAACTCTCTGAACTCAACTTGATCCTAAAAACCACGTAGGGCCAGACCTAGTGTGTGTGGGATGGATGCCGCCATGAGACTTTCGGGAGGGGAGTCTGACTCACTCACTGTTGGAGCTGCCGAGCCTGACATGTATTTAACGCCCCCAAACTGTTGAATAAGTAAATGAATGTTAATAATAGTTGATAATTTTACCATTAATCTTCCCTGTCTAAACAATATGCCTTCCTAGTAGACTTTGTAGTCATATACCAAGCCATTATGGGATTCATGGATAAGTGATTAAAATCCACATAGTACACAAGCGTGTTCTAGTGACTCCTACATTTATCTTAGCTGAAATATGCGATGTGGACATCGCCCAATTTTTGCTGCTTTCTCAGTCACTGTTTTCTTAACGTGACATTCTACAAATGGAGGGACTGTTGTTTGAACAGGCTTTGGGCCCTGTGGAGCACTTCTCAACACTGACTCTTATGATTGAGAGCAGATGTTACTTCTCCTTGTGTTTGGCTTTTAGTACCATTTTAATCCTAGTCCACCAAATGCACTTAGCTCTTCTTACTCACTGTAAATACTTGTAACATTTGCCAATTATGTGCATTTTTTAACATCAACCAATTTGCGACCCTATCTTTCAGAAGTACACCTGCTACCTTTGCTTGAAGCTTCTGGGTAAAGATCCTGTTGGTGCTCATCAGCTCTGTGCCAAAACAGCTATTTACTGAGGGAACAATGAAATCAGCCAGCTGTTTTGGTTACATGATACAAAAATAACTGCTTTGACTCCTGTGGAAAGAATGACAGGTTTTTGTTTTTGTTAAGAGAGAGGCTCACTCCGATTAAAACTAATTTTCACACAATTTGTTAACTAACGAGGGAATATTATGATGATAAACAATGAAAATTTGTTAAATTTGGAAACTCTTTCCTATGTCCCTTAATTCTGGGTCAAATCTGACTTCTAAGAAATTTTACCTAATGAATTTTGAGGCTCCTATGACTGGTTAAGGGGCCATTCAAATCTTTGTGTCAAACACCAGACTCTTCTCTCAAATGTCAATCAGGCATCTCCTCTTGGATATTCTATAGGACATAAAAATGCAACGCACCCCAAGCAAACTCTTTTTTTCTAAATTTGTTCCTTCTTCTCTATACCCTTCTTGATGGCTGACAACAGTCAGTTGTACAAACTGGAGTCCTCTCTCCTGTACCCCACCTCACCCGCACCACTGGGGGCTGTAGAACCTGTGACTACTTTCATGGCCCCAACCTCTTTATCCCTCTCCCCTGCTCCCTCATCTCTGTCTCCCCTTCCACTACCATAACTCCAGCACTTCATTCTCCTAGATTCTTGTTTTTGCTTCCTCCACTTCTAAAATCAACCCTCTTCCTGTTTTTTCTCATGCTTTTTTTTAATGCAATTTTTTTCTAAAATTAATACTAAACAATGCCATTTCCTCTTTAAAATCTATCATTGTCTTCTTAAAGCATTCAGGGGACATTTGTAGATGCCTTTTTTTTATATGTAAGGGTTGCTTGCATGAGGTGGCCCTGGCTTGGTGTGCCAGGCTCATCCCCACCCCTATCTGACAGGTATTTGTAACTCCAATAATAATAAACATTTTCAAAAGTGTCATGCAATGCTTTTTGTGTCCTTGTGTTTTATTTTTCATTTTAATATTGATACAACTTGTTTATGAATATATTCTCATTATGCAAAATTTGAGCATCCTAAGCTATGCAAAACATAATATGGAAGTCCCTTTTCTCCCCAGTCCCGTCTTCCCCAATGCTGGGCTGTTTCAAGCCTCTGCATCTATACATGTTCTCCTCTTTGTCTGGGAGGCCATTCTTCCATGTTATCTAGCAAATTCCCTGTCATCCCTCAGTGCTCAGGTGGAATTCTGGTTGCTCTGAGAAGGCTTCTCTGACCCCCTTTGTAAAACAGGTGTGGGATGGGCAGGGTGGCTCACACCTGTACTCCCAACACTTTGGGAGGCCAAGGCGAGTGGATCACCTGAGGATGGGAGTTCGAGACCAGCCTGGTCAACATGGTGAAACCCTGTCTCTACTAAAAATACAAAAAATTAGCAGGATAAGGTGGTACATACCCATAATCCCAGTTACTTGGGAGGCTGAGGAAGGAGAATCGCTTGAACCAGGGAGGCGGAGGTTGCACTGAACTGAGATCAGGCCACCGCACTCCGGCCTGGGCAACAGAGCAAGACTCTGTCTCAAAAATAAAATAGGCATGCATCCCTAGGCTTGCGTTTCATCTTGTATGTGCCTGAACGCTAACATTTGTACTTGTCCTGCAATTATTGATTTGGTCATCTTTCTCCTCAGCTAGAAGATAGGCTTCTTCGAGGAAGGGAAAGCTGTTTTGCTTGGCTTTGTACCCCAATATCATGCTCAATAACTGTTTGCTAAAAAAATGAATGAGCAAGTTGTTTAACTTATGGTAGGGTTCATTTGCAGCAAGAGGCAGGAAATAGCCACAAGGAAAGGACTTTTGAGTAATGGAAAGTGATCTTCTCTACAGTGATAAGCTCATTTTCTTCCAACCTGAAGTTATAGAGATAGAGAAACATTTCCCATAGCAGCAGCACAAGACAAAAGACATGTATAGGGATTTAAAGAATGTCAGGGAGTGATGACTATTCTACGTGGATTGATGAGCTAGCACTTAGAAAAGTAATTAGAAATAACAAATTCTTTAACCATATGTATGATGACTTCTATGCAGCCTATATATCAAGGTTTGAACTCTGGAGTTTACATATGAAGAGTCTGAGATATCTCCACAGTGAAATGTCAGATGCAGTCAGTCTGGCTTGGGTTGACTTGGGGCACTGAGGGTCAGACGCTTCAGGAGATTGAACAAAGATCAGAGGAAGGCAGAGATGGCTCATGAGCACTCCTGCCTGAGTTTTAGCAAAGTCCTTAAACTGGTAAGGTAGTTCGTGCAATACGGACATGATCACTGCTGAATATTGTTTGTAAATTGCTGAACCTGTTTAATTTAGCTTAGCAGTATGTATAGAATTTATTCCAGAATGCAAAGTGATTCTTTTCAAATAATATGTTGGTTGTTTTGATAAGGTCTCAAGTTAATGAAATCCTAAGATGTTATCAGAATGTCACCTGAATCAAATAGGTACAAATGATATTGTCCTGCTCTGCTGGTGTCCTGATTGACTAAAGCAACTGAAGAATCCCTATATAGGCCCATTTCATGTCTAAATATGCCACACAGTGCATGGATAAAAATGAAAAATTATATTAATACAATACTCTGAATATGTCTACATAATCATACATACATTTTCTTTTATTTTCAAGATACATTATTTTCCCTAACTGAGCTGAACTGATTATATATAATGTGACAGTATATTATAATATAATGTCATTACAAGTAAAACAGAAAAAAAGGACAAATAAAACAAAAACAAAACCCAGAGTACGGAAACAACAAGAAGTCATAGGAAGCCGTGATTGGAAGCCTGGCATGAATTATTATGTGGATTGTATTAAAACTGAGGCCAGAAATGAAAGGAAGTCAAGCAAGATTAAACAACGCTAACAATGACATTTTATGAACAAGTTAGAACTATAAAATTTTCATAGAGTATTAAATATTGAATAATAGCTTTTAAGGAAAGATAAATATCAGGAGGTCAAGCGATTGAGAAAGGTGAGAGAACATAAAGGAATTGGGGTACATGCATCCTGTATTTAGTTTCTTCAATGCTACTAATTTTAAAAAGCCTATGTGCTGAAAAATAAAAGTTAATTGATTGTAAGGAAAACATGTTAGCAAGACAAAATTATTGAAATTAATTACAAATCACATAGTTAATGTAGCTATGACACATAAATATTTTAAGTGCAAAATCTTGTGAAAATGGAGGTATGCAAAACTGCCTCCATTTTTGGCTTTTGTTGCCGTTGCTTTTGGTGTTTTAGACATGAAGTCGTTGCCCGTGCCTATGTCCTGAATGGTATTACCTAGGTTTTCTTCTAGGGTTTTTATGGTATTAGGTCTAACATTTAAGTCTCTAATCCATCTTGAATTAATTTTCGTGTAAGGAGTAAGGAAAGGATCCAGTTTCAGCTTTCTACTTATGGCTAGCCAATTTTCCCAGCACCATTTATTAAATAGGGAATCCTTTCCCCATTTCTTGTTTTTCTGAGGCACTATTCACAATAGCAAAGACTTGGAATCAACCCAAATGTCCATCAGTGACAGACTGGATTAAGAAAATGTGGCACATATACACCATGGAATACTATGCAGCCATTAAAAAGGATGAGTTTGTGTCCTTTGTAGGGACATGGATGCAGCTGGAAACCATCATTCTCAGCAAACTATCGCAAGAACAGAAAACCAAACACCGCATGTTCTCACTCATAGGTGGGAACTGAACAATGAGATCACTTGGACTCGGGAAGGGGAACATCACACACCGGGCCCTATCATGGGGAGGGGAGCGGGGGGAGGGATTGCATTGGGAGTTATACCTGATGTAAATGACGAGTTGATGGGTGCTGACGAATTGATGGGTGCAGCACAGCAACATGGCACAGGTATACATATGTAACAAACCTGCACATTATCCACAGGTATCCTAGAACTTAAAGTATAATAAAAAAATAAAAAATAAAAAAAATAAAAAAACTGCCTCCAGTGTTCTGGGTAAAATACACCCCATTGACCTGGATTTTCTTCCCTTTCTTTCAGTGCTTACATCGCCACCATCTTCCTCTTATCCTCTCCAATAACCCATTTTCTGCTGACTTATTGGTGGCCTCCTTTTTGCCAAATTCCAACGGAGTCATTCAACTTTTCTTATTAATTGACCTCTCTGACACAGCTGACCATTTTCAACTTCTTGAAAATTTATATTCTCTGGATTTATCTTTGGTCTTTCTTTGGTGATTTTCTTCATACCTCTCAAACTACTCATTTCCAGGTTCCCTTACTAGCTTCTTTTTCTTAAACTAGCCCTTGCATTTTATATAAACTATCAGCTGTCTTCTATGGCTCCATGGGCTCTCTGAGGTGTTAGCTACTTCCAAGGTTTTGTCCACCAATTACATAGCACTGACACCCCACAATTTGCCAGTTGCCTCCACCATCTGTATCCTATTCTGGTTTGTTCTGCTGACTGCTCAGATTCCCTATGTGGGCACCTCATTATTTTCTTAAAATGGACACATTTTTCTCTACCCCATATTCTCTTTCTCCTTTATATTCCATCAGAAATGGCACCATAGTTCACACAGTAAGTTGCTGAAGTAAACTTGTGTTTATTTTTGATTCTTCCTTCTTTTTTACCCACGATGCCAAATGATCATTGAGTTCTGTCAACTCCACATTCTAAGGTCTGGTTTTTAAATACATCTCCTCCCCATTTTCTTCTTGTGAGCTTCTTAGCCTAGACCTATATTCTCTCTCACTGCACTAGTTTCTGCAGGTGAGTTAGAATCATGGCCTCCTTAATGATCTTTCTGTTGTCCATCTCTCCCTCTAGCCATTCATTCTCCACATTTCTTCCAGAGTAATTCTGCAGAAATGCAATTAGGATCTTGTCACTCCCCAGATTTAAATCCTTAAATGGTTCTCAATCACAATGTAGCTAAAATCCAAACCACTCAGCAGGACAAAAACAAGAACAACAAAAAACAAACAACAGCAATAACAACAGACATTCATGCTTTATTCCCCCAAGTCCACCAATTATACACATGTTGACCACCTCCCTTCCCCACCCCCATTGCTGATTCTTTGTCTTATATTTTGCCTTTTGTCTTGTTGTTTTTCTGTCCATTTTCTGCCTGGTGAAATCCTCCTCTTCCACTCAGATACAGCTCATGAATTTCCTTCTTTAAGAAACCTGTCTTGTGGGTAACTCTTATCTTGGCTGTTTCATTATCTTGTGCACATGCCCCAATCATAGCACCAGACAGACAGTCTTGTGACCATCTGTTTACCCACCCGTTTTTCCCATTAAGCAGAGATCTTAACATTTTTTCAGATGTGACACATTTCACAGATGACATTCAATAGTGCAACACATTTCCACCAGTATTCCCAATGAGGTGGCTATAACTCCACCATTTTTTCTCCAATCAAGAAAACATATTAATAGGAGTGAGAATGACAGATGATAATGACCTTGGATCTGTCCATGCACACATACATGTGAATTTATTTGTATTTGGAAAATCATTTAGCACTCCCATTCCAAAGTCAGACTGCGCAGGTTTCAATTCTGGGTTTATCATTTATTGCCCAAAGCCTCTAATGTATTATTTAACCCCTGTAAGCCCAGTTTCTTTCTCTGTAAAACAAGAATTATAATAAAATGTAATAAGAATTAAAAGGACTCTTGAGAGGATAAGAAAATTTTTTTTAAGAAAACGTAATTCATGTGACTCACTTAGTGGTGGGAATATGAAGTGTTCCCAGTATATTTTAGCTATTATTGTTATTATTACTACTGTTTGGTATAGACAGATGGGTCAATTTCTTCCTCAGTGGATCATAGTAATTCACCTTTATTTTCCTGCTGCAGAATCTGACTTTAGGTGAATACATTTGTGAAGAGACAGAAATGATTATCCCTGAGGCTTCTGTTACTCATGAAATTGGAAAAATAATGCCCGTGACATTGGACAAAATATATAAAATAACACTATTTGAGATCATCAAATACATAAGGCTTGTGCAATAGGCATTCTAATGTTCCTTCCTTTCCACCCGCCAAACCTGCAAGCCAGAGGTAAAAAAGAGGGCAAAGCTCTTCAAATCTTTGGAAGCAGAACAGTGTTCGGAGATGACAATGAGATCAGCTTTGCTCAGTTATACAAAGAGAAAAACACTTTACCAGCAGAGGCTCCATCAACCTGAACAACGAAGAGAAAGAAACAAGCCTGGTGATTGGAAAGGAAATTCTTTAAGTGTGAATTGCTCCGAGTACAATATAAACCTTGTCAGTTATGGGATTCCAGCTGTTGTTTTATTGCCTTTAATTTCCCATTAGTGGTTCAATGTCTGGGAAAGGTATCCGGCCTCCAGGAGGGGAACTAAGGTCTAAGGTCGGAATTGTTGTTCCTGTCTCCACCAACATTTTGAATAGTGTTTAAATGAAGCCATTCAAATGATTATCTTATGCCTAATTTTTTTTTTTTTTTTTTTTTCAGACGGAGTCTCGCTCTGTAGCCCGGGCTGGAGTAAGTTCCTCATGTGCCCTTTCTTCCTCTCCTATGTCTCTTCCTCTACTCTTCTTCTACCCTCACCAAAAAATGAGATGCTGAAATAATGCAAAAAAGTGATTATAATATATAGTCTTATAGTGGTATCTATTCCTTGCCTGGGGTGGGGCGGGGGTGGGTGGTATGGAGGGGAAATGGAGTGTATGCCAGTGGAGGATGAGATTTCTTTTTTTTTTTTCTTTCTTTTTTTTTTCCATGTTTGAGACAGAGTCTTACTCTGTTGCCAAGCTAGAGTGCAGTGGCACGATCTCAGCTCACTGCAACCTCCACTTCCCAGGTTCAAGCAATTCTCCTGCCTCAGCCTCCGGAGGAACTGGGACTACAGGCACGCCACCACGTCCAGCTCATTTTTGTGTTTTTAGTAGAGACAGGGCTTCACCATGTCGGCCAGGAGGAGGATGGACTTTCTTATCTCATCTTACCTTTCCTGCTGCATGGAGTAAGCATCTTCCAAGTGTGTAATGTCAAAAGGGAGGTGTTTCAGTTGGGTATACTTTGATTCTACCCCTTACCCAACAGATTGCTGGGGGGTATCTAGCTGTTGGAATTAAGTTATGTATACTGCCACAGTAAAGTAATATATTAATTACTTGATCATTATGAAATGTATTGGTGTCCGTGCTTCATCCTAGCTGTAGCCTGAAGCATGAGGGAAACAAACATTTAAACTAAGATAGGGCTGGGCGCAATAGCTTACACCTGTAATGCCAGCACTTTGGGAGGCTGAGGTGAGAGGATTGAGGCTAAGACCTCGAGACGAGCCTGGGCAACATACTGAAACCCTGATTCTACCTTTTTTTTTTTTTTTAAATTAGCTGGATGTGGTGGTGAGTGCCTGTAGTCACAGCTACTCAGGAGGCTAAAATGGAGGATGGTTTGAGCCCAGGAGTTCAAGGCTGCAGTGAGCCATGATTGCAACAATAAAGCAAGACCCTGTCTCTAAGGAAATAAATGAATAAATAAGCTAAGACAGAAAGTATTGATAGGTAGGTATTTTTGGACCTATAGTTAAATATGTTTAGTTTATATTATCACCCTTATTCTCACAGTATTCAAGTGAGGTATATAATAGTATTATTTCCATTTTGAGACCAAGATTTAAAGATTCTGAGAAGTGGAGACCTACAGCCATTAAGAAGGGATGAAACTCCAACTCACATTTGATCAAGTAAAAATTCCTTTTCTTCTATCTGTACAACTTCCCCAAAAGAGGAAGGTAGAATTTCTCTCTTCTGAACCTGAGAGTTTGCCTTGCTGAGAAACGTTAGGTAGTAGAGGGAGAGCTACTCCCTGTCACTGATTTAGAGGGGGCTGGGTCTTCAGATCTCAATTTACCACTACTTAGTTTATGCATCCAGAGACAGTCATCTATTGAGTCTTGAAGGGCTGAGTACAAACTTATCATTTGTACCTGCCATCAAATACATTGAGATTTCTACAGAAAAGATAAAAAGGACTCTCTTCTTTATATATCTGATTTTCAAATCTTTCTGTTGGGTTGGAGGGGTCAGGTAATGAAATGCAGGTGTATTCCTCTGACAGCCAGAATGCAAAGTTTACAAATATTTGGTTAGAGTATTTAGCACTTATAAGTGGTAACCTTGTAATAGCAGCATTCTTATTATTCCAAACCCTGGAGTCAGGATTTCCTGGTCCTGAACTCTAATATGAGTCATATTTTTCCTGTTTAGCCACAGACACAATGGCCACCTTAAAGTGCCCAAAGGTTAAGTCAATTGCAATAGGATAATATGACATATACAAGAAAACACACACTAGCAGTTAATACTTAAAAGGCCAATTGAATTCAACGAGAATTTTTATTGGAATCTGTGGCTGAAGAACAATCTCTCAGCTGCTGTTCATGGCCTATGTTTGAGAGACGCAATCACAATTATTAGTTGAGGCATATTATTTTCTATTAAGCAATGCATGAATATTGTTGATCCTGTCTATACTACTAGGCCCTACTTAACTCTGACTACTTCAACTCTTTCCAGTTAAGGGATGGGTTATTATGGTGTTTTGTTTTTAATCTTGTAATTTATATAAGATTAAACATGACATTTCCATTACAAACCCATTCCTCAGCTGGCTTGAAATGTATATAGGCACATATATGTGTGTGTATGTATATACATATACATATCTACTTATATACACACACAGACAAAATATTGCATTTTGGCAATATTTTTGCCATACCATTACACAGCAGATATCAAAAGTGAAAAACTGCAGTTTTTCAGAGATGACTGTCACGTATGCTCCCTGAGCAGGGTTGAGGCAGATGGCTGTGCAGAAGGGGTGGGAGACCTTGCCTCCCATGTTCTCAAAATGCAGAGGGAAAGCAGGCCTTACTCTGCCAAAGCCGTGTGATGTTTGGCCCCAGATAAAGTTGGACCTTGTCCTCTGTTTCTCCGTCTTTTCCCCACCTTCTGTATAGAGACCGTTGCCTGTCTTAGTTACCATTCTGCTATGCAAATTCTGCCAATATTGGCATGTGTATGTGGCCCAAAGTGGAGAATCCAGACCCAGAAGGAAGCATGCCAGTCACTCTCTCTCTGCAAGCCAGAGCAGAGGTCACTGAGAGCACCTCAGGTATAAAGTTATCCCCAAGATGGAAATTCTAAAATTCCCTTCGTTAAGAACTTTTTGCTGATTCATGATCTGAGGATTTTTCTCTTTATGTCTAACTGCTAGTCATGTCCCTATGATATGTAATTATTGATGTTATAAAAATTAATTCAGTCATCCAAGTGGTTGGCTCTTGTGCCAATCATATTGAGAGGCAGAATTTTAATCATTAGGGACATGAGAAAACTTCCATTATCAACTCTAAACATTGATTTGATTAAAATTAAGCCTTCTGCCTTAATTACAGTCATTGATACTTTCATACCTATAAGTACAAAAGAGTATATCATGGGAGCAAATTTCATAGTCATCCTTACAATAGAAATATGAATAGAAACTTTATGAATGTTTTAGTGGCATTCTCCTTGCAGCAGCTAGTAGCCTCTGCTTTGACTTTTTGTTGATTTTATGATTTTGCTTCTTTTGAAGTACTCAAAGGATATAAGGAAAAGTGGTAATTTGATATTTTTCTACTTTATTCTGTCATTTTAGAAAGCAAATTTGAATAAGATATGCAGGTTTCTTATCCCTTTGACCAAAATTATGGAGGAATGGAGAAGTGAAAAATGACCATAGCCCTCTCCTGGCAAAATTTTGAAGTGGTTGGAAAGTACATGTCTCCATGCTTTTCCTCATTCAGCCCCTTTTCCTTCTAGTTTCTTTGTCTCTCTGTCCCTCGGTGATGTTATGCTTATTATGTCTTTGTCCCTGCCAACACTTGCTCTTCAGATGAGTCCGCACTGAACTAAAGTGATGCATCTTCATTCAGTTTATTTTAAATCAAAGTCAATGGATCACCTCTCTTGAGAGAATTGCCTTTTATTCCTTATCTATAAATACTAAGAGGGAAGCTTTGAAATTGTTTTAGAATGAGGAAATGAAGAGCTGTAATGAACCTTAAAAATGTCTGGTACATTCTTATAATTCATCCATTTGCCTACTTTTTAATTTAAAAAAATATTTCTGAATGTCTCTGTGCTCTGGGTGCCATAGCAGGTGTTAGTAATAAATAAAATATAGTTTCTTTCTGAAAGCTACTTACCCTATCAATCTAGTAAATGAGGAAGTAAATAAAGTCACGTAATTGAGTTCAAATTTGTAGATGCAATTATATTGCCTTTACAGAGTGCAGTACAGATGAAAAAGAGAGGGGAATTTAGTATATCTGATGAAAGAAGTCAGACAACATTTCACAGAGAAGGTTATATTTGAGCAGAGTCTTAAAGGAAAAGTATGTGTTTACTGGGAAGCATAGGAGAGAAGGGCATTAAAGGCAAAAAAGTTGGGAGAATAAGGGAGGAAAAGATATTCCAGAGATAGAAAAATCACAGGGACATGAGATAGTATTGTACATTCAGGAACCTGCAAGGAGTTCATGTAGCTAGAATGTGAGATGCAGAGAAGAAGAAACTTCAAGAGAACTGATAAATCTGGAAAGGAAGTTAGGGGCTGTGTGTGCTATGTCAGTGTTGTTTGCTCTGAATTTATTTTCTGGCCTTTGGGCAACCCTAGGTATATCCATTTAATGGTGACTCTTAAGATAGATATTTTGTGTAACAGTACTCCAGACATAATGATATTCCCGTTTCCCTGGTCTACCATGGCAAGAAGCTTGAACTTGTTTGATGGGAAAGACCTTGAAGGATTTTAGACAGAAAAGGAACATGACCAGAAGTGCTTTGTCTGCAGCAAGGAGAATAGATTGAAATAGGACAAGCCTGGGAGCACATCAATGATAAATACTTGAAACATCCCACACAACAGAGTCTGAATACAGTCGGTAACAAGAAAGCTGCAGGAGATCTTGGGCAGATAGAATCGACTGAATTTGGCCACTAATTACATGTGAGAGATGAAGAAGCAGTCTTGGGAAAATCCCAGGTTTCTGATGAGAATGCTTGCATGCTATGGCATTTCAAATTAGACCAAGTCTGTGGGAAAAGATGAGCTAAGTTGAAGGCATGTGGAATTGGGGATATAAGTGGGACATCCAGGGAAACTGTTTTGTAGACATTAAATTACAGGGGTCTTACGTTAGGCCATTCTTGTATTGCTGTAAACAAATACCATAGGCTAGGTAATTTGTAAGAAAATAGGTTTAATTGGCTCACATTTCTGCAGGCTGTACTGGCAGCATAGCAGTCAGCATCTGCTTCTGGGGAGGACTCAGGAAGCTTCCAATCATGGCGGAAGGCAAAAGGGGAGCAGGCACATCACACGGTGAAAGTAGGAGCAAGAGAGAGATGGGGGAGGTGCCAAACACTTTTAAACAACTAGATCTCACAAGAACCCACTCGCTATTGCAAGAACATGACCAAGGGGATGGTACTAAGCCATTTATGAAAAATCTACCCCCTTGATTTAATCACCTCTCCAAGCCCCCACCTCCAACACTGGGAATTACAATTGAACATGAGATTTGGGTGAAGAGACAGATCCAAACCGTATCAGGTCTGGTGCTCAGAAAATGGACTGAGTAAGGCTGGAGGTACACATTTGAGAGTCACTAGCACCAAAGTGGCAAACCAGTCAATGGAAGTAATTATCCAGCAAGCATCTGGAAAGAGAAAAGCATCAATGTTGAAACCCTGCTGTGTGAAGACATTTAAGAAGGGAGAAGAGTTATCACCAGAAGGGGTCAAGAAAGAACCGTCAGAGATGTACAAGGAGAGCTAAAAGTTGAGGGTAGGGAGAGGAGTTACAGAAAATGATATAAGAACCATAAGCTATAATATCATTAAATGAGAGTTGTAATGACACAGATAAATGCTTATTTGGAAATTAAAAAAAAGGAAAAGGCGGAAGAAAAAGACGGGAGAGGAGAGACAAAGAGAAGAAGCACAATAAGAAGGCTTTCTTCTTTGTTGATTTTTTTCAGTAAAAATAGAGACTAGACTCTTAGGCTAATGTGGCAGTGACAGGAAAAGGCTGCATGAGCAAGAAGAGAGAGATGAGAAGGGACATTTTCACATCTGAGTTTGGAATTTGATGTGCGTGAAAGAGGGTGTTAAAAGATGAAGTCAGCATCTAGGCGGTGCTAAGGAGCTTCAACTTTATGTCAAAGGAAACATCAAAGCATTTTAAGCAGGGCAGAGATAAATCCAGGGTTGTGCTTTAGAAAGAACATTCTGACAGCTATGCAGAGGAAGCCTGGACTGGAGCAGGCCTACAAAAGGAGATTAGCCAAGAGGTTGGTGAAATCCTGGCCAGGGAGGATGAGACCTTTCATGAGGGTATGCCAAGTGGGCACCAACCCCATGACTGTTCAGAGATTTTCTTATCTTTTTTTGATAGAGTGTGGCTTGTTGGTTCATCCTGGAGGTCCTAATAATAGCCATCAGTAGGAGCAACCAACCAATTGCCCAACTTGCTCGGAAGGCAGATACTAAGAATTGCTGCTACTTTGTATGACCATTCTTGGCTTTCAACAGAACAATGTTTCTACTCTCTGCGTCACCATGCCACAGCTCTAGTCTGGAAGAAGGATTGTGATTTCAGTACCACACAATTGCTCAGCTCAGCTCTAGAGGTGCATTTGCATCTGAGCTCTGAATGGCACCCACCAAAGACTTGCAGTATGCAGCTTTTAGCCCTTTAGGGGATTTTCCACCTTTCCCCCCATCCCTCACATAGGAGGATTACTAACTGTAATCCTGCAATCTTCTTGACCTATATTTTAAAGCTGTGGTTCTCAACCAGAGGCAATTTCGCTGGCCCAGGGGACATTTGACAATGTCTGCAGACATTTTGGTTGTCACGACTGGGAAGAAAGGGGTAGATTGTTACTGGCATCTAGTGGGTAGAGGCCAGGGATGTTGCAAAATATTCTACAATGCATTGGACAGTTGCCTCACCTGCCCCATCCCCCTACAAGAAAGAATTATCTGGCTCTAAATGCCAATAGTGTCAAGGTTGAAAAACTGTATTCTAAAAAGCTGGAACACTGTTTTCTTAAGAACATTTGATTTCATTGCTTATCACATAAATGTATTTATCAGGTTATCTCTTTCCAGCTGTCTTGTGGCTTCATTTCACTACAAAGTGAAATGAAGAGTTGAATAGGTTGTCTGGCTATGTCAATCCAAAAATTTAAAAAGAATTTTACTCAATTATTATTTTTCTAAATAGGTTTTTTTTTTTTTAACTAATGGTTCAAAGCGTGCTTAAAGGTGCTAAAATTCTCCACTATAGTTTCAGCTTTGGACCGTGAATTGATTGAGAAGACAAAAGTTGAAACATGCAGATAGATTATCTTACAAGATTTTGGCCAAAAATATTGGTATTTTCAAGTACCTGTAAAATTTCCTACATATACTTAAACTCTGGTAAATCAAAGAAGATACCATCCTCTCTCACCCACTCAAGTGAAATAGGATCCAAAAAAACAAATGCCCTGACCATCATATTTGTACATTGAGATTTGGCCAACAGGTATAAGGGCATTGATCCTCTTGAGAAATAGCCTTCATCCAGCAGCTCCTCTCTAGAATGTTGGCTTCATTTTCTTTTATTTTACTCAGAAAAGAGATTGTATTCATATTATAATCCTCTCTTCCGGGATAGTTCGAGGAAAGAACACATCCATGCAGAATGCAATGTATCTATGCCTCTATAAGGCAGAAGACAATTCACACATCCCACAATTACTAAAAATGTATTAGGCTTATATTAGAACGACTAATCTGTCTTCTTAGCAAAGTTTCACTTAGTTTTTGCCACATTCTGACTTCCATTTTTTTCTAGCCATTGTATATGATGTTAAAATCAAACAGAATGCTGCATTTATCATAAACTAAAAATAAAACATATGTCATCAGGGCAGGTATTTTAGCATTCAACAACTCAAGTGAATGGTTAAAAAAGAGTGTTCTCTGGAAGGATTATTTTATACTGTAATAAGCAAACTCCTTAGAATTAGCATGGGGACCAATGAGTCACACAGGAACCTCAGAAACGTAGTCTGGGGTGGAGTCGGAGCCCACTGTGTTCTTCCGCTTGGCAGCATGCTGATCTGGACCTTTGTCTAAATTGAATCTGAAATTGCTTTTCAGTGTCATCCTGGAATTTCTAGAAGGGCACTCTGGCACCATATTTTCCCTTCTGACGACTTTGAGTAGGATTACCATGAGAGGCAAAGTTCTAAAATGTACCAAAAGTCATTTTTTTATGGTTAAAATATTTTCAAATGAAGTAAAAATCCAATATGATTGTAGAGAAACCTGTTGCTGTTGTTTGTTTTGGGACACACTTCTAATCTTTTGTTATATGACTTTAACATAAAAGGAGTCTGGCCGTTTAGACAATAGTTTGTATTATTAAATACCCTCTACTCTGAGCTTCTTTAATAATCCGTGCATATCTCTGCCACTGCATTTATCATATTAAATTTGAATTCTCTCTTGATGTGGCTGTCTCCTTCATTAGAGTGGAGGACTTCAAGATAAGGACTATGTATTTGTCCATGTTTCATTCCCGATGCCTAGTCCAATTACAAAAATAAATAAGTGCACAGATGGGTGGATGGAACGCAATTGAGCACTGAGAGATAGCATTGAGAATAGGTTGGAGGTGGCATTAATTTGGGCTCAGGGATAGCTGGAGCATATACTATTAATGAATTTTCAGGGAAAAGTCAAAGCATCAGGATAAAATATATTTAGAAAATGCTGGGTTTGTTTTTTATAAACTGAAAGGTTAAGAGTTTATAATTTGTCTATATGCTTTGTAAAATTTTGAAAATAAATCAAGCATATAATGTTTCAGAAATTTATTTGACCACATCACACCTATTAACTATTTCAGAAATGGTATTCAGCAAAACGTCATTTGGAGAGTGTTGGCTTGCATCCAGAGGCCTTCAGTGAACCATCTTTATTTTATTTTATTAATGTTATTATTATTATTACTGTTTTTAGAGACAGGGTCTTGCTCTGTTACCCAGGCTGGAGTGTGGTGGTGTAATCATAGCTCACTGCAACCTCGACCTCCTGACCTCAAGTGAGCCTCCCTCTTTGGTCTCCCAAAGTGCTGGGGTTACAGGCATAAGCTACCATGCCTGGCCCACTGCACCATCTTTAAAAGGAAGTCCAGAGCTATTGGTGAGAAAAACAAAAAAGGAAGAAAACAGGAACTTGAAAGGTTAGGTTTTGGAAACTTAATTCTCAGAGTGAGTAGTGTGGGTTTGTGGAAAAGGTAAATTATTATTAGAAAACTATGAATTGGGTAAGTGCCAAGCTTCAGGGGGGAAAAAAAACCATGCAAAAACCCTACAGATTTAAAGAAGTAGAGTTCCTAAGTCAAATTAGTGACAAGATACCCAATTGTACTTGTTTTTAATACATTTTTTAATCCTTCATAGTTATATATGAAAGTGGCTTTAACTACTGTTTTCCTTGCCTAATCAATGACCAAAATAAGTTACCTTCAAACCAATATCTCAATGATGTCATCTTTAAAACTCTGCCTCCCTCTTCCCACTTTAGCCACAGGAAATCATTGCTGTCCTTCAAACACGCTGATCACATTCTGGCCTTGGGGTCCTTGTGTCATTTTTTTCCCTATGTCTGAAAAACAATTCCCTAAATACAACTTCTTATTCTGCTCTCCCAAAGGGCACTCCCTCAAAGATTCCTTCTCTATCTAAAATATCCTGCCACAACTCTCCCTTAGTCTTCTTTACTTTTCTTCACAGTGGTTACCACTTCTTGAAATATTACATATACGTGTATGGTTTGTTTTCCTTTACTGGAGTATAATGTTATTGAGGCACTGGATCAGATGTTAAGGGTATAAAGATAAATAAGAGACAGTCCTTGCCTTCATGGCGCTTCCAGGCTTAGGTGAATACAGGTCTCCATCTGTCCTCCATTCCCTGGACGCCCCAGTCCTAATGGAGACGCCTTAGCATCTGTGACAAAGTAAGAAAACCAAGAATGGTTCAGTAATATCAAATTTTGCACAAATTTGCCAAAGATGTGAGAAAATCCTAGTCATAGAACTTTTCATAATGTGATTGTGAACTAAACACACCATTGTAAAAGGTGAAATACTGTAAAATGACATATTTATTATTATTAGTGTTTAACAAGCACTTTTTATTTAAGCTTGTATTTCTGAGCTAAACTAATAAATTCATCTTTCAAATGAACAACTTGTCTCTAGGCATAAATTGTGTACATTCAGAAACACATTAGCAATTTCGGGCTCACCAACTTTTAAAATTCTAATGCTGGAAGGGACCTCAGAGAACGCCTAGTACAACCCCCTCATTTTCGTATTCATGCTTACGGCACTAATAATTACAATCTACTGCAATGAACAGTGGTCAATAGGCATTAACAGACCCAGAGGAGTGCTCTACCAACCTGGTCTCTAATTGGCAGTTGCAACTCAATCTTGGCATAAGAGAAGGAATTTTTTTTTCTTTCCTATAAACATATAACCTTGGTCTACATAAAGTGTTTCTTTCCATATTGAAGACTGAGACAGTGGGAGAAATTATGCATTAGAAATTAACCGAGCTTGTCTGTCTTTGCCAAATTACTTTTTTGTAGTATGGAGAAAATAATCTGGATTGAAAATTGTTCATTTAATGTTCTGAGCCATTCTGAGATAAATATTCTGATGTGAAAATTCAGCGGACTGTGTGATCTAAAGGAACATTCAAACAGAAAGTAGTCAAATCAATAGTGCAATGATCACACTAGAGAAAGATAAATGTGCTGTTTTATCAAGACACATTTCAAGAACCAGGGTGGCCTTCCTTGCTAATTCACTTCAAAAATCACCTGGCGGAAATGAGTGCAGGCATTTGTCAGTGACTCTGAGGACTTTCAGAAGTCTTTGCACTGTTTGCACGTTTTTATCATTCCACTATCTTTTTTTTTAATCCCCTGCTATTAGGGCTTTTTTTATTGTTGTTGTTGGAGGGGGGATAAGAAGTGTATATTCAAATTTTAACACTTTTTTCCTTTCTTTTCTTTCTTTTTTTTTCTTTTTTTTTTTGAGAGAGTCCCACTCTGCTGCCTAGGCTGGAGTGCAGTGGCATGATCTTGGCTCACTGCAGCCTCCATCTTCCTGGTTCAAGCATTTCTCATGCCTCAGCCTCCCAAGTAGCTGGGATTATAGGCGCAGGCCACTGCACCTGACTAATTTTTGTATTTTTTGTAGTGACAGGTTTTCACCATGTTTCCCAGGCTGGCCTCGAAATCCTGGCCTCAAATGATCCATCCACCTCAGCCTCCCAAAGTGCTAGGATTATAGGCACGAACCACTATGCCCAGCCCCCTTTTTATCCTTCATTAAAGTATTTTCATCAATTAAATTAAGGATGATTGAAATATTCTTATCACCATAATTATTACTTAAAATTTACAGATCTGACTAAATTTTTGGTATAAATGGTTTTAAATTTTTTAAAAAGAGTTTGCAAGGAGCAGGATTGATCAATTCAACATATAAAGGATAGCAAAACAATACTCTTGACTTGAATATAAACTATTATATGTTGGAGTTTATATATACTGCACACTAAAAAAAACCTTTTAAAAGTTGTACAACAGTTAAATGGCTTTTTAATTCTACAATACACAACATCTAGTTTAACTGATTCTTACTGGCATTCACTTGTCACTTTGGGATTGTGGACAGAGGCTAAACTGTTTACCAAATGGATACTCAAGCAAGCTCCACTGTTACAATTGAACAGGAATAACAGCACTCAAGTATTGTACCAGCATCTGACTAATAACTCCAGGCAATAAGCTGCCTTAGATATAGATCTGTGTTTTGTAATGAAAATGTAATCGTAAAACTTAGACTGGAGTTTCTATCCTGCTAAGCCAAGTTACCATCCACAAACATGTTAATACCTGACAGCACATTTCAGCACCTTAATGTCAGAAAACAAGTGCATGCCAATTTTATTCAGAGCCCAACGAATTCCACCTACTTAGACATCTCCCAGCTTGTGGGTTAAATGTAATTTTAAAATTCTGATTGCTCAATAATTGATAGTCATATTTTAGGAATTGTGCTGTGTTACTTTCTTTTTCCTTTTTTTTTTTTAAATGGAGTCTTGCTTTTGTTGCTCAGGCTGGAGAGCAGTGGCGCGATCTCAGCTCACTGCAACCTCTGCCTACCGAGTTCAAGAGATTCTCCTGTCTCAGCCTCCAGAGTAGCTGGGAGTACAGGCATGCCCCACCATGCCTGGCTAATTTTTGTACTTTTTTAGTAGAGACAGGGTTTCTCCATGTTGGCCAGGCTTATCTCAAACTCCTGACCTCAGATGATCCACCCGCCTTGACCTCCCAAAGTGCTGGGATTACAGACATGAGCCACCGCGCCCGGCCGGAATTGTGTTTCTTATTCAAGAGGCAAGTAATAATTCATAGTAAAGGTTTTTTTTTTTTTTTTTTTTTTTTTTTTTTTTTTAAATAAAATGTGTCTAATGTTTCACAGTTTTAAATACCCCGTGGCTTATTTAACAAGGATATTTTACAAGAGAATTATTCTATTTCTCTTTTTCTTTCTCATGTCCTGTGTTGTACCTTATCCCATGTGTCAAGACAAATGCTTCCTGTTAACAAGACTGCATTGTACTTTTTTGGACTTATTTTTAGTCATTCATACCCCAAACATTTATTAAGTTTCTTTTCAAGGGCAAACAACACTGTTAGGTGCTAAAGCTACAAAAAATGAATAAAACAGAGTCCCTTCTCACTGGGAGCACACGGGATAGATGTTCATGTAAATAATTACCCACAATACATTTTGGTAAATAATGGAATCAAGTTAGGAATGAAGACAGTGGAAGTTTGGGTGAAAGAACAACTCAAGCAGAGCAAGCAAAGCCTGTAAAGAGGAGGCATTAGTTTTAAATCTAGAGATGTAGGAATTTCTTAGGGAAAAAAAAAGAGCAAAGTTTATTCTAGGGACAGAGATAGCATGGCCAAGGCCCAGAATGACTTGTAAAGGGACATTCACATGTGAGGAATGGTGAGGAGTGGGGTGGACCTGGACTGAAGAAGCTGATTGGAAAAATGCCCCGGGGAGTATGTGGGCAATATTGTTAAGAGCCTTAAATGGGCTGTGCCAAACTGGTTGGACTTTATCCTGACAAAACGAAACAGTACATGGTATTAAAATACTAATTTAGACTTTTAAGATTATTTCCTGTTTTTTCACCTGTCAGTTAAAAAAATAACGTTTTGGTTGGCTTCACTTACTTTGCATATAGTTTCCATGGATTACTTTAACACCAGAATGGCATCTGTGGAAAACAATCTGAGCTCAAGACTACAGTCTAAATGTACAGGGTTTCTCTGAATGGCAATATCCAAGAGACTCACATAAAGCCCTGATCATCAATCCCCAAAAAGATTAATGTCCAGAATGAGTTTGGAAGATCAATTAGGGAACTTCAGAACAAAGCCATGAAGCATATCTCTACGGCTATGGCAGGTGGAGTAGGCAGACGGCTGCATGTCGATATTTATGGAACATTAAAATAAATAACTGTCCCCAAATATCTAACACCCATAATTGAATTTATTGAGGGGGGGAAGGCGCTGTCCCCTGAAATTGCTATTAAAGCACTAGCATCTTGCCTAGGAGTTACTGTATGAGCATATTAGCATCAAGCGCCCCGACCACCTAAAACATACCAGGTATTCAATGAACTCTCAATTGGAATGGAAAGGAAAGGAAATTTGGAACTGAGGTATCGCCATCCCCACACTGGCCAAAGAATGGCATGGCACAAAGTCCAAAGGAGGCAGAGGGATGGGATGGAACTAGGGAGAGGTGTGAAAAAGCTTTAGTTTCTTCTGACCCAACTATCCCATCTATCATCATTCTGAAGGTTTAAAAGACTGAGTCACTAAGTCGTAGAAACTGAATTGGGGGAAACAGAAGCACAACAAAGACACTTGTGGCTAAATACATTCAGGTGTCTGTGAAGTACCAGGTATTAGATTTGAGTTAACGTCTTTTCCAGATCGGAAAGGAACCTCAGGTCTCCCTAGATCTTAGTCATGTGGTTTGACCACCATCAGCCTTTCTTTCTGGCATCGTCTTGGCTCCACTTGTCCCCTGGAATGAAAAGATCTTTCTTATATAAACTCAGTATTTTATCTCCCTGAATTCAGACTGACTTCGCAGTTGCTCTCATCCCCAGTGTCCTAGGGAATTCCAGGGTTCCTGGCAGAGTCTGACCAGTCCGTGGCAGCTTTTGTGACATGCTGATCATTGTCTGATGCCTGTCACCAGCCAGCTTAAGGCTGAATGTCTCTAGCTCCCGGCAGGCAACCTCAGTGTCCGTCCCACCTCATGTTGCACTATTCTCTGCCTTGTCAGCCCTCTATGACAGCTTAAGGCAGAGTCCTCTTCTCCCGTATCAAATCCCCTTGTATCCTTCTTTCCACCTAGTGAATGACTATCTCCGTTCTACTTGCGTGTAGAAAACATCAAGGACTGACAATCCAGAACTCACTAATTGGCCAAGCATCCAGTCCAGATTACTTCATCTGTAATAATTTCCCTGGGGTGTGTATATGTGTGAGGGGAGGATGGGGCTAGGGTTGCGTAGCAGAATCCCAGAGTCTCCATTATCACTGTGTGTATTCACATATATGAAATATGTGCTACAGTAATAATTATTATAAATTGAAAATAGTTATTGAACACTTACTGTGTGCCAAGCATGTAAAAATGTTTTTTCATAATTTTACAATTTTAGCTCTAAATGTCATACTGTACTGTCCTTAGAAGAAAAGAGGCCAGTTCTCTACATTTGCAGAGCATTAGCCTTGATATGACTTTTTTCCAGAGCTCCTTCTGGTTTCCTCAATAGA
Organism: Macaca thibetana thibetana; assembly: GCF_024542745.1. Classification (NCBI taxonomy): domain Eukaryota; kingdom Metazoa; phylum Chordata; class Mammalia; order Primates; family Cercopithecidae; genus Macaca; species Macaca thibetana. Next base: position 21,951,248 of record NC_065589.1, on the reverse strand, counting down.
AATCACCACTCTGCCTCTCTTGACTTAAAGTGGGAGTATTGCCTGTCTCTCAGACACGTACACACACAGGCACACAGCCATGTGCACACACACACACATACGCTCACACACATACATTTTCAATTTCCTCCTGCTTTGTGTTTCATCGGGGTTATGGTCACAGCGGCTCCTCTGCGGGCCCCCCAGTTTCTTGGCATTCTGATGTTCACTTATGAGTGAATGAATCAAGAACAACATATTCCCTGGTAAATTGGGGGTTTAAAAGGTGTAATACAATAAGACAAAAGTGTGCATAAGACATTATGAGCCAAAGTGAAGATTTTGAACAATGTAAAAAAATAAAAAAAAAAACAAATAAGCATTTTTCTGCAGCATTTCTCACCTAAAAATAGCAAAGTTGGAACATAAAGACAAATTTCTTAAGCCTCCCAGAAAGCCCAGGATTTAAAGAAAGTGAAAGGAAGCACAGATCCCACCTGTGCCTTGACCCATTTTCCGAGATAATAAACCAAAGATCCCCTGCCTCCTCACTCGCCACCCCCCCCAGAAAAAAAACTCACAGTGTTACACAGAATTCTTTATTATTTCCACAATTTGTCAATACCCTATTTTCAATTTTCCCATGGAGAAGGAATTTCTGCCTGGTGGAAAGGAACATAAAAAAGCTATCTGGATATAATTCTGCTACAAACCCATGATTTCATAATAAAGCACTCAATTTAAATAGCTGTTCTCTAGGACACTGATTATGGTATTTCCTCCTTAAACTGAAAAATTTCCCTTCCCTTTTCACAGATAATGTCAAATCTTAGACATAACAACCTGCTTTTATAAATTCAGAGTATTTCCAGAGTGTCAGGACATCAAATCTGAAATATGTAATATCACCAAACTAGTGTTTTGGTTTGTCCTCAGAGCCCAAATCATGTTTTAAATCAACATCAGCAAGCACTTTACTAAAGATCTCTGAAGAGTTAAAAAGATCATATAATATGGCAGATAAAAGTAGCATTTTTTTTTACATTGAGCATTTAATGGTGTTAATTATATAATCATGGATTTAATGCATTTGAGTTTTACTTCCTTTTTTACTGGGAAGCAACTAAAATATTTTTCTTACCTTAAAGATAACCCTATTATATAATAGGACTATTAAAGCACTGCAAATATCATAATATGTTTAAATTTATGCACATTTGAGACTTCTAAAAGTCTAGTTATTCTTGAAATATGTATTATTTTGATAAACGTCCATTTTAATTAGTTGAAAGATTCAAGTTTAGGCTCCACCTTAGGGAGGCCTTTGATCTAGGCTAGTTGATATTTGATGTCCACAAATTCAGTATTCTCTTCGGACTATTTTCTCCCTTTCCATGCTTGTAAATTTTAATACCTGGTGCTTACACCTTACGAAGTTCATTTTAGTGTACATGTCCTTCAGGATGGATTCTTATTAAATTGTAGCAAAGAACAACCCCCAAGCTGCAGAGAGGATTCCGATGAGGAAGGTGTATTTCGGTCATGCTGTACTTCCATCTGGAGTCAGCAGGGGGCTCTGTTCTACACTGTTCTCACTCCGGGGCCCAGCCCGCCCAAGCAAAACAATCTAAAATATTGCAGATCATGGTCATGAAGGGAGGGAACATGGCGAATCATACACCGGCTTTACCCAGAAAGTAGAAACTTTTTTTGGTTTCTAACCAAAAGTGACACACATCACTTTTGCTCACATCCTAATGGCCAAAACAAGTAATAATGTGAAGAGGTGCAGCAATGCCATGGTGTCACGTGCCTGGATGAAGGCGACCCGGAAACACGAGTGAAAGCATTAAGGACCCATCTGGTTCTGAAATACTTAGTACACTCTCTCCTTGGCACGTGCAAAATACCCTCACCTTTTTTTTTTTTTTTTTTCCAGGTGAGACAACCCAAAATTGCCATTCGGTCACAGCACGTAGCTCAAAGTGCAGGATCTCTGGGTGACAGGAAGGATGAGAAGTCTTCACAGCAGGGGTTGACGTGCAGTAGTCTGTAAGTCCAGTGCCAGTTATGCTCCCCACATGCTCAGGACCCCAAAATGGAGCAAACAAAGGACCACTGAACTAAAGACTCACATTCAGACAGAAGAATGGGAGCACACACAGCAGACATAGGGCTGGCTGTAGCAACTCTAAATTCTCATTTCTTAAGTATTTTGAGGATTACTTTTACTCTTTTATTTTTATTTTTTGAGGCGGGGTTTCACTCTGTCACCCAGGCTGGAGTGCAGTGACACGATCTCTGCGCACTGAAGCCTTGACTTCCGGTGCTCAAGCTTTCCTCCCATCTCAGCCTCCCAAGGAGCTGGGACTACAGGCACGGAACCACCATACCCAACTAACTTCTGTATTCTTGGTAGAGACAGAGTTCCACCACATTGTCCAGGCTGGTCCTGAACTCCTGAGCTCAAGTGATCTGCCTATCTTGGCCTCCCAAAGTGCTGGGATTCCAGGAGGACAACCTTTAATTAGGCACTGTTTTCACTTCCTGGAAGTAACCTCCTTGTCCTTGGATCACTGTGGTTCCTGGTTCTGCCCTCTGGGAGAGTCTTCCTCTCCATTACCCTCCTTCAAATCCAAAGTGGGTATCTGAGGAATATGCCCACCTGAAAACTCAGCAGTCTTCTTGACACACTTTGGGCCTGCAGACAATTGTGTCAATTGGAGGTCCCTGGGTAATTTGGAGTTTCAAACAGTCAATCCATTTTAATGCAAGTTGATCCTTTTGGTAGTATAACTCCCTTAAAAATTAAGTTGGCTTCCTATATACTTGACAGTGAGCTCTATTTTCAAATAGTCTCACCCACAGTCCTTTTTGAGACAAAATTCTGACATTCTTTGGCTTTCTCATGCCTATACCTTTCACTTCCTGCTTCATTAAAGCTCTGCTGAGCCCATCAAGCTTTAGTAGAAGAATTACATACTTAGTCTCCTTTTTGTTCAATTGAGTGGATTTAATGGACACCACATCCTTGGTGAGACCTTTGATCTGAGACCCCTTAATTCTTTCAGTGATTTTAACAGTAGGTGTGAAGGCCATACTCCAAATTTACCTTTGTGAAAAGGCTACATGTTCTTGCCTTTGTTTCTCTAAGAGTTTTTAGTTTTATCTTTTGCTGTTAAGGAATGAGACACAGATGCTACTTCCAGTTCTAAATGTTCTCTAATTTATGGACTCTGTCTTTTTCCTTTCACCTTATTGCAGATTTTTCATTTGTTCTCTGGGCTTATCCCTTTTTTTTTTTGTAATATACCTTCCAAAGCAGCCACCAGCTGCTACATAATAGCAGTTTCCAATCTCTTTCCTTAAAGCTACCAATGCATTAGGTACATAATCTGCTGCCCAGACTACTGTGCAGTTTTTGAGACAATTTCACTAAAGGTTTCACTGTGGCATTGCGTTGATCATCACCTTGTTTGCCTTCAGCGATAGCTTCCATGTCACTTGCTGCCTGAACACTAAGCAATTGTCACAGAGTTCAGGATTATGGTCTCACAGCACTTCCCTTCAAGTTTCCATTTTCTGTGTTAGTCCAGAATGACTAGGTCAATGCTGTGGCAAGAAGAAATTTCTCAAATCTCAGTGGCTTAAAACAACACAAGTTTATTTTCACTGGTTCTACATGTCTATCTTGCAACCTCAGGAGGCTGTGCTTATATATTTCTCACCCCGAGATCCACGCTACGGAGCCTAACTACCTGCCCTGTCCTCAGAGAAGAGGGAAGGGCATGTAGTGAATCAAGGATGAGCTTTGAACGTCTTCTGCCTTGAAGTGGCCATTTTGAATCACTGGTCAAAGAAAGTCACATTGTGGTGTCTAATTTCAAATGGTTGCGGGGAAGTGTGAAGTCCTTCCTAAGCACGCTGTAAATCCTTTAGTACTAATTTCCACTTCATCTCTGAGCATTTGCATATGCTGTTTGCTCTTCCTGGAATATCCTTTCCTTTCTCTCCTCTGCCTTGTGAAGTCCTAATTCAAAACACACAACACAGGTCCCCGATATCAGTGGTCCCCAACCTTTTTGGCACCAGGGGCCAGTTTCATGGAAGACAATTTTTTTCCTGGACAAGGGCTGATGTGGGTGTGGAGGCAGGGTGGGTTTCAGGATGAAATTGCTCCTCCTGAGATCATCAAGCATTAGATTCCTATAAGGAGCGTACAACCTAGATCCCTTGCATGCAAAGATCACAATAGGGTTTGCACTCCTATGAGAATCTACTGCCGCCCACTGATCTGACAGGAGGAGGAGCTAAGATAGTAATGCTCACTTCTGCTATGCGGCCCAGTTGCTAACAGGCCACAGACCAGTACCAGTCTGCTGTCCAGGTGTTGGGGTCCCTGCTCTATGTTACAAAACATTTCTCAACATGACATTGAAGAAAAAGCCCTACTCTCTGGTGTTCTTATGGAATGTCGCTCCAGCATTTGCCAAATTGCATCCTAATTATGCATTCATGTGATTTTCCCACTAGACTTTGGACTCTCTTGGGGGATATGATTTGATTATTTTTTTCAATTCCAAGTACCTACACTTTGCCAGGCACATGGTAGATGCTATAGGAATTATTATGGAGTGAATTTGTTCTTGAGATATCAATTATAAAATCGATGGTTGATTCTTTCCTTTAGATTAATATTTCAATTATACTTTTTGATATAATAATTTTGAATGAAGGATTTGGTCTTGCAGTTATTTTTATTTGAAATGGTCTTCCATTTCTTTCCTTTCATTCCATCTTCTATTATTACAGTCAAGGCTTTCAAAAAAAATGCGCTTGGACTACTCTAACAGCTTCTTAGCTAATGTGCTTAGTTTTACTCCTTCTCATTCATTCAATGGCTAAGATAATTACTTCTCATCATGAAAAAGCCATTGTTTTGACCACACCATGCCTCAGAACCTACAGTGATTTTCTATCATTTGTCAGTTCTCACTCTTAAAATACTATCAAATTTGGAACTCACTCTTTATCTCACAACCTATTTTTGGTTGTCATTATCCATTCCTTCTCAAAGCTTCCACTCTCCTTCGGTCTCAACTAACTTCCCATTGATTTCAAGATAATGTCAAGGCAACTTTAGGGTTTTCTAAGACCCTTCATGACCTGCCTCCTTTCTTTCAACTCTAGACTCAACTTTCTCCTTAGCCAATTCTCTACTTCCATATACAACTAGAGCTACATCTAACTTATCCAATTTCTTCAAATCTGTCTCATCTCTCTCATTTCTAGAACTTTGACCTCACTGCCTGAAACTCTCTTCTCCTTCCTTTTAAGAGACCAAATTCTACTTTCAGTATGACATTCTTCCGGTATACCTTTAAATGCTACTTCATTGGAATATAATCATTCTCGACTCTCCTGGACTTGGTCATGGGTCTGTTTATTATGCTATAGTCCCACATAACATCACCTGCCACATTTTATTGTTTTCTTCCATTTAATGGTCTAGGGCTGAGTGCTGGATCATATCCGCATGTCTACAATAATAATCACAATGGTTAATATTTATTATGTACTTTTGTGTCAAACATTTTGATAGGAATTTTGTATAATGTTGCAGATACTAGCTAGTAGTTCACTAAATCCTTTCTATCTCCTGGAAACTCAGCTGGATGGCATTTCCCAGGCTCCTGTGTAGTTAGATGTGAGCAAGTGATCACATTCTATCCAATGAGAGGTGAGTGGGATGATAAGCATCACTGTAAGATCTAGTGTATAAATCCTCTCACCCAAGATCATCTGAGTTCTCTCCCCTTCCCCTGAAGAGTACAGCCTGAATAATCCTGTAGAATGGTATCATACCAAATCAAAACCAATTGACTTCATAGGAACCAAAAATTAACTTCAACTGTATTAGGGTATTTTTGGTTACATTTTTATAGGACCTACCATCTTTCTTTTATAGGTCTTTTACCTGTAAAAGACCAATGGTAGGTCTTTTATAGGACCTACCATTGATTGCATTTCTAATCAATACAAACACATTTTTATTAAATTATCAGGTGTGAATATTATTATAATTACCACTTTTATATGATTAAACTCAGACAAGGAAAGATGAAGTAACAGCTCTAAGGAAACACAGGTAAGTGATGGGGCCTAGATTCAAATCCAGACAGGCTGACCTCAAAGCCCAAATTTTAACAATAGTGCCCTCTATTACTGTATTACATATTAAAATGACAACAACATATTAAAGTGACAAAAAATCAAGCAGAAACATATTTTAAAGCTACAGTAATTGAAAGAATGAAAGAAAACAGAGAATACTGGAGTAGAATCATGAAGCTCAGAATCAGAATCCTATTTTATAACTATTGAGCCAATAATTGCAGTGTTTCAAATTAGAAGTGAAAGTTACATATTTTCATACTTGTAGACATATATTATACATGGATTTAAAATATTAAATATAAAAAATAAAATCACAATAAAATCATAATAAAATGGCAGATTGTATTCTGATTTTATGATTTGTAACTTTTAACAAAACATTCAGTACTTAGTAAGTGTTCAATAAATATGTTGACAGTTAATGAATCTGACTTTACGACTACTTGTCATCTGACTTTATGCCCCCATTCCATCACTTTGTTTCAGAAAATATGTGTTGGGCCATATTTTGGATGCCTATAGAGAAAATAAAATCCCTAATAGAGATACAGTTTTTAGGTTCTGTGAGATTTTATGTTAGAGAGGATATTTTAGTTTATTTTAGAAGTGTTAAGTGTCTTAAAGAGCATAAATAGAAAAAAAAAAGATACCTGGGTAAAAATCATCAAAACTTAAATCTTACATTTCTAAGGACAGCAATCAGTTCAGAATTGTTTAGTTCATACTCATGTTCATTTTACTTATAGGATGTTTACTGCTATCACGATTAGTTGAGGCATTTGGTCAATATATTGAAAGGCAAATAAAATGTCATATTCTATGTGTTCATTAGCAAAGAGTTCAAAATGATTTTCTGTTTATTAGGCCCCCAGTTCTTCAAAATAAAAACTTGGAAAATTTACTCAAAAAATTTCTAGTGGCCAGGAATCTTTCATGAAGAAGACCTAGGGCCTTAGGTCAGTATTAGTGTTTTTAATAGAAAAAATAGATATATTTTATTATATGTCCATTTTTATTTCAATTAAGGAACTTACATGAGAATGCCTGAAACATCTGTGTTTCAATATATACAATATATATAATTGTTTTAGCAGGATGTCAAGGATTAAAGATTTGCCACTCTTCCCCTGGAGCGGTGAGGTCTATCTTTCCTTCCCTTGAATATGGCCTGTCTGACTGACTGTCTAGTAGAATGCAGTGGAAGTGATGTTGTGTGGCTTTAGGAGCCAGACCTTAAGATATCTGCAGCTTGTGCCTTTGTCTTCTTAGAGTCCTGCTTGTAGAAAGCAAGCCACCATGTAAGAAATCTGTGCCAGTTTGCTGAAGATAATGGCTTCCGACTTCATCCATGTCCCTGCAAAGGACATGGTCTCATTCCTTTTGATGGCTGCATAGTATTCCATAGGGCATATGTACCACATTTTCTTTATCCAGTCTATCATTGATGGACATTTGAGTTGATTCTATGTTTTTGCTGTTGTGAATGGTGCTGCATTTATTGAATACACGTGTACATGTATCTTTATAACAAATTATATTCATTTAGGTATATACCTAGTAATGGAATTGCTACATCAAATGGTATTTCCTGTTCTAAATCTTTGAGGAATCACCACACTGTCTTCCACAGTGGTTGAACTAATTTACATTTCCATCAGCAGTATAAAAGCATTAGGAAAAATAGCTAATGCATGCTGGACTTAATACCTGGGTGATGGGTTGGTAGGTGCAGCAAAGCACTATGGCATGCATTTACCTATGTAACAAACCTGCACATCCTGCACATCTACTCCAGAACTTAAAATAAAATAAAATACAAAGTCTGTGATGCCAGTAGCCAAAAATGTTCCTTTATGCCACCAGCCATTCCTTCTATTATGCATGCCTTTGGGAGTTCCCTTTGCTGAAATCTGGACTGGGCCTGTCACTTGCTCTTGATTAATAGATAGTGGCCAGGGTGATGCAGTGTCACTTTGAATTCAGGTCATAGGAAGCTTAGAAATCTCTTGTCTGAGCTTTTTGAGACACACACTCTTGGAATGCTCCCTCTTAGCACCTAGCTGCCATGATGTGTGAAGTCAAAGTCACATAGAGAGGCCAGGTGTAGGTGCTCCCGGTGATGCTTACAGCTGTGCTCCCAGAAACAGTCAACATCAATGGCCAGTGCTGGGCCCAAGCTTTTGGGCATCCAGATCAGTTAAGCCTTAGGATAACTATACTCCAGTTGATACCTGGCAGCAACCATATAGGAGACCTCAATACTATGAGAAATTATCATAAATCATTGTCCTGTTACAAGCAATGGACAGCTGGAGCAAAATCTGACTACTCGGAGACTTTCATAACAGAGTAGCTTTCTCTGCCACTGTGAAGGATGGCAGCATGACTGCCCCAGAGGAGCTACTGGATTGGCTGAGCGTCTTATTATCTCTTAGCCATGCAAGAAGAAAGAGGCCACATTCAATAACATGAAGAGCCAGATATGCATGTCAAACCTTTTTGGACTGGCCAGCCTAAGTTAGCCACTCATGAACACAGATGAGTGAATGACCCCAGGTGACACCATAGGGAGTGGAGAAATGCTTCTCTGAGCCCTGCTTAAGCTCCTAGCACCCAGAATGGTGAGCAAATGAAAGGTTGTTGCTTTATACCACAATGTTGTGGAGTAATTTGTAATGCAGCATAAGATAACTCTGTATTTTGATAATCTCAAAATCTGAGATTAGATCTATATGTTCAAAGCTAGATCTTTTTAGACTGTGATTTTAATATGCATGTAAATTAACAGGAGCAATGGACTAAAGTCTGAAAGTGTTTTAGGATAAGTTGCTGAGTGCATCGAAAAGAAATTAAGTTATTTAAATACTTATGTCCAAAGTGTTGGATGGGAACAGTGATGGAAAAGGGCAGAGAAGGAGGCTCAACTGCTCCTGAATTTGTGGAGGACATGAGATAGGTTATCCTGGAGGATGTAGGACTCCGGTTGCTCAGACCTGTCGCTATCTACCCATGGCACACAGAGCGTGCATTTGTGGGCTGCTACTCTTTTCCACCTCCTTCCCTTTGACACCTCTTTCATCATGTCTATGTGTCCCCAGAAAGACAGGCATATTCTCACTCCTCACTGCAGTGTCACCAACATGTCAACAGATCACTGACGTTTGAGTTGTTGGGAGAAAACCAAAGAATGCAACCAATACGTAAATCTCCCTATGACTGATAATTCTCTCCTCCCGTTGCTTTTTCCTCCAGCCACTTCTCCAGATAGACAACAAGCTCAGTGGGTGCTGCAAGAATCAAGGCATCTGCTCACCCACAGTCCCCTGCACTAGAGCTATCGGCAGTTTGTATGTACAGCAGGGAAGCCAGTTGATATTAGCTGCTCCCCAGAACCATGCATCCTGTCACTTCTCTTCACATTGTCATACTAGCTTGAAGCCCACAACTTTCCAGAAAGCTCCACCCCCAGAGCTTGGTTGTTTATTTATGGACAACATACTCTTGGACCCTAAAATTATGGTTGGAGTTTGATTTGAGCAATTGTTAATTGAGCAGTGTAATGGGGACAGAAAACAGAGCAGCCATCTCTGCCACTGTGATGGACAGCAACATGACTGCCCCAGAGGAGCTGCTGTATTTGCTGAGAGTCCTACCTTCTCAGGTCATTGACACTATTCCCTTGGATCTAACCCTCGGAGAAACAGTGCTTTTCCAGAGTATTTGCCTGTCCCCATCCATGCACAGGTCAGCTCTGCAGAGCATGGCCTGAGATTTTTCATTTCTTCCATTAAAAAAAAATCTAAAGTATGCAAATGCTTAGCCTGAAGGAAGAGCTGGCACTCTCATCTTTCAGTAAGTAAAGGAAGCAGTGGTAGGAACGACTGGTCTGGATTTAATTCCAACCTACAAGGAAGGACATGTCGATGGGCTCTGAATAACAGGAAACTTAGAAGAAAGAAGTGATCTCATGTTAGAGTTGCTAATTATAGAACACAAATGTAATGAGTATATCAGACACAGAACCAGGCTTTATAAAAGCAAATTTCAAAAGGTTCCAAGAAAATGTATAAAATAAATGTCTCGGTTGGCTAGAAATTATAAAGCAATGGAAGATGGACATTCTTAAAATAAGTAAGCCAAGAGGAGCAAGGAAACAGAAAAGGAGATGACATTCTCATAAATGTTTTCAATAAGGAAAACAACTGGAGGAGCCTGGAGTGGAAGGTGATATAAAAAGAATTCAGTGGCTGAGTGTGGTGGCTCACGCCTGTAATCCCAACATTTTGGGAGGCTGAGGCAGGTGAATCACGAGGTCAGGCAATCAAGACCATCCTGGCCAACATGGTGAAACCCCGTACCTACTAAAAATACAAAAATTAGACAGGTGTGGTGGCAGGCACCTGTAGTCCCAGCTATTCGGGAGGCTGAGGCAGGAGAATTGCTTGAACCAGAGAGGCAGAGGTTGCAGTGAGCCGAGACTGCGCCACTGCACGCCAGCCTAGCGACAAAGTGAGACTCCGTCTCAAAAAAAAAAAAAAAAAAAAGAAAAGAAAAGAAAAAAGAAATGGGTGTGGCTGCACAAGAAACCTCTGATCCATTCATATTTTAAAATACAATACATGGAAGACCGAGGGAAGAATGATGGCCTAAGCCAAATAAAAATGAGTGACAAACTCAGCAGGTGTAATGACAAGAAAGTTAATGATTCAGAGTAAATTAAGGCTTGTAGAAAATGCATGTAACACTTAAAACATCTTTGGGTGAATTTAGGTTATAAAAAATAGGGAGGACATAGACTTCTTGCTGAGGCAGGATTATCTACAAATGAAAGAGAATAAAATAACAAAACCAGTAAACAAATACTCTGCTTTAATAATGCCTATAAGGAAAAAGGAAATCTAGCTATTAAAAAGATAACAGACTGTATTTAAATAACATTGGTGCCTGAAATGGGTAAAGAAGGCACTGACCCAAGAGACTGAAATGGTTCCCTTCTCTGAGTCCAGGCAAACTGTTCCCCAGAATAATCCAGAAGAAGAGAAGCATAGCCAATCTGAGGGACAGTGGCTGATAAGAAGCCTCCCTACTTGGAAGTGTGCTCCACAGCCTGGCAGTGCCAACGTTACCTGGAAACTTGATGAAAATACAGTCACAGGCTTCACCTCAAGCCTTCTGAAACTGCATTTTAACTGTATATCTTGTGATACACACACACAGTAAAGTTTGGAAAGCTTGTTCTAAAAAAAGAAAAAAAAAGAGACAAATAAATAACATGATTTTCAATACAGGTCAACTCTGTACACCAAAGCATGCTGAGTTTTGATGCTAATCTCAGCAGAATTGGAGGAGGAATGATTCCAGAGATGGCTTATGTGCATATTGAAGGGCTGTAGTCATCTCTAGGCCTGGGAGAAGTTCACTAGGAACTATGCACACGCACTCAAGCCATCTCAAAGTAAAATGGGGGTGGTATATTAGAATGTCAGATACTTTTGCATGTTTGTGAAAGAACACAGCATAAAGGTTTAAAAAAAAAAGGCTCGGCTGGGCGCGGTGGCTCACACCTGTAATCCCATCACTTTGGGAGGCCAAGGCCGGTGGATTACCTGAGGTCAGGAGTTTGAGACCAGCCTGGCCAACATGGTGAAACTCCACCTCTACTAAAATTACAAAAATTAGCCAGGCGTGGTGGCAGGCGCCTGTAATTCCAGCTACTTGGGAGCCTGAGGCAGGAGAATCACTTGAACCTGGGAGGTGGAGATTGCAGTGAACCAAGATCACACCATTGCACTCCAGCCTGGGGGCCAAGAGTGAAACTCCATCTCAAAAAAAAAAAAAAAAAAGGCTGGGGAGCCAGGGTTCTGAGTTCAGATCCTGGTTTTGCCACTTGCTGTGTGACTTTCACCAATGGCTTATGTTCTCTGTGTCAGTTTCCTCATATGTAAAACAGGAAAAAAAACCAAAACAACAACAACAACAACAAACAACAATGTTGCCTGTATCATAGGTTGCTGTGAGAAGGAAATAAGTTGATAAAAGTAAAGCACTTCTAAACACATATGGAACCTGGATTGGATCTTGGAACAGAAAGAAAACAGTGATGAAAACTGGTAAATTCCAAATAAAACCTGCAGTTGTAGTTAATAGCAATACATCATTGCTTTTTTCTTAGTTTTGACAAATGTGCATAGTTATGTAGGATGCCAACATTGGAGGGAAGTGGGTGAAGCGTATAAGAACTTTCTGTACTATCTTTGCAATTTTTCTACAAATCTAAACTTTTCTCAAGATAAAGTTTATTTTTCAAAAAATAAATGCTTCCTAACATAATAAACACTCTGTAAAGGCAAGCCTAATTGTGCCTAACACATAACAGCACCTAACATATAACAGCGCCTAACATGTAATAAACACTCAGTAATGTGAGCTATTATAATTGTTTTAAAACTTTGTTTATTGATAGTCAGTACATAAAAATTGAGAGAGTCTAATATAGGAATACTGAATCTTGATTCAGCAGTGCCTCTTGGATAAAGATTTAGAAGAACAATGATCATGTTTTGAGTTAGGATAAAACTCGAAGAGAGCTAGTATATTTAAAGCTTCAATCCACTAGATTTCCTTTAAGCAAAAGACATCCACTTTAGCTTTAGTGTGGCTTATAAAATCAGAGGAGGTGCAGGATAACAGGCCCTGGAAAGGGAGGATTAGGGAAACTCTGGCAATCTAAGAAGCAGGAATGAATGGATAGTCTATTCAGCAGGCAGCTCGGGGAGGTATAAACCATGATAGTTTTCATCTTTGGGTCCTGCAAGACTCATATTCCGAGGAGCAAGAACAACTAATTAGCCTAGCCTGAGTTACACGTTCCCTCTGGAGTCCAGCACATGCACAGAGAAGGGAGGAGGAAGCCGTAACAAGAAGGAAGGGAAATAGACCTAGGGAGGCAAAAGGAACAGAAATCCAGAGGAGACCGGAGTTTTGAAAATATCTTAACAAAATGGAAAAGGATTCTAATACTACGAAATCTGGCAGCACAGTGGGACTCAACCTGCCACCTACCTGCCCAGACACCTCACTAGGAGGAGGTTAGGGAGCATCCTCGGTGGGTGAAGGTCCTCCTGACACAGCACTGATGAGAAGGCCTTCCTGCTCTTGTTTGGGTTTCATATTTTAGTGGAAAATTTTAATCTGAAACAAATAAGGTAATGTTCCTGGAGTTTCCATTGCTGGGTACCATGATCTCTAAAGTGAGATATATGTAACCCAGAGAGGAGCAAAACAGTTCTTTGTGGGAAGATAAAATTATTAGAACTACTATTAATATTTACATTTTATAGAGAGAAAGAAATTCATTGAACCTAAGTGATCTTTGTTCTACAGATTGTCACTGGCATGCTCTCTGGGAGATGGTCATGTGTCACATACCCCATACTATATATATATGGGGTTGGAGCAAAGGTTTCATCTTGGTGCCCACACTCCTGTGTGCTCTGGGGATCATGACATACTTCAACTTAAACAGGCCCAGTTAAGTGGGTTTGAGAAGTAACTTGAGAAGGTTCTCTCAATGAGGCACCAGATCAAAAGTAAAACTAATGGTAGAACAAGGAAACCAAACAAGGTGGGAGAACTTGTACTTCTGTTCCCAGCACAAACTCCTCATTAGCCACATGGAGAGCTAAAAGCCATAGCAATCTAAATAAGTCTAAAGAAGCTGGCTAACAAATTTGAAATTGTCAAGAAGAACATCTGAACTATGCGTTTAGATCTATAACATTGAATGGTAAAGCTTGCCCTAACTCAATGGTTCTAAATCAGGGGTGACTTTGCCCCTGAGGAGACATTTGGAATATTAGCAATGCCTGGACATTTTTAGTTATTAAAACTGAGAGGTGCTACTGGCCTGTAATGGGGAGAGACCAGGGATGTAGTTAAACCTCCTATAATGTACATTGTATAACTCCCACCACCAACAAAGAATTATCTGGCCCCCAATCAAGTGTCGAGGTTGAGAAACCTTGAACTAAATTAAATATATATTATGCCTTGAGATAGCAAATGTATATTATCTAGGCATATACAATTTATGAAGTAACATATAAAGTTAAACATATAACAATATATATTCAAAATATATTTATGGTAGACAACTGTAAATCAATAGAAGACTTTGGACACCATCAGAATAGCACATATTAGATGCTTGATAAAAGTTATTATTTGCCTTTATTTAAAGGCTGGTAAGTTTTTAAAGCCATGTCACTGGAATTATTGAAGAATCTGTGATTGTACAATATAAAATAGAAGATGAAGAAGTTGAAAGAAAGCTGAAAGAGTATTCTGTAGAAAAAAAGATTTGTTTTAGTGGTGTATCTCCAGAGAATCAGAGCTAAGATCACCTAAATCAAACACCAAAAGGACTATTTTGATGGAATAGAAGGAAGATTTTTCTAACAATTTTTTTGGCCAGGTGATGAAATGAGCTGATGCACTACAGTTCTCACTTGGGATAGAATGTTGGCCGAGATGAGCTATATGGGCCTCAGCTTGACAATTCTGCAAATTTCTTCTTACAAGTGTAAACAGCTTCTCGTGCAGTTTGTGCTGTAGTCTAATGTGCCACGCTGTGTGTTTAAAGTAGAGGTTGTGAACTTGTGGTCCCTAGAAGTGTGGTTTGTTTTCAAGAATGGTGTTTAAAAACATTTATAAAATAATACTAAATATTTAGCAATTTTTTTTTCTTATTCAACTTTTATTTTAGAATAAAGAGGATACATGTGCAAATTTCTTACAAAGGTATATTGTGTGATGCTAAAGTTTAGAGTATGACTGAATCCGTCAGCCAGGTAGTGAGCAGTGTACCCAATAGGAAGTTTTTCAGCCCTTTCCTTCCTCTTCCTCTTCCTGCTCTAGTTGTCCCCATTGTTTATTATTCCTGTCTTTATGTTTAGCTCCCGCTTATAAGTGAGAACAAATGGTATTTGGATTTCTGTTTCCACATTAGTTCATGTAGGATAATGGCCTCCAGCTGCATCCATGTTGCTATGAAGAACATGATTTCATTCTTTTTGATAGCTGCATAGTATTCCATGGCATATATGTACCACATTTTCTTTATCCAATCCACCGTTGATGAGTACTTGGGTTGATTCCAAGTTTTGCTATTGTGACTATTGCTGCAACGAACATAGGGTTGCATGTGTCCTTTCAGTAGAATGGCTTATTTCCCTTTGGGTACATACCCAGTAATGGAATTACTGAGTTGTATGGTATTTCAACTCTTCAGTTTTGAGAAATCTTCAAATTGCTCCCCACAGTGGCTGGACTAACTTACATTCCCACCAACAGTTTGTAAGTGTCTCCTTTTCTCCATGGCCTCGCCAATATTTGTTGTTTTTTGACATTCTAACAAAAGTTACTGTGACTGGCATGAGAAGGTATCTCGTTGTGGTTTTGATTTGCATTTCTCTGATGATTCACGATGATGAGCATTTTTTCATATGTTTATGGGTCATTATATGTTTTCTGTTGAGAAGTGTCTGTTCATGTCTTTTGCCTATTTTTAATGAGCTTATTTGCATTTTGCTTATTGATTTAAGTCCCTCATACATTTTGAATCTTTGTCAGATGTATAGTTTGTGAATATTTCTCCCATTCTGTAGGTTGTCTGTTTACTCTTTTGATAGTTTCTCTTGCCATGCAGAAGTGCATTAGTTTAAGTAGGTCCCACTTGCAAATTTTTGTTTTTGTTCCAATTTCTTTTGAGGATATATGCTTAAATTATCTGCCAAGGTTAATATGGGGAAAAGTATTTCCTAGGTTTTCTTCTAGGATTTTTATAGTTTGAGGCCTTACATGTAAGTCTTTATATTGAGTTAATTTTTATATCTGGTAATAGGTAGGGGTTCAGTTTCATTCTTTTGCATATGGATAAACAGTTATCCCAGCACCATTTATTTAAGAGAGGGTCTTTTCTCCATTGCTTATTTTTGTTGAACTTGTGAGGATCAGCTGGTTGTAAGTGTGTGGCTTCATTTCTGGGTTCTGTAATCTGGTCTATTGGTCTATGTGTCTGTTTTTGTGCCATTACCATGCTGTTTTGGTTACTGTAGCCTTATAGTATAGTTTGAAGTTAGGTAATGCAATGCCTCTGGCTTCATTCTTTTTGTTTAGGATTGCTTTGGCTATTTGTGCTCTTTTTTAGTTCCATATTAATTTTATAGTTCTTTGTACTTGTGTGAAAAGTGACATTGGTAGTTTTATAGAAATAGCATTGAATCTGTAAATGGCTTTGGGCAGTATGGCCATATTAATACTATTCATTCTTCCAATTCATGAGCATGAAATGTTTTTCCATTTATTTGTGTCCTCTCTGATTTTTTTCATCAGTGTTTTGTAGTTCTCGTAGAGATCTTTCACCTCCTTGGTTAGTTGTCTTCCTAGGTATTTAATTTTCTTCATGGCTATTATAAATGGAATTGTGTTCTTAATTTGGCTCTCGGTTAGAACATTATTGGTGTATAGAAATGCTACTGATTTTTGTATATTGATTTTGTATCCTAAAACTTTACTGAAGTCATTTGTCAGTTCTAAGAGCTTGTGGGTGAAGTCTTTAGGGTTTTCTAAGTATAGAACCGTATCATTAACAAAGAGACATAATTTGACATTTTTCCCTATTTGGATGCCTTTTATTTCTTTCTCTTGCCTGATTGCTCTGGCTAGGACTTCCTGTGCTATGTGGAAGAGGAGTGGTGAGAGTAGGCATTCTTGTCTTGTTCTGGTTCTCAACATTTAGAAAGCAAATGGACTTAACATAAGCAATCCAGGTTTCAGGTTTCTTCTGTAATATGAATAGATATGTCAATATAAAGTCCATAGTCCTACCTAGCAACCAGAAGCTGGGATTGTCTGCTTTGCTCATTTCTATAACCTGCTTTAACCCTACAGTAGTTTTCGAGGTAAGTAGTAGTTTAGGAAGCTGACTATAACCACAAGACTTGGCTGCTAATCCTTCTGCCTTCATTTACTAGTGGTGTAACCCTTGGCAAGGTACTTACCTTCTCTTTATTTTTTTCATATGGGATATGAAGATAACAATAATACCTACCTCACAGGAGTATATAAAGATTAATTGAACTCACTACATACAGAGTCCCTGGAATAGTTTCTGACACATGGCAAGTGTTCAGTAAACGTGACAATTATTTCAGTTTGTGCCCCTGGTAGAAAGGCTACCTGCATTCACACATTCTTGGCAGAGTTTTTGACTCAGCACAGGTCCATCGATCTAACATTACCATTTTAATGGATGTCATGCTAGGAACACAAGCCATGTTTCCATGCAGAAATTGAAGCTATAGTCTAGACCATTTTTATATGTCAGCCCTATGACTATGTAGAGTAATGACAATGAAATAAAGATGTGATTGGGGAGATAAGAAAGGACAGTTTGCTCTGTTTTATGTATCTTTGATAATCTCATGTCAGAAGTTCACAGTGGAAACATGAATCTACACAACTATGACTTTGGGGGAACAATGGGCACTATCACTATAGTTCCACACAATGACACTGGAGACTAGAGGAAAGGACTTGAAAGTGAAATTTAGAGGAGATGGAAAGAATAATGTTCAAAGATGTCTATTCAAGCACCAAAGGATAACTTCAGTTTCCAAAGATGACTAACCTAGCATTTCATCATCTAGGATATTCTAATCAGTTAATTTCAAATGAAGCTTGAGTTAAAATTGCATTATCATCTTGCCTTGCTGGAATTAAAGGTTTGTTTTTATTAGTTGGGTAGGTTTTCTTTTAATTTCAAGGAAAAAAATTAAAAATAGATAGAGTCCCTTAGGAGATATATGGGATTTAGTGAATTTTTACCCAATGAACAAAAACTGGCTTTGAAATTGGTTGTATAACCTTCTTATTTCAGGATCAGGCTGATCAGAGATGCCACACTTACCTTCTTCCATTGGTTGCTATTCAGAGCAAAACTACACAGCCTAGAAATTGCAGGTTCATTCATTCTTCAGTGCTTAACAATCTCCCAAGGAAGGCAGATGCATTTTCCAAGATAGCAGTTTCATCAAAGAACAGCCAATAATGACAGACAAAGAGCTGCCTGGTGGCTTGAGCTTATGTCTGTTTCAAGGATTTACTGAATACTAATAGAATATGGCTTTTGTTGGAGAAAAAGCCTTTGCAGTCAGTGATTGCCTTGTGTCATTAAACCTAGCCACCAATTGGTTTGCCCCACAGGATCTATAATACTTTACCAAATCAGGGGAAAAAATATTAATTAGATTTTTTTAATTTAGAAAAAAGTTGGACTTTAAGTATGCATTTATTTATTCAATAGTGAAAAGATTTGTGTGTATGGCAAGTGATTTCCGTTTCATTACTATAGAGTGGCACATGGTACATGTGGGAGGCAGAATGAAATGACCTGTAATCCCATTCCCAGTAAAGGGAGTTTGAAACCCCAACTGGCTTTATAAGCATATTTTATTGGGTCATCCTGTTCATATATGCCCTGAGCTACACAATTATGCTTTTCGTTACATGTCGTCTTACACTTTCTCTATTTGTATACATCGGTTTTTGCCTCTCAAGCTATAATATACATTTCACAAGGTCATGGTCCTAGTACTTCTTTTACTCATCCATGTTGTTATTAAGATAGATTGGGCACATGTCATAGGTTGAAAATACATGTTAATTGAGTGGCACAGATTATGGGTTCGGAAAGTGGTAGGAAGAAAGAAGAAGGCTTTGGCAGATTCCAACAGCAGCTGAGTTTTAAAGGAGTAAACGGGAACATTAGAAAAATTTGACCTAAGTGTTAGAAGAAATAAAACTCTGGGAAGGCGACTTGTTCCAACTTTCTGCTAAACCAAGACCTTCAAAACAGGAATTGACAATTTTGAATGATGAAGAGAAATCTTTGGCTATACCAAAATGGTTGTAATATTCAAATTACATAGATTAGAGGGATGTAAAACCAGATTAAAAATCTCAGTTCTTTGAATATTTGATATACAGGCTTCCCTCTCACTTCTCTCTGTTTTTCATCTTCATGATTTTTGGCCTAATAAAGACTTTATTAAAAATAAACAAAGGGGTGTCTGGTTGCCTTAGTTACTGGTGATAATCATAGGAAATATGTTGACTTTCCTTCTGAAACCAGTGGTCTTATCTCCATTCAGTTGCATTTGTATCAATGAAAGGTATTTGGAAATTTACGTGGAAATCAGCATCACATAAGAATTTCAACCCAGTATCTTAACATGATATCAGTGAAATATTTGGGCTGAGGTCACAAACACAGTCGTGAGGTGAGATTAGTGCCTTCAGCACTTTCTCTGAAGTTGTTAAGGAGGGAGTGATTGTCATCCCACTGTCATGGCTTTTGTACAAAAGCTCTGATGATTTTTTATGTAAATACCAGCATTTTTGACATGTACAATTAATGTGTGTGTGAATCAAAATGCTGCCTCTCCTATAATGGATGAGTGATGGATTTTGATTGTATCAGGGCATACGAAGGCCCTCCTGTGTTTGGGTAGCTTTCATAAAATCAATACATCACTGAAGTCCTTCCTACAGAATTTAAAGTAATGGAAGCCACCACCTTGAGTCACCACATCTATAAATTTTTATAGTGTAGTTCACCAGACATATGTCCTCTATTCTTTTTTATATTTATTTTTATTTTTATTTATTTATTTTTTTGAGATGACGTCTCACACTCTGTCGCCCAGGCTGGAGTTCAGTGGTGTGACCTCAGCTCACTGTAAGCTCTGCCTCCCGGGTTCATGCCATTCTCCTGCTTCAGCCTCTTGAGTAGCTGGAACTACAGGCACCTGCCACCACACCCGGTTAATTTTTTGTATTTTTAGTAGAGACGGGGTTTCACCGTGTTAGCCAGGATGGTCTCGATCTCCTGATCTCATGATCCACCTGCCTTGGCCCCCACAGAGTGCTGGGATTACAGGCGTGAGTCACCGCGCCTGGCCCTATTCTTTTGTTTATTGTATAAGAGAAAAGATGGTAACTTAACATTCGTTGAACAAGTCCTATGGGTCAAGTTTTTATAGGGCCTTAACATGATTGACTCTTCCATAACATTCTGAGTGGGGTGTGGTTATCCTCATTTTGTATAAAAGGAAATTGAAGCACAGCAGTTAAGTGACTTGCTCAAGGCACACACAGCTAATGAACATTAGAGTGAGGATTTGAATCTAGATCTATCTTAAAATATAGTCCGTGATGATTATTCTTTTTCTTTGTCTCCCATTAAAAATAACAATTTTCAATTTTCTGCAATTCTACCACTCTAATTTACATATTTCTAGAACTGACATTTATTAGGTATGATCACATTCCACAGCTTCACTTACTGTTTTAAATGTATGCTTTTAATCCTCATCATAATTCTGCAAAGTCGGTAAAATTATTACCTCTTCTATGTTATACATGTGGGAACTAAGACATAGGAATGCTATTTAAATTGCCCAAGGTCATGTGACTATTTAGTGGCAAACCAGGATTTGAGCCCTGGCATGTGACTCTAGAGTCTGTTCTTGTAATCACTATCCCCAACTGATATACTCTCTGTGCTGCACTGTGTTAAACAGAGCACAGACATAGCTCTGACCTTGAAGTATGCCATTTAGTATATCGATATCTAATTACCTAATAGGGACTCAAAATAGAGGTTCACTGGGTGTCTCCTTTCAAAATAGTTTATGCACTAGCTGAATTGGGGTGAATAAATAACATTTCTCTGTGCTATGAGTTTTACATGTTTAGGAGTTAATTTCTCCTACTTAATAACACTGGATCTGCGAAAAACCGATTCTCTCCATTCTGTTAAAAACACAGGAGATTCTTTAATAAAAGTATAATTTATGTGATGTTTGCCACCAAATTATCTTTCCTGTTCACTATAAATTAATTACAGCTGGTATATGGACCAAAGTGGGTTACAATATATTCAGGCACTCACATTATTTCCAAGAGAGAACTCAAAGTAACATCTTGCAATTGCTTTTTTTTTTTTTTAATAAAATAAAATAAATGGGCATCTTGCTTGCCTTTGAAGATCCCTTTGCTAATCTCAGATTGCCATCTGAAATTTTAATTAGTGAATTGAAATGTGCTTACACAAAGAACCTTGTCCAAGTTGTCTGTTTCTGCCAAATTAAACTATTAAACTAAGTAACCTAATTAAAATCCTTTTAGCTTTTAATCAATATTTTATTTACATCCATATTTCCCAGGAAGCTTAATGAGTTTTTTTGGAAGTGATAGTTATTTCTGTCCCATTTATCAAAGGTCAATTTTAAGAAGTAAATTCTCTCCTCTAAGGCCATGGAGGCAGCAAGAAACAGATGAGGACACCTTTGGTGCAGGCCCCTCTGTCCTCTACCAGCCCTGGGTGCACGGGAAGCTGGAAAGTGCTCCTGCAGCTTCTGGGTGAGGTAGGCAGCTGTGGGGAGATAGGAGCAGCTCCACTGCCATACACACAGCTAGCCCCTCTGCCCTTTCCTTCCAGAGATCCTGGTAACATCTGGCGGTGATTACAGAGAGTGAAAACCACAATGTGCTCTCCAAGGAAAAATGTAGGCTTCCCTATTCCTTATTCTTGAGAGTCAAATAGTTTCATGAGGGGCCTGGGTGCGGTGGTTCATGCCTGTAATCTCAGCATTTTGGGAGGCCAAGGCAGGTGGATCGCTTGAGGACAGGAGTTCGAGACCAGCCTGGCCAACATGGTGAAACCCCATCTGTACAAAAAAAGCAAAAATTAGGCAGGCATGGTGGCAGGCACCTGTATTCCCAACTACTCAGGTGGCTGAGGCACAAGAATTACTTGAACCTGGGAGGCTCAGGCTGCAGTGAGCAGAGATTATACCACTGCATCCCAGCCTGGGCAACAGAGTGAGACTCCGTTAAAAAAAAAAAAAAGTTTAATGAGGTTTATGAAAATAGCATTCATTTTATTCATTCCCTGGTCATCCTTCCTCACTCATCCCATTTACCAGAGGCAAGCACTTTCAGATCACTTTATAAATTTATTTATCAATGTCTCTAAGAGGCATACTTACATGACAACTTCCTGATGTCTAAATTTTAGACCTCAACTATTCATTTCCTATTGTAGAAAATAATGACTTAGTTTTCTTCAATCTCCCCTACTCCCATCCACATCCACATTTCAACCACACATCCCATTCTCTCAATACAAATACAGCAGAATTTTGGTTCTATAGGTATTTAATGTTGATATTTTATGACCATATAAACAGTATTCTTACTTAAGTCAGTAGGATAGAATTGCTTTTCTTGCCTTGAAAACTCTTTCTTGAATTTGACTGTCTTATGTCTTTGTCTCCTTAGTTTTCTATGTGCCCATCTCTAACCTCAATTTCTTCCTTAATAGATTAAATCTTCCTCAATACAATCAAACATCCTACATTGTAAAAATGAGATATTCTTGGAGACATCACTCCCAGAGCCTTCTGTCCAGGTTGGTTGCTCTTTACAAGTGATAGACAACTGCCACTCTGAGATCACCCGTCACCATCCTGGGGAGTCCTTCATCTCTCTATGAAGTCTCTAGGAAGCTTCTGCATTCCTGGATTTCAATCCTCATATTTGTTGGTTTATTCTCATGTCTTGATAAGGCACATTCTCCTACATATTCCTGAGAATAAGTACCTGGGAGGCAAATTTTCTAACATCTGACATGTTTGAAAAATACCTTCATTCAACCTTTGCACTTAATTAATAAATAGTTTATCTGGGTATGGAATTCTGGGTTGATGTGGGATATTATATTTTCCAAAAGTAGCTACAACAGCTCCCATCCCACATGCTATTAGAATGTGACTTTGATGCTCCTCTCATAGAGCTGGGAGGGTGGTCTCTGTTTCCTGATCTGAATCTGAACAGATACGTGACTCTGGTGGTAGTGACGCTATGTGACATCCAAGGGTAAGACACAAAATGTTGTCTAGTGTTAGGATTTTCTTCTTATTTTTTTTTCCTTGAGACAGTTACTCTTGGAACCTGTCCAGTGGGTTGGGTTCCTCATACTGTGAGGAAGCAGAAACCACTCAGTGGAGACACCCACATGAAGTAGAAGTGATAGCAGCAGCAACTCACCAGTCACATGAGTAAGCTCACTTGGAAGGGAATTCTCCTGACCAGTCACACCATCTTGGTTTATGCTACATGGAGCAAGAAAACGTTCTCTTATGAACCTTATCCAAAGTGCAGATTTGGGAGAAAAACATATGATTTAGAGGTTTGGAATTGTTTGCTATGTAGCAAGAAATAACTGGGACTGTTGAGGAAAAAAATCCCTAGTAGTTTTGAACGTAGCATTCCTGTCTCTTAGACTTCCATACTGCTGTGATAAGTGTGAAGGAATTATAATTTCTGATTGGCTTCACATAATATTTTAAAATTTTTATGGAAATTTGTATGATTTCATTTCTGCCTCTATGACGAAATTTCACAATGCTGAGAGCTGGTGTGAGTCTTCTTTCATCCATTGTGCTGAACACCCACTCAATGGACGCCTTAATCGTGGTAAATGATCTTGCATTTGTTCTTTGATGACTTTTTCTCTTGCTTCTATTCTTTCTTTCTGAATGTCTGTATAAATATTGAATCTCCAGGACTGATTCCCCAAATCTCCTATGCTCTATTTCATTGTTTTGTTCGTCCCCCTTTTCTATCTTTTTCAGGATTTGTTTTACTTTCTGGCATATTTCCAATTCTTTGTCATTCAACCATTCTTTGAGACTTTAAATTTCTTTGAGCATGTTTTGAATTCTCTAGCATTTGCTCTTTGCTCTTTGAGTTTTGATAGTTTCTTGTTTTTTCTTCTCATGAATGTACCATCTTTACTTACCTCTAAGATAATATTAACAATAAACATAGTTTTTAAAAAACTCCCTTTTTTTCTTTATGTTCTTATATGTCATTTCTTGTGTCTCCTAAGAAGTCAGCCCTAGAAAAAACAAACACATTTGCTTACAAATATGACATTTTTCTTTTTTTTTTTTTTTTTTTTAATTGTCAGCTCTCTAGACTAAAAAAAACAAAACAAAACAAAACTCCTTTCTGCATTGTCTGCCTCCTTCAGGTTACCTTTTTCTTTATATTTGTCTTGACCTCGTCTTTTGTGTTAGAGAATTTCCATGGAAATTGAACGCTCATCGGTGATCAGTTACATTAAATGTGGTCCACCAAAAAGCAGAACAGGCTCTGTGCCATGCTCTTGTCAATCGTGAGTTCCACTTTAGGGTTAATTGGAGGGACTGGCCATTCCATTGGAGGAGCACAGATATCAGTATCTGGGTCTTTTCTGTATCTCGATCACATTTACGTGGAAATAATCTATCTTTCTTTCTTTCTTTCTTTCTTTCTTTCTTTCTTTCTTTCTTTCTTTCTTTCTTTCTTTCTTTCTTTCTTTCTTTCTTTCTTTCTTTCTCTTTCTTCTTTTCTTTCTCTTTCTTTCTTTCTCTTCTCCTTCCTTCCTTCCTTCCTTCCTTCCTTCCTTCCTTCCTTCCTTCCTTCCTTCCTTCCTTCTTTCCTTTTCTTTTCTTTCTTTTTCTTTCTTTTTTTTTTTTCTTTCTTTCTTTCTTTCTTTCTTTTCTTTCTCTTTTCTTTCTTTCTTTCTTCTCTCTCTCTCTCTCTTTCTTCTCTCTCTCTCTCTCTCTCTTTCTTTCTTTCTTTTTCTTTCTTTCTTTCTTTCTTTTTTCTTTCTTTTCTTTCTTTCTTCAGTAAGATTGACTTTCTGAGTTCTGAGAGGTGAGTGGAAAAAGAGAGCTGGAGATCACAGCATGCAGAATATGAGATTTCACTTAACTCTCTGTTTCTCAGCCTTCATTAGGACCCTCAACTGTGCCTGATGTTCTCTACTCCAGAGGCCCTCTTTTTATCTCATTCATACCAAAGAAGTGAAGTATAATAAAACTTCACTCCTTTTCTCTGGGTGGCCTATGGAGAGAGTGGAGATTGGATCTCAAACTACGTTTCTCAAAGGGACTTTAAAAAATTACTAGTTTTATGTCTCTCTCACACAAACATATCCTTGCAAGAGCACTGGTGCTGTAAATCTCTGATCATCTTGGAGTTTCTGCACAAAGAATTGCATTTCTTCTCATTGTTTTCCTATTGCTAAGCCAGCTTGTGTGTGTGTGTGTGCGCACGTGTGTGTGTGTGTGTGTGTGCACGTGTGTGTGTGTGTGTGTCTGCTAAATCCATCATTAAGTGGTCCTTTTGTTTTTGAGCTTCCAAAATGTTTCTCTATTCTGTCCATTTTTTCTTTATCCTTGTGGGATAAAAACAAAACAACAGTGATGGATACAACCCTTTATCGTCATTAGATTGAGTTTTTGAGAGAAGTGGAGATAAATACTGATATCATTATACTATTTTTGTGTGACAAACTATCAAACGACTCTAAAACTGAGTGTCTTAAAGCAATGAATATTGAATATTGCTGAGAGTCCTTGAATCAGCTGCATAATTCCGGTAATCTCAGCCAGGTCTATCTGACCTCTTCTGGACTCACTTAGATATTATGGTGAGCTGACAAGTTGGCCGGACTCTGATTTGTCTAGGATGGTCTGATTAATATATCAGAATGTCAGCTGGTTGACTAGCTGTTCGCTGAGGTGATGAGTTTGTCCAAGTCATGGTTCTCTCATCTTCCAGGCTGTCCTAGGCTTGTTCTCTGATGCTTCTTAGGATGAGCTTTCCAAAGGCAAAAGCAGAAGCAAATAACCCTTATGATTGCGCATGGCACATCATCACTTCCACCACAGTCTATTCGCCAAAACAGGTCGCAAGGGCAATCCAGATTCAAGTAGTGAGGAAACCTTGGTGGACAGAACTACAAAGAGACATTTCAAAGGCTTCGATATGGTGAGTGGTGAAGATGTGAGGATATTCTTGCAATAAATCTACTACTTAAGTTCAATCCAGTGATTTTAATCAGAATTCCCCTTGTGATAAATAGAATAATGGTCCCCCAAAGATGTTCACAGAATAATCCCTGAAACCTGTGAATATGTTATCTTGCATGGCAAATGGGGCTTTGCAGGTATGATTAAATTAGGGATATTAAATTGGGGAGGTGATCTGAGATTATCCTGGTGGGTCCAATGTAATCATAAGGGTCCTTCTAAGGGGTGGCAGAAGAGAAGAAGTCAGAGCAGATGCGAAAACAAATCAGAAGTCTGAAAGATGCCATCACCAGTAGGGCCCACAAACCAAGGAAGGCAGAGAGTTTCTATGATATGATTTGGTTGTGTCCCCACCCAAATCTCATCTTGAATTATAACTCCCATAATTCCCACGTGTCCAGGAGGAACCTGGTAGGAAGTGATTGAATCATGGGGTGGGTCTTTCCCATGCTGTTCTCGTGATAGTGAATAAGTCTCATGAGATCTGATAGTTTTAAAAATGGAAGTTTCCCTGCACAAGAATTTTTCTCTTGTCTGCCGCCATATGAGATGTGCCTTTCACCTTTCACAATGATTGTGAGGCCTTCCCAGCCATTTGGAACTGTAAGTCTATTAAACTTCTTTCTTTTGTAAATTGCCCAGTCTTGGGGATGGCTTCAGCAGCAGTGTGAAAATGGACCAATACATCCTAGAAGGTAGAAAAAGCAAGCAACAGATTCTTCTCGGGAGCCTCCAGAAGTCACACAGCTATTCCAACAAATGGATTTTAGGACTTTTGATTTCTGAAAGTTTTAGATAATAAATTTATGTTGTCTTTTAAGCCATTGAGTTTTTGATAGTTTATTGTATATTATTAGAGAAAACTAACACATCTAACTGTTCTTTCAGTTCAGCCATGATATATTTGGATTTTTGCCATAACCACATGCCACTTCTATTATTATTTTCTTCAAAAATGAAAATTATTTTGAAAAAAAATTCCTATTGTAAACATTGATATATCTGAAATAAAGAGGTATTCCAGTTTTTTAACACATATAAAATAAATGAAGTTATTAAGAAAACTATCTGTTCATATTCCACAAGAGGGGTATATAGTATGCAGCATTTCTCAATTTTATTTGACTATGTTGCTCTTTCTTTGTGAAACTGTAATTCACTAATTAGCTGATTGAATAAACATTTTATTGAGCACTTACTATGCACCAGACATGTGTGAACAAGACGGATGGAATCTTGTCTTCATAGAGCTAACAATGTAGTGCAAAACACAGACCACACGTTTTTAAAAATGCATAATAAAATACAGGCTCTGATAAAGGAAATACAGTGCTGTGCTAGAGGACAACTGGGCAGTGTGGGATGAAGGTCTGGGATGTGGGCTAGGCTAGTATCTGGCAAGATTAGTTCCCTGGAAAGAGGTTATTTACAGGCTCATATTCTACCTATTTCTTCATTGAAATCATCCAGTTCCCTGGTTTCAAAATTAAGGAAACGATATTTCTCATTCTGGCGCTTCTAATTTTTGGCCCCACTAATCCATCAGCAAATTCTATTGATCATCATTTGTAAAATCTCTTGCATCACTTACTGATTTCCATTCTCAATTTCTCACCGAGGCTAAAATTCTTATAGCAATTCTTATAAAGTCTCTTATAAAGTGACTTTTCATCTTTTTCTGCCCCAGTAGCTTGGACAGATGCAACATGCCCCCCAGGGATTGAAATAAGTTCTGAAGATGAGGGTCAGGGCTAGAAGTCCCACAGGTGATTGACAGTGTTTCCACAGGCAGGGACAGTTATACTTTAGTGACTCTATCACTCTGAGGAGGGGATGTCTCATTCCTACTTTAGGACAACATAAGTGTGCCTTCAAGCCTGGGAACAGTGGCCCACGCCTGCAATCCTAGCACTTTGAGAGGCCAAAGTGGGTGAATCATGAGGCCAGGAGTTCAAGACCAGCCTGGTCAACATGGTGAAACCCCATCTCTACTCAAAATACAAATTAGCTGGTCATAGTGGCAGGTGCTTGTAATCTCAGTTACTCAGGAGGCTGAGGCAGGAGAACTGCTTGAACCCAGAAGGCAGAGGTTCCAGTGAGCTGAGATCATGCCACTCTAGCCTGGGTGACAGAGTGAGACTCTGTTTCAAAAAAAAAAAAAAAAAAGAAGAAGAAGTGTGCCTTCTCCAGAGAAGCAACTGAGAGCTACAGGTGCTTAAACGGAAACTGGGTCTTCTTCCCCAGCCCCTTGTGCCCTTCCTGACCCAGTGCTTTCTTCTTTATGGTGCCAACCAGGAGCAAGCCTGAGTGCTTTCAAGGTGCACCAAGATAAAGAGTAATCAGTTTCCCAATCTTCTTTAAACTGCCAATCCAGAAAAGCCAATAGGAGCATATTTACATCAGTTTTAGGCTTGTCTTCAAGTTCATTCTTTCCCACCAAGTGCAATCTCTGACCACTTGTTTTGGTGTGCAGGTGGGTGTCCTTTCTGCTTTACATAACATCATCATGCCTTTTAGAGTAAAAATGTATTTTAGAGATTATTTAATCCAAACAGAACAGTTTAAGAGAGAAAGTTAAAGTCCAGAGACATCATGCAGCTGGCTAGAAATCACATAGCTAGTCAGTAAAAAAATCTAGGATTCAAATTTGGGATTCCTGACTCGTATTCCAAGTCAAAGCTACCATATTGACCTTCATGCTGAGAAAACGTAGAATTGAGACAAAGTTACTTACAACTGTTGTTTGCAATTATATAATATACTCAGATTTATTTTACTTTATTAGAGTATACATATTTTTTGGTTGTAAATGCCTACAATACAGTCTATGACATACATATTTTTGGCTGAGTTCTTTCTTTCGTAACTTGTGTGTCCTTGATTGTAAAGGATTCATTATCTTCTCACTGTCCCTGTGTCTAGGGAATTTTACAACAAATGCTTCGTAATTTCCTTTTGTTTCCCCTGCAACAATTTTCAGTGTCCTTACTACTCATAAACTAGAAGAAAATATAGTAATGCTTCAGAGATGTCCTGAAGGGCCACTTCTTGAAACTTTCTCTGCTATAAATCACAATGTGTTTTCTTTCTATTTTTTTTGCAGGGATGGCAGGGGCGCAAAATACAGTTTTAAATGTAGATCTTCCAAGAACAAATTGCAAGGGGGTTTTCTCCAGTTAACTACTCTCAGAAATATGTTTTAGAATTGTTTCTACACAGTATCCTTCTTTAGCAGTCCCCAAATATTATAGGAAATCATTGGATAACAGCTATTTCAATTCCCTGTTCTTCATCCAACCAGTGCAAGGTGACCACCAATGCATTTGATTTCTCATGTTCTGATTTAAAAGAAAAACTTTAAAACCCTTTTTAAACAAACTATTCAATGTATTGACAGGAAAATGGAATACACAAAGCTAATCAAAGGTTTTTATACTCTTTATCGAGTGTCATGGGCAAAATTAAACTATGGTATTCCTAACCAGTACATTTGCTTATACTTTGGGTACTTCAGACACAACAAAGTGCAACACACGTGCCGTTTCTCTCATTCCCTGAGCCAGGCAGACATAAACAAACAATCACAGCACCTTGATGCCAAGGCTTTATGTGTCCTCAGAATCTTTCTTAATACAGCCTCTAGGCAGCCACTACACAACAGTCACCTGATAAATATGGAGTTCAAGCCTAGTAAGCAAAGCTGTACTATGGTAGTTATTATATCTACCTTTAAAAAGCACAGATAAGGCATCCTAAACATGAAAAAATAAGTGATTCATATAATATTGTTATCCCCCACCTTTTTTTTGAGATGGAGTCTCACTCTGTTGCCCAGGCTGGAGTGCAGTGACACAATCTCAACTCACTGCAGTCTCTGTCTCCCAGGTTCAAGTGATTCTCCTGCCTCAGACTCCCAAGTAGCTGGGATTACAGGTGCCTGCCACCACACCCAGCTATTTTTTTTATTTTTGGTAGAGACAGGGCTTAACCATGTTGGCCAGGCTGGTCTCAAACTCCTGACCTCAAATGATCTGCCCATGCTGGCCTCCCAAAGTGCTTGGATTTTAGGTGTGATCCACCATGCCTGGCCAATATATCATTACTCTTATTGCTTTCCCTTGATGTTGCCCATTGAAAACGTTTTCTTTTTTTAGTTGACAAAGGCTTCCCAGAAATTCTTCTTTCCTTACTGTGAAAAACCTTTCAGAACCTTAATACTCCCTAGATTATTAGTCCCTTCTCACACTGCTATAAAGAACTACCTGAGACTTAGCAATTTATAAAGAAAAGAGGTTTAATTGACTCACAGTTACTCATGGCTAGGGAGACCTTAGGAAACTTACAATCATGGCAGAAAATGAAGGAGAAGCAAGGCACCTTCTTCAAAAGGCAGCGAGAGAGAGAGAGAGAAAGAAGGGAAGTGCCATACTTTTAAAACATCAGATCTCATGAGAACTCACTCACCATCAAAAGAACAGCAAGGGAAAAATCTCCCCCCGTGATCCAATCGCCTCCCACAAGGCTCCTCCCCTGACAAATGAAGATTACAATTTGACACAAGACTTGGGTGGGGACACAGAGCCAAACCATATTATTCTGCTGCTGGCCCCTCCCAAATCTCATATCCTTTTCACATTTCAAAACCAATCATGCCTTCCCAACAGTCCCCCAAAGTCTTAACTCATTCCAGCATTAATTCAAAATTCCAAGTCCAAAGTCTCATCTGAGAGAAGGAAAGGGCCCTCCACATATGAGCCTGTAAAATAAAAAACAAGTTAGTTACTTCCAAGATACAATGTGGATATAGGCATTGGGTAAATGCTCCCTTTCCAAATGGGAGAAATTGGCCAAAACAAAGGGGCTACAGGCCCCAAGCAAGTCCAAAACCCAACAGGGCAGCCATTAAATCTTAAAGCTCCAAAATCCCCTTTGACTCCATGTCTCACATTCAGGCCACATTGACACAATAGATGGGCTCCCAAGGCCTTGGGCAGGTCTGTCTCTGTGGCTGTACAGGGTACAGCCCCCTCGGCTGCTTTCACAGGCTGGTGTTGAGTCCTGCAGCTTTTCCAGGCACACAGTGCAAGCTGTCAGTGGATCTACCATTCTGGGGTCTGAAGGATGGTGGCCTTCTTTTCACAGCTCCACTGGGGCACTGCCCCAGTGGAACTCTGTGTAGAGGGCTCCAACCCCACATTTCCCCAATGCATGTTTTAGTAGAGGTTCTCCATGAGGGCTCCCTGCAGCAGACTTCTGCCTGGACATCCAGGCAATTCCACACATCCTCTGAAATCTAGGTAGAGGCTGCCAAGCCTCAACTCTTGACATTTGTGCACCCACAGGCTCAACATCACATGGAAGCCACCAAAGCTTGGGGCTTGCACCCTCTGAAAGAATGGCCCACGCTCTACCTTTGCTTCTTTTAGCCATGGCTGGATCTAGAGCTACTGGGACACAGGGCGCCAAGTCCCAAGGCTGCACACAAAACCATTTATTCCTCCTAGGCCTCCGGGCCTGTTATGGAAAGGGCTGCCATGAAGATCTCTGAAATTTCCTGGAGACATTTCCCCCATTGTCTTGGCTATTAACATTCAGCTACTCCTTACTCATGCAAATTTCTGCAGCCAGCTTGAATTTCTTCCCATGAAAATTAGTTTTCTTTTCTGCTACATGGTCAGGCTGCAAATTTTTGAAACTTTTATTCTGTGCTTCCCTTTTAAACATAAGTTCCAATTTCAGATCCTCTCTTTATGAGCACATATAAGCATACATTTTTGGAAAAGGCCAGGTCATATCTTGAATGCTTTGCTGCTTGGAAATTTCCTGTACTAGATACCCTAAATTATCTCTCTTAAGTTCAAAGTTCCACAGATCTCTAGGGCAGGGGCAAAATGCTTCTATTCTCTTAGCTAAAGTATAGCAAGAGGGACCTTTACTCCAGTTCCCAATAAGTTCCTCATCTCCGTCTGAGAACACATTAGCCTGGACTTCATTGTCCTTATTACTATCAGCATTTTGGTCACAACCATTCAACAAGTCTCTAGGAAGTTCCAAACTTTCCTTCAAGTTTCTCTCTTCTTCTGAGCCCTCCAAACTGTTCCAACCTTTCCTTGTTACCAAAGTCACTTCCACATTTCTAGGTGTCTTTGTAGCAGTACCTTATTCTCAGTACCAATCTTCTGTATTAGTTCATTCTCACATTGCTATAAAAAACTACTGGAGACTGGGTAATTTATAAAGGAAAGAGTTTAATTAAATCACAGTTCTGCATGGCTGAGGAGGCCTCAGAAAACTTACAATCATGGCAGAAAGTGAAGAAGCACGTACCTTCTTCACAAGGTGGCAGGAAAGAGAAAGTGAGAAGGGAAGTGCCACACTTTTAAATCATCAGATCTTGTGAGAACTCACTCACTGTCATGAGTACAGTGAGGGGGAAATTTGCCTTCATTATGCAATCACATCTCACTAGGCCCTTCCCCTGACATATGGGGATTACAATTTGACATGAGATTAGGGTGGGGACACAGAGCCAAACCATATCATTCTAACTGGTAAAATGTAGATGTGACTTGAATTAAGTTTCTCAGTTCTAAAAATATGTAGGTCTATTATTTGTATCCAAGAACATTTGCAAAGAAAACCCATTTAAATTTCTGTAGAAATTAATATTTAACTAGAGACATTGTCAATTTAAAAATTTTCCAAAAAGAAATGTTTCTGAAACTCTAGTGTGTATAAAAAGTACTAAAAGAATGTTTTCAAGTTACATGCTTATGTATACCAATAACATGTAAGTAGAATTGGCACATAATACATTTATCTATCATTAGTAAAATGTGATATTTCAAAATGAAATTAGTGCCATCATGTAACATGCTTGTGAATGTGACTTTGTCACTCAACCAGTATCTGGCTTAAAAAGAAAAAGCAAACAAACAAAAATGGGAAAAAAAATTATGGCTTAATATGGCCAAGGACAGTCAAACCTTTGGGTCTTGGAGTCGTGAAGTATGGATATCCTTCTTAGGATTATACTCCTAATTTTCCCCACTCCACATAGGTCTTCTACTTTATCAGCAGTGTAGGGAATGCATTTTAGTTGAGGGGAATGGAGGATATAATTCACTGACATTTACAAGTCTCAAGTTGTAGAGAACCTGTCATGTTCAGGAGAGTTGGAGATTAGGCTGACCTTCTACACTAGTTTCTTACACAGGGGGAAATAAAATAAAAATAACTAAGGATAGGTCAACCCAGAGTCACTACCATATAATAGGTCAGGAAGTCCAACAACAGCAAGAACTAAAAACAAAAGAAAGTGAGATGATTAAAATACAAAGCCCTCAGGCAGAAATTAGCTTTAGAAACCTAGCCATCTCTGTTTGTGATGGGCTGGGTGTCACTCTACATTCATAACAATAAAGTGAATTTGAAAGAGAAATTGAACTATGTAAATGAATATTTACATATGTAAATGATAAAAGCTCTCTCCTAGAGATACAGTTTGGGCACAGCTCACTTAGAAATAATCATATTCCTCCTTTTAAAAAAATATACTTTTGTACTGATTTTATAGTAGATACTGATATTATCTCAATCAGAGAGAATTACACACATAAGACACAAGACAAATATGTTTAGTTAGGTAGATCGTTTTTTATCATGCAAATTTAGCCAAAACTTTTACTCTCTCCAATTATTAATGGTAGATACCTAAGCTGTGGTAATCTTTAGGGCTGTTACCAGTGTTTCAATTCTGGTGGAATTTTACATCCCTTAGACCATGAGACTTCCACTGGCCAATATAACATGATGAGGAACATGAGCAGCAATAAGGTGTTTACTTCTGGGCAGAAGACTTGGTGAGCCCGTATGTGATCAACTATGTTACTTTTTTCCTGCTCTCGTGACATTATAGATGTAGAGGTTCTGTCATCCTGAGTCCCTGAGTGGGAGTGACATGGAACAGAGCTGCTGTCAACCTAAGAGAGCAATGTAACATACACGGGAAATATATTTTGGTTAAGACACACAGATTTGGAGGTTGTTACTGCAGCCTAGTATAGCTCATTCTAACTGATAAGCAGGATTTCTCCAGCATTTAGTGTTGTAGCAAAATTGCATGATGAAAAAGCAGTAGCTCCAACTTAGCTGGAGAGAATATTGGATTCAAATCACTTAGCTATAATACAATCCCTTCTCAATACTCTAATAGTCAGTTAAGTGCAAATCTCTCTAGTGGCTTAAACTCTCTTTACTAGTACTTTGTGAACACTTTCAAATTGTAGAAATAAATAGATTGATCCAAGGTCTGGTGGGAGAACAGAATCTGAGTAATGGTTAAATGTGGGAGACTCAATGGGTAGAGGGATCAGTTTTACTGGAACACAGGTCAGAAAGAACCTAATAGTTCTACAAAGTGAATGGTAAGGATTTCTAAATTCATTATGAGATTTGAAAATTCAATAACCTTGTACTTCTGTATATCAAGGATCTATGATAGGCTAAAACTGTAAGACCAACAAATAATTAAATTGTTTGAACAAAGGTTAGATTATAAAAACGTGAAGATCAGGATGTCATTTACTTACAGTGTGACTTACTGAAGTCACTTTAACCCCTTGGCCTCAGCCTCCTCATATGTAAAACAAAAACATTTTAAATAGAAATAAAATTAATATTTGAACTAGATTTTGATAAGTTCCCTTACATACAATGGTAGGCTGGTAAATTTATCAACTGTGTGTGTATGTGTGTGTTTTTCTTAGTATTTGCCCCCTTTTTGGGTATAAATATTTCCAATCGGGACAGTTTCATGCTGTTAACCTAACATGACTGAATGCAGAGCTGGCAAAACTTGCTGATGATCATCTTTCATTGGAGCCAGAACAGGCTTGCTTCAGCACCTCATGATTCTAGTTGGTTGGTGCGAAAGTAATTGCGGTTTCTCGTTACTACCTTCAATGGTTAAAACAGCAATTACTTTCGCATTAACCAATATCTTTACTGCTATGATCCTTGCAAATAAGATGACTGGTGAGAGCTTCATGGTTTATTCTGATTTACAGGATCTTGACTCTTCTCTGAATTTTTAGGATTTACTATATGTGCCATTCACTTGGCATTTAACTGCATACTTTCTTAGACATGTCTCACATTTACATCTTGTTATTTTGTTTAACTTAAAAATATTTTGTAACTGTTTGATAATGATATGTCTCATTTTTCAAGCTAGAAAATACATTGCATGAGGAAAAATTTTTGTTTTGTGCCTCTCAGTGTCTTTTCCATATCTTGGCCCATTTAATGGTTTTTTAGGTAAAAGTACATTTAAATGTTTCCCCTGCTTATTTCTGTGCTGAATAAATTCAGCTTAATATTTTCATGTATATACATGTTTAGCAAACAATAAGCCTAAGTGGCTATTTTGCATGTAAAAGGTGCTGTGCCAAATGACACTTGTCAGTTTTATGTGCAATTATTCTAAATTACAGATTTCAAATATAATAATTATGAGGAAGGGGTTGAGAAAAATGAATACTTGGTAGAGTTTTACATTAAAATAAATTCCTCAGAAAATCAGTTTATAATGATATAGCCTACTTCCAATATAAGTGATCACATTGCAAAATACTGACAGAGCTGCAGACTTAAAGAGTAATTCACCATTTTATTGTTTACAGGCACAAATGCCCAATCCGATGACAAAATATGCTTCAAACATCTGTTAAAAGGTTATTTGGTTCATTTTTGTTTCTAAGAAAGGGAATATTAATATTGTTGAATGTTCAAATTATGCAAGTGGCATTCATTGTAGAGCATGGTATTAATTACCAACTGAATCAATGACAGAAACGAAAAGCAATTGTTTGATTCAAAAATAAAGGTTGGAGACATTTATATGTGTGTGTACGTGTTTATTTTCTGTTTCTCTAATATCCTGCATCAAGAGACAAACTAGTATTCATCAAAATGAGCTAGTTTTATGGAAAATCAGTGCAATTCAGCATCCTTTCCCAAATTGGAGTAATTTAGATAGAAATAAATCATAATGGTGCTTATTTCAGACTTCTTAGCATGTGCCAAAAAGTGTTCATTAGCTGTCCCTATAGAGGTTCAGGACACTAAGAACCACTGAATCTGGATGGCAGCATACAGCCACAGCACCACCACAAGCAGCACTGGTCGATAAGATCACTCATATTTTCAATACCAAGAAAACTAAAGAACATAAATCATTTCAGTTATGTATGAATGTGCTAAAAATATGAAAAGATAACTTTTTTCCTAATGGTTTCATTTACACTGAATTTGGATTTGTGTGTTGTTGCTATTTTCAAAAAAGAAATAAAAAGTGAGATACCAGAAGTCATGGTCCGTGTCTAGGAAGTATATGGAAAACCAACAGCAGAGTGAATAAATTCAAATTCTACAGGATATTTCTGTAATTCATAGGCTATCACAAGTGATAAATAAAAGCAATGTTCTAATTCCTCCAGTTAGCCAATTTTATTGAAATATAAATCTTTGGTGGCTTTTCTTGATTTATTTCTTGGTTTATGTTTTACTGTAAGCGTTTTATATCAGTAAACTTGAGGAAAGATCAATTGAATTTAAAAAGTCTGAAAAACAGAGAAAAATAAACTAAAATACATTAAGGAAGCCTCAAGGACCTGTGAAACAATAGCAGAAGAACTATCATTTGTATTATTGTAGTCAATAATACAAATTGACTGTTTCTGTAGACTACTATTATTGTAGTCAAAGAAGGGCAGGAAGAAGAGTGAGGAGCTAAAATAGTATTTGAAGAAATAGTGGGTGAGAACTTCCCAAATATAGTGAAAGATGCAAACCTACAGATTCAAGAAACTGAATAAAATTCACATATTTACATATTTTTTATTTCCATAGGTTTTGGAGAACAGGTAGTGTTTGATTACATGAATAAGTTCTTCAGTGGTGATTGCTAAAATTTTAGGACACCTGTCACCTGAGCAGTACACACTGTACCCAATTTGTAGTCTTTTATCCCTCATACCTCTCCCACCACTTCCCCTGAGTCCCCAAAGTCCACTGTATCATTCTTAAACCTTTGCAGCCTCATAGCTTAGTTCCACTTCTAAGTGAGAACATATGATGTTTGGTTTTCCATTTCTGAGTTACTTCACTTAGAATAATGATCTCCAATTCCATCCACGTTGCTGCGAATGCCATTATATCTTTCCTTTTTCTGGTGAGTAGTATTCCATGGTGTGTATATATATATAATGAATTCTTTATCCACTCACTGATGATGGGCATTTGGGTTGGTTCCATATTTTTGCAATTGCAAATTGTGTTGCTATAAACATGCGGTGCAGGTATCTAATGACTTATTTTCCTCTGGGTAGATACCCAGTAGTCAGACTGCTGGATCAAAAGGTAGTTCTCCTTTTAGTTCTTTAAGCAATACCCACAATGTTTTCCATAGTGGTTGTAATAGTTTACATTCCCATCAGCAGTGTAAAAGTGTTCCCTTTTCACCAAATTCCCTCCAAAATCAATTTTTTTTTATTGTTTTGATTTTGACCATTCATGCAGGAGTAAGGTGGTATCACATTGTGGTTCTCATTTGCATTTCTCTGATTATTAGTAATGTTGATCTTTTTGCATATTTTATTGGCCATTTGTATATCATTTTTTGAGACTTGTCTATTCATGTCCTTAGCCCACTTTTTGATGGGATTGTGTGTTTTCTTCTTGCTGATTTGTTTGAGTTCCTTGTAGATTCTGGATATTAGTCCTTTGTCAGATATGTAGATTGGGAAGATTTTCTCCTGCTCTAGGGGTTGTCTGTTTACTCTGCTGATTGTTTCTTTTGCTGTAAGGAAGCTTTTTGGTTTATAAAAGTCCCATTTATTTATCTTTGTTTTTGTTGCATTTGCTTTTGGGCTCTTGGTCATGAACTCTTTGCCTAAGCCAATGTCCAGAAGGGTTATTCTGATGTTGTCTTCTAGAATTTTTATGGTTTCAGG
The DNA here is from genome assembly GCF_024542745.1 of Macaca thibetana thibetana. Taxonomy (NCBI): domain Eukaryota; kingdom Metazoa; phylum Chordata; class Mammalia; order Primates; family Cercopithecidae; genus Macaca; species Macaca thibetana. The sequence continues at coordinate 21,913,090 of NC_065589.1, read as the reverse complement.
TCTTAGATTCAAGACCTTGATCCATCTTGAGTTGATTTTTGTATAAGGTAAGAGATGAGGATCCAGTTTCATTATTTTACAGGTGGCTTACCAATTATCCCAGCACCATTTGTCAAATAGGGTGTTCTTTAACCACTTTACGTTTTTATTTGCTTTGTTAAAGATCAGTTGCCTGTAAGTATTTGGCTTTATTTCTGGTTTATTTATTCTGTTTCATTGGTGTATGTGCCTATTTTTATACCAGTACCATGCTGTTTTGGTGACTGTTTGAAGTCAGGTAATGTGATGCCTCCAGATTTGTTCTTTTTGCTTTGGCTATGAGGGCTCTTTTTGGTTTCATATGAATTTTGGGATTGTTTTTTCTAGTTCTGTAAAGAATGGTGGCGGTATTTTGATGCGAATTGCATTGAATTTGTGGATTGCTTTTGGCAATATAGTCATTTTCACAATATTGACTCTATTCATCCATGACCATGGGATATGTTTCCATTTGTTTGTGTCATCTATTTCTTTCAGCAGTGTTTTGTAGTTTAACTTGTAGAGGTCTTTAACCTTCTTGGTTAGGTATATTCCTAAGTATTTTACTTTTCTTGCAGCTATTGCAAAATGGGTTGAGTTCATGATTTGATTCTCAGCTTGGTCTCTATTGGTGTATAGCAGGGCTACTGATTTGTGTACATTAATTTTGTATCCTGGAACTTTGCTGAATTCATTTATTAGTTCTAGGAGATTTTTGGATGAGTATTTAAGGTTTTGTAAGCATGCAATCATATCATCAGCAAACAGCAACAGTTTGACTTCCTCTTTATTGATTTGAATGGTCTTTATTTCTTTCTCTTGCCTGATTGCTCTGGCTAGGACTTCCAGTACTTTGTTGAATAGAAGTGGTAAGAGTGGGCATCCTTGTCTTGTTCCAGTTCTCAGAGGAAATGCCTTCATCTTTTCCCTGTTCAGTATTATATTGACTGTGAGTTTGTCATAGATGGCTTTTATTACATTAAAGAGTGTCCCTTCTATGCTGATTTTGCTGAGGATTTTAATCAAAAAGGGATGCTGGATTTTGTCAAATGCTTTTTCTGTGTCTATTAAGATGATCACATGATTTTTGTTTTTAATTCTGTTTATGTGGTATATCACATTTATTGACTTCATATGTTAAACCATCCCTGCATCTCTCATATGAAAACCACTTGATCATGGTGGATTGTCTTTTTGATATGCTGTTGAATTTGGTTAGCTAGTTTTGTGTTAGGGATTTATACATCTGTATTCATCAGGGATATTGGTCTGTAGTTTTCCTTTTTGTTATGTCCTTTCCTAGTTTTGGTATTAGGGTGATACTGGTTTCATAAAATGATTTAGGGAGGAGTCCCTCTTTATCTTGGGAATTGCATCAATAGAATCGGTATCAATTCATCTTTGAATGTGTGATAGGATTCAACTGTGAATCCATCTGGTCCTGGACTTTTTTTTGGCAATTTTTAAAATTACCATTTCAATCTCACTGTTCGTTAATGGTCTGTTCAGAGTTTCTAATCCTTCCTAGTTTAGTCTAGAAGGGTGTATATTTCCAGGAATGTATTCATCTCTGCTAGGTTTTCTAGTTTATATGCATAAGGGTGTTCATAGTAGTCTGCAATGATCATTTGTATTTCTCTGGTATTGGTTGTAATATCTCTCGTTTTGTTACTAATTAAGCTTATTTGGATCTTCTCTCTTCTTTTTTTGGTTAATCTTGCTAATGGTCTATCAATTTTATTGATCTTTTTAAATAACCAGTTTTTTGTTCCATTTATCTTTTGTATTAAAACTCATATATTTAAAAGTGAGAAAGGTTAAGGGACCTAAATGGAATGGAAACTACAGACCAATACCCCTGTACACTTACTTGAGTAGTACGACGTTGAAATATCTACATTTATATCTACATCCATATTAACAGAGACCCAGAGCAACAACTACAAAGATTATACAAAAGATACCCTGCTATATACTGCAAATAAACACTAAAAATAAATCAAGACGGAATTTCCAAATGTTCAAGAAACCCACTAAAAGGCAAGAAAAGAGAGACATAGGAATGAGGAAACAGACGAGACAATCAGAAAACAAATAACAAAATGGTAAATTTAAGCTTTAAAATGGTAATAAATACCTTCAATATAAATGGTCTAAATACACTACTCAAAAGATGGAAATTGGCAGAGTGGATAAAAAGCATAATCTTGTTCATGTATATGCCATTTGCAAGAAATTCACTTAAAAATCAATAACATAGGAAGGTTCAAAGACAATGGAAACACACACACACACACACACACACACACACACACACACACAACATGATACCTTTTAAACAATCAGAAAACCCAAGCAGAATTGGCACTATTAATATCAGATAAAAAGATTTCAGAGCAAAGAAAATTACCACAGACAAATAAAACATTACATAATGATAAAAGAATCAATCTACCAGGAAGAGATTACAAATTGATTTGTGTGCACACAAAACAACAGAGCCTCAAAATATATGAAGCAAAAATTCAAAGATGAAAGAAGAAACAGACAATTCCACAATTATAACTGGGGATTTCAACACTGTTTTCAGCAATTGATAGAATTAGTACATGCAAATCAACAGCAATACAGAAATTCTGAAAAATACAATCAACCAACAGGATCTAAATGACATACCTGGAACACTTTACTTAACAATAGCAAAAAACGTATTTTTTTTTTCAAATGCCATGGAACATTCACCAATACATACCACATCTGACCATAAAACAAATGTCAACAATTTAAATGCATTGGTATCACACTGAGTGTGAGTGTGTTCTCTAACCAGAGCATAATAGGTAGTCAGTAATGGAAAGACCACAGTAAAATACCTAAGTATGTGGAAATTAAATATCACCCTTCTAAGTAATTAAAGGAACAAAGATAAAGTATCAAAGGACAGAAAAAAAATACATTGGACTAAAAGGAAAGGAAAATAAAACGTAAAAAAATTTGGGACATAGCAAAGCAGTGTGGAGAGGGAAATTTGTCACACTCAGTGCTTACATTAGAAATGAAGAAAAATATCAAATCAATACTGTAAGTTACTGCAGAGAGAGACTAGAAAAAGGACAAAAACTGAAAACAAGCAGGGGAAGGAAATAAAGAGCAGAAATCAATGAAATTGAACATAAGAAAACAATAGAAAACATCAATGAAACAAAAAGCTGGATATTTTTAAAAAATCAATAACATTGATCAACCTCTAGGAAGGCTGAAGAAAATAAAAGTGAGAAGACATAAATCACCAATATTGGAATAAACTGTAATACATCATTACAGATCATGCAGCCATTAAAAGAATCTTAAGGGAATCCTAAGAACAACTTTGCACTATTGAATTTGACACCTTGGTAGAAATAGACCAATTCCTTGAAAACCACAAGGAACTAAAACTCAATCTGGATCAAATAAATGATCTAAATTGTTAATATACCATTAAATAAATGTAATTTATAATTTAAAAGTCCTCTAAAAAATTTTCCAGACTCAAATTGCTTCACTGGTGATTTCTACCAAAATTTAAAAATTAACACAAATTTTACACAATCTTTTCCAGAAAATAAAAGAGAGAGAACACTTTCCACAGCAATTTATAAGGCCAGTGTCAGTCTCATACCCCAAAGAGACAAAGATGGTATAAAAACAATGAAATTAACTTAAATACTCAGGAAAATAGTAGCAAATACAACACATAATATATATATAAAAGTATACATTATGACCAAGTGGAATTTACTTCAGGTACATAAGGCTCTATGTATTTTTTAAATTTCCTTTGAACATTTGAATATCAATAGGAAATCTATCATATCAATAGGCTAAAGAAGAAAAATTATATGATAATATCAAGTGATGTAAAAAAAAGCATTTGATAAAATCTGAGATTTATTCTTGATAAAACCTCTCAGAAAATTAGAAATAAAGAAAAATTATTTCAACTTGATGAAGAACCAATAAGTTAGTTTGGCAAAATCACAGGGTCCAAGATCAACACACAAAAATCAATTACAGTTTTATATACTAATACAGAACATGGGGAAATTTAAATAAAAAAGTACAATTTACAATAAATCCAAAGAATGCTTAACAAACATGTACGGGTTCTGTGTGCTAGAAATTACAAATTTCTGATAGAAGAAATAAAAGAAGACCTAAATAAATTGAGACACATAATATATTTATGAATTGGAAGGTTCAACATAGTAAAGATGTCAACTGTGCCCAAACTGATCTATAGATTTAATATAATTCCTGTTAAAATCACAGAAAGAATTTCTTAAATGTAGATAAGTTTATTTTTTAAATTACATAAAAACAATGCCCTAGAGTGGCTGAAACAATCCTGGCTAGGGCTAGTAAAACACAAGTCACTCTACTCCATAGTAAGTCTAATAATATAGCTACCCTAATAATGCAATGGAATCATGAAAAAGACATGAAAAGATAGTTAATTAAAAGGTCAGTGGCAAATAAACTATAAAAGTCAATGTCACAAGTAATTTAGTAAATATAATATAAAAGAAAAAGATGTTATATTTTACTTAAATTGTCAAACATCCAAAAGTTTGTCAATAACTGCATGAGAAAATATATACTCTTGTAAACTTTCTATAGAACCCTAATTTTCTATTACTTCTTTAGAGAGTACCTTATCAATATCTTTGAACTTTAAAATATGCATGTGCTTTTTAGAGTTTTTGTTGGTTTTCTTCTAGTCCTTCTGTTATTTCATTTTCCTATAGTGCTGGTGATTGTAATTCTTTCTGTTTTTCCATAAGAATTGTATTGTTGTTGTTGTTTGTAGGAGGACTTCCTCAAATATTTTAGAGTGAGACAATAAAAAGTTGTTTATAGGCTGGGTGTGGTGGCTCACGCCTGTAATCCCAGCACTTCATGAGGCTGAGGAGGGCAGATCACAAGGTCAAGAGATCAAGACCATCCTGGCCAAATGGTGAAACCCTATCTCTACTAAAAATATAAACATTAGCTGGGCGTGGTGGCAGGTGTCTGTAATCCCAGCTGCTTGGGAGGCTGAGGCAGGAGAATCGCTTGAACCTGGGAGGCAGAGGTTGTAGTGAGCCAAGATTGCAGCACTGCATTCTAGCCCTGGGTGACAAAGCAAGACTTTGTCTCAAAAAAAAAAAAAAAAGTAGTTTATCGGCTGTCTATATGGGTAATATTATTCTATAATAGTGATAATCTGTCAAAGTGTGAAGTCTTTTCTCTAGAATATTTTCATTTTTTAGAGAAGGAAACTTTAAAATATTTTTCTATAGCTGAAGACATTCTCTGAAAGAAACCTAGGGCGTAGTGGGAGGGAGAGCCCTCCATACACAGACTTTCAGTTTATCCCCCTAGTTTCAGCCCAATGCTGCTCTCACATCTTTATTTTTCGGTTTTCTATTTTTCTCCTCAGCTTTGTGTCTCTTTCCCATTTTCTGCAAGGTAAATTGGCTCATTCTTTGGATTTATCTCTCTCTGTGGTTTTCCACATACTGCTTTAGCAATTTCTACTCTCCCATCAGCTCTCTAGGAATATGTTCTGATTATTCCTATCATACATACCATCTCTTTGTAAATAAAAGTATTCATTATGTTTTTTAATCATTTTAGGACTCTTTATTATTGCCCTACAGAAGCCGCTGAGGAGGGAGGATATGAGGCTTATCTGTTTTTTTGAAAATATACATTTAGAGGTTCCATTAACAGAAGAATAATATTTCTCTCCTCATATTTTTTCTATATGCACTCGTTTTTTCTTTTATTAGAAGCATAAAACTAAATCTACAGTAAATTTAGTTTTTGTAAGCAATTTTGTGGAGATGGAAAGTATCTTCCAGGAAAATTCAGTCCCTAAAGCAAGAAACCAGAGTCTTCTCCTGGCAGTCTATCTCTGCTGGCCAAATTAGAGAAAATAAAAAATAAAAGAGGAAAAATAAATAATAATGACTCTAATATTGATTCTATATACACTGTCCTTTACATTGAATTTTATATTATTTTATAATAAATGAGAAGAATGACAGTACAATGCATTTTCATAGGGAAAAATGAATAGAAAGGCAATTAAAGACTCCAGTGAAGACAGAAGGCTACACAAGAAGGAATAAAATCAAACAAAAATAAAGAAAACAAAAATGGAAGACTAGCTCTGTTATGAAATATTTATATTGTCAAAATAATGAATTATTTTTATTGATTTATTAATAAAATATATTTGTTCATTTTACACTTTTAAAGATAATTTTATAAAAAGTATAAAAAATAGGACTACATTTATGTGAAAAAAATACAATATAATTAAACTTGATAGTGCAAAAGAAAAAATTCTGATACTAAAAGTTGAAAAGATATTGAGGAAGAGTAGTAAGCTAAAGATAATTAGGCTTTTCTCATTTTGTAAAGTGAGGTGTAGTCAAAAAGAAAATAAAGATATTAATTATCATAGTAAAATACCTAATATTTCTAATGTTATCAACAAAATAACTTAGAGATAGATCCACATTGAATCTAAAGAGAAGATAGCAATATAAATATGCTAAAATCAATAAACAAGACCAATGGGTTTAAGCATATTATCCAGACAAGTGAAAATAACTATCAGAAAAAAGAACTTAACAGAGTTGTAAGTGTTTACTCCTGGAGAATGGGATTTGATGGCAAGAAGTATGGGAGGAAGGCAGCCGGGCGCAGTGGCTCCTGCCTGTAATCCCAGCACTTTGGGACGCCAAGGCAGGCGGATCACGAGGTCAAGATCGAGACCATTCTGGCTAACACAGTGAAACCCATCTCTACTAAAAATACAAAAAAATCAGCCTGGCGTGGTGGCGGGTGCCTGTAGTCCCAGCTACTCAAGAGGCTGAGGCAGGAGAATGGCATGAACCCAGGAGGAGGAGCTTGCAGTGAGCCGAGATCGCACCACTGCACTCCAGCCTAGGCGACAGAGTGAGACTCCGTCTCAACAACAACAACAATAAAAAGTATGGGAGGGAGGCAGATAATAATATTTTTGAACTTGTGTACTTAATTACTTTAAATTAATATAAAAGTTATCTAAAACCTATGTTCATTTATTTACAAGAATAATTGTGGTTCACTGTGATTTGAAGGATTTTTTGTTCCCATAATGACAGAGAAATATATAAATCTTTTAAGAGAATTTGAAAAATAGAGAAAATTTCAAAATATATGACTACTTAGCATATTATTAACATCCTGTTATTTGTCTACTTTATTCTTAGCACAAATATCTATTTTATAAAACTTGTATAAAAAGGTCTTTTTAAAAAAAATCCTGTCTTGAGCATTTTTTATGTTAATAGTTTATAAAAACAGTTTTTAATTAACTTACTGTATTACTTTATATAATAATTTAACTACTCATTTATTGTTAGGCTTTTTTCTTTTAATAATATCTTTCTTAACAAATATTTTTATGGTTAACCATGACTATTCCTCAGGACAAATTTCTACATGTTATTGTCATAAAGCCAGCCGCTCTTCATAAAAATTGTATGAATACATATTCTCAACTAAAGTTCACTTTATAACCATATCTGTGTAATCTCATTCACATAAGCTAATAAGATTATTTTAATCTTTGCAAAATTTAATAGGGAACAGGCATCTTCTTACAGTTCTTTGAAAACCAGTAAGGCTGATTTTGTGTGTGCCTTGGCCATTTTTAATTTTTTGAAATTATCTTTTTTATATTGACTTGTACAATTTTTACATTGATTTATAAGAATTATTTTCATACTAGTTTGTAAGACTTCTTTACATATTAAGGGTATTAGCAGACCTTAAAAATGATTAATAAAATGTAAGCATGGTAATATAATGGACGCACATTTATGAAACAGACTCTTAGGAAGGAGGAGATGTTTAGGGGTCCTGTTAGAATTGAGAACTCATATTCTGATGCTGGACAGGGAGCTGGGGAGTCTGAAACAGGTTAACAGAAAGAAGTTTTTAGCTTTATTAAACATCCCTCTGTGGAGGATGACTTAATTTGAATTTCCCAGCTGGCTGGAAGCTAGATGTTGATATTTAGTTGGTTCTAGGGAAATAAGTGCACTATTTCTTGCATATGTTAATTTGTGGACTGAGACCTAAACCCACTATGTTGATTATATAAGCATGCATTCCATTATTTCATGGAAAGATTTTTTGAAGGCAGATCTTGACAACTCTCGATAATTGCTACTTCTGAGAAGTGGCATGGAATCTAGGGAGGTAAGGTAGAATGGAACTCGCTATTTATTGAAAACATATTTGTAATGTTCGGTTTTGTTAAACCAAACTGAACATTTAATTTTTCATTAGCTCTGTAATAGAAAATTATAAATGGAGACCTCTGTATACCACATATGTTTACAAATTATACAATATGCAGTCTATTCATCATATTATATGAACACTATATATGAATATCAATATTTTAATATTTGAAATAGCTATTTTTATAGCTTTAAAAATCATTTTTAAGATTTACAATACATTATCATACTATGAATCAGAATTTTGTACTAATTGTTGGTTTTTTAATGTCTCCCATAGGAAGGATATTTTATTAAATGAAGGGCATGTAATATGCTTAATAAAAGACAAATGGCCTGCTATTTAAATATATCTGGAGAGTGGGTACAAAGAAACACATTGATTTTAACTGCTCTTAATTTTCTCTCTCTCTGTATCTCTCTATCGTTAACCTCTCTCTCTATCTCTGTCTCTATCCATCTGTGCTTACCAAGTGTAATACTCTTGTTGAGATGAATAAAAAATGTCCCCTTTTTGGCTTCCTGATCCCATCTTTCACCTTTCTTTAGAATTCAACAGGCATAGAAAAAGTTATATTTTCATGGACACTACTGACACTTCTTCAGCCAAAATAAGCTAATCCTTATTCTTCTCTTGAACAGAGGTGAATGACTGTCCATGCTTTCTGAAGCTGGAGCTAGAATATATATAAATTTAAAGACACTTTTCATTCACATGAGCTGCTTCTCTGTTAGATCCTGTTGTGCCAGGGGATGACTATCAGGCAACAACATCCAAATACTTGACTAAGGATAGCTTAACAAAAGGATTTCTCAAAGTCACTTTATAAAAGATTTTATATACCACATGTAACAAAAGCCATATTTATTTTATTTATTTATTAACTCACAGATGGGTCTTGCTCTGTCATCCGGGCTGGAGTGCAGTGGCACGATCTCGGCTCACTGTAACCTCCATCTCCCTGGCTCAAGCGTTTCTCCTGCCTCAGCCTCCTGAGTAGCTGAGATTACAGGCACACGCCACCACGTGAAGGATCTTCCCGCCTTGGCCTCCCAAAGTGCTGGGATTATAGGCATGAGCCACCGTGCATGGCCAAAAGCCATATTTAAAGAGGGAAAAAAAGATAACACACATTTTAAATGAATTTGTAAAACCTTTCTTTAAGACGAAACTCACAATAATCAGATTTTTATGTGAGTTGATATTATTCTACTAAATGTACTCTTTAGCACCTAAATTTGATGAAAAGAGGAAGAGGTTATCCATCAAATACAACTTTACCCACTAACATAAATCAGAGAGAGAGAGAGAGAGAGAGAGAGAAAGAGACTGGCTCAAAGAAAGGTGGTCAAATATTATTTTTTGGCCAAGGCATGAAATTATATTTTGGCCTCATTATAGATACAAAACCAAACCATCAAGCCATTGACAAGTATGATATGCTATGATACTTACTGGCTGGCCCTGTGTACACATAAATCAATAAATAATTGATCATCTTTGTGCATTTGATCCAACTTTCTCCATCAATATAAGTGGCCTGGTAAAAGGCCATCATTTTCAATAGTAAATCAGCTGTGATTGATCAAATTTATCAGCTGGTATGCTAACAGATTATTTGACTAAATCTTTTTTTTAATCCAAGCTTTATAGACAGGGGTTTTGATTTTTACCTTCTTGCTCAGCAAGAGAAACATGATCAGAAATACATATTTAAAAAGTCAGTACAATAGTGAAGATGTTTGTTTCTTGATCTGAGTGAATGGTAACTTGGATGTATTCACCTTCTAAAAATTCACCCAAATTTAGACCTATGGTGTGTGTGGTTTTATGAATGTGTGTTACATGGAGATTTTTGAAAAACGATAAGGAGTCACTACTCTAAGATATGGTGATGTGATTTTTATCTAGAGGCAATGAAATTGACCACAAGTGACATATGAATGCTTTTTTAAATCATTATTTTCTTACTCATGCCCAAAGCATAATTTTTCCAACCAAAGGAGTTGCTTGAATACAATTGTTCTCTCATCTGTATAGTTTCATATCCCATAGCCCTTTATAATGATTTTCTTTGGCTTTGTCAGATTAATATAGGAGTTGGTCATTTTGAGCAGTTCGATTATGATTGTATAATTTCCAGTTCAAGAGACAGAAGCGTTATTGAAAATAATTGTTTTCCAGGTGAGCACAAAAGAGAGGTAAATGCAATGAAATCTCAATCACAAGTGTGCTAATATTATCCACAGATTTAAAGCATCACCTTAGGTTGAAAGCATGGCTTATAAATTTTGAAATGTTTGAAACAAATTTGTGATGAACAAAAAATTTCTGCAGGATCCAGTTGATTTTTCTACAAACTCATAAGAGATCCTTGTTTCCCAAAGTTCCTGGATCCCAAGATTTCCTCCCCCAATATGCATGCATTCTTACAGGAGTCTTTCATTGATGTAGCAGAAGTTCTCCACCTTAAAAAACTAGGTAACTCTTGTGTTTTCAGGATGCCTTAAAGGAAACTAACAAGTAGTCTGATGTTTTGTTGAACATAAAGATGAACAAAAGCAACAGTAAACATGACAATATTAAGCTTATCCATCATTACTATCACTGTTGTCACAATGGCAATTTTCATTGATTTATCTGCTAAGTCAAATGTCAGGTGTTTTACCTGTAACACCTAGAATAAAAACTAATTTATTACTATCCATAACACTATTAAATACTAAATTTAATATTTAACCCTTTATCTGATGGGGTTATTGAATTCTCTATTATATTCATTTTATAGGTTAAGAACAAAAAAAATAGAAAGCCTGTGACATTAAGTTTCCAAAATTCAAGATAAAGTGACTTCTTGAGAGAGGGAAAAAGATGGGATTTGGGCAGGGCATGTAAGGAGCTTCACAGACCAAGTTTTTTACTTTCTTGAACTAGATAAGTGAATAGTACATTGAAGAATGAATGCTGTATCACTCTCCTACCTTTTGATTACTTATAAATATTATTTTGTATTTAATCAAAATTTTAACAAGCAAAACCTGAGACACAGAGAGGTGTGGAGGGGCCAGTTACAGTGTCCACTATGCAATACTGTGTCTCACATTCATTTTATAACTATTTTAAGATTTCACTGTATTTCTGCTTTTCAATGTAGCAGACAGTTATGTCTCTCTTGTATCTACTTTTTGACTACTCAATAAAATCAGTGTACCTATAGTTGAAAACTTTGCAATTTAGTTATTCAGTGTAGGAGGAGTAAGGTGTTGCAAATATGGTGTTTTAACAGTGGGCCCCAATCTCAAAGCACTACAATAATTTTAGTTTAGTGGAAGCTAGGAATCAGAAAAGGACACATGTATTTCTTATTAAACTGAAGTACTGGATTTAAGAAATCTAGGTGATCTAGACCAACCTAAAGGATGCAGTTGGACCGAGGAACACACACACACACAAAAAAAAACCCAGAAAATTTCCAGATTCTAGAAGAAATAAGTAAGGTAAGATTGGGATGGGAATAGGGACGTTAAAGGGAACTAGCTAAGATGAAATATTTTAACTGAACCTGTGAGTCAAGACATTTAAAACATCTAATAGACCAGAAGGGGACTAAAACAGGGAACCTTCAAATAATACTTTGATTAGCCTCTACCTCCATTCACCTTGGAAAAAAAAATTCATTGTTGAATAAATAAGACATGGCAATCTCTCCTTACTAACTGAAATTTCCAATATTGGTTTGAACGTGTATAGATAACACTGCAAATAATTCAAAAGCATATTAATTAATTAGAGTAAAATTAGATTCCTAGTTGGTGACCTATCTGGTGCATCACTCAAAAGAATTATATTTATCTAAATTTTACCTAAGTTTCCTTAGTGTTAACAATGCAAGAAAATGAGGACATATTCATTTTTAACTTCAGCAAGTGTTCCATTTGGGAATAGTTGAATTAAATGCAAACCTTAGCCTCTATGCTGGGAATAAGCAGAGAGAGAGCCTGGAGATAAATAAAATGCTCTAGTCAGATTTAGCATGATACTAAAAAACAGAAAATGCTTTTGATGAAGCAAGTTCTGAGGCTATATCAAAAAAAAGTATCCTATAATTACAGCTGTGATAAATATCCTCACTACAACATGAATTTGCGTCCAATAAACCCATTCCAAATCCCCTGATTACCTCTTTCTTACCTCTAGTCTCAGTTCAAGATATTTCAGAAATTAACAGACATTTTTCAACTGGTTGCACTGGAGAAATTGTTTTTATTGACTGGACTGGTTTCCAGTAAGTCAGAAGAGTGAGGAAAAATCTGTCAAGGTAGGCTAAACAAATTCAACTGATTCTTACCCAACCTAACTGTAAATAAACCAACAATAACGATGTGTTCTTCACATAGCATATATAAATGCTGTCTGTGAAAGTTGAAATGGAATCTCTCATAAGTTTTAATGCTCAATATATCAATTAGATTTATGAGAACAGTAATACAGATTGAACATCCCTAATCTGAAAACTTGAAACTTGAAGTGCTCCAAAATCCAAAACTTTTGGGGTGCCACCATAATGCCAGAAACAGATTTCACACATAAGTACTTAACACAAACCTTTGTTTCATGCAGAAAATTATTTTAAAATATTGTATAAAATAAACTTTAGGCTACATGTATAAGATATACATAAAATATAAGTGAATTTAGTGTTTACACTTGAGTCCCATCCCCAAGCTATCTCATTATATATTTGCAAATATTGCAAAATCTGAAAAAAATCAAAATCCAAACACTTCTTGTTCTAAGTGTTTAGAATAAGGAATACTCAATTTATAGTATATAAACTGTAATCTATGCACCTGAAGTCAAAACTTCCTAATTAAGCTATATCAATACCAATCGAAAATATCCATCTTTTCATTCATATAAAAAGGAATGAATATATTTTGATAAATTAGTGAAGAGGGTAAATATTTAAGTGTAATAAATATCCAAGAGTGACAACACTAAAATGAGACTTAGGAAGTATTAATTTCAGGATTGTTTTGGCTGCCTTAACAAAAACTAAAGGAAAGTGGCTTGAGCAAGGTAGAAGATTTATTTCTCTCTCATGTAAACTCTGAGTTGGTGGGTGGTCTAGGCAGGTGAAGCATCTTTGCTTTGTAAGGTGATCCACGGCCTCAGGCTCCTCCGATTTTACTTGTTTATTCCCATGAGAATGGCCAAAGCTGGCTCGCTCCTACCACACTTCATGTCCACCACACATCTACATTCCAGCAGAGGAAGGGGATAGAGAGTAAGCATCTTTCTTTCAAGAACGTGACCCAAAAGGGTCACACATCAGTTCTACTCATTCACTGTCCAGAACTAAGTCACATGACAGCATGTGCTGCAAGGAAGGCTGGGAAATGTAGTCTCTGGAAGAGCAGTCACATACCTCTGTGAAGACTAGGTTGGTCTTTTCACAAAAGAAAAAGGGGGAAAATGGTTATTAGGGGAAATTATACGTCTCATCAAATAAGTCATCCAAACTTTGGGAAGAACTTTAGTTTTCTCATCCAGGAATTAATCCTATTATCCAATGATATCATTTTTCTATGACCCAACACCAGCCTTCAGCTTATTTGGAAGTTATTCCTGCTACCCAACATACTTTTGACAATGCAATCATTATTTTGTGGATTTGAAGAAACTCCACCTGCCCCCAAACATTTCTCTACAACTTGACTTTTAGGGCTCCTGAAATTTCCATTTATTCTTTAAAGAAAAGTATAGATTTTAGATTAGAGTGACCCAGCTAGTAGGTTTCAAATCTGGGTTGATCTAACCTAAAATCTATGTTTTCTTCTTTATTAAATGGAGTGGTACTAACTTCTTGTATGAGATTTGGGGATAATATATGTAAAACTCCTTTTAGTATAGGAATTATAATATCTTCAGATAATCCTTATTTAAATGTGGAACTATATGTTATTAAATTAAGGTAACAAGTATAAAAAAGACTTAGACAGTGTTACTTTATCAAAAGTACCTTTTAGACATTGAGTTTTATGGGAACAATTTTTCTTAGTTCTCTGTCTTTACTATCACCTCCAAAGGTTTTAAATTTATTTCAAGACTCTTTTGAGAACACAGACTCCTTCCAAACTTTCAAGCTTCCTTTTAACACCCTATGTGTTTACCTTATTTTTTTTTAGTGAGTCACCATGACAGCAGCAAGCTTTTTCCTGCCTCTGTAATTATTTTTTATATTTTAGAGAAGTTTCAGTTTGCAGATAAAATTAACTGAAACCACAGAGCTCCTACATATTCCCTCACTGCTCCCTCAATAGTTTCCCCTATAATTAATATCTTGCATTAGTGTATTACATGTGTTACAATTGATAAGTCAATATTGATACATTTTTATTAACTGAAGTCTGTATTTTACATTAGGGTTCACTCTTTACATTATACATTCCGTGGGTTTTGACAAACGTATAGTGGCATGCATCTACCACTACAGGATCAAACAGAATAGTTTCACCAAACCCCAAATCCCCTGCACTCCACTTATTCATCCCTCCTTCCCTCCCCTAGAGTCCCTTTCAAATAGTGATCTTTCTATTGTCTCCATAGTTTTGCCTTTTCCAGAATGTCATAAAACTTGACTATATAGTATGTAGCCTTTTTAGAATGGTGTCTTTTACTTGGCAATATATATTTAAAGTTTCTCCATGTCTTTTTGTAGCTTGATTGCTCATTTCTTATCATTACTGAAGAGAGTTCAATTCTACATATGTAGCACAATTAGTTTATGCATTTGCCTATTGAAAGGCATCTTGGTTCCTTCAAATTTGGGCAATTATGAATAAAGCTGCTATAAACATCTATGTGCAGGTTTTTGTGTGAACAGACGTTTTCAACTTATTTGGGTAGATACCAAGAAGTGTAGTTGCTGAATAATATGATTAAGTGTTCATTTAATTTGGTAAGAAACTGCCAAACAGAATTACAAAGTGGTGGTACTATTTAACATTCCTATCACCAATGATGAGATTTTCTTTTTGCTCTGTAAGAGCATTTGTTGTTAATGTTTTGGATTTTAGCCATTCTAAAAATGCATAGTGGTATTTCACTGTTGTTTTAATTTGCAATCCACTAATGACATATGATGCTGAACATCTTTTCATGCACTTATCTGCATCCATATATCTTCTTTGGTGAAATTTCTGTTTAAATCTTTTGCCCATTTTTTAAAATTAGGTTGGTTGTTTCCTTATTGTAGAGTTTTAAGAGTTCTTTGTATACGTTGAATACTAGTCCTTTATAAAATGTGTTCTGCAAAAATTGTCTCCAAATCTGTGGCTTGTCTTTTAATTGTTATAATGTCTTTTGCAGAGCAGAAGTTTTTAATTTTAATGAAGTGCGACTTATTGTTTTTTATTTCTTTCATGAATTGTACTTTTGGTGTGGCATCTAAAAAGTCATCACCAAACCCAAGGTCACCTAGATTTCCTCCCATGCTATCTTCTAGGGATTGTGTGGTTTTGCATTTATTAGCACGCTATTTTTTACCAACCTTTTTATATGCACACACATAATTGATGGCATGTTTTATTGGTGGAAATTTATAGCAGAAATATCTCTGACTAACCTGTAGAAACTACAGTTTAGTTATGGCATGAATTAATCCAAATTTTGTTTTTCTTTTTCAAAATTATTTTGACTAGTCTAGTCTTTTGCATCTTAATATAAATTAGAATCAGTTTGCCAAGTATGACCCAAAAAGCCTGCTGGAATTTTGATTAAAATTGCACTGAACATATACATCAATTAGTGAGAACTGACACCTGTGATTCATGAGCTACCAGGGTAATCCCTCTGTTTGATTAAGTGTTCTTCGATTTCACTCAGAAAGGCTTTGTAGTTTTTACTGTACAGAACTTTGTGTTTTTATGCTGTTGTAAGTGGTATGTTTAAAACTTAATTCTGATTATGTATTGCTAATATACAGTATACAGTAATACAACTGATTTTTGTCTGTTGACCTTGTATCCTACCACCTTACTAAGCTCTCTTATTAGTTCAGTAGCCTTTTCATAGTCTTTGGGATTATAGACAATTATGTCATCTGCATTCAGAGACAATTTTATTTTTTCCTTTCCAATCTGTGGCCTTTTATTTCTTTTCCTTGTCTTATTGCCACTTCCTACAACCTCCTGTTCAATGTTGAAAATGATTGGTGAGAATCATCATTCTTGTCTTATTCCCAATCTTAGTGGGAAAGTATTCAGTCTTGACCTCTTGGGCTAAAGCTATCCTCCCACCCCAGCCTCTAGAGTATCTGGGACTATACGGACATGCCACCATATCCCCCTAGTTTTTAAATGTTTTGTAGAGTGGGTTTTCGTTCTGTTCTCAAGGCTGGTCTTGAGCTCCTAGGCTCAAGCAATCTTCTCGCCTCCGTCTCCCAAAGTGCTGGGATTACAGGCATGAGCTACCACACCTGGCCTGAAATGTAGTTTAATATGGTAAATTGTATGTATTTATTCTCAAATGTTAAACCAGCCTTGAATTCAAGGGATAAACCCCACTAATCATGTTGAATTTAATTTCCCAAATGTTTGTGAAGAATTTTTGCATCTATATTTTTGTAGAATATTTAGTCCATACTGTACTATTCTTATAATGTCATTGTCTGGTTTTTATATCAGGTTACTGCTGGTAGAACAGAGAGACAGAGAGCAGGAGAGAGAGAGAGAGAATCCACTAGTAGAATAAGCCATGATCACCACTCAAAAGTTGTAAGTTTCCTTCTTTACTAATAGATGTTGGAATCATTAAGTTTGCTCTTTAAGAAAAGGTGTTTTTGTTTTGTTTTGTTTTTTTCCGTTGCTACTACTTGATCAGCACCTGGAATTCTGAGGAAAGCCCTATTAGAAATTGCAAATTCAGTAAATAAAGGCGGCAGTGGTACCTTGTCAAAAATATCAAATCCAAAGCGCTCTGAGGAGGAATATGTACAGTGTGTTCTAGGGACAGAAAATAAGACAAATGTGGCTGGAGTATTGGAAGGGGAAGTGAGTGTTACTAGAGAAGGTCATGAGGTGAGGGGGGCCAGATCATGTGGGTCCATGTAAGCTATGGCAAGGAGTGTGGATTTTATTCCAAGTAAAATGGAAAGTCATGAAGTTTTAAGAATGGCACTGTTATGATTTGTAATATATGAGTTTATGTTTACATCGTGGCCAAATTATTTTATAAAATACTGTAATAATGGTTCAACAGTTTGATTGTGTTGCCTTTAAAATTTCACAAGACTTAAAATTTTCTACACTATTCATATAAGTATTGACCTGAATCTATTTAATAACTCAATGAGTAATGTTAATCAAAAAAATTATTTGTTACTACCCATTGAAATTATATATACACACATATCTGTGTAATATAATATACGTGTCTGTAATATATATATATTTATTTATGAATTATATATGAAAACACTGGCTTTCTTGATTTCATCAGATGTTTTCCTTAAACATTTACCAAGCCATTGGTATTCTAATGCTATAGAAACTTGTGTTAATAACTCTATTATAAAATGTCTATTGATAACCTTTAAATATTCTTATAGAAATAGTCTTCTCAGGGGGCTGGGCATGGTGGCTCGTGCCTGTAATCTCAGCACTTTGGGAGGCCAAGGCAGACGGATCACCTGAGGTCAGGAGTTCGAGACCCACCTAGCCAATGTGGCGAAATCCCACCTTTATTAAAAATACAAAACGTAGCCAGTCATGTTGGCAGGCACCTCTAATCCCAGCTACTTGGGAGGCTGAGGCAGAACAATCACTTGAACCCTAGAGGCAGAGGTTGCAGTGAGCTGAAATGCTGCCATTACACTCCAACCTGGGTGACAAACGGAGACTCAAAAAAAAAAAAAATAGTCCTCTCAATTTTGCCTAAATTATCAAAACAGCCGATCAATATGTATTTGATGTTTCACTTAGATATATAACTTGGAAAAACATTTTAATAGGTCTGTGCTTATCCATATGAAATAAGTAACTGCATATATGTTATGAATAATAAGACCTCAGGATATTTGTCTCCCCAAAATATCCTTAATTTGAAGGAGTCAGGGAAGTAGCATCCACATTAAATGTATTTATGAGAACCATC
This sequence comes from Macaca thibetana thibetana, assembly GCF_024542745.1. Taxonomy (NCBI): domain Eukaryota; kingdom Metazoa; phylum Chordata; class Mammalia; order Primates; family Cercopithecidae; genus Macaca; species Macaca thibetana. Next base: position 21,894,592 of record NC_065589.1, on the reverse strand, counting down.
TAAGTTACTTCAGTTGTTAAGATAGTTGTCTGGTAGCAGAATATAAAAACCTATGATTACAGAGAAATCATATTTTAAAGAGAAAGGTTTTCGAAATCTAAAATTCCAGGTGTGTAGGCATCATGAAAGGAAGGGCAGGTAGGGCATCCTCTGCCCATCTCATAGGTCTGCCAAATTTGGCCTTAGTTTTTACAATATTTATAAACCACCCAATTTTTAGTTACAAGTTGCCTTCATAGATTCCATTGCCTTTATGAGGTTCAGTTTCTTCTTAAAAAGGGTATCACCATTACACCACATTTTAATATACATTTTATAGTTATCCATCAGCAATACATGACTTGTTCAAAATTAAAACTATATTTTTATGTGAGTTACATTTGGTGACACTTGAAACTAATTTTGAAGATTCACTGAGTATAATCAAGATCATAACAAATTTCCCCACATGTATTGTAAATAAAAAATGTATTTATAGATATTAGTAAGACTATTTAGGAACACAAAGCTATAAGATTAAACAAAAGGTTATAATCTTTTATTCTTGGGGATCATCTGTTCTTTAATTTCAAACTAGAGTCTAAGATGATGTAGAAAATATGTTAGTTATTTCTTAAAGTGAACTTATTAAAAATGAGGAATTGTAGTATAATTACAAGATTGAAGGGTGATGAAATCTTTTGTTTGTGATCTTTTCCCCTCTTTAAAAATCATATGATTAAGAATCGGTGTGCAGTTGCAAGCAATTAATATTTATATTATTTTTGAGACTCTTGTAGAGTTAGATTTGTGATTAACAAGACAAAATTCCATCAAAGACTGTAGTTTTGCCTTCAATTTCACATAATGTTAAGTATTCTGACTGAAAAGGAGTATGTTGACACTTTCTATGCAATATGGTACAAAAGAAAATTTATTTATTAATTATCTCTCTTCTTGGAGTATCAAACAATATTAGCCATTGGTAATGAATGAACATGCTAAATTTTATGAAGGGGAGTTTCCTTCTCTTTTTCCTTTTTTTAGACAATAGAACATCACAAGGTCAAATGGCAGATGGTTTGAGAGTCCCACCATAGATATTTTTCATAGCAACTTCAAATGAAAATTGTATTATTTTTTCTATTGCTTCATAAAGAAATTACTTCAAAGCTTAAGGTTAAAATAAGAAACATTTATTATAACACACAGTTTCTATGGGTCAGGGAACTGAGAGCTGCTGGTGCTTCTGGCTGGATGGTTTTCTTAGAGTTGCAGTGAAGGTGTCAGCCAGGGCTACAGTCACTTGAAGGGTTGACTAGGGCTGGTTAACTCACGTGACAGTTGTCTATAGGTCTCAATTCCTTGCCACATGGACTTTTCCAGAAGGCTACCTAAGTGTCCTCAAGACACTGCAACTGGCCTCCCCCAATATCTCTCAGAAAAAGCAAGGCAGAAACCACAATGTCTTTCATAACCCTGACTCAGAGGCATCAAACCGTCACTTCCACAATGTTCTATTGGTTACGTAAACCCACCACTGATACAACATGAGAAGGAACTACAGAATGGCATAAATACCAGGAGGCAGAGATCACTGGGTATCATCTTGGATGCTGGACACCACAAAATAAGAGTAAATTTAGTGTGAGGAGGTTAGTTTGACTTTTTTCCCTCCTCCTTCTCCTCTGCCTCTTCCCTCTCCTTCTCTTCTTCCTCCTCTAATTTTTAAGAGACGTGTTGTAATCACCATTAGTCCTGCATTAGCTACAAGTCTAAGGACACTCATGCTCATGTATATAAATGGGCCAATAAACAAATGGACCTATTTACTTGCAATTTAGCATATGAAATTTTTCCACATGCAAAACAATTTAAAATGTTGATTCACAACCTAAAAAGAATCCATATTCAAGTAGTTATCACTTACTATTTTACTAGAAAAATGCCATGTTGGCAATCTTTATTAAGTTAATAGTGACAGTTTTCAGAGTTTTACTCATTTTTATTTGCTCGATTCACCTAATGGTTTCTGAACATTGTAAACTATCTCGAAATGTATTTTAAGAAAATAAAGATTTCTCATCATTTGAGTAAATATTTTCTACTAATTTGCACATGAGTAGATTAATCATAGGGAATGAATGAATAAATAAATAATTGAAAGAAATTTTACATAGAAATTTTCATACATGTGTTTTTGAATGATGCATATCAAAATGATCTTTTCAAAATATTTTTCAGTGTGATTCATTAACCAGCAGAATTACTAGCAATGCTTACAAAAAATTGTGGATTCTTAGATCCTGCCCAAAGCCTACTGAAGTTTGAAGCTACTGAGTTTGAAGTCCACATTTCGGCAAGCTGTTAGGTGATCCTTATGCATACTAAAGAGGTCAAGCTATTTATCTTTGCAATATACTTTTCAGATTTAGCAAAACCCTATTTCCCATATTTGCATTAGCCATGCCCTTTGGGTGCTAGGTTTCCTTGTTGTGTTTGAGCTTTATTTTACTACATACCCATAACATCCAATCACAATATAAAAAAGGGTATGTTCCCCACTTGGGTAGAACCTTGCCAGATGGCCCCACTTTATGTGGGTGGAGAAGAATCTGAAAGTTGGGATTTCAATTAAGGGCTAGCAAGTCCATACACACATCAGCACCACTTAATCCTTTAAAATGCTCTATATTTTAAATGTTTTCCATTTTTCTTTAGTGGAAATAATAAAGTGGCTTTAAATAAACAGTTTCTTCTGTTTCAGAAAGTTGTGTGTTTATCTCAGTGTGGCCAATCAACGAATTCCAAAAGGTTTATGGTTTTTTTACTCCTATGGGGCAACCAAAGGCTAAATTCTAAAGGATTTGGAAATGTCCGCTTGTAATACAAACTGGGTTGGCCTCGGGGCCTGAGATCAGAACCATAACTCACCATGTTTACAAATTATATCATTTGGTCTAGTGTATTAACTGTAAACTCACCGACAATTATAGTAGAGAAAGAATTACTGTCAGCCTTTTTCCTTTTTTTTTTGTTGTCTGAACTGTCATGACATATGGATTCTTCATCAGTCCTCAAATCACACAGAGGGCCTCCCTAGAAGCTACTCTGGAAATCAATAGGCAGCTAGGATTTCAGATGAAATACGGCATTGCTATGGACTTTTTCAGAAGGAGAGCAAATGGTTTCACTAAACGAGTCCCGTATGTTATTCCAGGCAGATGTACACACATCTGTGATCTTTAATAGAAAGGATGGAAATATTACATTTCATTAGGTAACTTACACATTTGAAAAGTCAGTTTTTTTCTTCAGGCTATTATTTTTCTGTTTGTTGTTCCTTCTCACCCAGTTCTCTCCAATTGTGCTCAGAAAGGCTTGATTGTGCACCTTTCTGAGGACAGAATGGAGATACTTTACTTCTCTCTCCATATCCTCTTTTCCTTTTTCTTTCTCTACCCCACCTTCTCTTTTCTGTCTGTCCTCTTCTCCTCCCATTAATGTAGCTTTCAAAGACGTATTAACTTTGTATTTGACCTAAACAGTATATGCTCACTTTAAGACTTTGGGCAAGAGAAAGGCAAGTAGTCCGTGGCTCTTCGCAACTGGCTGCTTCCATTGCCAAGTTGTGCAGTCTAGAGAATGCATAAATCCTAAACTGTCAAATATTGCCACTGAGCTTATGCTCAAAGGATTTGGCAACTTCAACAGAGTAAAGAAACACTGGCCAAGCACAGCAGCTCATGCCTGCAATCCCGCGCTTTGGGAGGCCCAGGCGGGTGGATCACCTGAGGTCAGGAGTTCGAGAGCAGTCTGGCCAACATAGTGAAACCCCGTTTCTACTAAAAATACAAAAATTAGTCAGGCGTGGTGGCGTGCCCCTGTAATCCCAGCTACTTGGGAGGCTGAGGTGGGAGAATTGCTTGAACTCAAACCCAGGAGGTGGAGGCTGCTGTGAGCCGAGATCGCACCATTGCACTCCAGCCTGGATGACAGAGTGAAACCCCCATCTCAAAAAAAAAAAAAAAAAAAAGAAAGAAACACTATTTATCCACTAAAAGCCCATAGCCTGATAGGTAGTACATTTACTTTTAGAACATTGTACAATATTGACTCTGGATTATATTAATATAGATATAAATATAGATATATAGATACCAATATAGATATACCTGAGAAAATGTAACTCCTTTACATTTCACATACTATATAATTATTTCATATTTCATGTGAAATTATGTATTTCACATATAGTATATGAAACATACTAATATATAATGAATATACTAATATACATGAAATTATGTATTTCATATATATTATTTCTATTATATCCATAATATGTATTTCATATATATTCGTATATCCATATTTGGAGGAGCTATAAATGTGGCAGAAATTAAGGGACAAAGAGGAATAGTGATAAGACAGATGATATATTTATATTTTATTCTAATAAATACATTAGCTGACATATTAAGAAGTACTAGTGCCTGTGGAGAGGGGCATGTGTGTGTGTATGTGTGTCTATATGTGTGTGGTACCATCTGTGAAAATTTGCTTTCCAGCCGAAAGGTGTTGTGAACCATCAGCCATTGTATTTCTTGGCTAGCTGTCATTGATCTATACCTGACATTCTAGGCAAGATCCCATTAGAAATTACAAATTCAGTAAAGATAGAAGCCAGGAAGATGGGTCACAAGAAAGGATAAGCATTTATAGGAAAATGCTATATATTTTAAGGTAGAAATAATGATACTTTGTTAAAAGTGTTTAGAAAATAATATGTTTTAGAAATTATTAGTAGAATAATATTGAGAAAGTGGAGCAACAAGTTATTACAAAAACAAACAAACAAAAAAAACGAGTGTTTTCTGTCTCCAACTTCAAAACCAGACTAGTGCATCAACTGGCAAGACTGGTCAGAACCATCCAGGAAAAGTCAATAGTGAGGGCGCCCTTCACAGAATCTAACCTGTCAGATTTCCTAGAGTTCCTTCAGCCTCCACCCAGCAGCTACAGGAGCTAAGGGCTTTTGTCTGATGGAAACAGAACAGCTCCTTTCAGGTGATTCCTTGGGTCTGAAACTCAAAGTCAGTCCCCAAACCCCCAACATTTGCCAAGGCCAAGCATTGAGCTCTGTTCCCTCCTATCTATGCATACTTTTTATAATCTCTTTTCTTCTTTAGGGACTGACTGAGTGTTCATTATAATTTGATATCATGTCTAAAAACTGTACATTTTCCTTGGACCCAACCACTTTCCAGAAGTATAGTAATCATCCTGTCCTATGTGATCAGTGTAATGGCGGGAGCTTCATCATATTTTATTGTGGCATGTATTTATGTGAAGAGTAATGCTTACATGCATTTTTAACATAATCTAGTTTAAGGTTACCCACTAGTGAATTTTCCTTCTCAGGTCAACACTATTTCTTATTTAATTATCAGCTTGGTTTTTTAAAATACCACAAATCTCTCTAAATTCAATATTGGTCTATTACTTTGGCTTCCTTTTTTCGTCTATAAAAATAAAAAATGAGATAGCGATGTTCTATCAGCACCTTTATGAATATTGATATTTCTCAAAAGTATGCTCTTATACTTCAGGCCTATTGTAAAGAAAATATGGAAAGAGCTTCTGGTTTCTTTGAAAAAAAAATCAATGAAAATCTCAAGTCAGGGCATAATGTCAAGTAAGTCCAATAATCAGACCATAGCTAATGACTAAAAAATCATGATGTGGCAAAAATGAAGTTTTATTCCTGTTCAGGTTACTAAACAAAAAATCGACTGATCTTCAACTAAAGCAAAAATAATGGAGAATGCATTGTACATCCCATCAAGCCTTCTGAAAGGTCATCTAATTAACATTTTGCATTAACTCTTACTCTTCAATTTGACCTCAAAACACCAGAAATATACTGTGGCATATTAGAGATTCATAGTGATTATAAACACAAATAAACAGAAAGCTAGAAAGTACTGCAAGTAGGGAGGACTCCTCCCTTAGCATCAGAGGTGTCAGAAGAGATAAGGATACTGAGAAGACAGCAGGACATGGAGGTGAGCATAAGATGAACTCTGGATGGTGATCCAAATACCCTGATACAGACAAGGGCAGCTTAGTTCACGAGTTCTTAAATAGGAGTCATCGGAGACCCACAGCTATGTTGCTCTCCGGACAAAGGCAGTACTGAATCTTGATTATATTAAATCACGTTAGGCCTGTTTGCAGAGTTGGCTGCACAAATAGATTGGAGAGGATGCTTATAATATAAAATGTAGATACTCAAATAAAATGTTTCCTATTCTGCTTATCATGGTGGTTCAATTTCCACCACTATTGATTACTCTCTGAAATGCTGAGTTGCTGCAAACAGTAAGAGACGGGGAGTATAGAAGAAACAAGACATATAAAAGGTTGATTAAAAAGTCAGTGAAATATTTAATAAGCACCTACTACATCAATATATTTGTATGAAGAAGGAGAAAGGGATATAAGATTGAATTTATTTTTTCAATGAGTAAACTTTTGCAGAATACCCAGGATGATCATGCATTGTATTTGCAGATAGACAGATTGAATGACAACAACCGCAGTCCCAGAGAAGCTTTAACTTTTATAATTCTTTCCCAATTTTCATATTAAAGAGACAAAATTGATAAAGTTTAAATTCTATTAAAAAAATACCATAATAAACCTGTGAATCCCTCCCTGGCAAGCATGGTATCCAGGTTCTCTCATCAGAACTGACTAGAAGGCTGGTGTGATCCACGGAGAAGAAGAACAGTGAGGTGCGGCAGCCTATCTGAGAGTCACATGCGTAGGGTAGCCCCCTCCCCCAAGCCAAGGGAGGCAGTGAGTGAGCATGGTACCCATCCAAGGAAACCATGCGTTTTCCACAGAACTGTGCAACTCACGGATCAGAAGATTCCATTTGCAAACCCACACCACCAGGGTCTAGCATCCCAACCCTGGAGCTATGCAGGTTCTCAACAGCTTCTCAGCTAGAGCCTACTGAACTCCCAGCAGAAGGGGAAACCCACACCAAGGCTGCAGCTGTATACTGTCTAAGCCCTTTGAGCTTCTTGGGGGAGGAGCAGCAGCCAGTACTGGGTCTTGCAACTAACATACTAAGCTCCCTGGGCAGGGGAAGGACAGCATCCATCTCTATAGCTCCAGGCTGCACTTTCCCCTGCTAAAGCCAGGGAGGCTGGACAGCTTGGTCTCAAGATGTGTCCCCTACAGTGCAACACACTGGCTGTGGCAGGCTGCAGCCAGGGCATCTCTTCAGGCCTGACCCTGACCCATCCTTCCTCATTGGTTGGGGCTTCCCTGTAGGAACTCCAATAACTCCAGCCAGAGGCTCAAGGACAGAGCAGAACAGGGCAGAAAAGCAATCCTACAGGCATCAGATTGGTGCCTCTCAAGGTCAGAGATCCCAGGAGAAGGAGCAGGCACCTATCTTTGCTGTTCTGCAGCCTTCTTGCGTGACATCCCCAAGCGCAGGGACGAACCTGAAGTGAACCACTAGAAAACTGCAGCAGCCCTACAGAGAGGGACCTGATCATTGAAAGAAAAACAAACAAACAGAAAGCAATGACAACAGCATCAACAACAACAAAATGTACCCACAGAAAATCCATCCAAGGATCAGCAGCCTCAAAGATCAAAACTAGATAAACTCACAAAGATGAGAAAGAATCAGAAAAAAAAAAAAAAAAAACCAAAACTGAAAACCTGAAAGGCCAGGGTGCCTCTTCTCCTCCAAATGATTGCAGCGTCTCTCCAGTAAGGGCGCAGAACTGGATGGAGGATCAGATGGACGAATTGACAGAAGTAGGCTTCAGAAGAGAGCATAAAAAACTAATAAAAAACTATGCTGAGCTGAAGGAGCGTGTTCTAACCCAATGCAAAGAAGCTAAGAACTTTGATAAAAGGTTTGAGGAGCTGCTAAGTAGAATAACCAGTTTAGAGAGGAACATAAATGACCTGATGGAGCTAAAAACCACAGCATGAGAATTTCATGAAGCATACACAAGTATCGATAACGAAATCAACCAAGCAGAAGAAAGGATATCAGAGTTTGAAGACCACCTTGCTGAAATAAGGCATTCAGACAAGACTAGAGAAAAAATAATGAAAAGGAATGAACAAAGCCTCCAAGAAATATGGGACTTCATAAAAAGATTGAACCTATGATTGATTGGAATACCTGAAGGGAGAATGGAAACAATCTAGTAAACACTCTTCAGGATATTATCCAGGAGAACTTCCCTAACTTAGCAAGACAAGTCAACATGCAAATTCAGGAAATACAGAAAACAGCACTAGGATACTCCATGAGAAGATCAACCACAAGACACATAATCATCAGATTCTCCAAGGTTGACATGAAGGAAAAAGTGTTAAGGGCAGCCAGAGAGAAAGGCCAGGTCACCTACAAAGGGAAGCCCATCAGACTAACAGCAGACCTCTCAGCAGAAACTTTACAAACCAGAAGAGATTGGGGCCAACAATCAACATTCTTAAAGAGAAGAATTTTCAACCCAGAATTTCATATCAAGCCAAACTAAGCTTCATAAGCAAAGGAGAAATAAAATCCCTTCAGACAAGCAAATGCTAAAGGATTTTATTACCACAAGGCCTGCCTTCCAAGAGCTCCTGAGAGAAACACTAAATATGGAAAGGAAAAACTGGTGCCAGCCACTACAAAAACACACCAAAATGTAAAGACCAATGACACTATGAAGGAACTGCATCAACTAGTAGGCAAAATAAGCAAATAGCATGAAGACAGAATCAAATTCACACATAACAATACTAACCTTAAATGGAAATGGGCTAAATGCCCCAATTAAAAGACACAGACTGGCAAATTAGATAGTCGTGGTCACTGGTGTGCTGTATTCAGGAGACCCATCTCATGTGCAAAGACACACATAGGCTCAAAATAAAGGGATGGAGGAAAATTTACCAAGCAAATGAAAAGAAAAAAAAATACAAGGGTTACAATCCTATCCTAGTCTCTGACAAAACACACTTTTAAACCAACAAAGATCAAAAAAGACAAAGAAGGGCATTACATAATGTTAAACAAAACAATTCAACAAGAAGAGCTAACTATTATAAATATATTTGCACTCATACAGGAGCACCCAGATTCATAAGACAAGTTCTTAGAGACCAATAAAGAGACTTAGACTCCCATACAATAATAGTGTGAAACTTTAACACCCCGTTGTCAATATTAGACAGATCAACAAGACAGAAAATTAACAAGGATATTTAGGACTTGAACTCAGCTCTGGATCAAGTGGACCTAATAGGCATCTACAGAACTCTCCACCCCAAACCAACAGAATGTACATTCTTCTCAGTGCCATATGACACTAATTCCAAAATCAACTACATAATTGGAAGTAAAACATTCCTCAGCTAATGCAAAAGAATGGAAATCATAACAGTTTCTCAGACCACAGTGCAATCAAATTAGAACACAAGATTAAGAAACTCACTCAAAAACCACACAATTACGTGGAAATTGAACAACCTGCTTCTGAATGATTCCTGGGTAAATAATGAAATTAAGGCAGAAATCAAGAAGTTCTTTGAAACCAATGAGAACAAAGAGACAACATACCAGAATCTCTGTGACATGGCTAAAGCAGTGTTAAGAGGGAAATTTATGACACTAAATGCCCACATCAGAAAGCTAGAAAGATTTCAAATCAACACCCTAACATCACAATTAAAAGAGCTAAAGAGGCAAGTGCAAAGTAATCCAAAAGCTAGCAGAAGACAAGAAATAACTAATATCAGAGCAGAATCAAGGGAGATAGAGACACAAAAAACCCTCCATAAGAATGAATGAATTCAGGAGCTGATTTTTTTGAAAAAGTTAACAAAATAGATAGACTGCTACCTAGACTAATAAAGAATAAGAGAGAGAAGAATCAAATAGACACAATAAAAATGATAAAAATGACACTGACCCCACAGAAACACAAACTAGTATCAAAGACTACTATAAATACCTCTACCCGAATAAACTAGAAAATCTAGAAGAAATGGATAAATTCCTGGACACATACACCCTCCCAAGACTAAACCAGGAAGAAGTTGAATCCCTGAATAGACCAATAACAAGTTCCAAAATTGAGGCAGTAATTAATAGCCTACCAACCAAAAAAAAAAAAAACGAGGACCAGACAGATTCACAGCTAAATTCTACCAGAAGTACAAAGAGGAGCTGGTAACATTCCTTCTGAAACTATTCCAAACAATTGAAAAGGAGGTACTCCCCTATAACTAATTCTATGAAGCCAGCATCATCTTGATAACAAAACCCGGCAGAGAAAAAACAAAAAAAGAAAATTTTAGGCCAATATCCCTGATGAACATCGATGCAAAAATCCTCAATAAAATACTGGCAAATCGAATCCAGCAGCACATCAAAAAGCTTATCCACCACGATCAAGTCAGCTTCATCCCTGGGATGCAAGGTTGGTTCAACATATGCAAATCAATAAATGTAATCCATCACATAAACAGAACCAAAGACAAAAACCACATGATTATCTCAATAGAAGCAGAAAACGCCTTTGATAAAATTCAATGTCCCTTCATGTTTAAACTCTCAATAAACTAGGTTTTGATGGAACATATCTCAAAATAATAAGAGCTATTTATGACAGACCCATAGCCAATATCATATTGAATGGGCAAAAACTGGAACCATTCCCTTTGAAAACTGGTACAAGACAAGGATGCCCTCTCTCACCACTCTTATTCAACATAGTATTGGAAGTTCTGGCCAGGGCAGTCAGGCAAGACAAATAAATAAAGTGTATTTAAATAGGAAGAGAGAAAGTCAAATTGTCTCTGTTTGTAGACAACATGATTTTATATTTAGAAAACCCCATCCACCTCAGCCACAGCAGGGCAAACTCAGGAATCTGGTCAATGAGTGTTAGCATGTAGTGCTAGGTATGTCGTTGTTCTCTTCCAAATAATAGAATGCAGGGTTATAAATACAACATAATCAACTTAATATCAAATTTAAAATTACATAAAATAGCAAGCTCCATGCACTATCATCATCCAGGTCAAGGTGACCAAAGTCCAGCCCTCTAGGTGGTAAATTCTGAGTCATTCTTCAATCTCCAGGACAAAAACACTTTGCAATTGCATCTGGGTTAGTTCCGAGTCTTGTGCTAAAGGGCTTTAAACTCAATTATAGTAAAGATTTACCTGAGAAAATGTAACTCCTTTACCTGTTAGCAGAAAGTTACTCTGAGTGTGAATGGAGGATCTGACTGAGAAGGTTAAGAGGAGTGAGAATATGGAAGGAACACACAGGGTCAATGCAGCTTTGCATGATTGAGAGCCTAGAATAGGGAGAGGTGTGGCCCCTGCTTTTGGACATAAGACATAGGACACCTATGTGTAGGGATATATGTGCAGGATTAGCTGGATGCTCCTCATCTTAAGATTAACTAATAACCCAGCGCTGTTGCTCACGACTGTAATCCCAGCACTTTGGGAGGCCGAGGCAGGCGGATCACCTGAGGTCAGGAGTTCAAGACCAGCCTGGCCAACATGGTGAAATCCTGTCTCTACTAAAAATACAAAAAATTAGCCTGGCGTGGTGGCGGGCGCCTGTAGTCCCAGCTGCTCAGGAGGCTGAGGCAAAAGAATCACTTGAACTGGGGAGGCGGAGGTTGCAGTGAGCCGAGATCGTGCCACTGCACTCCAGCCTGAGTGACAGAGTGAGACTGTCTCAAAAAAAAAAAAAAAAAAAAAAACAAAGATGAAGTAATACCCCAACACCCCAACAAAACCATCCTAAGTCAAAAATGCTTGCAGTATCCCTAACCCACAGAACGTCACAGCTTAGCTTAGCCTACCTTAAGTGTGCTCAGAACACTTGCATTAGCCTAGAACTGGGCCAAGTTGCCTAACACAAAGCCTGTTTTATAATAAAGTGTTGAATAGTGCAGGTAATTTATTGAATACTATACTAACAGTGAAAAACAGAATGGTTGTATGGGCACTCAAAGTACAGTTATTACTGAATGTGTATCACTTTGCACCATCCTCAAGTTGAAAATGGTAAGTAGAACCATGGTGAGTCAGGGATCTTCCGCACGGGGATTCCGTACAGGGGTTTCTGGAGCCTTACCGATTCAGGAAAATGTTGGGACTTAACAAGTACAAGGGGACATGGAGAACCGGACAATTGGGCGTAAAGGGAATATGCACTTAAGGGATATACGCCTAGAAAAATTGGACGGATGGTATTTTATATTTTCACTGCAATTTTTTTGTAAATGTGAGCAGTCAATGGATGCTTAAGGAAATTAAAAAATCTGGTCAATGGCTGTTAGCATTTATATAATATTTTGGTCCCTTAAGTTGTTTTTCTAGAACTTGTTTTTATATTAGTCAATAAGTATGCACAATTTCATGTTTCAAATGTTTTGGCAAATTTCTTCATTGGTTTTATCCCAGCTTTAATTTTTGCATCTGGCAAGAGTTTCTGCAAATTCCCTGTGGTAAAGATGGCAGGCTGCCCTGGAGATCTTCTCTTCCTTGTGGGTTGGCCGTGGCTCGGAAGTGGCGGCTTCCTGGAGGCTGTGTGTTCATTCCCAACTTCCTTGCATCTAGCTAGGTAAGGCCTCATGACTAAATTCTGCTCAATAAAATACGGGCAGAATTGATGTTTACCACTTATATGCCTCAGTCATGTTAAAACAAAACAAAACAAAACAACAAAGCAAAACCACCTGTGCAATCCTGTGGTCTCTTACTTAGTGTCAGCTGGATGTTGTCTCGCAGGATCCCAGGATAACCCCCAGAGTCATGTGTTGAAAATGATGGTTTGGTCAGTCTGGATCCCTCTGTCTCCCACTCCAGCTGTGGATTGAACTTTCTGTGAGCAAGAAATGAATCTCTGTTTACAGTCATTTAGGTCTTGCACGTGATGTGACTTTGTGTCTTTTCTTATATAATCTGGTATCCTCTTGGTGCACAATGAAACCCACTTATTAATTCTTCTTAATGTTGGTGTTTTGGCTCTAAAGAGCTAGCACATTGCATATGTGTCTGCTAAGAAACCTATAAATAACTTGTAGTCAACAGTGTGTATCTGGTCTCAGATTCCTTCATAGAGACAAGTTCCTCTTTGAAAGACGAGCCTCACAAACTTGGCCATCATGTGATAAGGCCTTGTCTGCAACAGAGAATTGGGGTTCAACTTCAAGAAAATCCTGACTACAGTCATTGTCTCCAAAGGTCATTCACAGAAGGTGGTGGTGGCCATTATACAATTATAATGGGAATCCAAATCAAACACACAAATGAGGCAAGAAGACTTTTATTCTTTGTGTTCTGCCTTTTTTCTTCTGAAGCTTTAGAGAAGTGACAGAACAAGGGCAAAAGTGACTTGTACTTGTTATCCAAATACTCTATTCTGAATGCTATGGGACACAGGCAGAGCACGGCCAGCCAAGGCTGAAAAGAAAAGGCTGTACTTAAGTATCAGTAGCAAAAAGAAACACAAGCAACAAATAGTTCTGCCATCCATGGCCAGTATTTTGATTATGAATCCTGAGATGTACTTAACCAAAGATATCTAAATGATTAACTTTAAAGAAAGTCAATGACAATGTTCAGTCAAACAGAACAAAGTTAAACTAAGGGATGGAGAAAATGCCCCCATCAAGAAGAAACTGCATTAGGCACTGCTGTGGTTCTATTTTTGCAGGATAATTAAACCAATTTAAGGGGAAGATGGGATTAACAGACAGAAAGTGAGAGGTCATCTAATCTACCAGTTTTTCAAAAGCCACTTCTCTGATCTATGCTTGTCCGAGATAATGTCTTCCCAGTTAATGGACAAATGAAATAAATTAGGAAAATGAACGAGCTTTTAATAAAGTATGCAACATAAATTATTTTTCTTTATCCTATGAATGTGTGCTTCTTAATTTTTATACCAAATGTTTTTTTCTTTAAAGAAATTTTAGTCATAATAGTGTTTATTGATGGTTTTATTTTTCTTTTTAATATCTTTTACTGAAAAATAAAGTAGTCCTTAGTTCCTTTATTTATTTATTTATTTTTGGAAATTGTACTGGTTTCTGAAATTCTAGAAGCTATTCTAATTTATTCCTTGAATTCAAACAGGACTATAATTCAGACTCTAAAACAGAATCCTACATCATGTTTTTTAGAAAGAGGTAGCATTTTATAAAATCTCTGAATAATACGTCTATGCTAAAGTTATTTCACCATTAGAAATGCTCTATTTTCTCTGATACTAAGGGTTAGATAGGTTAAATTACTTTGCAATTTTTTTCCTGCCCAGCATCATAGAAATGTAGAGCTAGACAGTGCACTTTAAAACATCCAGTTAAATTACTTACGTTTATATAGAGATGCAGGTGGAGACACACAACAGTAAGATCATTGGATCTGTATTCTATGTTTGGGTAATTGCACAAATAGGTCCTTTGAACTCTCAGCCATACTGTTTTCTATATACCAGATCGGCGCCTTAATTAAATAGCAAAGCCCCCTTCTCAGGTGAACCTCTTTCAAGTTTTGGCAAGCTTTAGTTTAATATGATTCTTACCTGAACCACATCTACATTATAAAACTAATAATGCTTAATAGAAATTGCCTGTCATTTGAATGGTAGAGTAATTGTATACTCCTTTACATATCCTGTGTAGGGAAAACCTTCATATGGGGAAGGACTTGCCAACAGGGGGATCATGATGCCAATGGAAGGCTCTATAATTGGGAGAGTTGGGCTTACTTCAAGGATAGAGAAGGAAGGAGAGCCAAAGGAAAACAATTTTTTTTTTTCCCTAAAATAGCTTACATTTTGGCAAACATCAATTTTTATTTACAACTGATACACAAATGAAAACAAGATATGGAGAAAACTTGTGTACAGTTTTTAAACAAACTGAACTCTTTTACATCCCATATTATGATAGAATTCCAAACTTTTACAGGAAATGGAGTTCCCCTAAAACATGATCCAACTTGAATCTGTGTCGTTGGCAATTTTGAGTCTTCAAAAGATAGCTATTTTAAGCTAAGGTTTCTAAAATCTATTTCCTTACAACTGTATATGTAAAAAGTGTACTAGTATAGGAATATTAATACAATCCCCATTTACAAATTCTGGAGGGGATATAAGTGGAAAATATGAAGTAGAACATTCAGAATGGTGCAGAAAATGAAACGGGAAATTGCTGCTGCTGTGTTAGCCTTCCTTCTCCCAGAAACCAGAGAAAATAACTCCTCTCCCTCCCCTTAGCTGTGAAAGCAGGGAGGGTGCCTGGGGAGAGGATCAGAGCACACCCCATGTGGGTGTCAACATTGTGCTCTGCCTGGTTGGAAAATGGGTGCGTGGCTTATGGAAGAATCACCCTTTGACACATCTGACATTTATAAAATTCTCCTTAGTGGAGTATCCCACTGGCATGAAGCGAGTATTGCATAAATGAAAACCTTTATGATGCTATCATTTACTTAATGTGTATACAGATGTATAACAAGCATATGTGTGTGTGTGTTTCTGTACAACCATATGTTTAACTGAAGCAGCCTTTGTCTTCTTTCACTATCTTATTCTACCTGCACATTTAGGAGGGGTAGGGATCACTTATAACCCTCGCCTATCCACTCCTACCCCCACTCATTTCCACTTCCTTGCTACAAAGGCTCTAACTGTGCTCATCTGGGCTCCCTGGGCCTGTCCCTTCCTCTGGGTACTCACTGCCATAAACAGCGCTTCCTGCTGTGTGAAATTTAACTCATTCCTTCCTGCCTACCTACCAAGTTCAAAATTTCTGGTCCTATCTGTAACTGCCCGCCTTTCCAACTCAATCCCTTATCAGAGTTGACATTTTCCCCCTTTTCCTTAATAATTGCCCCCATTCTTCTGCTCACACCAACTGTTACGTTCTTAGGTTGAGATCTGTCCTTTTTTTTGTTGTTTGGTTTGCCTATCAAGAGTTTATATTAAACAAAAGGGTGCAGTTTAGATAAGTAAGTATGTGTGTATTATTATTCTAGAGAGAATTTTGTTCATAATGGGATATACAATTGATATACATTTCTCTATAAAATTTTTAAGATTTAAATGGGAACTGTAGGCAAGTAAGCTTACGTGGGAACTAGAATAATGACCCTCAGATTTGGTCTGTGGCTTTTGTTTTTGAACTGAATCTACTCTCAGTTGCTTCACTTGATAACCTATGTAAAAATTCTGAATGGTTTTGTTTTAGCCTGTGTGTGTGGGGTGTGTGTGTGTGTGTGTGTGTGTGTGTGTGTGTGTGTGTGTGTATAGAAATACATGGAGATAGGGTTAGCACTGTTTTAATTCCTACTTCAATCTCTACATTTCCACTTTATGCCCCACCAGTCACGCTTAGTAAATAGTGAATTCTAGGAAGTTGGAAATATATGTTTTCCATAGTAAAATTTATTATAACTAAGGTCAAAAATATACCAGTTGCCTAAATTAACTTGAAGTAAATATTATTCAGACACACAGACTGCCTCCTAATGTGTAGACTTCAGCATCTGTTGTAATATTTTCATGTTTCTGTTTACAACTGATTACTTGGAAGCCATTATTTCATAGAGTTGGCATCACTGGGCTATTCAGTGAATGTAGAGTAGGAGTGATGGGCATGGTGTGTACATCCTCTGGCATTTGTAACTGTGTTTTAAGAAGTGGATCGGCATGCCTCTTGTCAGTCAATGGGCTAAGGGGATTCCGTTGCTACTCTGTAATATTTCAAATATAGAGAAGAGCTCATGAATTCATGGGTCATTATACTCTTGCTGGCTTTATGTGTGGATAAAGATAGATGACTCCCAAGTGTGATGTGACAGGTTCTACAAAAATCTTTCCCCAACATTTTCTCTCTTCTGTTTGCTTCTTACTCTACTGAAAACAGAAACAACAGGGTACTAGCCTGTGGGGTTAAGGCAGTGCAGCCTAGTGATTACAAGCATGGACTCTGGAGCTGGATTACTGAGTCCAAAGTTCAGTTCCAGTAACTACCAGCTGTGTGGCTTTGATCATCTACCTAACCTCTCTGAGCTTCAATTTCCTCATCTCTATTGATGAAGAAAATAATAGCACCTGATCATTGTTGTGGGATTAAATACGTAGATATGTACAAAGCATTTAGAACAGTGGCTGTCAGCTACATAGGATGTGCCACTGTGGCTATTATGATTGAGCATTTTTCTGGAGATAAAAAACACTGAACTAAAACCAGAAATCAGTAACTCTACTGTGTCTATAGGAAGTCTCCTGGGTAGAGGAACTCTGAAAGAGAGGATATAAAAAATAAACTAATTTGTTTGGAGGTTCACCAAATCTTCATAGTTCTAAATATCATATCCTCTGAAAAGCAGATATTTTTGCATGTTTCCGACCAAACAAAAGTATTCTGAGAAATGCTAGAATGGCAGCCTCTGGCAAATGACTTGGGATCCAAAGCAACTTGCCATCTTAAGGGAGCAGTTTGGGCCTCCAGGTATACGTATCCATGCCTACTGCATTGAGTTAGTCCTGCCCCCAATGTAAAACCAGAGGAGCCAAGTGTTACAGGCCATTCTAGCTTCTTCTGGGCTGGCCCCAGAACAAGTTCCAGGATGGTCACGTCTTCACTGCGGCAATTCTGGAATACTCAATTTCTCTGATGATGAGTTCTTGGGTATGTAAATGACAAAAATGCTCCCTAAGGACAATCGTTAAAAGCAAAGAGCATATGAAGTTGCCATGTGATGTCACTTAACAAGGGGATGTCTTGCCACTCCAAAACATAATGTAGAAATGAAATAATATAAACAATGGAACAGACGCTAAATATAAATTATTCTAGTGGGCATTATTCGCATTGAGTGGCATGTAGCAGTTGCTCAGTAAATGTCGAATAAATGAATGGATTAATTAAAATATGGCCCAGCTTCTGAGGTAAGCTATAAATTTCATTGTGTAAAGCTGGAACATTGCTAGTAATAAAAAATTTACCACCCAATCCAAGATTAATCAACCTCTTTTTTGTGCCATGGATTTCTTTGGCGGTCTGATAAAGGCCATGAACATCTACTTAGGATAAGGTGGTTTGGGTTTTGTTTTTTTTTTTTTTTTGAGACGGAGTTTTACTCTTGTTGCCCAGACTGGAGTGCAATGGCATGATCTCAGCTCACCACAACTTCCGCCTCCTGGGTTCAAGCAATTCTCCTGCCTCAGCCTCCTGAGTAACTGGGATTACATGCATGCACCACAAGGCCTGGCTAATTTTTTGTATTTTTTTTTTTTTTTAGTAGAGATGGGGTTTCTCCATGTTGGTCAGGCTGGTCGCCAACTCCCAACCTCAATTTATCCACCCACTTCAGCCTCACAAAATGCTGGGATTACAGGTATGAGCCACCACACCTGGCCAGATAAGGTCTTTTTAAATGACTTTATTGAGATATAAGTAAAGCACAATAAACTTTACATGTTTATGTTGAACAATATGATGAGATTTTACCTGTACAAATATCCATGAATGCATCACCATAATCAAGATAAAAACATTTAATCACTTTCCAAGGATCCTTCATGCTCATTTGCAACCTATTACTCTCTCTATCCCATCCCCAGGCAATCACTGATCTTTTTTTCTTTTGAGATGGAGTCTCACTCTGTTGCCCAGGCTGGAGTGCAGTGGTGCGATCTCAGCTCACTGCAAGCTCCACCTCCTGGGTTCACACCATTCTCCTGCCTCAGCCTCCTGAGTAGCTGGGACTACAGGCATCCAGCACCATGCCTGGTTAATTTTTGTATTTTTAGTAGAGATGGGGTTCACCATGTTGGTCAGGCTGGTCTTGAACTGACCTCAGGTGATCTGCCTGCCTTGGCCTCCCAAAGTGCTGGGATTACAGGCGTGAGCTACTGCACCTGGCTGATTTTCTTTTTATACTTATTTTATATTTTCTAGAATTTTTTATAAGTGGGATCACACAGTATATGCTCTTTTTGTCATTTATAAATATCAGTTCGATCAAGACAGTTAATAATGTTATTCTGATCTGCGTCTTTGCTAATTTTTTTGTTTAGTGTGTTATCAATTGCTGAGAGGTAGTTATAAAAATTTCTGCTCTAACTGTGGACTTGTCTATTTCTGTTTAATTCAGTCGATTGTTGCTTCATGTATCTTGAGGCTCTGCTATTAGGCACTTACACATTTATAATTGTTATTTCTCTTTTATCATTATGAAAAAAATCCTTTGTATAAGTAGTACTACTTTCTGTATTGAAGTATACTTATCAGGTATCAAAACAGTCAGTCCAGCCTTTTATTGCTTACTGTTTGTGTGGTATATTGTTTTCCCTTTCATTCACTTTCAACTTGTCTGTGTTTTTATATTGTCTCTAATAGGAAACATAAAATAGAGTCTTGCTTGAGTATCCACTCTGTTAATTTATGCTTCTTAATTGTAGTTTTTGAACATTTGACATTTAATGTAATTATTAATATTGTTTGATTTAGTTCTACCATTTTATTGTTTGTTTTCTGTTTTTCTCCTGTGTGCTCTGTTTGTTTCCTTTTTTCTTCCTTTCTTTGGAATGCCTGAATATTTTTTAACATTCTAATTTAAGTTTTCACTACTTGGCTATATTGTTTTGGATTTTATTTTTCCTTAGTGGTTGTTCTAGTGATTAAAATATACATATCTAACCTGTTAAGTCTATCTATATTGTACTACCTCATTCAAATATAGACATTTATATTACATTTGTCATTTATGTATTTATACATATGTACATAGTTTGTACATTACTTATATATACATACATATATTACCCCATTCAATAATTTTATTTTTGATTCTATAATTACACATATTTTAAGGAACTTAAGAGGATAATATACTCTATTATATTTACCCATATTTTTACCATTTATGTTGCTATTCCTTTATTTCTGAAGAAACAACTTACCCTTGGATATAATTTTCCTTCAGCCTATACACCCTCCCTTGAATATCTGTAGAGCAAAGCTGATTGTGGGAAATTCTTTTCGTTTCTCTACATCTGAAATGTCTTCATTTCACTTTCATTTCTGAAGAATATTTTCACTACATATTGTACTCTGATTTCACTTTTTTTTCTTTCAGCGATTTAAAGATGTCATTTTACTGTTTTCTCACCTCCACATTAGCTGATAAGAAGTCCATGACCAATTAGGTCATTACTACACTGTCCATAATATGTCATTCTCTCTAGCCACTTTCAAGGTACATATTTATCTTTGGTTTACAACAATTTGATGAAGATGTTTACAAGCATGATTTTCAATGAGTTTATCCTGCTTGAGATTAACTGAACTCCTTGAATCTCTAAATTGATGTCTTTCCCCAAAATTGGGGAGTTTGGAGCCATGATTTCTTCATACTTTCTTCCGTTCCAAACTTTTTATTTTACTTCAAACACTCCAGTGATGTGTACATTTGAATTTTTAAATATCATCTTGCAGATTCCTGAAGTTGTTTTCTCCCCCATCACCCATTTCACTTCCCTCTCTTTTCTTCATATTGGACAATTTCCATTGCTCCATCTTCAAATTGACTGAGTTTTTCCTTTTTATCTCGATTTTGTTGATGATCCCATTCAATGACTTTTTTCATGTTACAGGTTCCATTTTGGGGTTGAAATTTATCATTTGGTGCTTTTTTATATGTAGTTTATGTTTCTCTGATGAGAATTCCTCTTTCCATTCATGTCAAGTGTATTCTCTTTAACTTCAAAAGCATGTTATAATAGCTGCTTTAAAGCCTTTATCAAATAATTCTAACACCTTGGTCATTTCAGAGTTGGTATCTGCTAGTTGCCTGGTCCCTTGAAAACTGATCACATTTTCCTGGTTTTCTCATGTTGGGAATTTGGGAGCATATCCCAGAACTTGTGTACATTCTGTTGCTTAGATTCTGATTCCTCTAGAGGATGCTGAGGAGTATGTTTTAGTGGAAAATCAACTCAATGAGGGTCAGACTGCAAAGTCTGCTCATCCATCTTAGGGCTGTGTTCAAATTTCAGTTCACTTTTAAAATATTTGCTGTGGTTCGGGCCTTCTATATGTGTATATAGAACCTGAGATTTCTATGGGTTCAGACACAGAAATAAGAGAACTCTTCTGGATTTCTCCCCACCAAGATTTGCTCTCAGACTCTCTAGCCCACAGTCACCTATTTTCCTGGTTCCTCTGGCAAGAAAATGATCTCTCTTGGAGCTTAACTGCTGCTTTGCTGTAACTCGGGCTTTCCCTCAGGCGGAAAAAAAAAAAAAAAGTGAAACTCACCTACATATGGTTTATTTCTACAAGATGTGAGTCCCCTTAAGAAGCAACCTGTATAGTTGTTTTTTGTTTCTTATCCATGAGTTTCTAGTTGTAATCAATGGGCTATACGGGCTGTTTTGTGCTTAGGCGCCATCATGCTGAAACTGAAACTCCCAGATAAGGATTTTGTTAGTTTTTCAAACCTAAACAGGTGTATTTTATTATACATTTTGAATTAAGGGATTTTACCAGTTCTCTAGTGAGAAGAAATTTTATGTTTAATCAGAATGCCATTATACATCATTTGTGATTTTGTTGTATATTATTGGGCTTCAATTAACTTTATGATAATATGTTTATAATTCTCCTTTTTGAATGTCATTGCCATTCCTTTTGCTGTCTTTGCAAAATGGAGTCCCAAACTGGAGAAATAAGTCATTCAAAATCTGGGTACAACTTTAGAATAAGGTTTTGCATGCTGAAAATAAATACATAAGACAAGGAAAGTTGATTGTGTAATATCCTCATTGGATTGTACATCGTATCTTAATTCTCCCATTAAGCCATGTCATTACAAAATGTTAAATTGGGGAAGTCCTTCCAAGTCACTCAGTTTGCTCTCATTATTATACAAGTGAACTGTTGAAGACAATAAAAATAGTGACATTTCAAAAGTCTAGAGTCAATTAATATCAGAACTCTAACCCAGATCAATTCTATTCTGATCAATTCTATTGGTCTAGGCCAATTCTGATCAATTCTGTTGGTCTACTCCAATTCCATTTCCCCACATTAGAATTAGATATTGAATCCTTTGAACTGAGGCATTATATTTTCAAGACTTGTCATGGAAAGATCATTATATGTCCATAAACTTTATTAACTGCAGAACATTATAAGTGAGTTTTTTTTTACAGGAATATTGTAAGAGTCATTTTATTTAATCAACAAATAATGCTCTGAACTATGTATCATTTTTAGCTCCATTTTCCAGATGAGGAAACTGTTAAGAAGTTAGAGATATTAAATATCTTGTCCAAGGTTGCAAAGCAAGTATATTGGCCAAAGCTAACTCCAAAATTTATAAATTGACCATTTTGACCCCGAAGTTCATAGTCCTAAATCTATGAAATGGTGTCTCATGATCTGGCAAAAACAAACAAACAAAAGCTTCTGTAAATTTACTCATATGAAAGTACATAACATTATATGTAGTAAGATTTATCCTGGAAAATCTGGGCTGTGATTTATACATAGGCAACCAATAGATAGTTCTAGAATCAATGAATGATACCATCATCTTCATCATCATCACTACTAATAAATGTTTTGTAGCATTTGTTGTGTGTCATGTACTGTTATAAACATGTCATATGCATTGTCTTTCTAAGATCTCAGAACAAGTCTTTCTAATATCACAGACGTGGGAATTGAGACACAAAGAAGTTGAGTAACTTTCCCAAGTTTGTAAAGTTAGTTAGTGGTAAAGCTGGGGCAAAAACCCAGGCAGCTCTGCAAACAGTGCTTTTACCCAATGTAAAAATAAGAGCACATGTCCAGTACTTTTTCAGTGAGGAAATTATCTTTAAATATTGGTTTTATTTAGTAACACATCATTAGGCACCATTTGACATTTGTTATCAAGTCATTATTTACTTTTGCAATTTCAACACCCCATTCCTGCCATCTTTGCTATGGTTCCTCAAATGGAAGCAGTATGTAAGAGTTCAATCTTGCTTTCTGGCTCTCTTTCCTTAATCATGAACATTTTACCCTTTAAAAAAGTTTAAGTAGAAGCAGACCTATTTAGGAAAATAGATTAAATAACCACACAACAGTGTTTTTAAAGACAACTTTTGAAAAATGTGTTAAAGACAAAATAAATACAGTATGATTTTGTGCCCTTACCAGTAGAATCTCCCATTTCCTTTACCTGTTTACCCTCAGTTCCTCCCTGATGGCCATTATGAAGCCTAACTCAGTCAAAGCTTTTGCTTTACTGGATGTGTTCCCTGCATTTTGGTATGTCACCTGTATCTTTAGAATTGGTCTTTTCAGTTGTGTCATTCTAATAAAGTATATTCTCCTTTTTAGAGAGATCAAAGAAAGATTCTTTTAGGCTAGAGGGACCATATGTTATTCCTCTTCATACTCACCATATGTCTAATACTCAAAGTGTTTGATAAAGTCTCACTTAATGATTGAATGGGGAGAGCCCCGAGCCAGGTTATCACAAGTGCTGATAAATGTTAAACTGAAACAGAATGAGTGAGAAAAAATGCCCTTCCTCCATTTCCTCACTCTTCCGCAATGATTTCTTTTTTTTCTTGAAGAAAAGAACTCCAACTGTTTTCTTTCTGGTCCTCAACTTCTCTCCTCTCCACTTTATATTTTTCTAACCTGCCTGGGTGGCAAAATGCTTGTCTTTAACCTTTGTTTTCTTCTCTAAATTATCTCTTCCATCTGGCTTTCCATTGCCAAGTATTTTTTCAAAATAATTTTCTTAAAAATACACTTTTCTTTCCCCAAAGTATTTTAAACAAAACTTAAACGTGGCTGTTGAACAGATGTTTACTTCAATGTCATGATATCTAGAGCTAATTTTCGGGAAGCAATGCCTTGGTGAGAAAACTTAAGCCTGAAATATCTTTCAGTAATTGCAATTTTATAAAGAATAATTTTTGGAAAGTGCAAACATAGACTTGTTTATCGTGATGTCTGTGGATGTAAAAATAAAATTAATAGGCAAAATAACATGAATTAATTATCTTGCCTAAAATAAAAGATTATTTCCTTAGCATCAAGTGAAGAAAAACAAAAACAAAAACAAAGATGGGTTCTGAAGGCATCCATGCTCATTATAGCAGAAAAATAAAATATTTTACAAGTTAAGTTAATATTTGTTAATCTACAAGATGCATCCAAGGTTTAGATTCTGTGCTACTCTCCTGGGAACTTGTTCAGTAGCATATGTGTGAGCTAGAGATAGGAAGTGCTTTAAATGAACCCCTCCAGGTTCTCTGAAACAATTTCGGTTCAGCTCTACATCTTCTTATTAAACTCATGTGGGACTTGCAGGTGCTTGGACATGAAAGCTGCAAATTCCTGACATGGTTGTGACTCTCAGTGGTGGACTTTGCAAGAGAATGAAAAGGGTGAGTCCCCAGCTGTGTACATGTCAACTAGTGAACCTCAAAAATAGGGTCATTGATGAGAGAGAAAGACTTAATTTTTTATAGGCTAAAAAAAAAAAAAAAAAAAAAAAGGAGCACAAGGCAGAGAGTAGAGAGATGGCAAAATATGGAATAAGAAATAGGCTTACAGATGTGGGGGAGGATGGAAACCTGTACCTTGCTGGCCACTTAAATAGAAAAAGGAGAGAGCAATGAGCAACAGAAGATTCTTAATGATCTGAATATGGCCACATATGCCTGAGGCTGAGCCTATTTCAGGCCAATAATGAGCTTTTGGGCTTATGGAGTCATTTATTTGGCTCTGCAGTGTGGAGCCCAAAGGTGCTGTTCATTAGGAAGCAGGAACTTTACCTAAGGGTTGTTTGTGTTGGTCTTTCTTGCCAGAATGAATTGTTCATTAGTGTCGGAGAGAGATCCACCCTCTCTCTCTACAGATAAATGGTTTAAAATAAAAGCTGTTGATTGGGGTTGAGGTGAGGGAAGGGAAAGAAGTGTTCAGTAGAAACTGCTAAGCCCCTTTGATGATGGTTGAGGGGCAAACAAGCCTGCACAGTGTAAATAAATCTCAAATCACTGCCTGACTAACCTGGTTTTATCATTAAAATGGCAAATTAACTTGTCCCTGTATATGGTCCAGTTATTTGGGTTGACTTAATGATGTAGTTGGATCAACTGAGTGGTAATCCACTTGCTAATGCAAGCTATCAGCTGTAAGTCCCACTGTATAGTTACTGCACCTAACCATCACCATCAACCAGTCCAAGGATTTTCCTGCAGTGTGGAAACACCTAGAGGTGAGTAGGAAATGGAGGGTTCCAGAATTTGGAATGCCAAAGGCTTGGTGAATGTAGCAGCCATGCAGCAACTCCTTGCTTGTCTTACCTCGTGTGATAGTATTGAGACCTCTTGCTTTTTACTGGACAATTTGGGTTTAATAGTATTTTACAAGTGATTATTCCCTTTCATTGTAGACCTTTTGTCAGTAATGGCATGGTCATGTTAATATGTTTCTTTGTTTTTCTTTTTACTGAAATTCTCCAGAAAGTATTTCGGAGAGTTGAAAACATGTAGCCTAGAGACTATAGTAGAAAAACTGTAAAAATACAAATACAAATGAATTAACCAAAAATAAACTTTCTTTCCAGATGGAGATTTTGGTAGTCTGGAATGAAATGCACAAGGTTTATGTAACTGATTAGTGACGGGAAGGCTGGAAAACAAATCCTAAGCTACACGAAGGGTGCTGCTGGTGACACTGGTGATGCAGATTTGATAAACATTTTCCCAAAGGGTAGAAGCAACTGACTGCTGCAAATCAGAAAACCAACTTTGTCCTGGAGGTTCCTCTTAATTGAGGTGAATTACTATGTTGCCTTAATTACTGTGCTTTTCCCTAGTACTTCTGGCAAATATTCCATTGGCCTTGATTCCGGCACTATCCATGGAAATGTTGTAAAATTACCGATGACTGAAGGAGGGAGCAACACATTACAGACACCCTTAAAGACTGGATTCATTTTTGTGAAGGTCCACTGCTAATGATCTCCCAGCAAACTGAGCTGTGCAATTTAAGCAGAATACATCTTTTTTCACAATAGACTCATAGGATATGGAAGTATACAAATGCTTTCACAGCTCAAAGTGACAAATTAATAACCTGTAAATTAATTATAGGTGTCTTTTGTATCTTTCCCCCGATTGTTTAATGTTCCTTTCCTTTCTTATTCAAAAAGCTCCCTTTCCATCAATTCTGCCAGGACTGGGAATCTCAAAGCTTTCAGCTATTTCTAATCTTCAGTACTTGGAATCACTAAGCAGTGAGGACTGTCAACATAAAAATTCGTTGTACCCACCAGCTGCATTAACATTTTTTTTTTCTTCCAGCAGCATCTCCTGCTGCTGGTTTTCATGTTAATGTATTTCCAGTGTCTTGCTTCAAATGAAAAGTGTCCTGTTTCTCTCTGCCCTAGGTCCATATGAATCTTTTCCAATGAACAACTATTATCACTCTTGGAAAGTGTGAAATTTTGTGAACGTAACAGAGTAAATTATTATTTTTAAAAGTCAATTTAGCTACCCTCTGTCTGTTTCACTTGGCTTAAAAAGAATCAAATTACCAGTGCCAAGCTCAGCAGTTGGAACTGTCTACCTACAGAATCAGATTAAAGAAACGAGAAAATGATATGCATTTTCTCCAAAGCAAATGTTTGCCACTTGCTCTATAACTTCTAATGCCTTATAATTTAATAATATGATGAGCTATGAATCAGCAAAAGTTGCTTTATTATTTAACCTTGTTACTATTTCCAATCACATATTGCCTAGACTATGTCATGCCTTCCTGATATTGGCAGTATATAGCTTTCATTATAAAAGACAGTATTTAGATCATTTGAAGGTAGTGCAGACTGGAGATTCAAATGGATTTCTTTTCACCAGGGGCATTTTCTTGGAACAGTAATTTCTTGACTACTTCTTGTAGTCTCTGGATACCTGCCATTTATCGATTTCATAGCATGTTTCAAAAACTGACAGCTTAGTTGTGAATTACCAAGGAAACTTTATAAGAAATACACAACTGAGCAAACCAGGCTCTTCATCCATATGCATTATTTTAATACTTACCAACATAAAGGATGGAAGGAGGACATAATATATTAACACTTTTAAAAAATGGTAAACATAAATACAAAAAATTATGAGAATAGTTTTAAAATTCTCATATACCCAGTAACCAGTGTTTAAAATGATAAAACTGGGCAGGGTGCAGTGTCTCATGCCTGTAATCCCAGCCCTTTGGAAGGCTGAGGCAGGTGGATTTGAGACCAACCTGGCCAACATGGTGAAACCCTGTCTGTACTAAAAAGTACAAAAAATAAATAAATAAAATAAAATAAAAATTAGCCGGTGTGGTGGCAGGCGCTTGTCGAACCAGCTACTTGGGAGGTTGAGGCAGCAAATTGCTTGAACCCAGGAGGTGGAGGTTGGACTGAGCCGAGATCTCACCACTGCACTCCAGCCTGGACAACAGAGAGAGACTCTGTCTCAAACAAAACAAACAAACAAAATTATAAAACTGTCTTTGTCTTGCTTCTTTGCACTAAACATGCTTCTGAGATTTACATATGGAAACCAGTAGCTCCATCTTGTTCTTAATCACTGTGGTGTGTTCTTTTATTTTCCATAATGTATGTATAGATTTTCTTACTGTTTGATATTTAAGTTGTTTTTATTCCTATAGCCATTGTAAGCAAGGCTTCAAGAGACATTGTTGACAAGTCTCCTGATGTATATGTGCAAAGATTTTCCTGTAATATATATTTGAAATTGCAGCCATGGATCCTAGAGCAAACAGGTTTTTAACTTACTAGGTATTGCCAAGTTGTTCTCCAAAGTTTCTCTCATTTTGGAGGACAATTTTCTTTTGCAGCATCAGTGACTATTCCTTCACAATTCATCAGTTTATGATATTTTGATACTTGAAACAAATCTTGCCAAATGAAAAGTTATGCAATAATTTTGTTTTTAAAAAAAGGAATAAATTTTGTTTTCCAGATGCCTGTTAGATTGTGTACACTTTCATGAATGATTTGCCTTTGGACTGACATTTCTGTAAATTGCTTATCTAGATCTTATGTCCACTTTTCTACAAGGTAGCTTGAATATTTCTTATAAGCACATAGGACAATTTTCAAATTTGAGTACTAATCCTTTATTTTACTCATTATGAATATTATCTCCAACTTTTGCTTATTTGACTTTGTTCATTATTCCTTTTATGGGAAGCATGTTTACATTTTAATGCAGCTAGTGTTAATTATCTGTATTTTTTTGAGTTATGTATTCAGCTAGGAAATACATTCCTATCAGAGTTTAAAAAGAAATTTTATTAAACATTTATCTAATAATTATAAAGTTGTTTATTTCCTGTTTTGTTTTTTAATCCCTTAAAATTAATTTGGAGATATAATATGAAGTAGAAATTTAATTTAATTTTTTCTGTAAAGAAAATGAGTTGGGAGGCTGAGGCAGGCTGATCACAAGGTCAGAAGTTCAAGACCAGCCTGGCCAACATGGTGAAACCCCATCTCTACTAAAAATACAAAATTTAGCTGGGCATGGTGGTGCTTGCCTGTAGTCCCAGCTACTGTGGAGTCTGAGGCAGCAGAATCACTTGAACCCAGGAGGCGGAGGTTGCAGTGAGCCAAGATCTCACCACTGCACTCCAGCCTGGGCAACAGAGTGAGACTCAGTCTCAAAAAAAAAAAAGAAAAGGAAAAAGAAAAAAAGAAACCAGTTGAATGAATTGGCCTAACACCATCCTTCACGGATGTGTGATGCTGTGTTTGTCACATCCCAAATTCCGAGACATGCTTGGTCTTTCTGTGAGCTCTGAATTCTGTTGCATCAAGTCCTTCATCTGTTCCTCCATTAATATACACTGCTTTAAATCTGCAGCTCTTTTAACAGTTTTTATTCTCTGGTAGCGTAAGTCTCCAAACCTTGTTTGTTCTTTTAAACTGTCATGGCTGCTATTGGAACTATATTCTTCAATATGAATTCCAGTAACAGTTTTTTTAGTTCCATCAAAAATGTGTTTGATATTTTTATAAAATATGTAAATATATAGATTAATATGGAGGGAAGGATAGACATGATATTAAATATCTCTATTCATAAATAAGAAATATGTCCCTATTTAATCAAGGGTTCTTTAGGAGCTTTTAATTGTATTTTATACATTCTTCTGTTTTTGTTCATTTATTTATTACTAGGCTGCTTAAAATTTTTGATATTATTTAACTGTATCTTTTAAAAATATTTTAAACGACTTTTTAATGCTTTTATTAATTCCAGCAATCCTAATGAAAACTCTTATACATTTTAATTCTTTGTTTTAGTTATTTTTGGATTTTCTTTATAGAGAATTGTCTCTTTATCATGTTCATTTCTTTTTCTTTATTATTAGGTAGGAAAGAACTGCTAGTAAAATGTTGAGTAGAGGTGATACTAAGCATCCTTGTCTTATTCCTGACTTAATTAGAACTGCTTTTGAACTCCACCATTAAGTACTGTTTGATGTAGATAAAATTTACTAGGAAAAGAAAGCATATTCAATTAAATATTGAAAGCATATCAATTGAATATTGAATAGAGCAATTGCTTTTGCTATGACAGTTGAGATGATTATATGATTTCTATTTCCTGATGTGTTAATGTGGTGAATTACATTAATATATTGACATGTAATACCATTGTTGTATGTTTTGAATAGTTGAATGTATGCATTATGTATACTTGGATATTTTACCACAACATATTTTTGAACTTGGTTTTCTAATATTTTATTTATATTTTTCCATCTACATTCACAATAAGATTGGGCTGTAATTTTATTTTTGAACTGTCTGTAACAGATTTAAGCATCAAAGATATACTAGATACATATTCTGAAAAGCATGGGTCTCTCTCTTTTTCTCTTCTCTCAGATAGTTCAAATAAGACAGAATTCATGCATTCCTTAAAAGTTCACTGAGATGCCAATACAGTTTGAAACTGGTATTTTGTGCATTGTGTGTGTAGAAAAAGTATTACTACATGAAAAGTAACCATTTACTACCAATTCAATTCTTCTAATGGTATTATTTGTCTAACCATTTCATGTTTATCTATTCTATAATATAGTTAATGATTTTGTGTAAAATTTTACAGTTACCTCCGTTTGCAAATTTATTGGCATACATTTTTTCATAGAATTCTCTTATGAGTCTTTCAACTTCTACTATATTTGAAATCATGGCACCTATGATAATCATTGATACTGCTTCTCTGTGCCTTCTCTCTTGCTGTCTATGACTGAAGCCCACCATTAGCCTTGTTGGCTGTCATTTTCGTTATTATGTCATTCTTCAGTGGAATGTCCTTTCCCCTCCATGTGTTGATGTGTCTCCTCTCTTGTCCATTTCAAAATATGAGAAGTCCTGATAGGCACTTATGGCTTATGAGATTTAAAACAATATTTTTTCCCTAGAGATATTTATAGTTCAGATGAAACAGAGAAGGATGGTTTAGAGAAGGATGGTAATAGAAGTTCCAGCCCAGAAAGTAGTGGGAATTTGTGGGTTCAGAAACATCTTCACAACTTCCTTAAATCATGTTATATAAATGATTGCCTCTGACCAAAGGTCACCTCTACCATTAATAACAATCAAACTTAGTAACATGTGTGTCTATTTTGCTGGTATGGTTTGAGAATATTGTTCAGAAGTATGACAAATACATTAAAATAATTATTTGGGAATTTCTTACATTTAGAATCATTCTATCTGCTTCCATTTTTGAGCTTTATATCATAAGCTTAAAATACAGTAAAAAAAAGTGAGAAGGATTTATTTTAAAACTTCATTGTATATCTTCTAAGCAATCAAGTAAGTAATAAGAATACATATATATGAAATTATTTGATGAGATCATATGCCAGAGAGTCTTACCAGAGAGTTTTCAATTTTGTTGAGTTTCTCACTGCCATGAGAAAATGACAAGAGATTTCAACCATTCTCCCAGAAAAACGTTTGCATAAAATTTGGAGGTACAATGATCCTAAAGCCCAAATTTGAATTCAGGTGATAACCTGTGATTCCGGACCATCCAATTTGTTTTAGCATATGGGTAAAACTAATCCTGAACAATCCCAGAAATAGAACCGTTAACATATTTTAATGTGATAATATCTTGTTCTTAACAAGTTTTCTGAAATCAGATGTGTGAGGTCAGTGATATCAGTTTTAATTCAGGACCATTAAGCAAAAACAAACAAAAATAGCAGATGCCTTTTTTATGCAAAACATAAAATTTCTGATTTATATTGGAAAGATATTCTTTCTTCCCAGGTTTCCTTACCCTCCTGTCCTCACATACGTTCTTTTGCTACTTACTTGAATTAGATGACATTCACCCCCAAGGATCAGATCTAATATTCTGCAAGATTTTTTTTTCTAAATCTCTTTTGCACTATTAGATTTTTGCAATTTTAGAGTAAAATAAACCTCAGGGACATAAGGCCCCCTGAGAAATAAAATTTAAATCTATTTCTGGTTACTATTTTGTGACTCCCAACTTAAACATATTCTCTTTCTTCATTTTTTGTCTCTCTCTAGCACACAAAAGCCCAAATTGGCATATACTTATTTTTTGAAGTTAATGGGGTGAGGTATATATTAGATTTTTTTTAAGCATTTGGGAAGAGTTTCTGGAAAATTCTTAAGATATTAAGATAGTTCATGAGTGTTGAAAATCACTATTTTTATATGTTATATATTCGTATTAAACCAACTCTTCTGGAACATTGCTTGGGTAAATTAATGTCATTTTGCACTCTTTTAATGCTTTCAGAATTCTATGGCATTTCACAAAATTGGGATAACTCATTTCTATGTAGCAGATAATTTATTTTACCAATTAAAAGGGGTCTATGGGGTCAAAAGTGATGTTCCCTATAATCTAAATAAATGATTTGGCTTTTTACAAATAACATTCATTAAAACCTCTATCGGATATGGAAAAACAAAATGTAAAGTTTCCAAACAGAACTTCATCTTACTTAGAAAATAATGGAACATTAACATGATTATTCATGAGACTTATTCTTGAAGGATATTCTAATTAAAGGATATACTAGAGTTCATGAGTTTCAATTTGGAAGGAAAGAAGCTCTACTTTTCATATAAATATCTTGATACTCATTAGGAATAATCATTGAAATGATTTTCTAAAATGAGGGATTATGTTATAGTTAATGAAGCTTGTATTCAACAGTGCATATTAAGAAAAGCCAAATTTCCTCACTTACAAAATTTCCCAGGATGTTGAAAGATGGAGCGTTGCTCTCACTACTGTGCTTGTGTACTGAGAAGCAGAGCCTGGCTTTATCTGTACCCACTGCATAATGTGGAGGATTTATGTAAATGATACTAGTGCAGATGCTAGGAGACTGTGGACAATTCTTTTCAGGGGATCTCAATAAAATGACACT
This sequence comes from Macaca thibetana thibetana, assembly GCF_024542745.1. Taxonomy (NCBI): domain Eukaryota; kingdom Metazoa; phylum Chordata; class Mammalia; order Primates; family Cercopithecidae; genus Macaca; species Macaca thibetana. The sequence continues at coordinate 21,862,016 of NC_065589.1, read as the reverse complement.
GAGCTAAATCCTTGAATTCGATAAAGCAATCAGCTGGGCAAGGCTGTGGTTCATTCTCTTAGGTACATATAATATACTTTAATAATGCCATAAATCAATTTAGTTTTTCTGTTTTTATGAAATGTGTGTGTGTGCGTGTGCATGTGTGTGTCCTCTCTTATAGTTTTTGCACTCATGGCTGACCTTCTCAACTGAAGAATGAAAGCCTGTTGTCTGTTGCAGTGATGCTCACAGGCTGCATAATCAAACTTGTAAGTTCTGCAAACAGTTCTGCTGCTGACTACCTATGTGATATTGGACATGTTTCTCTAAATTCCCAATTTCTTCATATGTACAAAGGTGGCCTACTCTATTTGAGCTACTATAACAAAATAACAGGAAACAGGGCAAAGTGGGTAGCTTTATTTCTCACAGTTCTGGAGGCTGGGAAGTCCAAGATCCAGGCATCAATAGGTTTGGTGTCTGGTGAGGGCCCCCTTTTTGATTCATAGATGCAGCTTCTAACTTCATCTTCACATGGTGGAAAGGGCAAAGCAACCCCCTGAAGCCTCTTTTATAAGGGTACTAATCATATTCATGAGGGCAAAAGGGTAGGGTGACCAACAATCTCAGTTCCTCCGGAATTGAGGGATTTTCCTAAACATACTAACACCAAGAAAATCCCAGGCAAACTGGGAGGACCTGGTCACCCTCACAAAGGGGAAAGTAAAGGTATCTACAACAAGTGGTGTGCCGGAACCAGCTTCTACTAGCTAGGAGACCCAATTGTTAAATAGTCAGGAATTATGTGGGCCAACTTTAATATACTCAGAAATTTTGTGAGCTATTGGTAGCTTTAAATTATCTATGCTAGGAATGTTTACACCATAGCAATAAGCAGATGCTACAAATTAGAGTGTTTTTCTTTTCTCCTCAGAGAGCCAGTTAACTAGCATGTCACTGCCTATCACCCAACAAGGCTGATGAAATTACCATTGAAATAATCCATGTAAAATGCTCAGTGGAGTGCATGATACAAGGTAAGTGTTAATTCAGTGTTGTTGATTAGTAATGTAGTATTATCCCTATTAATTATGCCTTAGCTGTCAGTAAATACCTGTTAAATGGAACTGAACTGTGCCTGAAGTCATTCTCTATAACTTATTTCAATGAATTAAAAAAGTGTTCAGAAGATAGACTAAGTTTATCTTCTAGGTCTCCAAACTGGTGGTTTTCTCCTCCCTCTTCACTTTCTCTACATTTCCTCTCTGTGAACCTAAAAAGGCCCTTGTCCCTCAGTCTGGCTGGGCCAAGTGTCTCTAGCCCCAGGAGTGTGTAAGAATTATGCATTGCTGCTGTGCATGGGTTGAAGCACGTAGGATTATGTTAATTAGGTCTCTTCCAAGAGGACACAGTGAAGGTGGCTCCTCTGTGGTGACTGACACCACCACCACTTGACTTGCCCTTGCCCACTGACCAAATCTTCCCCTGTTTCTCTGACATCCTAAACTGCTAAAAGTTCCTATTTTTAGTCTTTGAATTATAGAGTTTCAGACACGTCTTTCAGTGCATGTCTGTTACGTACTTGGAAAGGTAACATACATATTAGATCATCAACAAAGTGCAAATTAGGTTATCAAGTTAACTCTTGCAAAGATCCTTGCTTTAAAGAAATTGACCCAGGAAGGAGGCCAGATGAAGTCCGGAAACTGGAATGTTACAGGAGAGGGCAGGCCTCAGGGGAAAGGTTATAGACATTCAGTAGGCAGCACTGGAAAACTCAAGTTCTTGGGATGAAGGAGTGGATTAAAGGTGTGGAGGGCAGAGCTGGTGCATGAATAAAGCCAAGATAAATAAAGACACATATGCATCTACAATTCTTGATTTTAGGGAAGCGACCCTCTGAATGTCCAGATTATACAAAGAAGTTGGAGTGAAGAGAGGTAAAATGATTTTAAGCCTCATCATAGCTTTGTCAGGCCAAGCCTAGATCTTAAAGCATAAAAATGTATGACTAAGAGTAAATATGTCTAAGTAATTTAACCTCTGGTTTATTAGGAATCCTAAGTTATGAAAATGAAGACACTGCCTGGACTGATACAAGACAAATGCATCCTAATCCCAATGTATTAATCATCATTTAAAGGCTTTGTCCCCTCTCTGGCTCTGTCCAGCCAAAGTCAGCAGGCATTCCCTCCTAGGGAGGAACAGATCAATCCCTTAGGATGTTGATTTGTGCTGAAGAGCCCTACTGTTCTCCCAGCAAGTTATTTCAAGGAGAAGCAGTGTGTGAGCCAGTCAGTTCCTTCTCAGTGTTGAGGGATTTCCAGCTGATCGCTCTGATTGCTCTCATAGAGATAATGTAGCATCATAAAAGGGGAGTTTCTGTAGCAGCTTACTTGCAATCAATGGCTGCCTGTGGTGTTCCAGCATTCCCTGATGTGAATGCTAGTTTCAGTCTTCTGCACAGTTTAAGAGAGAAAGGGAAGGGATGGCTAAGGGGTACAGGTGAATTTCTGTCCAGACCTAGATCTTCAAAAGTGCTGGCATAGTAAGAGGGACCAACTGGAAATAGCAGCCACCAAGGCATTCCCAATACATGGACATGCATTAGACACCCAGCCCTTGTTTTTTTTTTTTTGTTTTTGTTTTTTTTAATTCAATCTCTCTATTGAATGATGTGCTCTTTCCTGTATCTGTTTTTATTCTTGCTCTCTCTTCAATGGTCCCTTGGCTTTTAAAACTATTGACTGAAAGCTTTTTTCCTTTCCTCAAGTCAATTCACTTCAGAAAGTATCTACCCCCATGTACCCAGCAACACACTTCATCCACACCATGAAGCAAACAGAAAGAGACCTAAAGCTTGGTCTATGTGCTTCTGCCACTCATGTCCGAGGCGAGTATCCACTGCACATTTTTTAAAGAAGTGAAAGATTGAATAGTTACAACATCATACATGATGTTAGGAAACAGAATTTATTGTGGATAAAGAAGAATCGAAGCAAATGTTCTAGACCTTTTTGGGAATGCTGCTAATTATAAAATAAAAGATAATGCAAAGAAAAGAACAAAATTTTAGTCAAAGAAAACTAGAGCATTGAAAGCACAGGGTTTGGAATAAATAGCATGTGGTGTTGGGGTGTTTGTGTGTGTGTTGTTTGTTCTTTCATGCAACAAATATATCCCGAGCTGCTACGTGTGCTGGCATTGTTCTAGGGAGCTAGGATGCAGCCTTGAAAGGAACAGTCATTGGTCCCCTGCAGTTCATTTTCTAGTAGGGCCAATAAGTAAATGAATGATTTTTTCAAATATTAGAGATTAGTACAAGTAAGACAATAATACAGGATAAAGTGACAGAAAGTGTCTGGGGCGGGGAGGATGCTTGGAGTTAGGATGACTAGGGAAGGCTTTTCTTAGTTGATGGCAATAAAGAGAAAACAAGACATGTGGAGTGGAGGCAGAGCTTCACAGACAGAGGGACCAAGTCAAGGCTTCAAAAAGGCAACATTTTGGCAGGCTAGAGGCAACCCTGATTCTACATTAGAATTACCTGCAGAGTTTCTACAACTATATCCCTAATTGGATCCACTCCCAGAGAAATTGAGTTAATTGTTTTTGAGTGGTGCCCAGAGATGAGTATTTTAAACACCTCCTCAGGAGATTCAGATGTCAAGGAAAGCTGAGAACTGCTGGGATGGAGCACAGTGATTCTCAAACTCAGGAATCAAAATCGTTAGGGAGGCTTATCACATCGAGATAGCTTAGCCCCGTCCCTAGAGTTTCTGATTCAGTAAGTCTGGGGTGGGACCCAAGGATTTGTAGTTTCAACAAGTTTCCAGCTGGTCTGGGAACCTCACTTGAAAACCAGTGGGTTGGAGAACAGAAACAGGAGCCAGTATTGAAAGAGGATGTGAGTGATGTGGAGGAAAATAGAAGGAAGTTGGAACTTCTGTCCTGTAAGAGAGAAAATACAGAGCACAGCTAAAATCATAGAAATGATGAGGGCAGGGGCAAAACTGGATCATTCTGGACAACCAAGGAGAAGATATACAAAGCAAAGTCCGACACATATGGCAGGACAGAGCAGAAACCAGAGGAACTGTTCTGGATGAGCTGGGTAAGACATGAATGTGGAAAGGTAGACACACACACAGAGAAGACAAGCACAGAAATGGCTGGGGAAAGAGGAACAACTGGAAGGACTATCTGGAGTTTGAGAGAATGGCCAAAAGTAGAGTCATCAGCACTTATAGATGGAGTTGCAGCAACAGAACTAGATTTGATCCTGTAGGGTGCGTTTAGGTAGGTAAGTGAAGCTAGAAGCAAAGGCAGACTGGAAATGAGAGAAAAGTTGAGGAGGTAGAGGGAAATCAGATACAAATCCTTGAAACCGCTATGGGTCTGCTAACTCATTCAGGGAGCAGGCTGGTAATGGAAGTCAGTGAAGGGGGTCAGTTGTAAGCACCTGGAACAAGCATGCTCGGTCTAAATAGAGAGAAGAGACAGTTCCAGGTGATTGTGGTCATTCAGGATTAAAAGTCTTACTGCCCTGCTAAAGGTGCCAACGTATGCAGCTCTTGAAAATGGGCTTCAATTTGTCTTTAAGACTTCATGCATGCCAAATCTGTGTATACCAAATCAGCTGGGTTTGTGGGCTAGTTTGCTACCTTTGGACTACTTAGTATCTATGATCCTTTATATCTCTCAGTTTTCATCATGTGAGTAAAGGATTAGCGAGATGTCACCCAGGTGTATTGTCCAGCATTTAAAAAAAAAATAGAGACGACAGTTGCCTAAATAGAGAAAGCGAGTTGCCTTACGTAAGCATAATGGGAGTCAAGAATAGTCACTAACAGGCCGCCTTGATCAAAGCATAGAACTAAGCCCAAAGAAGGTCCACTTTATATCACACTCATGGGTCTGTTTTCAGTTTGGAGCATGAACTATAAAACATAGCAAGTTTGACCACTTGTATGTCTTTTCTTTGAAGAAGTGTCTGTTCATGTCTTTTGTCCACTTTTTCATGGAGTTGTTTATTCTTGTCAAATTCCTTACAGATTCTAGATATTAGACCTTTGTCAGATGTATCATTTGCAAATATTTTCTCCCATCCTCTAGAATGTTTATTCTGTTGATAGCTCCTTTTGCTGTGCAGAAGTTATTTAATTAGGTTCCACTTGCCAATTTTTGTTTTTGTTGTAATTGCTTTTGAGGACTTAGTTATAAATTCTTTCCCAAGGCTGATAATCCAGAATGATGTTTCCTATGTTAGTAATAATCAGAAAAATGCAAACTGAAACCACAATGAGATACCATTTTACACCAGTCAGAATGGCTATTATTTAAAAAGTCAAATAACAACAGATGCTGGTGAGGTTGTGGAGAAAAAGGAATGCTTATACACTGTTGATGGGAATGTAAATTAGTTCAGCAACTATGGAAAGTAGTTTGGAGATTTCTCAAAGAACTTTAAAAAGAACTACCATTCAACCCAGGAATCTCATTACTGGGTATATATTTAAAAGAAAATGAAACATTTTACCAAAAGACACATGCACTCATATGTTCATTGTAGCAGTTAGCAGAGACATGGAATCAGCCTCGGTGCCATCAGTAGTAGACTGGATTAAAAACTGTCATATACACTATGGAATATATGCAGCCATAAAAAAGAACAAAATCATGTTTTTTGCAGCAAACTGGATGCATCTGGAGGCCATTATCTTAAACAAATTGACCCAGGAATAGAAAACCAAATACCACATGTTTTCACTTATAAGTGTGAGCTAAACATTGGGTACTCTTGGATATAATGATGGCAAGAATGACACTGGGGACTACTAGAATGGGAAGGGAGGGAGAGAGCAAGGATGAAAAAACTATTGGGTACTATGCTCACTACCTGGCTGACAGGTTGTTATATCCCAAACCTCAGCATCACACAATATACCTTTGTAACAAACTTGCACATGCACCCCCTTTATTCTAAAGTAAAAGTTAAAATTATATTAAACAAATGATAAGGATACACTAGTGGGCACTCAGAGAAAATTGGCCAGGAATGTGAGGCTCTTCTTTTTCCAAGTCTAAAGAGAAATTGTTGAATTACTTGGCTATCATTCAACAATGAGTCAGTGGAACTGTTTTCACGTTTCGAAAGAATGTCTTTAGAAAGAGGAATTTAATTTATTCCAACCAGCACAAATGGACTTTGTGATAGAATTTCCCCCCATTTAATGTACATCTTTCCATTGTCGGAACCATCTGTGTGGGAGTGAACTGCCCAGGGAGCAGGAGCTTCCCATCTCTGGAAGGAACCACGCACAAAATGTACAACCCCCAGAATCAGTGTTGAAGGGACTCAAACATGGAGTGGAGCTTTGTAAGATGACCATTTATGAGCCTGTAATCTGTGTTTTTATTATTCTATGTTTCCTCACAAATGAACAAAGTTTTGAAGAACTTTTGTGAAGTCAACCAAAGTATGTGCCCCAACGATCCTGTAGCTATGGTTTGTCACCATCACTTCCCTGGCTAAATCAGTAAGCCACAAGGCATGAGTGACTGCAATTTTGGGCCATGTTCAATCTGAACACACTCCCGAATTCTTTAACACGTTAGAAACATCAAAGGATAGGAAGCAGGAGAGGCAATCAGATGCAGTGCTTGGGAATCAAGTTGCAATCCTTTTACTACTTCTAAGGAGCATTTATTAAACCCCTGCTAGGTACCGTTTCTATGCTAAGCTTTTCCTTAATTTATTTCATTTTGTCTTTTTAACACCCCTATGTGGTTGCTACACTCTCAGTACCTATTTAACACTTGAGGGAAGTTAGGGCCCCAAGTCAGAGCCAGCCAATGAACCCAGGTCTCTCTAAGATCCATACAACCTTGGACAAGTCATTTAGTCCCTGGAAAAATTCATTTTGACATTTTTTAAATGAATATACTCTTTTTAGCTTGGAAGTCTGTAGTTTCAAGTGAGCTCCTCCATGTGAACTTTCCGTAAATTTTAACATGCAGATATGACTAAAAATATGTGAATCCATGAAAGAGAACCTCAGTGTGTTTTTCTATTGCTACATAGGTAGAAGAGGTAGAAGATGATGTCTTGTGATTATAGGCTTTTTGAGTTAGGAGTGATTTAAAACCTTTTATAATTCGATGCTATGACCTGGAAGTAATGAAGAAAAGAATTAAAAAGACAAACTGCTACGTAGGCAGATCTCAGTATTTAAAAATCAAGCCAATAATGGGATAAGCAATTGTCTCTATGTGAGACCTGGCAATTTAAATGCTAAAAGTAGAAAAGCTGGAAAATAATATTTACATTTTAATGCAATATTCAACTAAATGGCTCCTAATCTTTAAAATATTTGAGAAACCTGATTTTCTAAAATATAAAAATACAAATTATATTGTTTTTCTTTGAACAGGAGTGGTTGTGTACTAGTAGTGACAGTGCACTAGGTACAATTCATCTTAATTAAAATCAGCCAATTCTTCCTTGATCTTTATTGAGTGTGTGTGTTTCATTTAAATGAAGTCATAATCTCTTCTTCAGATGCACATACCCTTTCACCAAGCTCCTTGGAAAATGAGCTCCCATGTTATTGTATTTATGTATAAACAGAACAGTTATTCAGAAAAAGTATTTGAGAGTCCACCTATCTAGCTGACAATGGTAAGTTCAATTTGTGGGTTTTTATTAATCTTCTTGTACTCATGCTTTGAAAAATATCTTCATGATTAGAAACCATTTGTGTATATATTATTAACATATTTGACACTACATTAGGTAGACTATGTTTGTATCACATTTCCTTCTGAGAATTCTTTCTTCTGAGAAGAGTAGCTGGTTCCTTTTGCTGCTTAGTAAAGACGAAGGTTATTTTTCTCCATCTTAAATGTTTGCCTTCTATCAGGCCTATCCTTGGGTTAGTTCTGGCCCTATTCCCTCCTTAAAGCCTGAATCGAATATTGGAGTTTGGTTTCTTTCCTATCTCTACAGTAATTACTGTCGACAGTACCTGCTAAAACACTTACAAGACAGCAGGGCTCAATTGTTTTTCCCCTCAGCAGAATACATTAGTGAAAGAGAATCCTTAAATGGATGCCTAATATGTAAAATAGGGAAGAGCTTAGCAGGGCCTTTCTGTTGGAATCCATTAGGCCTGAGTTAGGAACCTCTAGTGAATTCTTATAATTTTATGTTGCCTTGACATCTATTTATTTATTTTCCTTCCTTCCTTCCTTCCTTCCTTCCTTCCTTCCTTCCTTCCTTCCTTCCTTCCTTCCTCTCTCCTTTTTTTTTTTTTTTGTTTTTTTTTGTTTTTTGAGATGGAGTCTCACTCTGTCTCCCAGACTGGAGTGCAGTGGCATGATCTCTGCTCACTGCAACATCCACCTCCCAGGTTCAAGCGATTCTCCTACCTAAGCCTCCAGAGTAGCTGGGATTACAGACACCCAGCTAATTTTTCTATTTTTTGTAGAGATGGGGTTTCACTACCTTGGCCAGGCTGGTCTTGAACTCCTGACCTCGTGATCCACCCACCTCAGCCTCCCAAAGTGCTGGGACATCTATTTTCAATACAAGTTTAGTTTTTTCATGCCATAAGCAGGGCTCAGTCACCCTTCACAGTTTCCAGTTCTACACTACACCCAGATGGCTCAAGTCTTGGTCAGAGATAAAAACTTAAAGGCATCTCTTTCATCTTGCTTCCCAGAAACTTCCTTTAAAGGGACCATTCAGGTGTTTATTTTTAAATTGGTGCAAAAAAAAAAAAGAAAAAAAGAAAAATAACACAATTACTTTTGCACCAACCTAATCTTTGCCCATGAACTTAAAGTGATATGCATCCTATTCCTTATATACACTGCTTGTTGCCTCAATCTGTGCACTCTCTCTCTCTCTCTCTCTCTCTGACTCTTCATTCCTGCATCACGTGACTGGGACTGTCCTTATTGCCAGAGCAATGGTCAGGCAATTGCACACGGGTCACACAAGAGCTACAAGGGCATCTTCCAGTATAAACAAGTTTCCCTTGTGAGGGACCCCCTTCCATGGGTTGAAAAATGAGGCATTAGGCTGTCCATCAGGTCCAAAAGTATTCCGTGAAAGGCATACTTCCGCACTCATGTCCAGGTCCCTTGCTTTTCTGTTAGGGGAGGGTTGCTGGCCACCTCCGTTTAGCTGGGGGCTCTCAAAACAGAACCCCTTCTGTATCTGACCAGCTGAGGCCCTCATCAGAACTCCTAAGATTCCACAGAGAATAATTTGAAAACCACTAGAAAAAAAGTGACGAATTCCAGTTTCCACAGAGGCAAGGCAGATAATATAAAGGAAGGAAATGTACTGGCGGGATCTGAGCTACACGAGGGGTGCATGCTCAGTCTAAAGGGACTGCTACATCTCACACTAATGTCAAGTAGAAACTAAAGGCCCAGTCTTTCTAGATCATTCTTCAAGCGAAGACAGATTTCCAGATTGCCTTTAATATGATTTTCTCAACTTATGAATATTGGCAATACATTTATTTTTATTTTTATAAAATTATGGATAGGCAAAGTACAACACATCTGCTGGCCAAATCTAGCCTGCAAACTCCCAGATAATGACCTCTGAATCTTTAAATGTAGACCTGAGTAAAGTAAAGGTCATGCTTGTTATATTTGTTACTTTATCTTCAGTGCCAAGTATAATCCCTGGTGCAGAGCAGGTGTCCAAATTTGTTGAATGAAAGAAAAAGTGATGAATGGTTAGATTGTCTCGACCACTGTCATAATGTTTCCAGTAATTTCATTGTTTTCTGACTTAAGTAAAGGCAATGTGGTATGATAGAAGGAGCACCTGGTAAGAAGAGAGAAGATGTGGTTCACAGTATAAATCTGTCTACTCTTATTTTACTTGAGTCTTAGTTTGCTTATCTACAAAATGAAGCTGAGATTAGATGACTGTATTGTTTTTTTCAACCAATACTTCAAGGAGCTTTTAAAACTTTGGTAAGAGATGACTCAAGTGGCTTCTGAAGGGATGAGATGAATGCCTGATAAGGAGAGAGTCTTTGGGATTTAGGGATTTAGATGGTTACATTTGCTTTTTGGTAAATGATAGCAGTATAAACATAATTATTTTTCTACTTCTTTCCAGAACCTTGCAGAAATGACAAGACAGGTTTGATTTTTTGACTTTGTAATATAAGGCATAAGAGAACAGACCAAGAGACAGGCCAAGAGAACGAAGAACAATACAAGAGCAAAAAGAAATGAGAAACTGGGGACTTAGCAAACTCAAGAAGATTTGATTCTAAGTCAGCCTGCTGCTTTTTACACCAAGTCAAGTCTTGTAGGACTCTTTGATCCTTTGGACTATGTTCATGTATAACCTTTTAAAATGTATTTTAAAAGGATACATTTGAGCAGAAAGTTCTAATGCTAAGAATATTGTAAACCACTTGAATAGAAAGTCCTCCAGGATTTACTATTCTATGATTATATCCAGCACAGTAGGCTGCATTGTACGGAATCGTGGATTTTGTACATTCCTCTAAGTCCTAACACAACACATGTTAGGTGGGCATACAGCTTGAGGTTCATAAAAGCTTCTTGTCAAGACTACGTTTTTCTGGCATCTTTACTCACAAAAATCAGAAGGAGAGGCCAGGCGCAGTGGCTCACACCTGTAATCCCAGCACTTTGGGAGGCCAAGGTGGGCAGATCACGAGGTCTAGAGACGGAGACCATCCTGGCCAAAATGGTGAAACCCCATCTCTACTAAAAATACAAAAATTATCTGGGTGTGGTGGCACCTGCCTGCAGTCCCAGCTACTTGGGAAGCTGAGGCAGGAGGATCGCTTGAACCTGGGAGGTGGAGGTTGCAGTGAGCCGAGATCACGCCATTGCACTCCAGTCCGACAGAGCAAGACTCTGTCTCAAAAAAAAAATCAGAAGGAGAGTCGGAGGAAGGACACATGGCACCCTCTCTGGTAATGAATTCTGTGAAATTCCATGCTTTTAAAGTTCATTGTCACATCTGTCATTTATGAAACCTCTGTAAAAATCCAGGATCCAAGTCACTTGTTTTAGAAATTCATTAATTGGCCTTTCAGAGCCAAGACAACAAGTATGGCCAAAGAATCATTTCTGATGAGATCAGCAATAGCAAAACTGAAGCAATCTCATTTTAGAAAATATCTAAATGGGTTTCACTCATCAGTGTGTTTCAGATTCTTTCATGGCTTCAAATATAATGGACAGAGCTGGGTTTCCTTGAGATAGCATTTCAGTGAAACACTTTTTAATTCATTTTACACAGCTCTTATTAGATTTGTAAGAGGATACACACTGAATAAGCACTCCATGGTCACTTGAGAGGAGAGTAGTTACGTGACTCATTTAACAGGCAATTACCTGTTTAAAAAGAGACAAATATCCTATGTCTGACAGCGGCTATGACTGCATGACATGAACCAAATGTTTGAGACTATTGAAAACTCCTACAATGAAGCGGATTCTGTGCTCCTATACAGAATTCATTGGCCTTCAACTAATAAAATATAGATGTTTGATGGAACTGTTAAGAATCTCACCATCTTAATCATGGTAATGGTTACACAGAGCTACACATGTGTGATAAAAATGCATAAAAATACACACACATGAGAATGCATGTAAAACTAGTAAAATCTGAATAAGGTTGGTGAATTGTGTCAATGTCAGTGTTCTGGTTGTGATATTATACTGCAATGTTAAAAGAGTTTACCATTAGCGGAAAGTGGGTGAGGAGTATACAGTATCTCTCTATATTATATCTTACACTGCATGTGAATCTACAATTATCTCAAGATAAAAATTCACAAAACCCAGCAGTTTTTGATGGCATCTATTGATGTGGTATCATCCACTCTACCAGATGGCTTACTGTCATCATCCCACTTATATGTACTGTGAGATAAGGGTGTGGCTCTTACTTCTGGGCAGGTGGGCTTCACATGAAGAGCGACTTCTAAAAGTTCTCTTGTGTTTCAGAATATCATTGCTGATGCTAGAATTGAGGTTAAGATGTAATTCTTTTTTCTCCCTCTTCTCATGCATGCTTTGGAATTTGGGATCAAGAGAGTTGGCACCCTGTCTTTGTTTTCTATACTATATATGCTGATGGTTTTGTTTAGCTCCGGATCAGTTTGATAGAGATATTGGAGATGGTCACCTGACAGACAGGTTATTGGATTCTTCTGAGAGCCTATTTGTGAATTGCATTAATGGTTTCTTTCTGTGCCCTTTGCCATGTAACTTTGTAGATATCCATCTATGAATAGGGCTTTAGTTTTACCCCTTGACTCTGGGCTTGGCCTTGTGCTTGTTTGGGGCAATGTTAGCAGACGTGAGCAAGCAGAGACTTGAAAATCATTTGTGCGGTTGAGCTTTCCCTTTTGGACTTAGAACATCACCAGGACAAGAACGTGCCTGGACTAGCCCATCCTTTAGCAGGAGGACGATGAAAGAAATGTGGAGCAGAGCTGCCCAATTAAACTGCACCAGCAAAATTCAGGCTGAAGCACAGTCCCTGTGCTTGCTGAGGGGACCCATAGACCTATAATAAGCCCAGTCCAGAGTAGCTGCCCCACGGACACATGAATTCTAATTGCTGATTGTTGTTTGAAACCATAGGGTTTTGAGGTGATTTTATATGCAGCAGTAGTTAGTAATCGTAATTCTGAAGGATGGCCTTTTGGATTTCAGGTAGGTGACAGGGATCTGAAAGATTGAAATAGAAGGGCAGTGTGTGTGGTGCGGGGCATCTGTTAATTCTTCACACATGTAGGAACTAGAATACCAAATGGCAACTGAGTTACAGAAAATGGGCAGCTACCCATTATTACAGTGTAGGAGATAAGGGTCTCTTTAGGTCATGAAGTTAAACTGATGCTCAGATACCTGAGCTTTTTAATTAAGTTCATTTGAATAAAGACCAAGTGGGGTTGAACCAGCAACAGTGAATTAAGTGACTTTAGCTATTAGGTCTACAGAAAAAGAAATCAAGCAGTAGGTTGAGGTTAGGTCTAGATCAGGAGGTGGAATTTTTTCTGTGAAGGTCCAGATAGCAAATATTTTACACTTTGTGGGCTCTACGCTCTCTATCACAACTTTTCAATATGCCTATTGTTGCACAAAAGCAGCCATTGCTAACATGCAAATAAATGTAAGTGACTGCCTTCAATAAAATTTTATTTACAAAAACAGAGGGTCTGGAATTGGCCCACAGGTTATAGTTTACTCACTTCTCATCTAGATTCTTGTAATAATATTATGTCTGGAATTGGTGGGTTCTTGGTCTCACTGACTTCAAGAATGAAGCCGCGGACCCTCGTGGTGAGTGTTACAGTTCTTAAAGACGGTGTGTCCTGAATTTCTTCCTTCTGGTAGGTTCGTGGTCTCACTGGCCTCAGTAGTGAAGCTGCAGACCTTCACAGTGAGTGTTACAGCTCTTAAAGGCAGCGCGTCTGGAGTTGTTCATTCTTCCTGGTGGGTTCGTGGTCTCACTGGCTTCAGGAGTGAAGCTGCAGACCTTCATGGTGAGTGTTGCAGCTCATAAAGGCGGCACATCTGGAGTTGTTCATTCTTCCCGGTGGGTTTGTGGTCTCGCTGGCTCCAGGAGTGATGCTGCAGAGCTTCGCATTGAGTGTTACAGCTCACAAAGGCAGCGTGGACCTGAAGAGTGAGCAGCAGCAAGATTTATTGCAAAGAGCAAAAGAACAAACCCTCCAGGCTGTGGAAGGTGACCGAAGCTGGTTGCCACTGCTGGCTTGGTCAGCCTGCTTTTATTCCCTTATCTGACCCCTCCCACATCCTGTTGATTGGTCCATTTTACAGAGAGCTGATTGGTCCATTTTGACAGAGTGCTGACTGGTGCGTTTCTAATCCTTGAGCTAGACACAGAGTGCCAGACAGAAAAGTTCTCCAAGTCCCCACTAGGTTAACTTGATACAAAGTACCAATTGGTGTATTTACAAACCTTGAGCTAGACACAGAGTACTGATTGGTATATTTACAAACCCTGAGCTAGACACAGAGTGCTGATTGGTGTATTTACAATCGGGGAGGTAGGGGAGGCGGGGGCTCCCACATAGCGGGCTGCAGGTCCTGAGCCCTGTCCTGCGGGGAGGCAGCTGAGGCCTGGCAAGAATTTGAGAGCGGTGCATGCGGGCCGGCAGTGCTGGGGGACCCTGCACAACCTCCGCAGCTGCTGGCCCAGGTGCTAAGCCTGTCACTGCCCCGGGCGGGGGTGGGGAGTTTGGGGGGACCCGGCTGGTGCCAGGGCAGGCACCCACTGGAACTCATGCTGGCGTAGCCCCAGTTCCCACCCATGCCTCTCCCTCTACACCTCCCCAGCAAGCAGAGAGAGCTGGCTCCGGCAGCAGCCAGCCCAGAGAGGGGCTCCCACAGTGCAGTGGCAGGCCAAAGGGCTCCTCAAGCACCGCCAGAGTGGATGCCAAGGCCAAGGAGGCACCGAGAGTGAGGGCCGCTAGCACATTGTCACCCCTCAATATTGTTATTGAATAAAACATTTAAAACTAATTATTTGTGAGAAATTTAAGGTAAAAATTGCAAATGTGTGGCATGTATACTCAAAGTTCTCCCTTTGAGATAATAATAGACATCACAATCTTTCCTGGAATTCTTTCTCCCAGTTTGGAAATATCCTCTGAATTGTTCATATCGCAGCAATCCAGACAGTCATTACCAATTTGTCATTGCTTGTAAGCTACATAAAGGAAAATAATAATATCCACAACTCAAAGGCTTCTCTTTTACTAGCCATAGAAAAATGTTCCAACTTTGCAAAATGACTGCAAATTTAACTTAAACCCTCTGACAACAAATGGAGGTAAGTGTAATAGAATAATAATAAAAACATTGAATTTATAAGAATTTGTTAATGTTATTTTATGTTGAATCATTTGCTTTTGATGTATACATATTTGCTTTTGAAGCTGTGAAACTTGGATTGAAGATACAGTAGGGAACATGAAGATCCATACTAGGGATCATCTGGTTAAGGTGGAGTGTGGAGTTGTAAAAAGTAGGTGCATTGGCGGTGGAATGAGGAAAGAATAGTTTGTAAAATTAGATAGGTTCCTTGGTGCGATGCTCCATGAATGTAGCTACACCATGTGTCTGTGGACAGTGAGATATGATGATGAGACAGATTGGATAAGAATCTTGGTGACTCATTCCCTCAGCTCCATGGAGGTGAATGTCATCTTTGCCACAGAGCTGTGATGGCTGCAGATGGAAGAAGGTTTGAAGAAAAACTGTGAACACTGCAAGCTATTTTGAGGAAATCTGTCAAAATGGAAAAGTATTTTCTCCTCAGTGGTCCAACATAAATCCAATATGGATTATTGATCATGGTTTTTGGCAATTTCACTTGAACTGAGCCTAAATAATCAGGCACGTGCTGTGCTGAGTACTGCCAAGGTTGTTTAATTGCAAAATCAATTCCAAGGCAGTGTATCTCCTAGCCAAGGCTTCTTTGATAATCAGGCCTGAATGTGTTGGATGGGGGTAGCCAATAAGATGCAACACTGGCCTTCTGTTATAACAATGACATTTCCTTTTTACAGTTCTTTATGGCACCCTCATCCCTTGGTAATGGCTTGTGAACAGCTTGAACTCCCCAGGCAATTCTTGAATAATCTTTTCCCCACACAGCCATAAAGAAGGCCAGCCTGGAAACTTGTATCACATGATTTGATCAGTCTGCTGACAGGGCTGGAGAGTTCTCTTGATATGACACTTGTGAAGTGGTAGTAAAGCTGGGTCTGATCCACAGTAGCAGGTGGCTTAGGCATCAGCAATGCAGTCATTTAATGAGATAAGCTTGGAAACACCGAGCAAAAGTTTAGAGGACTGAATATTTAGTGAGAAAGTTCAATCAGTATAGTTATTCTTTGGAGAGGGTCCCCCCAAAGCCTTGGAAGAAGTAAAAATTGTAGGGCTATGACTTTTGAGTGAGCCCATAAAACTTTCTAATTCTTGGCAAAACAGAAAGGATTTTAAAACATCGAGTTGGATGAGGTTCCTCTTGAAGCAGGACTTGCAGTTGCCCTAGAGTCACAGGGGACTGGGCTGAGGAAATCTTTGACTTAATTTGCATTTTCCCAATCATATTAGTCTGTTCTCACATTGCTGTAAAGATACTACCTGAGATTGGGTAATTTACAAACAAAAGACATTTAATTTACTCACAGTTCTGCATGGCAGAGAGGCCTCAGGAAACCTACAATCATGGCAGAAGGTGAAGGGGAAGCAAGGCATGTCTTACATGGTGGTAGGAGAGAGAGATGTGGGGGAAACTGCCGCTTTTAAACCATCAAATCTCATGAGAACTCCCTCAGTATCACGAGAACATCATGGGGGAAACCACTCTCATGATCCAATTACCTCCCTCCCACCAGGTTCCTCCCTCAACACATGGGAATTACAATTTGAGATGAGATTTGAGGGGGAACACAGACCCAAACCATGTCACCCACGTATGCCCTGCTGAAAGACAGGTATTCTGAGATCAAGTGACACTAATCATCCTGAGCTGAGATTTCCTGGCATTCCTCTCTACCTCCACTCTTTCTTTGACACCTCTCTGACCACTCCTCAACTGCCAACCCCCATGCACATCTTCAATCATGAGAAGAAAAAAGGACCTCTCCTCTTTATCTTGTTTTTGTGTTCCAAACTCAGATTCTCTTGTCCAAAATGGTTGGTCAGACAACTTATGAGTGAAGCTGAATTTAATAGTGTCAAGTGTCTATAAATTGTTACACTCTTGGGGGATCACAAGGTCAAGAGATCCAGACCAACCTCACCAACATGGTAAAACTCCATCTCTACTAAAAATACAAAAATTAGCTGGGTATGTTGGTGTGTGTCTGCAGTCCCAGCTACTTGGGAGGCTGAGGCAGGAGAATCTCTTGAACCTGGGAGGCAGAGGTTGCAGTGAGCTAACACCACTACACTTCAGCCTGGGCGATAGAGCAAGACTCCGTCTCAAAAAAAAAAAAAAAAAAAAAAAATTGTTATGCTCTCTTGTCCAGTAAATCTCAGGTAGAAAATATCTGTTAAAAGTATAGATACCCTCAGTATGTCAAAACATGAAGTTTCTAGACACAAACTACATTGACCCAATTCCTAAAATTCTTCCAGAATTCTTCTCTTCACTCAATCTCCTGAGGGGGGATAAAGATGAGAGGCGTGTTCAAGGCTATGGGACCAAGAGGTAGGGAAGGGATAAAAAATGTTGTAAGACCATGAATGTGTGAGGCTTCTGAAGGAGTCTTTGCAAGATAAGAGCTGGTTTTTATTTGCCCTAAAGGATTTCAGTAATGCTGCTCCTCATATGACCCATGCACTTGTAGACTGGCCAGCTAAGAAAACATCTGTTTATAGAAAAGTCATGAAATATGGAAAGTACCACTGCTAATTGTATTTCTATTTTATCCCTTACATTTTCTTTCCAGACTAGAAGGTCAGGAGCTTTCTTCAGTCTTTTATTAAGAACAAAATGACCAGCAGGAGAATGATGTGAAATTCACTGAGACCTAAATGAAATGTGAGCAAATATTATTACGAAATGGTCTACCTAATTAATGCTGCTGAATTGAACTTCAGTGTCTGGTTGACAGCTGACTTAATATAACCTAAATAGGAAGACAATAAAGCTCATCTAGGGAAACTCATTTTAAAGTTTATTAATGCTGTTTTCCTCAGTCCATACGCCTCCTGGCAAATCATTTTATTTTCAGTGATGGAGTCCTACAGAACCCCATTATAGGCCGTATAACCTATATGACGGTCTTTCTGTGTTAGAGTGGGAGTGACGTACAGTCCATCCCCATCTGGAAATATCATTTAATGCATGCTATGACTGATTAGAGGGAACAACCTCTTTCTACATAATGAAGTTTACTAGAAAAATGTACAGGGAAAATATTCAGTAAACACTAAAATACCAAATATTCGCATCTCTATCAATGATCATCTGGTCTCGCTCCCTAAAATCCTGTAACTGTACATTTTAACATAGCTGTAAACACAGTGTGTGCATATGGTCTGGTGTTTTTGCTTTCTTCACCTAACATATCGCATGCATATTTCCATAATGGAATACACAATACAATTTTAAAGCCCACAGACGGTTTAACATATTGATGTATTTAGTGAATATTTTAATACCACTTCTCTGTGCTGAAGCTAATATCCTAACATCTGCCAATTGGAAGTAATTTTTAACTAAATTAAATATGTATGTACTTGTTTCCTAGGACACACAAGCCTGAAAGATGAAAGATACAGTGTTTATGCTTCTCCCTAGGAAGAGCCATAGGCCTTGGGTCCCACCAAGGTAATTCTGGACCCTAGCCCCAGGTCCCTTTCTTGTGATGATAGAATTCTTTTGAGGCTTTGCACATGTTCTTGGAGAGCCATTATCATTTTCCTCTTTGCCCCCATATGACTCTCCAGCTGCTACATATTGAGCATGCTTAGTGTCTTTCTATCACCCCTTGACTGCCTTTCTGAATGCTGGTATTTCTTTCCTCGGTGTGGTTCTAGTTGCACTAACCCTCAGGAAGTTGCCGTTCTGACTGGGGGAGGAATCTCTTTCCATCGTGGATAAAATCATGCTGTTGCTTCTCAGCTTTTATCCATGCACTCATTCATTCATCGGATAGCAATGAGCACTTTGTAAGGCTTTGATCCAATGCATGACACTGGGGATACAGTGGTAGACATGCAGATACAGTCTCTCCCTGTGAAGATTACAGTCTTGAAGTTGTCTTCCATTACTCCACATTAGTGTTATTATTTCTACTTACTTTTTAAATGTAGTGTTCCCTCACTACCACCAACCTCTGCGAACATAGTGAATTTAGACTACACTCTCACCACTGATATCCGATCAGTATTCCCAGGGCATTATAATATACTGTCACCCCAACAAGCATAATTTTTACTCCTCTAACTTATTCATTGAGAGGTTGTTTGTCCCCTGTACTTCCTCTCAGCCTCATTTTTTAAATATGAATGCATCTCATCCATCTGCTGCTTCACTCTCAGACTCTAACAATGAGTGCCTTTGGAGACACACAGAATAAGACCATTTGGAACTGTCTCTCTCTGTCACCCAGGCTGGAGTATAGTGGCGTCACCTCGGCTCACTGCAACCTCTGCCTCCCAGGTTCAAGTGATTCTCCTGCCTAAGCCTCCCTAGTAGCTGGGACTACAGGTGCATGCCACCATGTGTGACTAATTTTTGTATTTTTAGTAGAGATGAGGTCTCACTGTATAAGCCGGGATGGTCTTGATCTCTTGACCTTGTGATCCACCCGCCTCAGCCTCCCAAACTGCTGGGATTACAGGCATGAACCACTATGCCTGGCCACCTATATATAACCTATATATAAAGTTTTATGCCTAACAATATATGTAAGGTACACTACTTTGAATTAAGTAATGTAGACTCATGTTTCATATGTTGATATAACACAACATGCTAAAATGGCTAAAAATGAGTGCTATAGAAATAAACTTGCTGTTCATATTCAGGATTTCTGAGGCTGCTGACAGTATCCTAGCAACCACCACCTGTTACTTGAAGCCACCTAAGTTAGATGTTGATTGTAGAATGAGGAGATGAAGGGAGTTAGAAAGGAAGGTGAAGTGGAAAATCAACCATTGAAAACCCCCAGGGAGGAAAGCCTTCTATTTTTCATTATCTTAAAATGTCTGAAGTATAATATGGGAGAGGACTTGGTGAAGTTCCTTCAACATTTTATATAATATTCTGGGGGTAAAGAGGAAAGCTTGACTTCCTCCTCTCCTTCAAAGAGTTCTTAATTCCCTTATGTTTTTACTCGCTATCCCCAGTGTGCTAGCTACTGCAGGGACACGAAGACAAATAGGACATCTGGGATGAGCCAGATGGAGCTTAATTTTGGCTTTGACATGGGCAGATGACCTTTCTTAATTTTAGATTCTTCAAGTCACAAGAGATAAAATTATGACCTTTCAGATTGTTGAGAACATATTTAAAAGTCTCCTGCACCTTGTATTGGCATATGGTTAACCAGTCGCTTACTTCCTTCCTGTTTATTTTCTTCATTTTACCTATTTCTACCCTTTTTTCCCTATGAGCCTTTATTTCTCCCTTTCATTATTAAAAAAATAAGCTCCTTTCTAAGGTCAAATTAATTTTAATGATAAACATTTATATCCCAATATCAAATATATATATATGCATATATATGTATACTTGTTAGATTAGAATAGGAATGCCACAGAACTTCATACAGGGTTATAAAAAATACATGTACTGAAATATGTAACATGTAACCGTAACAAAAGACATGAAGGCTCTGATATGGTTTGGCTGTGTCCCCACCCAAATCTCATCTTGAATTGTAGTTCCCATAATTCCCACATGTTGTGGGAGGGACCTGGTGGGAGATCATTGAATAATGGGAGTGGTTTCCCCCATACTGTTATTGTGATAGTGAATAAGTCTCACGAGAGCTGATGGTTTTATAAGGAGTTTCCACTTTCACTTGGCTCTCACTCTCTTGCCAGATGCCATGTGAGATGTGCCTTTTGCCTTCCACCATGATTGTGAGGCCTCCCCAGCCGTGTGGAATTGTGAGTCCATTAAATCTCTTTTTCTTTATAAATTACCCAATCTTGGGTATATCTTTATCAGCAATGTGAAAATGGACTAATACAGGCTCCATTTGACTACAGTTGTTATGCAAATGTACGTGTATCTCATGTCAGGTGTGATGTAAGGGAAGGTGGTGACAAAAAGTATACATGTATTTTGGAGGGGACACATTGAAACCACAGCAGAAGGCATGGAGGTAGAGTTGGGGAGTGGGTTGGTATGGTTTGGCTGTGTCCCCACCCAAAATCTCATCTTGAATTTTAATCCCTGCATGTCAAGGGTGGAAGCAGGTAGAGTTAATTGGATCATGGGGGCAGTTTCTCCCATGCTGTTCTGGTGATAGTGAGTGAGTCTCATGAGATCTGATGGTTTTATAAGCATCTGGCATTTCCCCTGCATGTACTCACTCTGCCCTGCCACCCTGTGAAGAAGGTGCCTGCTTCTCCTTTGCCTTCCACCATGATTGTACTTTTCCTAAGGCCTCCCCAACAATGTGGAACTGTGAGTTAATTAAACATCCTCCCTGTATAAATTACCCAGTTTCGGGCAGTTCTTCATAGAAAGATGTATTCATAATTTCACAAAACATTACAACCCATCAGAATCTGATTGAGAAAATCAAAGTGATATTCATGATAAAAACAACACAATATTTATGATAGTAACAATAAAAGCACAAGAACATTTATTAGGGATTTATGCATAGATGATCTCTTCTGACTCTCACTATAATCCTGGGACACAGGTTTTATTGTCACCTTCAAAAAGACTAAAAAAGTTTCAGGTATGAGATCCCTGTGAAATCATGGAGGTGGAATTTGAACCCAACTCTTATGATTCTAAATCCTAGGTTCTTTCTTCTACACTATGCTGCTCATATTTTCAAATAATTATATAGATAAGAAGCCCTCCCTTATAGAAGTATAAAAGTTTATATCAAAGATTAGGGGAGAAAACTGTAGTTTTTCTCACCACCTTTCCTTACCCATATCACATCTGACACAGAGACACACACACATTTGCATACACAGTTGTAACCAAATGGAGCCTTCATGGTTTTTGCTAGATACATGTTGTTACATATTTTAGTACATTTTTAAATAACACTTTATGAAGCTCTGTAACATTCCTATTCTAGCCTAGCAGGTTTTTCTCAAATGATGACTTCTCAAAGAATAGATTTTTAAATGAATTTAATCTTTCAGTTTGAACAAATGATTTGATCTTGAACAATATTTATTTAGTACTTATTGAATAGACATGCTTGGAATTTTATGTCATTAGCCAATATACATTAATCCCTTTGGCTCTTAACTTATTTCACAAAACTTTAAGAATGGCACCAATTCTTTTGTTAAATCTCAACTTGCCTTCTATCAGCAAGGAACTCTGCTACTGACTATGGTAACGTATCCATACATGAGTGTGCAATGTGGGTTGTGATAATGGCAGAGAGAAAGGAAATGCATTACCCAAAGCAAAAGGGCAAGAGAAAAAAGAATTTTTTGTGTCCACTGGAGATCTAAGTTAAATAGTTTGAATTCTGGCTCAAGAGTTTTGTGCTCTTTTAACTCATTCCCCATCTCTACCACCATACCTTCTGCTATGGTTTGAATATGTCCCTTCCAAAATACATGTGTGAAAACTTAGTGGCCAATATAATAGTATTAAGAAGTAGGACCTTTAAGAGGTGATTAGGTCTTGAGGACTCCTCCTCTTATTAATGGGATTAAGGCCTTTATGAAAGAGGCTTTGCACAGAACTGGGCTGGCTTACCCTTCTGCCTTTCACTTTGTGAGGATACAGCATTCCTTCCCTCTGAAGGATGCAAGAACAAGGTGCCATCTTGAAAGCAGAGAGCAGTTCTCACCAGATAACCTACTAGTACCTTGATCTTGAACTTCCCAGTAACTACAACCGTGAGAAAATAAATTTCTGTTTTTCATAAATCACCCATTCTTAGGTATTTTGTTATAGCAGCACAAACAGACTAAAACATCTGCCTCTGCATGTTCGATAGGTTTGAACAAGCAGTGGGAATTAGCAATGGCAAAAGAATAGGACCTCAGCTATTGGCAGTTGCATAAGTGACCATGGTACTGGTTGGAGGAGAGAGATGACCCTGTGACAGAATGAGCAATACTCCATTTAACAGGAAATTCAGCCAAGTCATGAGCAAGAGATGGGCTGCTGCAATCTTGTGGGAACCCCTGTATCAGCAGCTTTAGAAATAACTCTTCTTGGCTAGCACTCGGCTATGGAGTGGAATGGGTCTCAGAGTAGAGCCAGGGTTCCGGAGACTACAGCCCAGCAGTCCTCAAGGACAAGACTGACGTCATTCTGAGCCACACATATCACATTACTGAAAAGATTAAACCTTAATTAGATTGTAGTGAATAAAACTTACTCAAATTGTATATCCCTCCAGCTACCCAATCACCTACAAACACACAGTGATAATATGAATGAACACAAGGCTTTATTTTAGATTTACTCTGTAGGTCCAAAGGCATCTATTTTGAACTGTGATACAAGTACAACACACCATTAAAAAGAATATTCTTCAGAGATGGTGAAAATGAGTTCAATTTGTATGAAATGATAGAAAATGAAACCATCCAAATATCAGTACTCTCATTCTTCTCTGAGGCACAAAATGCCACAGCTTAATAGGAAAGTTACAAATTTGCTACAAGGGAGAAAAGAAGAAAATCTTCAGACAGAGAGAGAGAGCCTCTTTATTGTTACCTTGATAAAACTATAATTTTTCAAGAAAAATTACCATCTTCACGAACTCTGATCATTCATATTACAACCAGTGATGAGAAAGTAATGGTTAAGGACAAAGTTAAAAGATTTGCATCAAATTATTACCACCACCACTGCATTTTGATATACAAATATGAAATAACAATTACTCATCAACCATTTATAAATTCTAAATTATACCAAATAGTACATGTTCTTAGGTACAATGAAGAAACATGAAGGAATTCTATTAGCTAGTAAGTGCCTCTATCCATACGCCAGCCTAAATCTCTGCTTGCCCATTATGTTGTAATGAATTCAGAAAATCTCCATGGTAACTTCTAGATACGTATCTATCCAAATAACTGAGTATTTTCCATTTGTCTCACATATTTTACTTTACACATGGACTTGCATTGTCACCTGACTGTATTTATGTGAAAATTATATGCACACATACAAACACATGTGTATATACATATACCCACCCAAATTTCTAAAAAATAATTTCAAAGAACTCAGGAAAAACTGATACAGTTAGCACAGAGCAGTTAAAGACTTTTTATTGAGATTGTTAGAAGGAGAAAGATAATTGTACTAGGAAAATGAGATAAGATAATTTAAATATTCTGCTAGTCCAGTAGTCTGGGTAGAAAGAAAAATGCATTTCTTCCTTATATAGTTGTCATTTGAAAAAAAAGAAGTAGAAGACAAACTCATCCTCATCCTTAATTAAAATAGGAATTAATTGAGTTGTAGCTTACATAAAAGACATTCATATTGTGATTTAAAAAACACTCCTGCCAAACTGAGGAAAGCATCTAAACACAAGCTGTATAGAAACCTATGTCAGTTTCATTTACAGTTGACAAAGCCCAAGGGATGGAGTTGACACCATACAAGTCTTGAATACCTTTATGGAGGTAACATGCCTGGATCTGCTCTGACAGGACAACCAAAGGGTACCTAGGTACCTAGTGAACTAGGTGAGATTGTTCTGTTTCCATACTCTTTCATCTAATTTCCCCCACTGCCACCCAGTCACATTCTGCTCACTCCTACACATTGAAGCCTATTGCTAGGGAGGATCTGATAGTACCTTAATTAAGTCTTTTTATTTTAGGAATCTTCAGTGTTTGAATTTTAAGATTTGCCTCCAATATGAAATGAGAGGACTTTGACTTCACTACTCAGCTTGGAGAAAGAGGAAGAAATTTATTTGGAGTGGAGAATGCAAAGCCATCCCAGTGACTGCCTCTTCCTCGAATTGTCTTTCTGTTCCAAGGTAATGACCTCAGTGTTGTCAACTAGGAGGCACCTAAACTAGTAAGGAGAAACCAAGCAAGAGAGAGATTCGCCTCATCCCCACTGATTAAATATTTTGCTTATAAAAAATTTCGGAAATATATTTATTAAGGATAACTGTGTGAAACAGTTTCTAAAATGTCATTTGGGATGTTGCATGAGTGATCAATGTTAGGCAATGTTAGGATGGCATGAAAATCCTGAACTGTATCTAGCAGGCTTTAGCAGCTGAAGGCATTTGGCTTAATACTGTAAATACAGTATCAGAGTTTAACTGCATTGACAGTTATTTTACTGACTGCTGACCCATGGACCACAGGGTGGTTAAAAGCAAGGGCGTTTGAGGCAGGCAGCCTGAAGGTTTATGTCCCTGCTGCATCATTTACAATCTCCGTGATCATGGGCAAGTTACTTAACTTCTGTAAGCGTTAGTTTTCTCCCCATAGGTTAAAATAAAGCTTTACCTTCCTTATGAGTTTGTTAAGACAAATACCTTAGATAATGCATGTAAAGTAATTAACACCATGCCTTGAATGCAGTAATTGCTCTAAAAATATTAATTATTGCCACTACTATTCTACTATTATAACAATTGTTGTTTTGTCATATATTTGCTCAAAAATACAGTGGAAATGTAAGCATGTAAACGTTATTGTGTTCAGTATAATATACAAACATTAGCATAAGTATTTCCTTTCTCATGAGCTTTATGCAGAGATGACCTGCTAATGAATGTGGAAAAATAGAAATAAATTTAGAACATTTCTGTAGAATCGAAATTATTTTCAGGTTCTCTAACACTTGGAAACAATAAAAGCATTAAAAAAAATTTATCTCCGAGAACTCCCTTAAATCAAATGCTTTGAAATATTTTATTTAAAGAAATGCTAATTTGGAGATCTTAAAAAAGAATGAGATCTAAAAGATATCATATGGCAGACCAAAAGAAAACTGGGCATAATTTTCCAAAAAAATATTTTATACTCTGTCCTTCGTTTTCATTTATTTTGGGGTAAGTTTCCATGGAGTTCTATCCTTGTGGAGTAATTGAACTAGGCTGATGTCTAAAAAGCAAGAAAATATTCTAGAAAATTAAGCCTGAAAGCTAACATAACTTTCCCCCTTGAAGCATTTTAGAAGATGGGATTTCTTAAACCAGTAATCAAAGATTACCTGGGTCAGAGTCACCTGAGGGTATTTTTTTAACAGGCAGATTCCTAAACCCCAGGTCACACTAAATCAGAGTATTGTCCCAATAATACACATCTTAAAAAAGAGTCTCTTTACATTGTTTAAAAGTCATTTTGATAAATGCTGGGTGAATAAATACCTTCTTTGGATATTTTAAAGGAAAGCACTTCTTTTGCTAGTATTTATTTTAAATGAAAGATCATCATGGCCAGGTTTTTAAAAAATTATTATCGTTATTCATTTTTGGCTTTACAAGGCTGGCGAATATGATTCTCATTTCTGGCAACAGCCAAGCATTAGAAATGGGTCATCATAGTGTTATTGAGGGAGTGCACTGAACTAAAGGTGTGAGGTAGGGGTGTTTCCTGTGCAGTGCCTGTGCGGTTGCTTGCCTGTTCAATCGTGTGTTCATTTACACCTCTAAGACATTTCTTAATTGAAATGGGTCTATTTAACCCAGTTCAGCTTTATATACATATATATGGGATCTCAGATAACAGGCAGAATGTGAGGGAGAACATTAGCTGTCTGTATGCAAAAATTTTTAAATGAATTATTAAATGAAACATTAAAACCAGTCTTCAAAGGACAGCATTTTTTACATGATTCCCATAGTCTGTATCTTTTTTGCAATAGAACTATTCGTGTAAATTGGGAGCCATATTCTGTCAGATCTGTGAGTAGCATTTCCATGTGTGGTGTTAGAAGAATCATTGTAAGAAAGAGGTATTAGATTTCAGAAAGATGAAAGAAAAAAAACATTGAAATGGCCTAATAAAATTTAAATTTGCAAAATATGATTTTATACATTTTCATCTGGGCATAAATTTAATAGATCACCACCTAGATGTATTTGGGGTTTCTGCCAAATCTCTTTAATTTCTTTTTTTTTTTTGAGATGGAGTCTCGCTCTGTCGCCCAGGCTGGAGTGCAGTGGCGCTATCTCGGCTCACTGCAAGCTCCGCCTCCCGGGTTTACGCCATTCTCCTGCCTCAGCCTCCCGAGTAGCTGGGACTACAGGCACCCGCCACCTCGCCTGGCTAATTTTTTTGTATTTTTTTTTAGTAGAGACGGGGTTTCATTGTGTTAGCCAGGATGGTCTCGATCTCCTGACCTCGTGATCCGCCCGTCTCGGCCTCCCAAAGTGCTGGGATTACAGGCTTGAGCCACCGCGCCCGGCCAAATCTCTTTAATTTCTTTGCAACGGAAATTATAAAAGCAGAGAAGGGTCTGTGTGTGTGTGTGTGTGTGTGTGTGTATGTGTGTGTGTATGTGTGTGTGTAAAACAGTCAAATGTTATAAATTGTCTTTTATTGTAACTTAAGTCTCCTTGAAATTCTTTTCTTTTTTTGTTTTTTGAGATGGAGTCTCGCTCCTTCACCCAGGCTAGAGTGCAGTGGCACAATCTCGGCTCACTGCAACCTCCGCCTCCCAGGTTCAAGTGCCTCTCCTGTCTCAGCCTCCCAAATAGCTGGGACTACATGCATGTGCCATGACACCTGGCTAATTTTTGTATTTTTAGTAGAGACAGGTTTCACCATGTTGGCCAGGCTGGTCTTGAACTCCTGACCTCAGGTGATCCGCCTGTCTCGGGCTCCCAAAGTGCTAGGATTATAGGCATGAGTCAGTGCGCCCGGCCTGCTTGAAATTCTTTAGTATGATTTTTAAAACACGAAAGAAGGCTTGAACACTAAAAGATTTCCTAGAAAATGGGGTAAGTTTGTGCCTGCCAGTATTTTTGAGTCCTACCATTAAAAAAGTACTCAGAATTCTCTGAATAATGTTTTAAATAGCTATAGCACAGTAAAATAAAACTAACCAAAAACCCTATACACACACACACAGACACACACACACACACACTCCTTACTACTAAGGAATATCTATCTTCAGGAAAAAAAAAAAAAAAACGAATTTCAGGGGATTGGAGACAGCTTAGTCACATTTCGTGTTCCTCTAAATGCTAAAAGTTTCTTTGCCTAATATTCCTTTATTTTTTCTCTTCCCTAATACTGCTTTCTGGTATGGACAGACGTCTGGGTGGCAACCAATCAGCAAGTTATCAATCGGGGGAGTTTGAAAATTACTGGAAACCACAGAGTTACTCCTTGTAGCTGCAAGGTGAAAATGCTTATATTATGCCTGCAGTGGCATTCATCATCTATCCCACCCTTGATTCTTGAGGAATTTATTTTCTAGGCCCCAGAACTGGATTTATGGTTTTCTTAATGAATCCAAAGCCATGTGACCAACATGGTGATTGTCACGATCTTTGTTTTATTTCCAGCAACTTAGAAATTCGTGGCCAGTGATGACCATTTTCTGATTTCCATCCCCAATCTTTTGGCATGTTAGATTGATGTCTATTTTGGATTGGGTTCATTTGTGAAACCCATGATGATTAACTTCTGTCTTAATCCATCATGGCTTTCTAGTAACTTCTGTAAAGTTTCTGAGATGGGGCCTTTCATCCATCCAGTGCATTCCCTAATTTTATGCCAGGATGTGTTCTGAGCCTTCTGATCCTTTCTAAGTCCCTGCTTTCTTAGAGAATCCCGTCTTTAGGTCAACACTGGCTTTCCTTTGTAGATTTCACTATTTCTTGCAATCAGTCCTAAGATCTTTTCCATCATCTTGGAGCTAAGATGGTCTGGTTGATGTTTCATCCTCAGTGTTTGAAAGAAGATCTCCATTTCTCCTGGGCTCTGCCCTTGGCTGATTTCTACACAACCCTATTCATGTTGCTAATGCCCAAACAACCCCCAGACTTGGAATCAATAAACCAACCCATTCATCTATTGCTGCATGTGTTGAAGGGGCAGCATGTCTGAGTTCTCTCTTGGTACAACATCTCCAGGATCTTCAGGTTATCTTCCAGCACGACAGCACAGTTTTTGGAAGTTCATGCACACATCCAACCTCTTCCTACCTTCCCTCAGTGTCACCTTTAAATTACTGAACTGATTGTAGGAAGGTGAGACTCCACCTCAGGGATTCTCTAGGAGTTCATGGAGTTATGAAGAGAATGTGAGAGAATCCATGGGGGTATCACTTTAAGGAAAACCAAATGCAATGGTTTTTAGGTGGTGTATTAGGCTGTTCTTGCATTGCTATAAAGAAATACCTGAAACTAGGTAATTTGTAGAGAAAGGAGGTTTAATGGGCTCACAGTTCTGCAGGCTATACAGGAAGCATAATGGCATCTGCTTCTGGGGAGGCTTCAAGAGGTTTAAAATAATGGTAGAAGGTGAAGTGGGAGTAGGCATACCATGAGCAAGAGTGAGTGAGCCAGGTACCACACACTTTTTTTTTTTTTTTTTTTGAGACAGAGTCTCACTCTGTCACCCAGGCTGGAGTGCAGTGGCACCATCTTGGCTCACTGCAGCCTCGGCCTCCCGGGTTCAAGTGATTCTCCTGCCTCAGCCTTCCCGATAGCTGGGACTACAGGCACATGACACCATGCCCGGCTAATTTTTTGTATTTTTAGTAGAGATAGGGTTTCACCGTGTTAGCCAGGATAGTCTCAATATCCTGACCTCGTGATCCCCCGACCTGGACCTCCCAAAGTGTTGGGATTACAGGCATGAGCCACTATGCCTGGCCGGTTCCACACACTTTTAAACAGCCAGATCTCGTGAGAACTCACTATCATGAGGAGAGCACCATGTGGATAGTGAAATTTACTTATGAGATACCCACCACCATGATCCAGTTGCCTCCCACCAGGCCCTACCTCCGATATTAGGGATTACAATTCAATATGAGATTTGAGCGGGACAAATATCCAAACTATATCAGCTGGTGACCACAGATGATGATGTCTCATTAGCAAAATGTTAATCTTCTCTTGACACTCAGGGTGCCCAGGGTGTCTTTCTTATTATCACCACCTCCATCATCACACTATAGCCATATATTTGGGTAGTACATTTTTTTTAACTTTCAAAAGTGCTATCACCCCTCTTGTTCACTTAACCTCACAGCCACTCATTAGCTCTGACATTTACTAGAGTGCATTCATTACTTAAATGAGATTAAATCTAAAATCAGCACATCAGGCAAAAATTGTGTAGAATTAAAATTACCCTTCAAAAATCTCTTTAAAAGCTCATAAAATGTAGCACAACTGATTTTGTGTTTACTTCGTCTTCCTTATGAGGGCAATCTAACCAGTTTTCCTACTGCATTGAAAAAGATTACTTTTTTTTTTTTTTTTGTGGTTGAGTACCGGAAGTAGTAGTTTATATGCATTTGGGGCTTTGTGGTAGGAAAACTATCACTGCTGTTGTTATTTGCTGAATATGTGTAGTCGAATTTGCAAAGTCAAATGCTCACATGACATAATGCTACTGAAGTCTCTCCATGTAAAGATCAGGAGGGATACAGGCAAAGTGAAGTTAAGTAATTTGCCTAAAGTCACAGCTAGCTACTGAAAGAAATGAGTTTGATACTCCAGTCCTAACTTAGGGTTTCCTCCTATTAGATGGAAATTGGCTAATTACATCTACCTCTGGAAACGGATTGATTGCTAATGTTTGACTGGTTTCCTGAATTGATTAGGGTTCTGAGGCCCAGTCTAGGCTCAGCAAAGAAGAGCACAAAAGTCATCAGCCTGGCCAGGTGTGGTGGCCTGTAATCCCAGCACTTTGGGAGGCCCAGGCGGGCAGATCACTTGAAGTTCAGGAGTTCTAGACCAGACTGGCCAATATGGTGAAACCTTGTCTCTACTAAAAATATAAAAAAAAAAATTAACTGGGTATGGTGGTGCACCCCTGTTATCCTAGCCACTAGGGAAGCTGCGGAAGGTGAATTGCTTGAACCCAGTAGGTGAAGGCTGCAGTGAGCAGAGATCATGCCCCACTGCACGCCAGCCTGGGTGACAGAGTGAGGCTCCATCTCAAAAAAAAAAAAAAAAAAAAAAAAAAATCATCAGCTTGCCATGGGGCAGAGGTGAACTGCTTATCTCAAATTTGCAATTTCCCCACTAGACCACACTCCTTGAAAACTTGAAAATGGGAATATGGAGCAAAAACAGGGGAAAAATCAGAGATACTTTTTTCCTTTCTCAACCTGTCTATATAATCACATGAAAATTTTAAATTCAAGAATTAATCATATATTTCCAGTATAGTTTCAGTTAAATGAGAAGGTATAAGAAACATGAAAAAACATGAAGAGAAGAGATAATTGATTAACTTTTAAGTGTATCTTTATGATGGACAAGTTCTCAGAGTATTCATTAACTAATGGAATTATGGCAGTGTGTGATTGCTGTCTCTACAGAACAGGAGGTTAAAAAGTGCAAGAGCATAATAGCCCCTCGTCTCTCCAAGAGCTGGGAAATGGCCCCAGCACACTCACCGACGCTGAGAAGGATCGCGGATCTTATTGATATTCATGGTTATAGTCGTCTAAGCCTCAGTAGATGCTTCCACTTACGGACAGTCCTAGAGGATTAGGGGAAAAGAGAAAAGGAAAACCTGACCCTACATGCGGGAAACAGCCATTTAGAGATGGTGTGGCATTGGGTTCATGATTGCAGGGGAATTCATCTTGACAAAACATTTTACCCAACCTCCCTCAAGGCTGCTGGAAACCAAGCCCTGTTAGTTGTTCAAGCATGTATGGTGTCTGCCCCAAGTAGTGGTCCCTGGTTAGGCATGAGGACAGGACAGCATGGGAACAATTGTATAGACCTGCCCCCTAGAAGTCTCCTTTCACAGAACCAGCAGGGTTGGGTTTCTTTCACTCTGACATAAAGGGTCACCTTCTAGCTCAATGGGAAAGGAAGGCTCATCTGTGTCTACTGCAGAATGGCCAAGAGAACAGCCTGCTTCCTGCTGTTACTGGATATCGTTTGTCTTCAATACCTTTAACTGCATGGGTGGACCACCCATCCTCCTTCAGGCTTTAGGAAAAACTCTAACTGCCCAGGGTCTTTGTAGGTGGCAAATTTTTACTCAAACTTTGAGTGTTCATAATGGTGTCAGGGTACAGCGAGAAGACTTTCTGATACTTCAGAATTGGAGACAACTTAGTCTTGAATAATAGACATTAGCTCTTCTAACGTGTTCTTTGGTTATTGTGGCCATCTGGATTCTCTCTCTGCCCATTTCCCCCGTTAGTGGTCACTGCCTCCCTCACAGCCTCCTCCTGCCCTCTCCCTTCCTTGCCTCGGTTGTGTCTAGCATAACTCTTCTAGGTTACTCTGGAGGAGTCCTCACCCTAGACTTCTTGGTTGCCATCTGGAGCTCCTAAATTCCTGAAGTCCATTATTTTACTATGTCTTTGAGTTTCACATATCACTCTAATTTGGAACTGAGGCACATTTTTGTTTGTTTTGCTAATTACTTAATTGTTTCAAAGAGAAAGCGAGAACTAAAATGTACTGAGTCTCTGCTAAATGCTAGGTATGATACTTGGAATATTTAAATGGTTTTATCATTTAAGAAATAAACTACCTCTATTTCTCACAGTGTTTTGGTACCTGAGTGCTGAAGTTAGACAGACCAGGTTCTAATTCCAGCCCCAACCCTCTCATAAGCTCTTAGGCAAGGTTATTTAGGTTATTTAACATTTCAGTTTGTTAATCTGTAAAGCAGGCGTAATAACCCCTGAAACATAGGCTTCATGTGAAAATTAAGACACTGTGAAATAAATGCACATAGAACCTCAATTAACCACATACTGTTACAATTATTAGTAATAATATTATGAAATTATTAACTGT
The DNA here is from genome assembly GCF_024542745.1 of Macaca thibetana thibetana. Classification (NCBI taxonomy): domain Eukaryota; kingdom Metazoa; phylum Chordata; class Mammalia; order Primates; family Cercopithecidae; genus Macaca; species Macaca thibetana. Next base: position 21,829,350 of record NC_065589.1, on the reverse strand, counting down.
TTCTGAACAGTTCAGTTGGAGAGACAAAATACATGCTTACTTCCATTTCTATGACATGATCACCCCCCGGGAGATCAAAGCCAAAGTGGTCCAAAGATAATTCCTGCCAAAGCACCCTCATAGTGTCAGAGGCATTTGAACCAGAGCAACTCCATCTTGAACAGACGCTGGGTAAAAAAGGCTGAGACCTACTAGGCTGTAGTCCCAGATAGTTAGGCATTCTAAGTCACAGGATGAGATAGGAGGTTGGTACAAGATACAGGTCATAAAGACCTTGCTGATAAAACAGATTGGAGTAAAGAAACAGCTAAAACCCGCCAAAATCAAAATGGTGATGGGAGTGACCTCTGGTCATCCTCACTGCTACACTCCCATCAGCACCAGGACAGTTTACAAATGTCATGGCCACGTCCGGAAATTACCCCATATGATCTAAAAAGTTTAGGAACCCTCAGTTCTGGAATTACCCATGTTTTCTCCAGGAAATTCATGAACAATCCACCCCTTGTTTAGCATATAATCAAGAAATAACCATAAAAAGGGGCAGAGGCCCATGCTTCTGCTCTGCCTATGGATTATTTCTTTACTTTCTTAATAAACTTGCTTTCATTTTATTCTATGGATTAGCCTCAAATTCCTTCTTGCTTGAGATCCACAAACACTCTTTTGGGGTCTGGATTGGGACCCCTTTCCAGTCACAACAGCATACTGTGTTTGTAGAGTGTTGGGTTTACTGAGGACCCGTCAAGAAGGGGATCATGCCCATCACCACAGGTCTCAAGGGTCATACAGCAGCCTATCCATGCTTGTTTTCAGACACTGATAGTCACAGAAAATCCATTTCCATATTTCACAGCTTCAGATATACTTATATTACATATTAGTGCTTTCTCATTACTAATATAGTATAAGAAAAGAATGGTGAACATTAAGAAAACAAACAAAAAAGCAATGTGAATCTCTTACCTTGTGCCCTGAATGCTCCTTGACAGCTGCTCTCTACCTGTCCAGCCGCTGTTGCACTCTGGCCCTGCTTGTTTTTCTCCAGCTAGGCTCTTCCAGCAATAGAACAGAATGCCATTTTACAAACAAGTATAGAAACCAAGAGTTTTCCTCCCCCACTTAACTCTGTGCCAGCCATGCTCAGAGCGATAGAGCAGAACACTGTTTCATGTGAAACACAAAAAATGAGAGCTTTCCTAAAGACTGGTAATAACTACCTATCATTTTATAATGGACACAAAGATTTCATTTATTATCTCAATAGAAACTATTACCATATGTAGGAGTAAAATTAATCCTGAAAAATAAGTGATATCTATATGAAGGACAAACAAGAAATTTTGGTGAAAGTCTTAAACAGCAGGGATATGATACCCGATATTCATGGAACATGGGGAGCTTTTGATTTATCTTAAAATAATGTATTATGAGTTAATGCTTCATCTATCTATGTGGCTAGATACAAACTTAAGCTGGCAAAGACTGTCTAAACCTCACAGTCGGTTCTCTCATCCACTAACACCCCTCCTCCTAATTTCTTCATATTAATGATCCCCAAATTGCCCATATTATTAAATCTTAACCTCACCTTTAATGCTCCCTTCTTCATACAACTAATCTGTTTCCATGTCTTATTGAACACATACACTATACCAGGAGCTGCTTGATAAAAACTTACAAAGCTGACATTTCCTAACACTGATATACTATTCCCTAGTATATCACAATATACTCCTAAGTCTCCCTGCTTCCCACTCCTGTGGTCACTAACCTAGTCCTGGTGGAACAATGGCAATCTTCTTGCTGATCTTGTTATCCACGCTCAGTATTCATCCTTATCTTATACAGTCATTGCAGTCATCTCCCAGTGTAGCTCTGAACTTGTTACTTCCCTGATTACAAAGTCTCAATTGCTTTCCATTTTATACCCTCAAAAGTCTCAAATTTAGAACTGTCAGGAAAGTCCTCCACAGTGTACTTCTTACAGTCTTACGGCCTTCTCTTGATTATTTTAAATTTTAATTTTACTGTGAAATATGTGCAACCTTCAAAAAGTATAGGAGGCTCATGCACTGCTAAGCCTAAACAAAATTAAACAATACAATTGTTAAAAGAAATAGTTCTTCCCTATATCTTTTGTTTCTTTTCATGCAAGGGACGCCCAGTTGGCATAAGGCACTAATGTATCTTGGGAGATGGAGTAATTAGCAGATTGGAAAACCCTGGAATGTGGAGTGCAGTTTCTTCTGCCTTTCTCTGGGGGATGAATCTGACTGCAGAAAGCTCAAGTTTGTATGTGCAACTCCTTGCTAGGATTACCTGTGACAAGGTGGTTGAATTTGCCTAAACCTAAAATCCATTTAGCAGATCTGAGCTACATTTTTGAGTTTTGTCTTTTTTGATAATAAACAGGTATTTTGCTGTATAAATGGAGTCATGACTATATAACATTTGAGTATGGCTTTTGTTCATTCAGCCTAACTCCTTTGATCTATGATAGACAGAATAATGCTTCCCCACCTCAAAAGATGCCAACGTTTTTATTCTCTGAAACTATGAATATAAAAAATACAGCAAGAGAGACACCATTGCTGTGATTAAGGACTTTGAGATGAGAAGAGCATCCTGGCTATCCAGGTGGACTTAGAATAATCCCAACGGCCTTTTTAAGAGGGAGATAAGGTGAGGCCCGGCGCAGTGGCTTCCATCTGTAATCCCAGCACTTCGGGAGGCTGAGGTAGGCAGATCACGAGGTCAGGAGATAGAGGTCATCCTGACCAACATGGTGAAACCCTATCTCTACTAAAATACAAAAAGTTAGCCGGGTGTGACGGCGATTCCCTGTAGTCCCAGCTGAGATTGCACCACTGCACTCCAGCCTGGTGACAAAGCATGAATCCGTCTCCAAAAAAAAAAAAAAGGTTAAAGAAAAGAAGGAGATGTGATAATGGAAGCAAGAGATTAGAGTGATATAAGGACAGGATCATGAGCCAATGATTGCAGGCAGCTTCTAGAAGCTGAAAAGGGGGAAGGAAACAGCTTCTTCCCTGAAGCCTCTGGAAGGGAGTCAGCCTAGCCAACATCTTGATTTTATAATCTCAACCTCCAGAACGGTCAGAGAAGAAATTTGTGCTGTTTTAAGCTGCTGTATTTGTGGTCATTTGTTACAGAAGCAATAGGAAGCTAATACAAAATCAATCTATTCCTGCATGTGTCAATAGTTTGTCTCTTTTAATTGCTGAGGAGTATTCCATGGTGTGGAGGTACCACAGGGTTTGTTGAATTGTTCTTCTGTTGAAGGATATTTGGGTCATTTCTAGTTTTGAGCTGTTATACCCGCTATGTACATTTTCATACAGGTTTTTGAATGAACATGTATTTTCACTTCCCTGGCATTAGTGCTGTAGAGTATAATGGCTAAGTCATACGGTAAACACATGTTCAACTTTGTAAGGGACTGCCATATTTCCCCCCTGCTATTTTTTTTGAGATAACTAAATTGAAAGATGCTGTAAGACCGGCATAAAAAATATCTCTGACCATTTGAGCTCTAATACAATTCTTGAGTCCCCAAAGTTATATAAGCAGGAAGCAGGATCCAGTTTCTATATAGCCCCCAAGGATTATACACTTCCTAACCCATTTCGGATATTGTAGAAAGAATGATGCGCAAAAGGAATCTCTAGGGGTGCTGAGGACAAGATAGTTCCTCCCAAAGAGCAGAATTGAGATCTAACCAAGGAATGATTCCAATGTCAGGCAGAGGGAACTCATATACTCACCCAACAGAATTAGATCGCTCTTTTCCTGGTATGTGCTCCCATTGTCACTTTTGTGAATGGATATGTTGATTGGAGTTATACTATCCATGATGATAGTGGAGGTGGGGATTGGGAGGAGTATATGATTTTTCTTTTGATTCATAAATCACTGGATGACAAAAAGCCCCATTCAGACCTAATGCAGAGGAATGCATGTCACCTGAACCATAACTTTGAACTGAATTTCCCACAAGGTAGGACTTTGGATGTTTCTCGGAGCAAGAGTGGATATGCTTTATGAATGATGTTTCAATGAACAATTTAATTTAAGAGTTTAATTTAATATGTTTTAATGAAATAGGTATTTGGTAACTATAAAATAAAGACTCAATCAGTAACTGCTAGATGAATAGCAAACTCATTTTCTCTTCTTTCTGGTCTAAATTTCAGTCTACCTTTCCAAATAGTCTAAATTTCTCAAACTCTTTTAGTTAGGTGTGGCAGTGTTACCTGTTGACCAGAAACAACTTTGCTGGTTGTGTTAAAATGCTGATAACGTGAGATTTATCTACTAACAGCAAGCATTGCCCCTAGCTAATACACTGTCTTATTCCATAAATAATTCTAATATTTTACAAAAAGTATGTTTTCTAAAGTTTGTATAGCTATTGTTCTTTAGGTTAAAGAAGTTTCTTTCTATTCCTGATTTTCTAAGAATTCTTAATATAAATGCATGTTGAACTTTATCAAAAGGTTTTTCTTTCTGTAGCAGTTAATGTAGTTGCATATGCAGACTTTCCAGGGTTAAACTACCCCCATATTTCTCAAATAAACCCTATTTGTTTTACATATAATGCTGAATTTGGTTTTTATTTGTGATTTTTATATCTATATTCATAATACTGTCCTTTACTATAATTTTACTTTCTTTTCCTATTCTTGTCTGATGTTTGTGTAAATGCCATGTTAACTCATAAAATGAATTATCTTTCAATGAAGTTAGTCTGCCATATATGTCAAGTCACATGTAGATTTAGAGAGAACCTCATGCATAAGCAACAGATTTTCATTCTGAACAGATGCCATTTCTGAATTCCTTGATCCCTTTTTCTCAGGCTGCCCATGGACCCTTCTTAAGGAGTCCAAATATATCTCTTAAAAGAGTGGCATGCAAGGCTTGGCTTGGCTTATTTCTTGGATAAGAGAGATAGAAGGAAATCTATTTGGACACTTTCTCTGACTTACTGAGCTTACTTTGCTAAATTTTATGTTCAGCTTTATGTGTTTATCTCTCTTTTGGCTTCAAATAAGAGATAGTCCTACATCTAGCCTCAACACCAAAAAAGTGACAACTTTGGAGCAAATGGGACGGACTAACATTGCAATCAAACAAGATTACTTGATGTTTGCCTAATCCTTGGCAAACTGTCACCTCTGTAGCTTTGCACACATTGTTCCATCTATCTAGAATGGGCTTCTTTCTCATCCCTGCATTACTAAATCCTGTTATGTTTCAAGGCTTCGCTCAAATGCTATGTCTTCCATGAAACCTTTCCTCATAACCCCTATAACACTTTGGATTTTTTTTAGTGTGTTTTTTCTTTACTATTTAATTATTACTGCAACACATTACTCCAAACCTTCCCAGTTTAAATGACAAAAACATTTATCATCTCACGGTTTCTATCAGTCAGGAATTCAGGAGTGGCTTTGTCCTCCTGTTTCAGGGTCTCTCCTGGAGTTTCAGTCAAGAAGTAGGCTTGACTGGATCTGGAATATTGGCTTCCATACTGGCTCCTTGCATGGCTGGCAGGCTGATGCTGGCTACTGATGGCAGGCCTCAGTTTCTCTCTACACAACCCATGGCTGCTTGGATGTCTTCACATGCAACTGGCTTCCTCCAGAGCAGGTGATTCAAGAAACAGCAAGGCAAAACCTAGAATATTCTTTATGACTAAATCTCAGAAGTCACTCCCTGTCATTTTGTTGGTATTTTATTGGTAACACAGGTAGCCACAATTCAGCACGGGAGGGGACTACACAAAGGTATAAAAACCAGGAGGCAATTGTTGAGGGTCATCTAGAAAGCTGAGTATTGCACTTATTCTTTTGCATTATGATTAGTTTTGTTTAAATGTCAGACCATCCTGAGAGGGAAAATTCATTTTGGGGTTATCTTTTTCTTCTTTTTATCTTCTACATAATCAGCATGTGGTAAATACATGATGCATGTTTCATGAGAGAACAAATAAACAATGATAAGAAATTCAGGTGGCATTGTAGAGACTATCAGTCCTCCCATTCAATGATACCATCCAGACAGACAAATCTTAGTCATAGTTCTTGGAATAGGAACAGAAGTGGCTGTCTGGAAACTACTGTAACTGTAAAACAAAAAAACAAACAAACAACAAAAAAAGTGACCTACGTTTGCCATTTGCTTTTGCCTTAATATATATTATATACATCATTCAAAAATATGTGTATTTAGGAGAAGGGGCTCAGTCTTTAATACATGGCACACATAGAAATGTTTCAATCATATGGTGGTATCTGCCATCACAGAAGAAAATATTTTATGGAAAAGATTGATGTTACTTTAGTTTACGGTGTCACACTTTTATTTTGCACTCATTTTAGGCCATTTTATGTTTGGTAAAAAATGAGACAAAACAAAAAAACAAAAACACAAAACTAACTCTAAAACATTAAGTCATTCTTCTTGCTGTAAAGAAATTCACAATACATGGCAGCACTTATAACATGAAAATGATGCAGAATTTATAGAGTTAAGTTACAGAAGGAAGGCACTGAGGTTTTCATACATTCAATTATCTAGAAAAGCAAATCAATTTTGTTTTTGTTAATAGCAATGAAATATGCATGCCACTCTTTTAATTAAAGCCGTTGAGAACACATGTGTTCATTTTATGCCTACAGATTTCCTCTGGGAACAAGTCAAGCTCTATGATAAAGCATAGTGAAAATAATTTATATGTAAAACAATAAACTCAATTCACTAAACTAGAATGTTTCAAATGAGGTGTTTTCAGATTGCCCATCTCAGGATCTCTCTGGGAAAGAGCGTGGTATTAGCTAAATTGTTGATTACTAGGATTCACCTGAAATCTACAAATAAATTGTCCTGGGGGAGGCCAGGAAATTTTTAATAAATGACTCAGGCAATCTATATACACACTAATTTTGGAAATCAGTTATCTAACAGCAAAAGCCAGTGTACAATAAATGGTAAAGGACAAACTTCAGAAATGTAATCCTGAACCCAAAAGAAAGGAAAAAGGCAGCTCTCTGCACTTCTCTCTGTGACCTGCCAAGTGTCTGGAGATTGTGAACAACTTCCAGTACACTTCCTGTTACACACTGATATCACAATTCTTATCAGAATTCTTTCTATGTCTAGCAGTCCTGACCTGAGACGAGAATAATAATGCATATAGCCACAAAATGAGTCAGTACATTTCTGTTTAGCCTGGGACAAAAAAGAAAAAAAAAGAGGAGTTTTCCTGATTTATTTATTTATTTTTATTTTATTTTAATTTTTGAGATGGAGTCTCACTCTGTGGCCAGGCTGGAGTGCAGTGGCGCAGTCTCGGCTCACTGCAACCTCTACCTCCTGGGTTCGAGCGATTCTCCTGCCTCAGCCTTCTGAGTAGCTGAGACCACAGGTGCGTGCCACCACACCCAGCTAATTTTTGTATTTTTAGTAGAGGCGGGATTTCACCATGTTGGCCAGGATGCTCTTGATTTCTTGACCTTATGGTCCGCCTACCTTGGCCTGACTTTATTTTTTGTTTTTGTGATTTTGCAAAATTAACTGTTGCAACAAGTGTGAGTTTGGTTCTGAGGCCAATAGTTTCCTCTGTTGAGGAAATCTCTCTCATTCTCATTTTCTTCAAACATCTAGAGGGGAGAAGAGGTACAGAAAATATTAAAAGCCGAAAAAATGAAAGGAAGCAAAAAACACAGAGAGTAGTGCAATGAAGCAATTTGTACATACTCCCTATACAAACAATATTGAAGGCAACCAAATTCATCCAGGTCTCTTTTCCATACCTCACATGTTTTATTCTATTAGGTTGGTGCAAAACTCGTTGTGGTTTTTGCCACTGTCATTGAAAATAATTGCAAAAACCACGATTGCTTTTGTACCAACCTAATATTCTGAGACATGGTAGAGGAGAACTAAAGGGACTGTAGTGAAAATGTTTGAGAATGATGTGATCATGAAAGTCATCTCATATTGAAACAAACATGTTCAACCAAAATGACTTTAATCTCAGTTATTAGAGTCATTAATATTGCAGAAATTAGTTTTGGTATGGAGTTAGGTTACCACAGAAACACTATGATCTGATGGAAAAAATTCTCAATGGGGCACATGAAGATTCATGCCCTATTCCTGCTTTTTGTGGTTAAGCAGTTTTACGACTTTAGATAACTCAGGTAACCTTTGTGTCTCAAATTCTTCATAAATAAGATTGATATTTTTATAGTTTTTGTATTTAAAGCATAAGGTTATAACATAATGGGTGTGTAAAGGTCTCTTGAAAAATAAAATTAAAATTACCATAAATAATCAAGATATTCTTGATCCCCATGATAAACAATTCATAGAACATGCCATCAATATTCAAAGTAATAAAAATCTGACATTTAGTCTGGGCCTTCAGTGCTGATGAAATATTCCATTAGGATTTTTTGCAATAAATCCCATCAAGACTAGAATTACTTCCTGAATAAATAAAAATGTAATATTTGAAGATCAAGCCTTTCAAAAAATTAGACTGATGTAAACTAGACCAAATTTTAAATATCTCTTTTAAACATACATATGCATGACTTATAATAAGGGCCTTGTCATGACTGGCTGCTTGGGCGTTCATTTAAGAACTCATCACAATAATTAAGATGATCACTTTTAATTCTGGATGGTGTCATTTTGTAAACCATTGTAAGTTTCCATTAATTATAATTGTTGACCTCTTGACCAATCAGAACATTTTCAATCAGTTTAATTATTCCTCAAGAATCCCAATTACTTTGTCAATAATCAAAATAAATGCCATGAGTCATAAACTTTTTACGTGCCATTTAGTGAAAGCTACATTCATTTGAAAGTTAAACTGCCTTTCCCACGTTTCCTTTAGATTTGATTCTCATGATGCTCAACGGCATGACAAGAGCTAAGAGGACCTCGGGGACCAAAAGTACGAGGAAGCAGGGAGTCATCTAAACAGACCCTAAAAAGGTTTCCACATCTTCAGATTTCTCTGCAGAATCCAATGCACTGAGAAGAATTAGGCCTTGCCTTCCTATTTTAACACAACACTTTATTCAATGTGTCTTTAATGAGTATTTAATATATACCAAGCACTGCAGTCATCCTTGAAATTTCAGAGAAAAGGTAAGGTAGACAATATCTCTGACTACAAAGAAACTATAGTTTTTGTTTTTGTTTTAAATTAAGGCAAAATATACATAGTACAATGCTCAGAAATTAAATGGACAATTGCATGAATATTGATGAGTGTATTCACCTGTGTCACTGTGACACAATAAAACATATATCTTCGGTCTTTTATCTCAGTTCCTGACACAGAATTTCTAAAACCCTTGTAATTTCCTGAATGATGGAGAAATGGGAGTGACTTACGAAGAGCTCCTAAATCCTTTGGAACTTTTGGGTGGAAGAAGCAGCCTTTGTTCTAATTTGGTGACTCTAGTTGGACTCCTGGATAGTCTGGTCACCAGGAAGGCCAAGCCATGATTGAAGGTTTGGAGTTTTTAGCCTCATCCTCATCCTCCAGAAAGGAAGAGGGGCTGGAGATTGATTTGAGTTAATAATGTAACATGCCTACATGATGAAGCTTCCATAAAAAATCCATAAAGTTTAGAGTTCAGAGAATTTCTGGGTTGGTGAACGTGTCCACATGACAGCAGAATGGCACATTCCAGCTCCATGGAGACAGACCCTCCTGTGCCCCAGACCCTTCCAGAACACACCCTATGTACCTCTTCCTCTGCCTATTTATATGTATCCTTTATAATATCCTTTATAATAAACCACTAAATGTAAGTAAAATGTTTGAGTTTTGTAAGCAATTACAGTAAATTATTGAAACTGAGGAGAGGGTTGTGGGAACCACTGATTTGTAGACAAGTTGGACAGAAATGTGGGCACCCTGGAGTCTACTACTGGCAATCAGCACCAGAAATGGGAGGCAATCTTGTGAGACTGAGGGTTTTGTTGTTGTTGTTGTTTGTTTGTTTGTTTGTTTGTTTTTTGAGACAGGCTGTCGCCAGGCTGGAGTGCAGATGCACAATCTCGGCTCACTGCAACCTCTGCCTTCCAGGTTCAGGCAATTCTCCTGCCTCAGCTTCCTGAGTAGCTGGGACTACAGGCACCTGCCACCAGCCCAGCTAATTTTTATATTTTTAGTAGAGACGGGGTTTCACCATCTTGGCCAGGATGCTCTCGAACATATAAATATGTTACTATAGTATCTGTTTCTGAAAATTGGTGTTATTGCCTGTTTTGGCTATAATTTATAAAGCTGCTATAAATATTCAATAGTGGACTTTTTCTGAATATGTTTTTATTTCCCTTGGGTATATATCTAGAAGGGAATAGCTGAATTGTATGGTAAGTGCATGTATAACTTTAAAGGAAATTGCCAGTTTTCCAACATGATTGTAACATTTTACACTTTAACCAGAAATGTATTTTTTGTTTGTTTGTTTGATTTGAGACAGGGTCTCACTATGTCACCCAGGCTGGAGTACAGTGGGGTGATCTCAGCTCACCACAGCCTCAACCTTCCAGGCTAAAGCAATCCTCCCAACTCAGCCTCCCAAGTAGCTGAGACTACAGGCATGCACCACCATGCCCGGCTGATTTTTGTATTTTCTGTAGAGACAGTGTCTCACCATGTTGTCCAGGCTGGTCTCAAACTTTTGGGCTCAAGCGATCTGCTCACCTAGACCTCCCGAAGTGCTGGGATTGCAGATGTAATCAGAAATGTTTGATCCTTCCAATTGTTCCATGTCATCATCAACATTTGCTGTTGTCAGTGAAGTTTCCCTTTTCATGTGCTTACTAGACATTTCTACATCTTCTTTTGTAAAGCTTCTGTTCAAGTTGTACAATTTTTAAACGAGTTGTGTTATCACTAAGTTTTAAGAGTTTCTAAAAATATATTTTGAATATAAATCTTCTGTTAAATATATGTATTTCAAATATTTCTCTCAGTTTGGGGCTTGTCTTTTATATTTTCTTAATATTATGTTTTTGATGAGAAAAGTCATTTAATTTTAGTGAAGTCTACTTTATAACTTCTATTTTTTATAGTTAGTGATTTTTGCATTTTCCCATAAATTTATTTCTTACTATAAGATAGTAAATATATTTTCAAAAAGCTTTATAGTGTTAGTTTTTATATGTAGGTCTATGATACACTTCAAATAAATTTTGTGTGTGATGTGAGGTAGGGATCAATGTTCATAATTTTCCATTCATTTATCTAGTTGATCCAGTGCCATTTGTAGGTGGGAAAAAAAAAACTTTCTCCATTAAATTGCCTTGAATCCTTACTTAAAATCAATTGACTTGATATTTGAGAATTTATTTCTGGACTCTATTTTCTTTCATTGATCTATTTGTCTATCCATGTGCCAGTACCACTGTTGTAACTTAAGGTAAGCAGTGAAATCAAGTGGTATACAGCCTCCATTTCCTCCCTTATTTTTCAAGACTGTTTTGGCTTTTTCTAGGTCTTTTTTATTTCCGTATTAAGTTTTAAAATTGACTTGCCCATATCAGTAAAAACAGCTGCTTTGGTTGCAATTGGGATTTCATTAAATCTATACATCAATTTGGTGAGAATTGTTATCGTAACTGTTAACAATATTGAGTCTTCCAATCCACAAACACACTGGTTGGACCAGACCTCCCTCATCTTCCAGTTCAATGCAAAATCATCCACCACTGTGAAGCTCTCAGACTTGTAGCAAGTGGTGCCACCTTCTCCTTGGCTTTCTGAGTTCTCTCCCTATGAAGGCACAGCTCAACCTTCAGTCCAGAACCTACTGGAAACTCTTATGCAGACTTTTCCTGAGCTCCTTTCTCCTTGGCTCTACTATTTCCATCCCCTCCAGCAACACCATATTTAAATCTCAGCCTTCTTGGCTCAGCAAGACACCTTACTCTGCCTGAGATGCACACTCTGTGTGCACTGGTTTAGAATGTACTTCCAGGAAGAAAGCCAGGGTAAGCAAACATGACACTAAATTATGTTTATTCCCTTTTCTCAAAGATCACAATCTTATGTAGACTTTTTTTTTTTAAATGTACAGAAACATTTGCCTCATAATTTCTCAAATTTTATGTTTTTTTATGGTGAGAGGGTAGTCTGGATCAGTTACATCATCATGGCAAGCAGCAGAATTATTGCAATTATGGTTTTAAAGATTTGGACAAACATTTAACATGTGATTTCTAAATTTCAAAACAAATACTGTACTGTTTATGAATATGTGTGTGTGTGTGTGTGTGTGTGTGTGTGTGTGTGTAAGAGAGAAGCAGCCATAGCTTAGAGGTTCAAAAACAGCCTCTTGGAGCAATTGATGTTAAGTATACACCTGAAAGTTTAAGTGGAATCAGGCAGACGAAGAGAGTGGGAGAGAGTTAAAGTACTCTGTTTTTAAATTACGAAGCATGAAGACTATGATCAGATGCTATTGCAAGGAATCAGTGGCTAAGTCTCAAGCATGTGTGAAAACATCATTATATTCCTCAAATGTCCTTCTCTCTAGGGGCCTGTTATATTGCCACTTGCTTCCAGAAGAAGGGCAAGCCTCATACTGCTAGGACTCCCAGTAACTGAAGTTTAAATAGTATTTCTATGATGGGTACTTTCTGTCTCCAAAAGGTTACATGCCAAATTATCTAGATAATTCAGAATTCATTTTTATAATATCATTTTTCTAGATAAAGGAATAAAAAACAATTTTAGACTAGGATTAGCAAAATGGTCTTTTATGTTCAAATTTTATCATGAAAATTTCCATATTAAATTTGTTTGAGGAACATAGGAATCTCATCTCTACTAAAAAAGAGAAACCTTAAAATATATCCATAAATTAAACTGCACTAATTACCTACTTCAAAAAAAATACAATATTCTATTATCTAAATGACAAATGAACTGACTTACGATCTCTGTCTTGGACTGTGCCCTGGAACCTGCTCCAAAAGGAGCCAAGGAAAAGCCCTTCTCTGCCATCTTGGTTTTGATTTTGGTATTGTTGTAACTCTCTATGGATACAAAAGACTTGTACATAATATAACTGGGGTTTACCTTTTTCTTATTTTAGTAACACTAAAAATTAGTGAAATTTTTCTGATATACTCATTTATGTATTGAGAATTTAAATTACATTAGGAATTCCCATTTTCAATTAAATTTTATTCCCTATGTCGTTCAAATATCAGGAGGGAAAGTATCAAGCAAAAGGAAAAGTTATTAGCCAAGGACGTAATTTCAATGTGTCTTGTTATCCCACAGTTTTTAGTGTCTTTCTCTTCTTCTGTACCTTGGAGACTGTAGTCAAGCTACATTCATATTTGCAATCTTATTGTCTATTTTAGATTTGTAGCTAGACCAGCTTTCAAAAAAAATTCTGTTCACTCTACAGTCATATATATTTATAGTCCTCTGGAGGATAACTCCTCTTCGAGGCATTAAACTTATAGACTCAGGTCATATTCCAGCCCATGTTGTCTGAGGTTCAGAAAGTACAATAACATTTGACCATTTTGGTTTGTTTTTGAACATCTGTTCTTCTGTTGAAATGTCAGAAAACCCATTCTCAAGTCAAAAGATAAAAAATGGGATTGATTCTCTCTTTATGTGAACACAGGTAGGCATTCATGCAAAATACTAATGAAACTCCCAGTAGGGGTGAGGGAGGTGAGATTTGACAAGAAGCAAGTTTAATTATTTAGACAATGTTAACATTATTGTACAACTAAATAAGGACCTTTTAATTTTTTAAAATAAACCTAATATTTTAGAATCTATTTAGATTTACAGAAAAGTTGCAAAGGCAGTACAGAGACTTCCTGTATACCTCACACCCAGTTTCCCTTATTATCAGCAGTTTTATTAGCATGGTATATTTATCACAATTAACAAACTAATATTTATATATTATTATTCACTACAGACCATATTTTATTCAGCCACTTTAAGATTTTACTAATGTCCTTTCTCTGACCCTGCAGAGGATAACACACTACATTTAGTCATCATTGCTTCTTAGGTTCCTCTTGCAGGGACAGTGTCTCAGACTTTCCTTCTTTTAGATGACTTTGATAGGAATCTTGTAGGTTTTTCTCTCAGTTGAATTTGTCTGATTTTTTCATAATTTTCATAATTAGGCTATGATTTTAGATTTTGGGGAAAAAAACCCCACAGAATTAAAAGGCCATTCTCAGCTGGGCATGGTGGCTCATCCCTGTAATCCCAGCATTTTGGGAGATTGAGGTGGGCGGATCACTTGAGGCCAGGAGTTTGAGACCAGGCTAGCCAACATAGTGAGACCCCGTCTCTACAAAAAATACAAAAATTAGCTGGGCGTGGTGGCACACACTTGTAGTCCCAGTTACTTGGGAGGCTATGGCAGGAGAATCACTTGAGCGCAGGAGGCAAAGGTTGCAGTGAGCCAAGATTGCACCATTGCACTCCACTCTGGCTGATGGAAGTGAAACCCTGTCTCAAAAAGTAAAAATAAATAAATAAATAAATAGCCATTCTCATTATATCTCACCAAGGGTATATATGATCAATATGAGTGATCTCTGTTGATGTTAATCTTGATCACTTGACTGAGGTAGTGTTCGTCAGGTTTCTCTCCCTTAACATGACCTTTTTCTCCTTCCTTTTCCACCCTACCCTCTTTGGAAGGGTATCATTATTATAGCCCACACTTTAGGAGTGAGATGTTATTCTCCACCTCCTTGAGGGCAAGAGTATCTACATAAATCATTTGAAATTCTTCTGCATCGGAATTTGTCTATTCATCCTCATTTGTTTCTTCAATGGTTTCTTTATATCCTTGTGGACTCATGAATATTTATTTATAATCAGCTTCTAATCCAATACTACTTCACTTATTTTGTTGCTCAACTTGGTCCATTTTTAACCATTGAGAGATCCTTCAATTGGCTCCTGTGTGCCCTTGACATAAACAATGTGATCTTGTTGTTGATCATCTTTTTGTTGAAATGCAATGAAGAAAAAATATGGTAGGACAAAATTTGTAATGCATATATATGTTGGGAAAATATACAAATGGATAAAATTTGTTGTTTGGAGCTGGAAATTTCATCTTGGACCCAAGACTAGGTTGTCTCTGCAATCGTTCCAACAGCACCAAAAATGTGTATGAAATTTCTAGAAAATGCAGGTTTTTAAAAAATTGGTTTTGATTTTAATTTTTCTGTGAAATGTTTAAAACAATAGAGTAAAAGCACAATTTACTGCCTAGGTTAGAGAAATAAATGAAATGTACTTCTTTTAATTTTTTTGTTTTCTTTTGGCGGCAATACCACCAATGCCAGTGCCTGAGCCTTTGAGTTGCTTTTAACTCCTGCTTTTATCATCCTTTGTGATTCCTTTCCGTTGTTGTTGTTGTTGTTATTGTTTTCCTCTTAATCTTGTTTCAAGTACCACCTTCTTCTCCCTGATCCCCTTCCTCATCTGTCCCTCCTGGCAAATCTCTGCTACTTGGTTATCCTCAGATAACAATTTATTGATACAAACTAGACCTCGTATAAGATCCTCTTCCTCCTGGGCTTGAATTCTTTCATGTGAAAATACAATGTTTGGACTAGATGTCCCAAATTCCATGTATTATCTAAAATTTCATGATTCTGGCAACCTATGTTTTGCCAAGTATTAAGAGATAATGCCACAGAACCCGCTGCCTAGCTGCAAATTGAGAAAACAAGTTGCACAGAGTAAGTGACAGAGCCAGGAATAGCTCCAAGTCTATGACCATCAAGAACCGCCTTGGGCCAGGCACAGTGGCTCACGCCTGTAATCCCAGCACATTGGGAGGCCGAGGCAGGGGGATCATGAGGTCAGGATATCGAGAACATCCTGGCTAACACGGTGAAATCCCGTCTCTACTAAAAATACAAAAAATTAGCTGGACGTGGTGGCCGGCGCCTGTGGTCCCAGCTCCTCGGGAGAATGGCGTGAACCCGGGAGGCGGAGCTTGCAGTGAGCTGAGATCACGCCACTGTACTCCAGCCTGGGCGACAGATGGAGACTCTGTCCCCAAAACAAAACAAACAAACAAAAAAGAATTGCCTCCTCGAGTCTCTCCACTCTACTGCTTTATGCATGGTATGTATCCTTCCTTCCTTCCTTCCTTCCTTCCTTCCTTCCTTCCTTCCTTCCTTCCTTCCTTCCTTCCTTCCTTTTCTTCCTTCCTTCCTTCCTCCCTCCCTCCCTTCCTTCCTCCCTCCCTCTTTCCTTTCCCTTGCTTTCCCTTTCTTTCTTCCTTTGTTCCTTCCTGCCTCCCTTTCCTTTCCTTCCTCCCTTTCCTTTCCTTCCTCCCTTCCCTTTCCCTCTTTTCTTTCTTCTTTCTTTCTTCTCCCATTTCCTTCCTTCCTCCTTCCCTTCCTTCCTTCTTCCCTCTTCTTCCTTCCTTCCTCCCCTTCCTTCCTTTCTCCTTCCTTCCTTGCTTCCTTCTTTCCTCCTTCCTTCTTCCCCTTCCTTCCTTCCTTCCTTTCCTTCCTCCCTCCCTCCCTCCCTCTTTCCTTTCCCTTGCTTTCCCTTTCTTTCTTCCTTTCTTTGTTCCTTCCTTCCTCCCTTTCCTTCCTCCCTTTCCTTTCCTTCCTCCCTTTCCTTTCCTTCCTCCCTTCCCTTTCCCTCTCTCTCTTTTCTTTTCTTTCTTTCTTTCTTTCTTTTTCTTTCTTTCTTCTTTCTTCTCCCATTTCCTTCCTTCCTCCTTCCCTTCCTTCCTTCTTCCCTCTTATTCCTTCCTTCCTCCCCTTCCTTCCTTTCTCTTTCCTTCCTTGCTTCCTTCCTTCCTCCTTCCTTCTTCCCCTTTCTTCTTTCCTTCCTTCCTATCTCCCTCCCCCCCTCCCCTTCTTTCCTTCCTTCCTCCCTCTCCTTCCTTCCTTCCTCCCTCCCTCTGCTTCTTTCCTTCCTTCCTCTCTCCCCTCCCCTCCCTCCCTCCCTCCCTTCCTTCCTTCCTTCCTTCCTTCCCTCCTTCCCTCCCTCCCCTTTCTCTCTTTCTCTCTCTCTTTTCTTTTTTTTTTCTCCAGGCTCTGAATTCACAATACCTTGAAGCCTTTATTCTATGCTATTTGATCAGCACCAATAGCTTACGAAGAGGAATTAATCTTCATGATCATTAGTGTATTACACTGTGAGAAGAGCCTCTACTCTTCTCCAAGCAGATTGAAATGCATAATTTTTCAACTGAATGCAAAAGAGGAACAACAAGAATTATTTAATACAGTGACTAATTCCTTTTCTCTCTCCAATTAGTCTGGGTTTAAAGAAGTGAAAAAAAAAAATGCAAGGATTTCCAAAGAATTAGCTCTGTTTCAAGTGCTTTAAGAGATAGGAAAGGAATATAAAATATGTTGCAGGTATGAAATTAACAGTCTGCCATTGGAAGGGCAGTATTAGTATACTTGAAATAATCAGTTTACAATACAAGATTGTGTAATTAATGGCTAAGTTGTGTGGGACTGCCTCCCTGCCTACCATCATACCTAATTAATTCTGGATATCCTTTCAAATATGCTTTTGATTCAGAATAACAAAGTTATAACAGGTTGAAAATAACACAAAAGTACTTTCTTTGCCTGAGAATAAGTGGCTGGCTTCCGAATCATTATTTATATTTTAGCTTTAGTGCTGCCATTGTAAATATGAACTGCATACTGTATGGGGTACTTCTTGACATGTTTTCTAAATAGGGGCTTCAGGCCAGGTGATGTTCCTGAATAGTTGTAATAAAAGTGACAACTAAGGAAAAAGATTATGGCATCTGATACCATGTGGCTATTTGGTAGCAGCTCAATAAATATATATCAATTGCTTTCCTTCCAGGTGTGATGAAAGATCACGTGGTTCCCTTAGACTTACAGAAGAAAAGAAGTAGTCGGGATTCATCAGAACATGCTGTGCCAGCTTCTCAGATGAGTGTACCCTCGAATACCCAGTATCCAGAACTGCTCTCTGCATCCCTTTGACTTTTACCCAGTGAGGTTCTTTTCCCTTTACTGAGGATGAGCATGCCAACCTTTTTCCATTTTTTTCCAAGTCTTACTAGTAAGCTTTTGTGGAACCCACCAGCTAACTCTTCTGAGAAGAGAGAAACTAGAGCTGCCTATTGCAACTCTCTCATCTTTCTACTCTGGTATATAAAGGTTTCTGCAATCCTACTCAACATTTCTTTTCTCAGTACCTTTTCTCAGTGGAGAACATTTCTGCCTTCAATCTAAGATTAACTTCTCTGCCTATGTCCCTGGGCTTCTGTGATGAGTATTCTCTCTCCCTAAAACTCCCTTTTCTCACTGCCCGTGTAACGGAACTCAACTCCAGTCTTGCCTCCTCTACGGAAGATGTCGTCTCTTTTTCTGGGCACCATGACACACTCAGGAACCTCAAAGGAATGCAAACCCATGGCAGCTATTTCATCTCCCCTAGCATGTTAGGTGGGTGTCCTCATTAGAACTGTTAGGCTCTCAAGTAAAGAAGCTTATCTTGTTTGATGGATGGATATTTGTCTGAAATTTTCTGTATTTGTTTTAATACTTCTTATTAAAAGTATAATAAATCTTTATCGAGAAAAGTTTAGAAAACAGAAACACATAAGAACATACAATTACTGCTATTCCACTTCAGAAATGGTTACTCTTCAGTTGTGTAAATTTCCTTTGTCATTTTCTTTACCAAATATATAGAAATAACATTCCATTTTACATTTGTAAAATATTTATAATTTATATCTTTCTTTCCTGGTTCAACAGTATAGTATAAGCAGTACTCCACAGCATTAAAAGGCCTTAAAATATATAATATTTATTTCTATAACTTATTTAACCTTTCCAGAAATGTTTTTTGTTGCTGTTGCAAATTTTTACATATATATAAAGTTATGGTAAAAAAATTGTATACATAAACACTGTCCACATCTATTAAGATTTTTCCCTTAAATCAGCATTATTGGCTCAAAGGTACATCCCTCATAAATATTATTTAAAATGTTTAATATTCGTAACTATACTTGGCAAATTGTTTCCTGGAAGTTAGCACTAACTCATATTTTCATGTGTATCATATGAAAATGCCAGTGTCAGTGTCCACTCATTAGTATTAATGATTATTTTTGAAATCTGCTAGTTTGATTGGAAAAAGTTAGTATCTGACTTTTACACTGACATTTCCTTGATAATACATTGAAAATTTGGCATTTCCTTGATAATAAGTTGAAAATTTATCATTTACAGGTATTAGTTGTTTGTATTCTGCCTTTGTGAACTGTCTACATTAGTATTTTTGGAGGAGGTTATTTTTTTCTGCTGGTGTCTTGGCAATGAACTCTTTAGGTATTAAAGAAATAAACATTTATTATTTGTATTTTCTAAAATTTATGAAATTTTAAATGCAATTTTTAAAAGCTCAAAAGTTCAAATTTATCTTTTTGGTGTATAATAATTCATTGTCCTTTCATATTTATCAAATACTTCTTCATCTATGTAAATATATAATTATATGTGAGATTTTTATGGTTTAATTATTTGCATGGTACTAGAATGTTCTTTAGAGTATAGTGTTGGATAGAATTCTAAACAAAGTTTTTATTTCCTTATAACCTAATTTTCTATAGCATGTTTAAGTAGCCCATTTTTCACCAATGTTTAATATTCTTCTATTACATATTTACCAAGTTTATTAACTGTTTATGTAAAATGCCTTATGTATTTATATATTATGGTTATTATATATACTTATAATATCATATATAAAACTTATATTTATATACACATTTATATACATTATGCCTGTAAATATTGCTGTATACATTAAAGGTATATATAACAGATACCTAGTACATACTAATATGTTCTGACTATATATTTTTATATGACTATTGTGTGTGAGTATGTGTGTGTGTGTTTCCTGGGCTAATTGACTTCATGGATCTACAGATCTATTTATGCAATAGTAAGACTATTTTAATTCTTGCAGTTTAAAAATACCCGGTAAGAAGGCCCCACCCTTTATTCTTCTTTTTCAATTTTATAACAATCACCTAACATTTTATGTAATATAAATATTATATAAATAAAACTTGAGAATAGCTGTTGTTATCATATGAATTTTTCTGTCTTCCCAAAATTCATATGTTGAAATCCTGGTCCCAAAGATGATGGGATTAGTAGGTGTGGCCTTTGGGAGGTGATTAGGTCTGAGGGTCTCATGAATGGGATTAGTGGCCTCATAAGAGGCCCAAAGGAGCTCAGTTGCCCTTCTACACTGCTAGGACATGATGAGAAGGTGCCATCTATGAACTAGAAGGTAGGCCCTAGACAGACATCACATCTGCCAACATCTTCTTCTTGGACTTTTTCCAGACTTTAGAAGTGTGAGAAATAAAATGTCTCTGGTTTACAAACCACTCAGTTTACAGTATTCTGCTAGAGCAGACTGAATGGATTAATAGTTCACTATGCCATCTCTGCTCCTTCCTTACTGTCCACCATCAAAATCCTTAAAATTCATTTGAAATTTTATGGATTTTATGAATTCTATGTATTATCTTGAAATTCTATGCATTATCTTGAAAACAATTAGAATTTTTATAATATTCACGTTTTGTCTTTGGAAATATGACATGTCTCTCCAAATCTTCAAATCTTCTTTGACATTGTGTTTAAGTTTTATAGTTTTGTTCATATAGGCTAATTTGGGGCTGTTGCTGGATTTTTATCCATTTTCTGATTGGTTATTTATGATCTACAGAAAACGGTTTGTATATTTATCTTATAACAATCTGATTTCTATATTTTTTTAACTCAGAACATTTTGGGGTTAGTTTTTCTTTATTATAAAAAACCAGATATACAGGAAGTTTTATATGATAATATAATAAATATCCTCTGTAAGGGATTTTATATCTATATTTATACATGAATTTATATTTTCATTTCATTAATTCATTAATTATCTCTTTTTAAAGTGTTATGCATATATTTTTATGGTTTTCAGATTATGTTTAATACCTTCTTAATATTTCAGAAGCAGTAATATTTTGAAAATAGCTAAACAAAATCTTTGGCACGTGTTATTAAAGAGTTAAAAATATGAGAACAAGCTGTGAAATTGAGGCAGTAATTAATAGCCTACCAACCAAAAAACCCAGGACCAGATGGATTCACAACCAAATTTTACCAGGGGTACAAAGAGGAGCTGGTACCATTCCTTCTGAAACTATTCCACACAATAGAAAAAGAGGGACTTCTCCCTAACTCATTTTATGAGTCCAGCATCATCCTGATACCAAAACTTGGCAGAAACACAACAAAAAAAGAAAATTTTGGGCCCATATCCCTGATGAACATCAATGGGAAAATCCTCAATAAAAGTCTGGCAAAGCAAATCCAGCAGCACATTAAAAAGCTTATCCACCATGATCAAGCCGGCTTCATCCCTGGGATGCAAGACTGGTTCAACATACGCAAATCAATAAACGTAATCCTTCACATAAACAGAACCAATGACAAAAACCACATGACTATCTCAACAGATGCAGAAAAGACCTTTGACAAAATTCAACACCTCTTCATGCTAAAAACTCTCAATAAACTAGGCATTGATAAAACGTATCTCAAAATAATAAGAGCTATTTATGACAAAACTCACAGCCAATATCATATTGAATGGGCAAAATCTGGAAGCATTCGCTTTGAAAACCGGCACAAGACAAGGATGCCCTCTCTCACCACTCCTATTCAACATAGTATTGGAAGTTCTGGCAAGGGCAATCAGGCAAGAGAAAGAAATAAAGGATATTCAAATAGGAAGAGAGGAAGTTAAATTTTCTCTGTTTGCAGATGACATGATTGTATATTTAGAAAACCCCATCGTCCCAGTCCAAAATCTCTTTAAGCTGATAAGCAACTTCAGCAAAGTCTAAGGATACAAAATCAATGTGCAAAAATCACAAGCATTCCTATACACCAATAATAGACAGAGAGCCAAATCATGAGTGATCTCCCATTCACAATTGCTACAAAGAGAATAAAATACCTAACAATACAACTTACAAGGGATGTGAAGGACCTCTTCAAGGAGAACGACAAACCACTGCTCAACGAAATAAGAGAGGACACAAACAAATGGAAAAACATTCCATGCTTATGCATAGGAAGAAGCAATATCGTCAAAATGGCCATACTGCCCAAAGTAATTTATAGATTCAATGCTATCCCCATCAAGCTACCACTGACTTTCTTCACAGAATTAGAAAAAACTACTTTAAATTTCATATGGAACCAAAAAAGAGCCCATATAGCCAAGACAATCCTAAGCAAAAAGAGCAAAGTTGGAGGCATCACACTACCTGACTTCAAGCTATACTACAAGGCTACAGTAACCAAAACAGCATGGTACTGGTACCAAAACAGATATATAGACCAATGGAACAGAATAGAAGCCTTAGAAATAATGCCTCAACAAACATCTGATCTTTGACAAACCTGATGAAAACAAGCAAATGGGGAAAGGATTCCCCATTTAATAAATGGTGTTGGAAAAACTGGCTAGCCATATGCAGTAAACTGAAGCTGGGCCCCTTCTTTACACCTTATACAAAAATTAACTCAGGATGGATTAAAGACTTAAATGGTAAGACCTAAAACCATAAAAACCCTGGAAGAAAACCTAGGCAATACCATTCAGGCATAGGCATGGGTAAATATTTCATGACTAAAACACAAAAGCAATGGCAACAAAAGCCAAAATTGACAAATGGGTTCTAATTAAACTAAACAGCTTCTGCACAGAAAAAGAAACTATCATCAGAGTGAACAGGCAACCTACAGAATGGGAGAAAAGTTTTGCAATCTATCCACTTGACAAAGGGCTAATCTCCAGACTCTACAAGGAACTTGAACAAATTTACAAGAAAAAAACAACCCCATCAAAAAGTGGGTGAAGGATATGAACAGACACTGTTCAAAAGAAGACGTTTATGCAGCCAACAAACATATGAAGAAAAGCTCATCATCACTTGTCATTAGAGAAATGCAAATCAAAACCATAATGAGATACCATCTCACGCCAGTTAGAATGGCAAACATTAAAAAGTCAGGAAACAACAGATGCTGGAGAGAATGTGGAGCAATGGGAACACTTTTACACTGTTGGTGGGAGTGTAAATTAGTTCAACTGTTGTGGAAGACAGTGTGGCAATTCCTCAAGGATCTAGAAGTAGAAAGGCAATGTGACCCAGCAATCCCATTACTGGGTATATACCCAAAGGATTATAAATCATTCTGCTATAAAGACACATGAACATATATGTTTATTGCAGCACTATTCACAATAGCAAAGACTTGGAACCAACCCAAATGCCTATCAGTGATAGACTGGATAAAGAAAATGTGGTACATATACACCATGGAATACTATGCAGTCATAAAAAAGGATGAGTTCATGTCCTTTGCAGGGACATGGATGAAGCTGGAAACCATCATTCTCAGCAAACTAACACAGGAACAGAAAACCAAACACTGCATGTTCTCACTCATAAGTGGGAGTTGAAAAATGAGAACACATGGACACAGGGAGGGGAACATCACACACCAGGGCCTATGGGGGAGAGATAGCACTAGGAGAAATACCTAATGTAGGTGACGGGTTGATGGGTACAGCAAACCACCATGGCACATGTATACCTATGTAACAAACCTGCATGTTCTGCACATGTATCCCAGAACTTAAAGTAAAATAAAACCCAGTAAATAAATAAGAGTTAAAAATAGGTTTAAACTTTTTATTGAATTATTGCTGAGATATATATTGATAGGGTATTGGAAAGACACTCTGTGATGAAAAAATAGGTTTTATCTTTTGTGTCAGCTGCATGTGGCTGTTAGTGGCTGCCTGAAGCATTCTCTTGAAAAGGATAGTAAGTCAAAGACTATAAACTCAATGAAAAGGAATGGTACACTTGATTACTAATGCCTGACATGCATGCAGAAGAAAGAAATAATGACACCTGCAGTACAACTTGACACATATGGGCCAAATCCTCACTAGATGAAGCAAAAGTCTTAAGTCATATTTAAACAAAACTAACATTTAATTTTTTGGGTTTTTTTTCTGTTAAGTATAACTTCATGCTAATAAAAATTAACATTATCAAACTTTAGTTTATGAATAGTTAATCACACATTTCAAAGTTTGAAAGGTACACAAAGTGTAAAGTTAAAAACTCTGCTTCCTATTACAAAACAAACAAACAAACAAACAAAAAAAAAACACTGTTCAGAGTAGTTTCAGGTTCACAGCAAAACTGAGAGGAAAGTACAGAAACTTCCTATTTCCTCCCTGCTCCCACCCATGCCTGGCCTCCATTATCAACAACCTCCTGCAGGTTTGCTACAATTGGTGAAGCTACTTTGATACATCATTGTTACCCAGAGTCCATAGTTTACATTAGGGCTCACTCTTTGGTGTTGTACACACTATGGTTTTTTTTTTAGAGCAGTGATTTCCAGACTTCGTATTTTTGAAGATCTCTTAATGATAGAACTATCATGGACTTCACTGTAGTATTGTAAGACCACATATTTTCTCAAGCAATGGATATTTAAAGTCCAACTATTACATGCCCAATTAACATGTTTAAATTAATTTGTGGCTGGGCACTGTGGCTCACGCCTATAATCCCAGCACTCTGGGAGGCCGAGGTGGGCAGATCACGAAGTCAGGAGTTCGAGACCAGCCTGGCCAATATGGTGAAACCTTATCTCTACTAAAAGTACAAAAAAATTGGTCAGGGGTGGTGGCGTGTGCCTGTGATCCCAGCTACTCGGGAGGCTGAGACAGGATTGCTTGATCCCGGGAAGTGGAGGTTGCAGTGAGCCAAGATCGCGCCACTGCACTCCATCCTGGGCCACAAAGGAAGACTCCATCTCAAAATAAATAAATAAATAAATAAATAAATAAATAAATTTGTTATTTTGTTAATTACAATTGCATCCACATGCACTTGAAAAAATTATTTATGAAATATATGGTTTAATTTATTCAGTGTATTGACAGTACTTGAAAGACATATAGACTCTCAACTTCCTTTGCAGTTCAGTGGTAAAATGACCAAAACCACAATGAAAATGAACAATACTTAACCATTTCCCAACCCAAACAATTCAGAGAAACCAAATCTGTAATAGTAAGATAATAGAAAATTTTAAATCATGATGATTTATAGGGTTTCTATTTATGGAGTGTTTGCTGTCTGTCAAGGATTAAACTAAATACTTTTCATTCCTCCCTTTTTTTAGTTATCATGACCATGCTATGACCACATATTAAATTTGCACGGTGGATAAGTTGTGCACCTAGGCTTTAAGGATAGATTTCGCTGGCTCTAATCCTTGTGTTGGTGCCACACATCTCCTGCCCATCTAAGCATCAAGTTAGTCTAAGGCGCTCTGCTTTGGGGTTTAGAATACATTATATATTGTAAATTTAATTTCAGGTTTATCTTTTAATTATCATTGTCTTAGTTGAAGATTAAGATAAATCTATGTTTCGAATGAGCGTTACCTGAGGACCACTTGGGATAATCCAGAATAAAATATGTGGTAAGAAAAATTTAGATGGGTATTAGATTACTACAATAGGTGACTGGAAACTGGGATGCTCTATATCCAAGAACACACTTATGGTTCTTGAAATACGCATTTCATTTAACCCTATATAAAGGGAGATAAGAAGAATCAATAAAGCTCAAATGGCTTACATTTGATAAACTGAAGAAATAATGTTTAGATGATATAGAAGTAGAGAAAAAAAGAGGCACCTTAGAATAAAAGAAGACTCACTTTTTTTTTTTTTTTTTTTTTTGTCTTTTTTTGAGACAGAGTCTCGCTCTGTCGCCCAGACTGGAGTGCAGTAGTGCAATCTCGGTTCACTGCAAGCTCCACCTCCCTGGTTCACGCCATTCTGCTGCCTCAGCCTCCCGAATAGCTGGGACTACAGGTGCCCTTCACTACACCCAGCTAATTTTTTGTATTTTCAGTAGAGACGGGGTTTCACTGTGTTAGCCAGGATGGTCTCCATCTCCCGGCCTCGTGATTTGCCCACCTTGGCCTCCCAAAGTGCTGGGATTACAGAAAGACTCACTTTTAATTTTACTTTTACAATTTGACCAGTCTTGGCTACATCACATAGGTAATTTAACACACACACACACACACACACACACACAAATTATTTTAATGTTTGAACAAAATTTGAAACTGTTAAGTTTCAGTTTCCCTTACAATCAGCCCTGTTTTCCAGTCCCCTGGATAATATTGTAGGTCCTTATGTGAACTGCTTTATTTATTTTTTTTAACTTGGCTCACGTACATGCATTCTATTGGCCTTTGTATCTATAAAAGGGATCTCTTTCATAAACACTTTTCATTGCCAGTACTGTAGGAAATGCAAATGTACCACATGGCATCTGTTTTGCAATTAATTGGTGATAAAAAGAGACAGCAGCTTTATTATTATTTATCAAATGGTTATTTCCCAAGACAAGATATGCTTCTTTACTTTCCATTATCAGAATAATTCTTTATTGAGTGCCCTGTGACTAGAAGAACTAAAAACATCAACATTTAAATTCACCTTCTCCCCCCTAGCTGGAGAATTGAAATCACTACATCACAAATATTCCATCACTTCTCTAGGCTATGAATCAGGACACAAGGTGAAATATTACAGAATGACCTCTAGCATTAATTATTGTGACATGGCATGAATCCTTATATAAATATATTTTCGGCAGTAGCCATTATTGTTATAAAAAGCATTAAATACATACTATTGATCCATTGTCCTCTGTGGGTTGACTCATACTAATAAACATTAAAAGTGATTCAGATTTATATTTGAGATCATTTTAGTCTTTTATAATTGGTGAAAATTGAGAAATATCAAAAGGTTTACTTTATGTGTTAGTCCATTGAGATTATATCACATGATCCCCCTAGGTTGGTGGGAATAAAGAAGTCAATAATTGATGGCCGGGCATGGTGGCTGACACCTGTAATCCCAGCATTTTGGGAGGCCGAAGGCGGGTGGATCACCTGAGGTCAGGAGTTCAAGACCAGCCTGGCCAACACGGTGAAACCCTGTCTCTACTAAAAATACAAAAAGTAGCTGGGCATGGTGGCACATGCCTGTAATCCCAGCTACTTGGGAGGCTGAGGCAGGAGAATCGCTTGAGCCTGGGTGGCAGAGGTTGCAGTGAGCCGAGATTACACCATTGCACTCCAGCCTGGGCAACAGGGCGAGACTCCGTCTCAAAAAAAAAAAAAAAATGAGGTCACTAATTGAACTAAAAATATGTGGGAAGCATGAAAGTGGGAGTCAAAGTGTTTGGCCCTTTAGCACTTTGTAAACATAAACACAGTGGTGTCTATACAAATGTGTTTGCTGTTTACTAAGCAAATATTCTCTCTTTGCCAAAAATTCAAGTGCCATAACTTTGTTTCCTTTTGTGTAAGATCAGTTAAGAGTTTATGTAAAGTACGTGCTTTTACCTAAATATCATGTTTAATATTACACTGAAGACAATTCGAAATACAGACATGAAAGCTACTATTTTTTTGTTTCTTATACTTTCATTTATTTTGGTTGGCAAACAGTCTAGTCGTGTTCCTTAATGTGGCACTTTTGGTCAATTCATCATATTCAACAACTTTACGTTGACTCAGCAGGAGAACTTTAAGAAACTTGTTGCAAGTTATGAATGGAAAGAGAATGTCAAAACCACTAATGCAAGAACTTGTTTTAAATGTTGTGTTCCAGTCTGTCACATCTCTACTTTTTCTCAGGTTTTCCATTTTGTGTTAAAAAATAAATTATACTGTGGTCTGAAAGTTGACGTTCAGTTTACCAGGCTGTAATAATTTTTAAGACAACAGTTTAAATAGTCTGTTAGGCAATAGGAGTTTTATTCTTTAGTCAAATGTCATTGGTAATTTTAGAATGATGCATTTCCCTTCAGCACTATAGAAGTTGAAGATTATATGCTCTGGCAGCCACATTCTCTGATAAATCTGAGTAAATTTACATAACATTTCATCAATTCCTAGTGGGGGAAGGGCATTTACAAAGGAATTACAGGTCCTTAGAAAGACGGCACTACACAGTGTAAATAATCACATAAATTAGGTTTTTGTAATAATCAAATTTGTGAAAAATTTCATTGAATTCTGGGGAAAGGGGTCAGCAAAGGAATGCAGAGACTGTGGGATTTAACATTTCATTGGTGCTCAACTCAGACGCAAAATTTAAATCTCGAAAGGAAACTAAGACACGGTGGACATTTTTATATTCTCTGTCCTCTATAAGATTTCAGAGGACATATGGAGATATCCAATTTACTACAAAGAGTAAGAGGAATTGTACAGGTCTACAGAACTGACACTAGACATTAGTGATGCCATTACCTGTATCAAAAATTCAAAATCATGAAAGTCACGATGACTCACGACAGAGCAGGACATGGTGACTTGGCTCATCTGGTACTGTAAGTATTCTGGGATCCTTTTTCCCAGACCTCCACTATACCCATGACTTCAGCCACATCCCTGCAATTGACCTCACCCCCGACCCTCCCCCCTCATATTCACTATAGCCCAAACTCCTACCTTTTCATTGCTCTTTTATTGTCACCTTCTCCTTTATTCTTTTTTTTTTTTTTTTTTTTTTTTGAGACGGAGTCTCGCTCTGTCGCCCAGGCTGGAGTGCAGTGGCCGGATCTCAGCTCACTGCAAGCTCCGCCTCCCGGGTTTACGCCATTCTCCTGCCTCAGCCTCCCGAGTAGCTGGGACTACAGGCGCCCGCCACCTCGCCCGGCTAGTTTTTTGTATTTTTTAGTAGAGACGGGGTTTCACCGTGTTAGCCAGGATGGTCTCGATCTCCTGACCTCGTGATCCACCCGTCTCGGCCTCCCAAAGTGCTGGGATTACAGGCTTGAGCCACCGACCTTCTCCTTTATTCTTATGCCCCCAGAAATAAGCTCCTTTCCTGAGCTGCATCCTACAGTTGAGAGAAGCAGCTCTCAGTGATAGACAGGGTCAGGTTCAGAGACAGGGTGAATGATCCATCTTACTTGATAAAGAAAAAAGAATAATAACATCAAAATGGCAGTGGTTGGGCCAGGTGCAGTGGGTCACACCTGTAATCCCAGCACTTTGGGAGGCCGAGGCGGGCGGATCACGAGGTCAGGAGATCGAGACCATCCTGGCCAACATGGTGAAACCCCGTCACTACTAAAAATACAAAAATTAGCCAGGCATGGTGGTGTGTGCCTATAGTCCCAGTTACTCAGGACGCTGAGGGAGGAGAATTGCTTGAACCTGGGAGGTGGAGGCTGCAGTAAGCCAAGATTGCACCACTATGCTCCAGCATGGGCAGCAGAGTGGGCAACAGAGACTCCATCTCAAAACAACAACAAAAACAGTCAATAGGCAACAGAGACTCCATCTCAAAAAAAAAAAAGGCAATGGTTGTTGTTGTAAGCCTTAACATAAACTGGATGTGAGAATCAAATGTTCCTCCTATTAAAGTATGTGGTGTCCAAATGCCACACACCCTCTGTTGCCATATTGTCTGGGGCAGTGGCTTGGCCCTAAGAGGCAAGTAAAAAAATGTCCTGTGGATTCTGATAGGTTGCAGTCAAATCAATCCTACTCGACATGCAGGGAGTTGGATGGAGACTCATGCTATTGTCACTGCTTGTTTGACTCTGAAGAGACTGAGATCCAAATTTATCAGGCATTCCTCTGCTCAAATGTGGAATATATAGTTTATCCATATGACTTGTATGAAGGCAGCATTGTTGTGAGATAAAGGAGACAATTATTTTGGAAAGGATTGTACCTTTTCCTTAGAATTTTAATGTTGATGGTGTGGGATCATATGTTTCACAAGCTGAAAGAAACTGAACATGACTATTTGCTTGATTGATGTTTGTGTTTCAGATAGGAATGCCTGAGGTTGAATGGCACACAGAGGCAGACAGCTCCTGACGCTATTTAAGTCTCTTGGTGCTGAATGGCTGGTGGACTTGTCAAGGTTGAGAATGTTGAGGAGTTGTAACTGGGTGACAGAGTTAAGAAAAAGTGACAAAGCGAGAGCTGGGTTTTTTTGAACTCATATTCTCCTCTTTTTCTTCTCTGAAAAGATGGTCACTCTACGAATTTCTTGTTAACTAACTGTGTTGGGAGACAACAGGTCCTGAAGTAATGTCTCACCTCATATTTTGAATTGGAAACAAAATTCCTCATAAATCTCTAAACAGTCTGTCTGGTTTGGAAATTAAAGGGGAGAGGGGGAAGTAGAGGAGGGGTGAAGGAGAGAAGTAGGCAGAGAGGGGAAGCAAGGGGACAAAGATGAAGGGACAGTGTCTGAGCTACAACACAGAGCAACGCCTCTGTCATGGTGGCAGCACCTTTCCCAAGTGGGACTGAGCTCTCCAAGGTGCTCCCTTCCTCCTCTCTGCCCTGGGAATTTTTAGCATCAGTTACTTGCAAAAGACCTCTGGATCCCTAACCATGTTGTTGATTTCTCCAGCCCTTCTGTAGGATACTGGCTTAGTCACCAGACACACAGCATGAAGTCAACGGTGAAAAGTATTCAGGGGAGCTCTAGAGAGATACTGGGCTGTCTCTAGGACAGCCATGCAGCAGGCCCCCCTCCAAACCTTCCTGCTCTAAATAACCAGGCTTCTTAGAATAAACAGTTCCCTAAAAGATTCACTGAAGTGGTATAACGTGTCATGGTCACAAATCTAAACTCACATATAAATACATGAATAATGATGTTTCTTCCTGAACCAGAATGTTGTCTTTTGGTAGGCAAAAGTACTACTGGGTTTTCACAAGTATTATTATTAGTGAACAAAAATGAGTGCAGAAGACAGAATGCAGTTTTCCTGGGGAAATATAGTGGTGATTTCTCAACAATAGTTTATCTCATTCCTATATGTAACTTTATGATAAAAATTACGTTCTAAATAATCTATATAGGAAGCTTTTAAAACATTGAAGATTAAATCATTAAAATAAAATACTGATGTATTTAATAATAGGAATGTAAAACATTTTGTAGAGAAACATACCATGAATAAAATTTAAAAAGACAAAAACTGAAAAGAATTTGCAACACACGTGATTGGAAAAATTAATAACCCTACTGTATAAAAGGTTCTTATATATCACAAGAAAATATTGCTATAGATAATTGAAAATAAATACAAATGGCTCAAATATGAATGCTTAATTTTACTAGGAATCAAATGATTGCAAATTGAAATATGTATATACTTATAAATCTCAAATTAGACCAGTTTATATTTATAGAGCTATTGTTAAGAAATGAAGGGTAAGAAAACTCTAAAATGCTTGTGGGAAATAAATTATTTTACAAACTTTTGGGAATTACAAAGCTGACATTATTTAGTGATTCTGCTTCTAGAAATTTTTCCCATGAAATTTGCTGTTCACAATACTGTTGTAAAAAGTAATGCTCATTGCAGATTTTATAATATTGAAAATTATCAAAACCTACTTTTAACAAAAGAGTATTAGAGACATTCTAGGGTATTTATATGATGGATATATTAGGAATCATGCTCTCATAAATATTAATAAATTATAAATATTAATGTATAAATTAACAATTATTAATGCATTACTACATGTAAGTTTAAAAGAACTTCAAGTATGCAATGTATGCAAATAATTGTTAATGGAAATATACATTTATATAATTCTTTTAAAACTCTGTGCCTATATGTATGTGCATATATATGCATATATATAGTCGCTATCTCTCTATATGCATATATATGCACCTCTCAGTGTTAATGATAATTAATTCTAGGTGTCATAAATGCATAAAAATATTGTTTGCTTTTATATTTAAACAAAAATATTTGCATAAATAAATCTTTCTCCTCCCTGTCCCTCATCTCTCTCACTTACCTATACTGACTTCCCTGACCCTATTCGGTGCCCCAGATACCAACAGAAGGCAGTGTTGGTGTTGGGAAAAAGGAATAGAATAAGGTGAATATTTAGTTCACCTTGCTTTTGGAGATGACCTGCCACTTTCTTTAGGTCTCTAAGGAATGAACAGGCACAGACCCTTCTAGACCTGCTACTGGTATTTTGCTAGCACCTTCTGTGCTCTGACATCCCCTGCACATGCTTCGGATAGCTACGTCCAGGAAAAAAACTATTCCTTCACAATCCTCAATTTTCATCTAAAATGCACACTGGTCTTTTTATCTAGCTATAATTCTCATAACAGCTTTTAGAAAATACTTTCGTCAGGAGAAAAACAACTTCAAGTCATCCTTCAAGACCAGGTGCTTCATAGTTAGTATTCACTCCTTGAAAATACACAACATTTCATGAGAAGGAGGGTAAATGAGGAAGAGAAAGGAGAAAGAAGAAGAAGGATACAGTCTTCCCTTAGTCTACATAAATGTGGCTTTGGGGAATTTCAAAATACTGATGTGATCAAGGCAAAGTAATTCACCCTAAATAATTTAAAATCTTAAATAAGATTTCCAAGCTGGATCAATTAGATGAATGATTCTACCGATCATAGGGAAGCTAAGCTCTCTTAGACACTGTAACAGAGAATGCCTTCTGAAAAATAAGAAAGGAAGACAAAATGCTCCTAGTTACAGTGAAAAAAAAAATCACGGGAGACATTCTTACAGTCCAGAGACAGCAGTGAGTCTGTCAGTATCAGTAGAGAGAAAGATTCCTGAGAGGCAAAATGCCACAAAGGACAAAGAGGGACTTGCTGAATATATCTGAAAATGTAAGCCAGAATAACAGTTCTAGTGCTAAACAATCACCACCATGACTGAACATATTTCTGCTACACCTAAATTCTCCACTTACTGTAATTTTTATTTCTTTTCTCTTTGGAACAAGTAAAAAACAGTTCTCAATTTTAGGAACCAATGAAAAACGTAATTCATTCTACAGCTGACTTGGCTTGGCCATTCCTATCGTAAGATGGGAAAAAAGAGCTGGAAAGTGTTATTAAGAGACTAGTTTTTCAATAATAGAATAATCAAAGAAGTAAAAATGCAGTTAGGCATGAAAGCAATCATTTGAACATAAGGTGAACTTTAACAGTTAGTGCAAAACAGTATAAAATTGTAAAGAAAGCATTCGTTCAAGTTTACGTTTAAACTTCCAGAAGAAAAATAATCTTAAAATAGTCCCAAACATTTGGAGCACTTTTGAATTAGGATTCTTTGAAGCATGAAGATAAATTGATTCCAGGATGATTCCACAAAGGCACCAAAAGAAGTCATAAAGCTGGTGAGTGCATACAACTGTTGAATGTTTAGTCTATGAGCTCAGCACATTTTCTAGGCCAGGGAAGATGGAAATTTTATTGCAGATGGGCAAGATGGTTTAAGTTGGGGTAAGGCTATCATTTTGATATACCTGTGAGGCTTAATGTCTCTAACCCTTAAAAAGTCCTTAAAATGCAATGTCAACCACACCTAATTGCTTCTGAAGTTTTAGCTCATTTTAAAGGATTTACAAAGAGTCAATGTTTCCTACCTAGCATCCTACATTAACTGTGTTAGTTGTGTATGAACATATGTGAAACTTCCTAGTGCCATATAATTTTATTAAACAACTTGAAAACTTTACAGACATAATGTATTAGGGAACATGGTAATTCATTAACGCATTGTGTGGTTTTTAATTTTTATTTTTCTTACTTTGAGAATTTGGTTGGCTGAGGGAAAGAGGATAGTACAATAAACTATTAATGGTTACCTGAAATCAGTACTTCAAATAGTTTAAATAGTCAGAATGTTAATGTGGAGTCATTTAATCAAGATACTGATTAGGTGCTATAATTTATATCCAGAAAGATAATATGAACCAGGCATTCTACTATTTAGAATCTTGGTCCACGTGTCAGTTCCAATGGAGCTGTTCATGTTTAATTGCATTCTGGGACCACATGTGTGTTCCTGCTTATTTACAAGTCTTCTCTCCCCACCTCCTGGGATTCCTTTATCAATCTTTCATTTATCCTTTTAATCTTCACAGGGCTCAGTGCATTCCTTCCTACAGAGAAAACAGAACAGCTTGTGTACCTCCCACAATTCTTTACAAGATCTCATTTCTTGATGGTTGCATGGTAGCCCATTAAGCTGCTCTCATGGAGGGCATAAGATGCTAAAGAAGAGGGAAGGTGGCTGAATGAAAAAGAAAACCAAATATGCACGGGTCCTACAGGCATGTGGGCTTCAGCTATATTAGGGAGAAAGGGGGAAAATCCTGTTTTTCTCCATGTGGATTCCATTATCTTCTTCTCAGAAGGACAAGCTTGCTAGGTCTGCTTTGACGGTACAGTGTTTAAAAAAGAAAATACCAGGCTTGGAGCCAGATAGTACTGAACTGCAATTCAAATCTTAGTTCTGCTGCATTTTGTCTCCATGGCATTGAATGAGTTGCTTGAATTCTTTAAGCTACAGTTTCCTTAACTACAAAATGTCAATAAAAGTTCCTAATTTAGCACATTATTTTGAATATGAAACAATATAAATAATTTTAATTGCATGTTTCACAGAATTCAATAAATGGCAGCAATTGCTATTATTAATCCTACTAAATGGTTCAGAAAATAGTCCAGCTTCCTGTACACCTACACACTCAGGGCTTATGTAGCCCTAAGCCCAAGAATAGCCTTGGTTACCTTGCAAGATGACTTAATTTAATTGGTTTAAGTCTAGAACCTGAGAATCTATCTCCTCCCTGGGTCTGAATAATCTGGTCCTTTCCAGTTCAAAAATGCTGGCTACTAGGTATCAAAATGTTTTATGGGAAAAATAAAAAATGTAACCACCACAATGGAAAAGAAAGAGCAAAGAACTGTAACTCTCCCTTACATTTTTTTGGTTTTGGATTTTTGATTTCAAAATATCCATAGGCTGGGTGTGGTGACTCACACCTGTAATCCCAGCACTTTGGGAGGCCGAGGCGGGTGGATCACGTGGTCAGGAGATCGAGACCAGCCTGGCTAACATGAAACCCCGTCTCTACTAAAAATACAAAAAATTAGCCGGGTGTAGTGGCACGCGCCTGTAGTCCCAGCTACACGGCATGCTGAGGCAGCAGAATCACTTGAACCTGGGAGATGGAGGTTGCAGTTTGCAGAGATCGCACCACTGCACTCCAGTTTGAGTGACAGAGCAAGACTCCATCTCAAAATAAATAAATAAACCACTAAATAT
The DNA here is from genome assembly GCF_024542745.1 of Macaca thibetana thibetana. Lineage (NCBI taxonomy): Eukaryota > Metazoa > Chordata > Mammalia > Primates > Cercopithecidae > Macaca > Macaca thibetana. Next base: position 21,793,960 of record NC_065589.1, on the reverse strand, counting down.
TTGACCAATGTTAACTCTTTGCCAGAGTATGTATGCATACATTTAAATATGTATACACATATATGTGGGTGTGTATTTATATATAGGCATAAAATGCATTGAAATATTCTGAAAGTTTCACAATCTATGATTAACCAGTAACCATGGGGAAGTGAGTGGGATTCAATGGGTAGTGAATGGGAATTTTTAAGATTTTTAATTCTACATCTGTATTATAATTATTACAAAATCATATTTCATCTATTATTTTTCATTTTTGTTTTTAAAGAGCAGTATTCATTTACCTTTAACAATTCTTCATCTTCTCCTGACTTACTAGTTATTGCAACCCAATTTCTGTCCCCACCACTTCATAAAAACAGCACTTGCAAATCTCATCAGTGACTTACTAACTGTTAAACTCAGCAATTCCACTTGAGTTTTGATGTGCTTGACTTCCTGTAGCATTTGCCACCATTATGCTTGTGGCTTTTCTTTGAAATTCTCACCTTCTATGACATCACACTCTGTTGCTTCCTCTCCTACTTCTGTAATTATTCTTCACTGTATTTAATTTTATTCTGTTCCTTATTAATTCCTTAATTGAAGGCATCTATACAAATGTTCTCTTGGGCTGTCTTCTTAAGCATACTATTTTCCTGAGCAGTTTTAACAATACTCAGAGATACAACTTTCACATTTCTAAGCAGAAGAGTCACCAATATTCATCCCAGTCTTTCTCATAATTTTCTGCACTCAATTTTTAGTTTATAAGCTAGAGAGCTACACATCAATGTTTCATGTAACTTAAACTCTGTATGTAAAATACTGATCACGTAACTCTTACCTCTACAATTTTCTCCCCGTCCTTGGTTTCATATCTCACTTACATCATCTGCCAGAGAATGAACTCATCTCATCTGTGCATATAGGGTGGAAAGGTAAGTCCCCAAATTTAAGAGTTATGTCTTTGGGGAAACTGTTAAAACTACCAGAACATTAGATTTATCACCAAAGAGGTAAATGTTAGTAATTACAATGTTCCCTAATGGTTGATGAGATTTTTATATATATAAATAACTCAGTAAGATGTGAAAAGTTTTTAAATAATATCACTAGACACTGAGACTAGAAACCTTTGTGTAAGTTTATTTCTTTCTATTCTTATAATTGCTCTCCCCCACAACATGCGTTTATTAATAAAAGAGTATTAGAACGTACCAATTCTTCTGCTGAATCATCTCTTATTTCAGTTCCTTCTTCAAGAACCTCATCTTTTCTAAATTGGATGATGACAATAGCCCTCACTAGTCTCCCTGCCCTCCATCTCAATAGCATTTGTTCGTTCCCATTGCCATCCTAATAATTTCTAAATTCATGAATTCATTAACACTCAAGTCCAGGACTTCTACAATCAGGATCCCATCTCTTCTTCCAGCCTTATTCCTTACCACCAACTCTATGCTCTAATCAATTCAAACAATATACTTTTTCTCTCTCTTTCTTGCTTGCTTGCTTGCTTGCTTGCTCTGTCACCCAGGCTGGAGTGCAGTGGCATGGTCTCCACTCACTGAAACCTTTGCCACCCAGGTTCAAGTGATTTTCGTGCCTCAGCCTCCTGAGTAGCTGGAATTATAGGTGTGCACCACCACACTCAGCTATTTTTTTTCTGTATTTTTAATAAAGATGGGGTTTTGCCATGTTGACCAGGCTGGTCTCGAATTCCTGACCTCAAGTGATCCGCCTGCCTTGGCCTTCCAATGTGCTGGGATTACAGGCGTGAGCCACCATGCCCAGCCTCTTCTGTACCTTTACTCATGTCTGTCCCTTTGTCTAAACACCTCTTGCTTCTTCCTTCTTGATATATTGAAACACTTTAAAGTTCATCTCAAAAGCTTCTGCCACCATTAGAGATTTTCTGGTGACCTGCCATCCCATAAAGAATTCATTGTATCCTAATTTTCTCTTCTACAACCATTGACTTTTATTTCTACGCCACCATTGTATCATGACTTCTTGTATCCATTCACTTATTCATTCATTCAGCAAAGACTTTCAGAGTGGATCTACTTGTCAGGTCCTATGAATTACCCCAGTGGCCCAAAGAGAAGCAACCTGTGTCATTTTCTCTCTTACACTATTTAAGTTCCTGCAAGACATTTCTAAGGCATTTCATCTGTCCTTCTTTCTACAGTTCAGCTCATTGTTTGCATAAAATAGATGGTTATCAGATGCTCACTGAGTGAATCAGGTCAGCATTTACAACTCTCTCTGCACAGTCCATCTCTAGAAATAAAGTGTTAGGTCAATGATACTGTCTTCAGAAGATTAGCTCGCTTATTTGTAATCAAATTCTCTCTGAATATCTGAGGTATAAACTAGGTTTCCTTTTTCCAGCAAGTCCAAACTTTCTCTTTTTAAGTCTGTTTCTGCCATATTTATGAGAAAATATTGACTGAAAGAAAGCCTAAGGTCAGGCATCTCCATAGAATTATTTCTTATCCGACTTGGAATTTTCAAAGTATTCCAACCAATATTCACCTTGGGTATATACTGATTGAGCTTCTTTGGAAATAGTGAAATTATATTAGGCTTTCCAGGGATGGTGATAGCTCCAAATCCCCAGTCCTAGCTGAAGTTAGCTGTCACCTTTGAAATCTGGATGGCCAATAGTCTTGTCTTAAACACTGCGAAATCTTTTTAGTAATACGAGCAAAGGGAATGGGAGAGAGGTGCTAGTGAAGTCAGAGAGTGAGGGCATAGAGGAGGCAGAGTCCAAGCACAGAGCTTAGAATCCTTGTTCTAACTCAGCAGACCCCGAAGAGAAAGGAGGCTTAGTGGCAATTTGTGTTTCACAGCCTGTAAATCATGTCTGCGCTCTACCAGGTCAAGATGTTTTTCGAGATTTCTTTTAGTTTCATATTGCACATCGCACTCACCTTTCCCATGCAAAATGTTAGAAGTTTGATTATCTTTCTGTTAGTGAACATCTGCATATGTAAAAAGTCCATAAGTTTTTTTAAAAATAAGCTTCCTGTATAGAAACTTTAAAAATACTCTATATTAAATCCCTATTCTGTTTCTGAATCCATCAAATATGTAATTCCATATACTAAAATAATATATGACCTTGTAACTTTATAAGGAGACAATGAGAAAATGCTTTCAAAAATAATGATAGCCTTTCTTTTTCCAATCCAGGTGCTTGTTTCTTTTTAGTGGCAGTTAAAATTATTTAAATAACTGGATAGTTTGTTCTTTGTGAATCTACTAATTGATTTGTGTGACTTTTAAATAGTTACTATTCTTTTACAAATAAAAGGGTTTATTTTTAATTAACATCAGAGAAATAATTATGACTTTATCATCTACAGAGGAAGGAAACAATTGTATAGCTGCATAACAAATGCATTCATTGAAAGTATTTTGTGGAGGGGGGAGTTTTAACCTTGGAATAAGATTACCAGTTTTCAAATCTGATGCAATTAATATGACTTTTTACTTTTTTTAAGCAAAATTTTTATTTGTAAACCAGATTAATTTTTGTCAATTGCATGTGGTTATGAACATCTACAATTAATCACTTCAAGTTTATTAAGATGAACACATTGGAATTATCTTTAACAAGTTTAATGATTTTTGTGAAAATATCCTGTTCAGATAACCTAAAACCAAAGTACCAGCATAGGTAAAAAAGAAGAAACAATGGAAGGAAGGAAGGAAGGAAGGAAGGAAGGAAGGAAGGGAAGGAAGGAAGGAAGGAAGGGAGGGAGGGAGGGAGGGAGGGAGGGAGGGAGGGAGGGAGGGAGGGAGGGAGGGAGGGAAAGAGGGTAAGAGGGGAGGGAAGAGAGGGAGGGAGGGAAGGAGGGGGAGAGGGGAGGGAAGAGAGGGAGGGAAGGAAGGGAGAGGGAGAGAGGGCTGCTATTTTAAGAATTTAGGAGTAATAAGAGGAATCCAAAGTAAAAACTTTGTAACAGCTCCTTGGACAATATGTTTTCCTGAATATAGATCTAAGGTTTGAACTGTAAATTACAGAGTATTTGAACTGAGTGATATAAAGTCTGCTAAAAGGTACCAGATTCCCAAATATCTAGGCATCTGATACTAAAATTAGTCTCTTAAAATATTTGCATAAAATAATGACAGTAGCTAATATTTATTAAGCACTTGTCATAGGGCAAGCATTGTTTTAAGTTCTTTAAATGCATCATCTTCTTTCAATCACTTAAGCACCCTATGAGATGGTTAATATTATTACCTCCATTTCACAGATAAGAAAACTGAGGAAAATTAAGTAATTTGCACACATTTTGTACAGTTAGGAAATGGTAACTGATTCCCAAACTCACATCATTAACCATTATTTTAGTCCATATGAAAGTGCACATTTTATTCAGAAATGATCATTGTTAACTTTTTTTAATCTTAGAAGACCAAAGTTATATGCCTCTCCTGCCGCAGTGAGTCAAGGGATGCTTGGAATAGACATAGCCATCTTCCCAAATAAATACGGTCTTATTTTTCCACCACTTTCTCTAAAATTATTTCTCTAAATAGTCATCTTAATAAACTCCATGTCAGCATATGGCCTGGCCAGTAGTTATTAAAGTCTAATTTTGGACAAAAGCTTTGAGCTCAGGAAGATAAAACATTCCTGCTGTTACTTCTCCACTCTCCTACCCAACCAGCTACATTTCTGAAGTTCAGGTACATCCTTACCAATGTATTCATTTAAGTTTCAAATATTTAATCATTTACTCCAGGAAGACAAAACACAGGGGACCCTGAAGAGCTGTGTTTTAGAAGCCTTGGTACTGCCTATGGTCTAAGTGAAATGACTTTGGCTTCCAAAAGTTACTGCGCTCAGTATAAAACGACATGCAGATCCAAACGCTTCTTTGATATTTTTGATGTAAAAAGAAGCTCTCAGCATTGCTCCCCCTTTATGTTCACTCTTAATGCTGAAAACATTTTGCAGATTTTATGGAATTCCCACCGAGAGAGATGAAATGCTCCCTTTAGACAGCCCATGTATTAATGATTGAATAGACACTCAGCACATTGTAGTTGCTCAATAAAGGCTTGTTGAAAGGAATTAAGTTTTATCAATGGCTTGATTCCAAGAAAAGCATCTGTTAGGATGATGCAAGTTCAAATTTGGATGCTCTTTGTGTGGCTTATTTAGGCCAGGTGTTCAGTAAAGAGACTTTGAACTGAAATGTTAAAATAAAGGTGGAAGCATTTTAAAGGTAAATCAAGCATAGTGATACCTTACCTTTTTATCACAGTTGCCAGTTTTTTATCATCCTATGAGGCAGGCAGAAAAGATTGTCTCCATTTGGCAGGTTAGACAATTGAGACTAGGAGTGGCAGGAGTTGCATCTGCAAGATTAGTTGGTGCATGATAACACTGAGACCAGAGTGGAGAAGATTTAACTCCAGACGACCATGCCACACTGCCACTCAAAAGAAAGCTCTCCTGAAACCAGACAGTATTGTTTCTGTGCCAGATCTATTTACTCTACCTCCACTCCAACTTTCCTTCCCACAAGACTTAATTACTCATTGCTAGTACCACGCACATTCAAAAGTCATGTGTGTAGTATTCATTAAGATAGAAAAATAACATAAAATAGCTCAGCTATGTATCTGCTTCCCCCAGGAGAGTGAAATGACTCCCACAGACAGTGGTGGAGCCTTAGGGTGCAGATGATGGAGAGGAATGAGAAGGGAAGAGGAGGCAGGAAGGCCAATCTCAGTGGGTGGGGTGGATATTTACATGAGCTACTCGCCTCACTCCATCAACTTTATGACTCACCAGTGCACAGCAATTACTCCTCCTTCTCTAATATTTCCCTTGGACAAGCTGTCTCATTGTGCTGCTGATGTTCATAAGCTTTGGGGGGAGATGAGTGTCCCTGAAGGTTAGATACATTTTTGTTAGAAAGGAATCCATCTTCCATAATTCTTACAGTGCAAATTAAACATAACTTTGAATATCATAGCTGATGCTTTTATTGCTGTGTGGTGGCCGAACTGCTGTTAGAAACACTGAATTTAACATTGTTCTGAGCCATGCAGTTGCTCTGCAGTGTGTGAATAAATGCTTGAGTCGTTTGTGGTTCAGCAACGAAATAACCTCAGGCTCTGACCCAAAATAGACACAAACCTGAATTCTTTATTTTCCAAATTTTGTTTAGCTTCCATTTAGGAGATGAGGAGGGGAGGTATTAAAATGTGGGAATTTGGCTGCATGTGAAAATAAGGAACATTGGAAATGAAGTTAAGCATCTTTTGAAACTCTCAAACCTGTTTTGGATATCCAAATAAATGCAGCAAAAATAATTTATTGATTTAGAGAATTCTGGAAGACTCCAGGTTGATGGAGCACATATGTTAATTATTAGATCTTTGTCTTCATAAGACTTTATTGGTAACAGAACATCTCAGACCAGTTTCCTCACTGCCACTGGAAAAGACCCAAATTCTAGGAACTGGACCTTATCCTCCAGAACTTAAAGAAAGATATCAGTGCTAAAGAGCCATGCTGAGTCTAGGAACACTTTAGTCATTAACTTATTTGTGGCTCCCCTCTGTGTAATGGCAACAACACTTTTTTAAAGGGATAAACAGAGTTTTGTAGGTGAAATAACTATGTACTGAAAGTATTAAAATGGTAAGCCCCACATATCTGGGCTCTGAGTAAGTCTATTAGCCCGTTTTCACGCTGCTGATAAAGACATACCTGAGACTAGGCAATTTACAAAAAAAAGAGGTTTAACTGGACTCACAGTTCCATGTGGCTGGGGAGGCCTCACAATCATGGCGGAAGGCAAAGAGGAGAACCTCACGTCTTAGATGGATGGCAGCTCACAAAGAGAGTTTGTACACTAAAACTCCCCTCATAATAACCACCAGATCTCGTGAGACTTACTATCACGAGAACAGCATGGGAAAGACCTGCCCCCATGATTCAATTACCTCTCACCGGGCCCCTCCCACAACACGTGGTAATTCAAGGTGAGATTTGGGTGAGGAGGCAGACAAACCATATCAGTAAGCAAGTAAAACAGCATAGAATACTAAAAGGTAGTTAAGGTCAATGACTGGAGCCTAAAGTGAACGCCCACATTAGGCCAGCTTTGAATATGTTTTCAAAGAATAAGCGTCCGGAGGTGCTGTTTATCTGACCATGAAATTAGCCTAGATCACTCTGGCAACTGGTAACAAAGAAAAAAAATCACAGTGCAGCTACAGGGCTAGAGGGTGGAGGGGAGCTGGGGGAAAACAACCTGGCCAGACTGGAGAAAATAATACTGATTCATTTTTTTTTAGGAGTAAATACATATTGAGCACCTATTAATACAAGGTGTAAGCCCAGGCACTTCAGCACTTTGACTTAGACGTGTATATTACCTTCACTGGATATAATATGCACCTATAATACTCTTAATGAATGGCAGAAAGTAATACATTTCATAAAGGAGTGATAACAAATAAGCTGTGTCAGCTCAAAGGAGTCTAAAATCACTCCAGAGGTGAGGAGCACGGTGAGGCTTTTAAGCCAGAATTAAAGAGATGAGGGGCATGGGGAGGTGTCGGCTCTTTCAGACAAGGGGAATATTATTTTAATAAATGTATAATAACACAAACAATATTAACAAAAACGCAGAATTGAGAAGTGTAAAATTGGTGTATGAAATGACTTAGCTGGCTAAAAGGATAGAGTGAGGATTCAGGGTGAAAATTATGTAAGAATAAGTTGTTTTGGGTTCTTTACATAACTGTTGAAGGCTTTATGTGTCTACTGATCAAACAAGTTATACAGGGGCTGTATTTAGGATTAATATGACAGTTGTGTATATGTACGGTACATTGATAAGGAGACCTGTAGAAAGAACGTTGCTGTAGTTTAAATAAGAAGTAACAGGGCAAAGGCTTGCTAGTCCCAGGCACAGCAGAGAAACAATGACACCAGGAATTTGGGGTGAGTTCCCAGAGAGACTAGAACATTAACAGAATTGGGAAATCGGAAAAAGGGGAAGCTTTGCAATGGAAAATGAATGAGCTCAGCTCCAGATAATGCCTTAGAGATCACAATTCAGATAATCTAACTCCAAGAGGAGTTAGAAATCCAATCTTGAAACCCAGGAGAGAGACCAAGATGGTAATATAGATTCGAGAGTCATCCACTGCCTAGATGCAATCACTGAAGCTGACAGATTAGATGAGAGTGTTAAAGGAATGATTGCAAAGAGAAAGAGGAAAGTCAAGGACAAAGACCCTAATGTCTTTCTTTTGGGAGTGAAAATCTTGGGCTTCTAGTCACTGCTTCACCAAGTGCATTTCTTTTCTTCCAAAATATTGTAGGACTGTTTGCAATATTCTTAAGACAGAAGTTGCCAATATATTACTTAGCAGTAGTTAACAAATTTCTCTAGAGAGTTGAGTTTCTAATGCACCTCAGGTGTGTTGTGTGTAACATTGGTGAGAAGAATAATGACAGTAGTTGTCCATCTGTGTGTGGTGGGGGGAGGTATAGCCAGATTTTCTTTATCATAAAAGAGCTAAATATTTCCACCATAATATTAGCAGTATTACTAAAGCTATTAATAGTTAAGTACTATACATGCCATTTACCCTTGCAACAATTATTTGAGGTGGGCACTATTATCATCCACATTTGCTACACAAGGAAGTGCGTCTCAGTATAGTTCAACATCTCTCTCAGCATCACAAAACTGTTAAGCAGCTGAAAAAGATGCCAGTTACTGACTCTAAATCTGAGATATTAATCACTGTATTTTTCTGCTTTGAGGTTATTTATGAATCAATGATAAATCACAGTCTGCTAACCTATGCTATTATCATTATTTATTTATCCATTTATACTTTGCTTGATTTAATTTAATTTTTGAATTTATATGCAGTAAAATGGTCTTTTTTGGTATACAGTTCTATGATTTTTAACACAGGTATAAACTTCTGTAACATTCACCGCAATCAGAATACACAACACTTCCATCACCTCAAAAGCTCTCTGGTGCCATCTCTTTGTAGTCAAACCCTCCCCTTTCCATAGTCCCTGGAAACTGCTGATCTATTCTCCATCACTGTGTCTTTCTCTTCAAGAGTGTCTAATCTAAATGCAATCATGCCATACGTAATCTTTTGAGACAGGCTTCTTTATCTCAGTACAATGTCTTTGAGATTCATCCAAGTTTTTGCATTTATCATTAGTTTTTTGAGTAGTTTTTCATTTTATGGATGTAATCCCTTCGGCTTATCCATTCACCAGTGGGTGAACATTTGTTTTTTGGTTTTTTTTTTTTCTAGTTTTTAGCAATTATTAATAGAACTGCTATAAACATTCTCATCACACTTATTCTGTAAACATAAATTTTCATTTCTCTAGGATAAATACCCAGAAATGGAATTGAGTCATGTAGCAAATGTACTTACATCATTTTTTGAAAAAGCCATTTGAGGTAAGAGAAACCTACGGTAAGTAATACCTACAGGAAGCCATCTTGGCTATCTGTGAAAACATACTTTGAAAAATATGTTGTTGACCGGGCACGGTGGCTCACGCCTGTAATCCTAGAACTTTGGGAGGCCAAAGCAGGTGGATCCCGAGTTCAGGAGTTCAAGACCAGCCTGACCAATATGGTGAAATCCCGTCTCTACTAAAAATACAAAAACTAGCTGGGTGTGGTGGTGCATGCCTGTAATTCCAACCACTTAGGAGGCTGAGGCAGGAGAATTGCTTGAACCCGGGAGGTGGAGGTTGCAGTGAGCTGAGATTGTGCCACTGCCCTCCAGCCTGGGTGACAGAGCGAGACTCCGTCTCAGGAAAAAAAAAAAAAAAAAAAAAAGATGCTGCCAGTAAAGCAGAGTGGTTTACTAATGTCAGGCTAGGACACACATAATCCAGGAAGGCGTCAGCAGAATCTCCAGACTTCTGTAGAAATCATGTAGAGTTTTCTTAATGGTCTACAGGAAAGCAATTGAGGCCTCAATATACTGTGGCTTATCACGATAGGAGTTTTTACATGGCTGAGGCCAAACTAGGATCCTTAACTCCCAAACTGTGGGAAAGAACTGTTCTGGAAAGGCAAATGAACTCTTCTCCCCGGAGAAGCCACAACCATAGCGGGAGTAGGGCTAACAATTACATGTTTTGAAGACAAAGAAATATATGCCCTGTTTTAGACTTTAAGGATTTTTTTAATGGTGTACACGAGTATGCTTATAAAAAATTTCTCTATTTCAATGTTCTGAAGTTATAAACATGAATTTTAAGTTTTCTGTAAATATTTAAACATGAATGATATTCTTTTGTAAATATAACATCATATCAAGCAGTCGTGAAGAGTTGGTTTTATTCTGGGCATTTTGAGGTCATCTGATGTAAAACAAATGATTAATGCTAACCAAATATCCCACTATGTAAATGACTATACCTCAAGTTATACTAAACAACATGAGGTATAATAGCTTATGAAGTCTATATGTTTAAGAGCAATGTTCATTTGCTATAAATAGCGTAATTATTATAACTTATGTTTTCCCATTAGTTGAATTCCTCATGAAATACTTCAAGGTCTGCTGAGTTTGGCAGATTATAAAATAATAAAAATTCTAGTATTTTCCAACTGAAAAGGAGAAGCATAATGGAATTCAGTGGTCAAGAAGGGCATATTTAAAAATAACATTAATTCCTACCTCAAATGTAATGTCTGTGAGGAGGACTGCTATCCAAGGAAGTGTGAATTTAGTGGAGGGGACAATAGTAGAAAAGGGTAAAAATGATGAGATCACTGTCCATCTGATGTAAAGATTATTGATAGAATTACGCAGAAATCATGTGTGGCTAAGAAGACCACCATGGGTTTGTGGTGGTCTGAGAATCTGCTGTGTATTTTTGGCATGGATGAATGTCCAACTCTGTCTGTGTAGCTAGTGAGGATGCAGAAGCCAGTTCAGCTCCAGAGTAGTGACAGATGATGTTCTACATAGATCGTTTACTTCCTTTATAATCACTAAAAAATAGTTTGCCCTTTTTTAAATGAAGAAAATGCTGAAAAGCACCAAGTTAGAGAAAAAAAATAGAGAAGTGATACTGGGTAAAAAATAGAGACTGCCAACATAGAGGAGAGGAAAAGGTGGTACTCACAGCACCAGATGGCACCCTGGAGAGCCTGGTCCCCATCATTTCTCTGATGACAACTGTCAATCTTGATGTTTCTTAAGGGACTGGCTTTTTTTTTTTTTTTTTTTTTTGCAGGATTATTGATATTCATGTGCAATCTGTTGACTTAATGTTTAATGCTGTTTTACGGCAAATGGTACATGTTTTCAGTGGCTGGAGGGACACCTCAGTGATTTCTTATCCACTTTGTAAATCCCAGTGTCTTATTCAGGTCCCTTTAGTCCACGGAAGACAATGTCCTGGACACTCTGATCACCCAGGAACCATCTTCCTGGTGACCACTGTCCATAACGTACGTGGACAGAGAGGAAATGGAGAGACTCCTTTATTAATCTGTAATGGGATATTAGCAGAATGAGACTAGGAGATGATAATACAGAGGAAGAAACAATTCAGGGAAAGGAAATAGAGGGGAAGCAAATTCAGAGTAAGGGTGGATGAGGTCAGGGCTGGAGATGAAGTTCGAGAGTGCTGGAGGTCTGGGTTCGTACTCCAGTGGTGCCATGCAAAAGCCAGTGGCTTCCCCAGTATTATCCCCCATGGTGGGTGTTGGAAAACTCTTCTCATATTGCATAGAGGCCAGGCTGTAATTGCAAAGTAGAGGCTGGAGTGAGTAGGGAGTCAGGGAACAGAGTGTGAAGACCAACAGTCTTGGCCAACAGTGGAGACGTGAAGAAGTGCTGTACACCCAAAGACAAATCTGAAGAGATCAGAGCAAAAATTAAATTTGGGATACCAGAGCAAGCACTCATTAATTTATATGTTAATAGCAAGTATTAGTATCAATACTGCAGTTAGTAATTATAATAGACTGATTGACTATCTGTGACTTCTTTTCCTAGCTTGCCTTAATGATAACATTCTCTTTAAGCCAGGTGTTCTGGGACTGAATGCCTGGTTTTAATTCACTAGTTAACGTTTGTTAATGTCACTGGGTCAAGATACTATATATGGGCTGGGAGAGCTAGGAGAAAGAAACTGTTGTGGAACAAATCACTGTCTACTCTCTGGAGACACTTGTGTCACAGAGCTCTAGGTGAAAGTATAGGTGCTTTTTGATTACCAAGCATTCAGACCAGGCATGCTAACTGGTTAACTATCTGTCATGTGAACCCCAACCCCGGACTCTTCTCAAGGGTCTTATTTCTCATTGCTGGAGAGAGTTTACTTGCCTTAAGAGATACACTGCTTCATTCACAGTTGCAAACACATGAAAACAATTGAAATGCCACATACAAATACGCATCACCATCCATTTATCCTGCAGACACATACCATTGTGAGTAGGGTAAGTACAAGTGTACTTACAACAAGAGGTAACCTTTATGAGTGCTGTTTCATTTGAGGTAATGATGTTGTTCATCTTTGGAATTAAGCTGAATAAGAAAAGAGAGTTTTTAATCTATTACCCCTGAATTTCTCCTGATCCCTTTATATGAAGAAGCTGGACTCAAACTCCAACATTTCTGGAAGTCATTATTTAATTAAACAAATTATGATATACCAATCATATTAAAGAAAATCCTGACAAAATCTCAGTATTCCTTAATTCCTGAAATACTACATATTCATTATTTCATAATATTTCCTCATTATTATCCAAGGAAATGCATATTTTCCTAGTTACATTTCATATATTCTGCTTCTTCTCCACAGTGGATCATAATTTTTTCTTACTTTTTCTATATAGCTTTCAGATTTATAATTTTAATAACTAATAATTCTTATCTTAAGGCTGACAATGTCTTCTATCTAAAGACAAAGAGTCTTGGCTATTTATGTATATAGTTAGAAAAGAAATACAACTATAATATAGCTATGGATATTCATTGCTAAGACAGCATTGAAATAATAGAGATTCTTGATTATATTACTATAACCAAGGCTAAGTCCTGAATTTGGCAGCTCAAGTACTTTAAAATGGCTTTTGTTTTTGTTGTGCTAAATATTAAATTTAGACACAACTTTCTGGTGGATAGTAATCACGTTAGATATATCTAGGATATAAGTAACTATCCATATTGTTAAATATAAGAAGGGAAAACATGCCTAAACATGTTTGTGGTTCACCCATCACTAATCTCCTTAACACTGAGTCCTGAGACTCCAGTGAGTGCCTTGAGGAATGTTTTGAGAATCAGTAGGGCTTTGTACTTGACTCTTCAGCTAACTCTCTGGGTCGATGACAGCTGCTCTTGCAATTAGCCCTTCCCCTGACCTCATGGTCAACCACAATAGCCTTGGAGATTTCAGGAAGGGAAACTATTGCTTTTTAGGTATCTGGACAAGACCTGCATGTGTGCAAATTAATAGGGGAACTGTTTTCTCTGCTGTATTCTCCTTCTTCTCTCTTGGTTACAAATTGTCCCCATCCATATGTGACAGGCACATCTGGTTACCTACTCTAATGGGTGCAGAAATGGGTCTAACAGGAAGGGGAAGCCATATAATACTCCCCAGGAATGTTTAAAAGAGGATTCTTCAGGCTTTCATGGAAAACAGAAGTCTTAAGGGGACATCCTAGGTAAGTTATTATATAAAAAGGAGAATTTGCTTGCATGACTTGTCTCTCTTATTTCTCTCTTAGAAGGTAGAAATATGTAGAATAAGATGATACTAGGATGTGTCAAGAGTATAAAAACACAACATATGGAGCAGTTAAAATCTTTAACAAGTTGCCATGATAGGCTTATAATGAGCTAAATTCCTTTCCTTTTCCTTATCATCATTGAATCTTCCCATTTTATGAAAGGGTTCTAGGCTTTGAATGTCCACTCTCTTCAAGCCTGTGTCTGCTGAGTCCAGAAGGCAGACTGCAGCTCAGAATTTAGGTTGGAGTCATTTGGGGGTAGGGTAAGTGACCCCATGTCAACAAGCCCAGCTCCCTTTCCCCTTCACGCTGTCCTTTCATTTCAAGCAGGTAGAGTTGTCTGTAATTTGTGACAAATAGAGCTGAACTGGAGAATATCAGTCAAATAGCATGTCCACAGAAACTTGTTACATAAGAAACCTAAGAATCAAGAGAAGAATTGGAACAATGAGAAAATAACTGCCAAGAAAGGAGGTGCTAACAGCGGAGTAGACTGAGATATGGTTCTGGGAGTAGTAGGAGAAAGTGAAAGGGGAGATTGAAAGTGGAGCTGCAGAATAAGCCAGTGGTGAGCCCTTAGTGGAAATGATGGAAACAGTCAAAAGGGTGAACAGGTACTAAGGCACAATTCCATAGTAAGGCATTTTTTTCTAAGCCTTTTCAAGCGATGGTGAATGTAAAAACTTGTCCAAACACATCAAAGAGAAGAGGAAGGACAAAACTAACTCTAGTCACACTATCCTTTAATCTCAAAGGAAGTAAAAAAAGGAACGACTATTTTCCAGAATGCCTATGGAAACAACATTCCAGAAATGCTGTTCACTTTCTTCTTGATCAGACTACCAGAGTCTTCCATGATTAAGAGGGTTACACGGCTAACTTCCCCAATTATATTTTGCATATTATGACAATCCTGCCTAAGTTGCTTTTGAGGAAAAAATAGAAATGTAATAAACATCAGGAAAATTGTATTGATAAAATAACGACATTTTTATAGCACAGCCCAAATAACCCAATAATGTATTATGATAAAAAAGATCATGGCAAAAGCGTTCTTTAGAATAATAGTTTTAATCTGCCCATTGAAGTTGTCCCATTCTATATGAGAACTCCGAAAAATTAGGCATGTTTTCATATTTTCTCATTGAGCTGTTTTAGTTGTCAAGACACAGCAAGAAATCTATGCCAGGAAGAATATGACTTCATTTTATTATCTTTTATTGGTGTGACAATGGGAGCTACCACATTACATAGAAAATGTTTCATAAATGTTTGTGAAATGAACTAAGTAAAAAAAATCAAAGGAGTTGCAAAAATAAAGGAAGTTGTTGTTATTTAAATATCACAAACGACTTTCAAATAAAAGAAAATTTTAACAATAGTTCTAAGAGAGGGGAAATGTCCCCACTGTGAGGTATTTAACAAGGAGATCCAAGTATAGGCTAGGAACAAGTCATTAAGGACAGTAGTCATTCCAGGAATTCCTGATGAAATTAGCATTTTAAGATATTTCCAGTAGAATTAAAATTTAAATTCTCCTGTGAAACATCATTTGGCAATAGGCTGAGAGGTTTTACCCATGGAGGTCAGGGGGCATTCCCAGAAGACAGGAAGAGCCGATAACTCTTTTATCTTGAGTCTCTCACACACACTGCCAAGCTTTTGGCAGCTGCCTCTATTTAAGCTGCATCAGATCAGTGCCTGAGAGATTTTGGATTATTCTGAAGTTGCTGCTTTGACCGTATTAGTGATATTAAACCAGTAAGACCATGGATTATTCAAATTGGTGTCCTTGAATGATCTCAAGACCTTTTTAGCAGGTAACTTCTAAGTGCCAAGAAATTTGAGTTAATTAATGCTAACGGCATTGATCTTTAGTAAAAATATTCCTGTTACAAAAGTGATTGCTAATTTCTTTAAAATAGAGATGAAAGGTGTACACCAGTGGGACTTGCTGAAAGTCAGTTTTTTTCCCATGACCCCAGGGGACATGTGCCAGTGTCTGGAGACATTTTTGGTGTTACACCTGGGCAGGAAGGGTGCTATGGGCATCTAATAAGTAGAGGCCAGGGATGCTGTTAAACATCCTATAATGCTTACAACAGCCCACTATCCACCAACAACGAATGATCAGTCCAAAATGTCTATAGTGCTACTATTAAAAAACTGTGATATAGAAGTATAAAGATAAATTATCATGCAATTTGAGGAAGCACTGGAATAAAGATACTTGCAGATTTTGATTTATAGTCATGAAAACTTCTTACATAGTACATTTCCCCTGTGTCTCAACTACTCCCTAATAATAAATTAGGCCTCTTATGACGTTGCATTAACTGTTTAAAACCACTAGGGAACTATTCAGTGTGTTACTACTGTGGTGTATTAAATACAGCCTTCGGATATTTAGAAAGTTATTGAGATTTTCAAAGGTACCTAATTTACAAGTGAGCATTAAGAAAACCAACACATGTGAAAGGGACATAAATGCACTTAAAAAGGAAGACATAAACAAGCTCAAATGTTCAGAGGACACAATCTTAGTTAGGTGTGTGTATGTGTGTTAAAGGGAAGGGGGTCATTAGTTAGGAATGGCTGGAGGTGAGTTTTGGTCTGGGTTTTCAAGAAAAAGAAAATTATAGATTAGTTAGGAGGATATTCTAGCAATTCAGTAGCCTTTGTTAATGTAAAACAGAAAGTGTTTAAATGCTAATTCAATTTCCTAAGGGCTTTCGACAAATAGGAGTTGAAGAGAGATCAGTATCTACTGAGCAAAAACTATTTAAAATTAATATATCTTTTGATACATTTTACATAGATTTTTTAACGTTAATAAAATGTTCTGGATACCTAGAGTATGATTGATGACTTTAAGGTATCTATCTATCTATCTATCTATCTATCTATCTATCTATCTATATAAAATAACATTTTACAATGTCACAAATTTAGTTCAATAATTGCATGGCAGAAGAAGTTGACTTAAATCTATGTTGGTATTTTTATTAAAAAGAATTGACAAGTTTAAAAGGGGTGTCTTTAACCATGGATTTAAAATACAGTGGGAATAATTTTTATTTTTACTTTTGAGAGGTACTTCTGGAGAAAAGAAGAAATTATAGCTCTTGTTGCTGGACCCTGTTTGTTCCCTGACCCTCTAGAAGGGTACTTTCTGCACATGCCAACTGAGATGGGAGGAAGACTTAGTCAAGTTTGTAATAGCTCAGGAGAAATAGTAAAATAATATAGTTAAGAGCAGATATTTTATTTTCTAAATATATTTTGTACATTAACTTTGGTAGATATAATATTTCATTGTCAATCTAAATAACAAAGAGAGGGTCTCTAAAAGAAAATGATGTTTACTGGGGAATAGTGCATTGAAGTGAATACACATGCCATAGTAAACTGTGTGTGTATTCAGGTAGGTGAAGAAAGACAAAGGGGCTTGGCGTGGTGGCTCACACCTATAATCCCAACACGTTGGGAAGCCAAGCGGTTGGATCACCTGAGGTCAGCAGTTTGAGACCAGCCTTACCACTATGGTAAAATTTCCATCTCTACTAAAAATACAAAACATAGCAGGGAATGGTGGCATGCACCTGTAGTTCCAGCTACTTGGGAGGCTGAGACAGGAGAATTGCTTGAACCCAGGAGGCAGAGGTTGCAGTGAGCTGAGATTGCACCACTGCACTCCAGCCTGGGCAACAGAGCAAGACTCCGTCTCAAAAGAAAAAAAAAGAAAAAAAAAAGAAAGAAGGAAAGAAAGAAAGACAAGCAAATAAAGAGGAATGCATACTTGTTTGGAAATAATTATCCTTGGCTACAAAGATCAACAGCAAGGGTGATGCCAGTCTGAGGTTGGACAGGCAGCTGTTAGGCAGATGTCTTGCAGAAGTCTTTTCTGCGTAAGGCTGTGATGGCCTTAGCACAAGGTTGTGTTTTTTGCAGTCTTTTGTGATAGTTTTTGTTGACAGGTATACATGCATGAGAACTCTCCATTGCCTTCCTCAGCTCTAGCTGTCAGGAATTTTTCTAACATTAGTGACTTCATTTTAATTCTGACAACTTTCACATTATCTTTTGGGAGATCTTGAGGGGTGAAAACAATTTGGTAACAGAATGGTTTTTAGAGAAACTTAAGAATTTTGGAATATTATGTCCTCTGCCCAAGCCCAGTTAACCTTTGACCTCCATGGTGGCTAGAACTCCAAAGACAATGTGACGGTTAATAGAGTGTCAACTTGATTGGATTGAATCATGAGCGGTATTGTTCCTGGGTGTGTCTATGAAGGTGTTGCCAAAGGAGATTAATATTTGAGTCAGTGGACTGGGAGAGGCAGACCCACCCTCAATCAGGGTGGGCACCATCTAATTGGCTGCCAGAATGGCTAGAATAAAGTGGCAGAAGAAGGTGGAAAGAGCAGACTTGCTGAGTCTTCTGGCCGTCCATCTTTCTCCCGTGCTGGGTGCTTCCAGCCCTCAGACTCCAAGTTCTTCAGATTTTGGACTCTTGAATTTATGTCAGTGGTTTACCAGGTGCTCTCAGTCCTTTGGTCACAGACTAAAGGCTGCAATTTCAGCTTCCCTACTTTTGAGGATCTGGGACTCAAGATTGGCTTCCTTGCCCCTCAGCTTGCAGCTGGCCTGTTGTAGGACTTCACCTTGTAATCATGTGTGTCAATTCTCCTTAGTAAACTCCCTTTCATATATACATCTATTCTATTAGTTCCATCCCTTTAGAGAACCCTGACTAATACAGATAATATCATTGCCAAAACAAGATTTCAACAGACCTTTGATGGTTAATTTTACATGTCAACTTGACTATGCTGGGGTACCCAGATACTTGGCCAGACATTATTTTTGGTGTTTCTGTGAAAGTATTTTTTAGATGAGATTAATGGTTAAATGAGTAGACATTGAGCAAAGCATATTACCCTCCATAATATGGGTTGATCTTATCTAATGAGTTGAAGTCCTTAATGAAGCAAGGACTGATGTTCTTGGAGGAAAAGAGACTTTTGCACTAGACTGCCTCTATACTCAAGGTGCAACTCTTTCTGGGCCTCCAGCCTGCCAGCCTACCTTACAGATTTTGGACTTGTTTGCCTCCTCGATACTGTGAGACAACTCTTTAAACTCTCTTTCTCTCCCACTCTCTCTCTCTTTTGCTGATGCCCTACTTACAATGGTTCGACTTAACAATTTTTTGACTTTATGATGGTACACATACAACCATTCTGGCTTTTGCTTTTAATATAATATTCAATAAATTAAAGAAGATATTCAACACTTTATTATAAAGTAGGCTTAGTGTTGGATAATTTTGCCCAACTGTAGGCTAATGTAAGTGTTCTGAGCACATTTAAGGTAAGTTAGGCTAAGCTAGGATGTTTGGTAAGTTAGGTATGTTAAATGCATTTTTGACTCACAATATTTTCAACTTATAATGGGTTTATTGGGGTGTAATTCTATAAGTCAAGGAACATCTGTGTACACACACACACACACACACACACACACACACACACACCCTACTGCTTCTGTTTCTCTGAATAACCCTAATATTGAACCAAAGACCACAGATCTAAACTACAGGGAATCTATATACTACCTTTCTTCACACTCCCTTTCCTTCCACAGATATTTAGTAGATGTTATTATGTAGAGTTACTGCAGTATTGGCTGATATATGATGCTGAGCAAGATCAGACATTATACATGCTGATACAGAGCTACAGAATCTACACTAATCTAGCTAAAAATAGACTAAGGCAAGGAGAAATACTAGAGGTAAGGGGAGATATTTCATAATGACTAGAGTTAAAAACAGACATTTGGAATATTTCATAAATGTAATTTGCATAATCCCAATACCAAAGCTTCAAAATATGTAACTGAAACTGATAGAATAAAAAAAGATCAACAGATAAACCTACAAACACAGTAAAAGACTTTAACACACCATTCTCACTAGTTAACAGGGCAGGCAGACATGAAATGAGCCAGGATTTGGAAGATCTAAATAATTTACAAAGATCTGAAAATTAATAAAATTGGCTGGATTCTTGTAAATATGATTGCACTTATATTCTTTTCACGAGCATATAGAACACTTACAATTCAATTGACGAGGCATGCCCAAGATGGCCAAATAGGAACAGCTCCAGCCTCCAGCTCCCAGCATGAGCAACACAGAAGACGGGTGATTTCTCCACTTTCAACTGAGGTACCGGGTTCATCTTACTGGGGCGTGTCAGACAGTTGGTGCTGGTCCGTGGGTGCAGCCCAACCAGCGAGAGCTGAAGCAGAGCGAGGCATCACCTCACCTGAGAAGCGCAAGGGTAAAGGGAATTCTTTTTCCTAGCCAAAGGAAATTGAGACACACAACACCTGGAAATTCGGGTCACTCCCACACTAATACTATGCTTTACCAAGGGTCTTAGCAAATGGCACACCAGGAGATTATATCCCAAACCTGGCCCAGAGGGTCCCACACCCACGGAGTCTCCCTTATTGCTAGCACAGCAGTCTGAGATCTAACTGCAAGGCAGCAGCGAGGCTGGGTGAGGGGCGCCTGCCATTACTGAGGCATAAGTAGGTAAACAAGCCACCAAGAAGCTCAAATTGGGTGGAGCCAACCACAGCTCAAGGAGGCCAGCCTGCCTCTGTAGACTCCTCCTCTGGGGACAGGGCATAGCTAAACAAAAAGCAGCAGAAACCTCGGCAGAGGTAAATGCCCCTGTCTGACAGCTTTGAAGAGAGCAGTGGATCTCCCAGCACGGAGGTTGAGATCTCAGAATAGACAGATTGCCTGCTCAAGTGGGTCCCTGACCCCTGAGTAGCCTGACTGGGAGACATCCCCCACTAGGTGCAGACTGACACCTCACACCTCACACGGCAGGGTACACCCCTGAGACGAAGCTTCTAGAGAAAGAATCAGACAGCAACACTCACTGTTCAGCAATATTCTATCTTCTGCAGCCTCTGCTGCTGATACCCAGGCAAACAGGGTCTGGAATGGACCTCAAGCAAACTCCAACAGACCTACAGCTGAGGGTCCTGACTGTTAGAAGGAAAACAAACAAACAGGAAGGACACCTACACCAAAACCCCATCAGTACATCACCATCAAAGACCAAAGGCAGATAAAACCATAAAGATGGGGAAAAAGCAGGGCAGAAAAGCTAGAAATTCAAAAAATAAGAGCGCATCTCCCCCTCCAAAGGAACGCAGCTCATCGCCAGCAACAGAAGAAAGCTGGATGGAGAATGACTTTGACAAGTTGAGAGAAGGCGGCTTCGGTCATCAAACTTCTCAGAGCTAAAGGAGGAACTACGTAACCAGCACAAAGAAACTGAAAACCTTGAAAAAAGAATGGATGAATGGATAACTAGAATAATCAATGCAGAGAAGACCTTAAAAGAACTGATAGAGATGAAAACCATAACACAAGAACTACGTGACAAATGCACAAGCTTTAGTAACTGACTCCATCAACGGGAAGAAAGAGTATCAGTGATTGAAGATCAAATGAATGAAATGAAGCGAGAAGAGAAGTGTAGAGAAAAAAGAGTAAAAAGAAATGAACAAAGCCTTCAAGAAATAGGGATTATGTGAAAAGACCAAATCTATGTCTGATTGGTGTGCCTGGAAGTGACGGGGAAAATGGAACCAAGTTGGAAAACAGTCTGCAGGATATCATCCAGGAGAACTTCCTCAACCTAGTAAGGCAGGCTGCCATTCAAATTCAGAAAATACAGAGAATGCCACAAAGAAACTCATCGAGAAGAGCAACTCCAAGACACATAATTGCCAGATTCACAAAAGTTGAAATGAAGGAAAAAATGTTAAGGGCAGCCAGAGAGAAAGGCCGGGTTACACACAAAGGGAAGCCCATAAGACTAACAGCAGATCTCTTGGCAGAAACTCTCCAAGCCAGAAGAGAGTGGGGGCCAATATTCAACATTCTTAAAGAAAAGAATTTTCAACCCAGAATTTCATATCCAGCCATACTAAGTTTCATAAGTGAAGGAGAAATAAAATCCTTTATAGACAAGCAAATGCTTAGAGATTTTGTCACCACCTGGCCTGCCCTACAAGAGATCCTGAAGGAAGCACTAAACATGGAAAGGAACAACAGGTACCAGCCATTGCAAAACCATGCCAAAATGTAAAGTCCATCGATGCTAGGAAGAAACTGCATCAACTAGTGAGCAAAAGAACTCAATCGAATTTACAAAAAAAAAAAAAAAAAAAAAAACCATCAAAAAGTGGGCAAAGGATATGAACAGACATTTCTCAAAAGAAGACATTCATACAGCCAACAGACACATGAAAAAATGCTCATCATCACTTGCCATCAGAGAAATGCAAACCAAAAGCACAATGAGATACCATCTCACACCAGTTAGAATGGCAATCATTAAAAAATCCGGAAACAACAGGTGCTGGAGAGGATGTGGAGAAATAGGAACACTTTTACACTGTTGGTAGGGCTGTAAGCTAGTTCGACCATTGTGGAAAACAGTGTGGTAATTCCTCAAGGATCTAGAACTAGAAATACCATTTGACCCAGCCATCCCATTACTGGGGATATACCCAAAGGATTATAAGTCATGCTGCTATAAAGACATTTGCACACGTATGTTTATTGTGGCACTATTCACAATAGCAAAGACTTGGAATCAACCCAAATGTCCATCAGTGACAGACTGGATTAAGAAAATGTGGCACACATACACCATGGACTACTATGCAGCCATAAAAAAGGATGAGTTTGTGTCCTTTGTAGGGATATGGATCCAGCTGGAAACCATCATTCTCAGCAAACTATTGCAAGAACAGAAAACCAAATACCACATGTTTTCACTCATAGGTGGGAATTGAACAAGGAGATCACTTGGACACAGGAAGAGAATCATCACACACCGGGTCCTATTGTGGGGAGGGGAAAGTGAGGAGGGATAGCATTAGGAGATATACCTAATGTAAATGACGAGTTAATGGGTGCAGTACACCAACATGGCACAAATATACATATGTAACAAACCTGCATGTTGTGCACATGTACCCTAGAACTTAAAGTATAAAAAAAAGAACATTTACAAAAAGCAATCATATAGTTAGTCATAAATTAAGCCTCAATCGCTTTTTAAAATTTGGGATAGTTCAGGGTATATTCTCTGATGATATTGGCAGTAAGCTGGAACTAAACAATTGGAAATCCCAAATTGCCTAAACAGTAAATAAAACATTAAACAATACATTTCATCTTCATACATGAGTTAAAGAGGAAAACAAAATAAAAATTGGAAAGTATTTTAAAGCGAGTGGTACATCATTTCAAAAATACAGCCAAAGGGCCAGGTGCGATGTCACACCTGTAATCCCAGCAGTTTGGGAGGCCAAGGCAGGTGGATCATGAGCTTAAGAGATAGAGACCATCCTGGCCAACATGGTGAAACCCGTCTCTACTAAAAAGACAAAAATTGGCTGGGCATGGTCATGTGCACCTGTAGTCCCAGCTACAATGCTGAGGCAGGAGAATCGCTTGAACCTGGGAGGTGGCCACTGCACTCCAGCCTGGTGACAGAGCACAACTCTGTCTAAAAAAAAAAGAAAAAATGCAGCCAAAGGATTACTTAGAAAAAAGCAAACTTGAAATGTACATGTTACACAAGAAGACTAAAATACTTAAGCCTCCATTTCAACCCACAACAACAAAAATAGCAAATTAAGTAAGGGGAGAAAGTAAATTACAAAGAGTAAAAAGAGAAATGAATTTAAAAATATAGAAAAAATATACCATAGAAAATTCAACAAAGCAAAAGTCTGTTTAAAAGATAACAAAAGGGTAGCTCTCAATGAAAATAGATTAAAATATAGAGAGATTTTCGATATCTGGAATAAAAAAGACTCTCATTACAGCCACTGTAGACATCAAAATCTTATTAAGAATAAGAGTAGCAGTAATATGACAATTTGGATTAAATTTTTTAAATTCTTTTTAAAAAGGACTTACCAAAACTCACAAAAAAAAGTTTTTGTAAGAAATTGAAACTTATTAAAAACATCCTCACATAAATAATTCTGGGCTTATTTAGCTTCACTGATTCTTCCAAACACAGTGGTAGAAATAACACTGCTTTGTGCACATTCATCCAAGAAATGAACAAGTATTTAAGATATTCACATTGCAAACTCAAAACATTATTGGGAGAAATTTTTGAAGGCTTAAATAGAGAATATTATTATGTTCATGGATTAGAAAACTCAATATTGTAAAGATTTTTATTCTCCACAAATTTAACCTATGGATTTGATATCATACTATTAGAAAATGGTAAAGTATTCTTAAAATGCATATGGTGACGAAAAGTGCTGAAAATAACCAAGGCAATCTTAAATGTCAAAGTTGGGAGAGTAACAGTAAGGGATGGTAAGACTGAATCAGGTTGTAATTATAGCACTTTTATACTGGTGCAAGGAAAGACAAACATACTAATGTTACTGAATGGAGTCCACAAATCAATACACACGTGCAAACACATGATTTACACCAAAACAACACTACAGTGCAATAGAAAAGATGGCCTTTTCAATGAGCAACGCTGGGTCAATTTGTTATCCACATGAATTGATAACGTGTGTCTTGGCTGCTATTTTATATCATATACAAAATGCAACTCCAGATGGATTGCAGATCTAAGTATGGAAGAAGAAACAGTAAAGCTTTTGGAGAAAAACATAGAAGGACATTCTTGTGACCTTGGCACTGGCAATGATTTCATAAATAGGACACAAAAAGACCTAACTGTAAACAAACAAACAAAAAAAGACAGATCAAAGACAAATTTATTTTAACATCAAGAACTTGTGTTCATCAAAAGACATCACTGAGTAAAAATACAGCCCCAAAAATAGTTGAAGTTATTCTCAATATGTGTATCTGGCAATAAGTCACATCCAGAATAAACAATCCCAACAAATTAATAATAATAAAAGAGACTGTAGAATAAAAAAAAGTCAAAAGAGACTTGAATAGACCCTTAAAAACAGAAGATATTCAATGTCAAGCATATGATAAGGTGGGAAATACCCATGAAAACCATAATGTAATAAAACTGAATATCCATCATAATAACCAAAATGAAAAAGACATTTAATGCCAAGTGTTGACAAGGATGTGGAACAACTGGAACTCTCATATACTACTCATGGGGGTGTAAGTGGTTTATCCTTTTTGTATCTTCTGTAGATAAACACATAGATCCTATTAGGATCCTATTATGTATGCAGCAGCTCCACTCCTAAGTGCATATGCAGAAGAAAGGAGTCCAGTCCCAAACCAGAAACTGCTCAAATGCCCATCAATTGTAATATGGATGAGGAAATGGCCATATATTCATACAATGGAATTATACAATAAGAATGGATAGGCCAAGTGTGACGGTGGAAGCCTGTAATCCCAGCACTTTAAGAAGCCAAGGCTGGAGGATTGCTTGAGCCCAGGAGTTTAAGACCAGCCTTGGACAAGATGGCAAAACTCTGTCTGTACAAAAAAATAAAATAAAATAAAATAAAAATTAGCTGGGCCTGTTGGCACGTTCCTGTAGTCCCAGCTACTCAGGAGGTTGAGGTAGGAGGATTGCTTGAGCCCAGGAGGTTGAGGCTACAGTGAGCCATGATCATGCCACTGCACTCCAGTCTGTGCAACAGGGTGAGACCCTATCTCAAAAAAAAAAAAAAAGAAAAGAAAGAACAATATGCACCCACATAAAAAATATCAATGAATCTCACCAATAAAATACTGAATTTGAAAAAGTCAAACACAAAAGAGCACATGCTGTAATGCTTCCAATTATTTACAAAGTACAAAACAGGCAAAGATAATCTGTGCTGGTAGAAGTCATGATAGTGGTTTAGCTGGTTTAGGATCGTGTTTCAGGAGGGAAGAGGAGGCACTAAAAGGAAAGCAGCAGGAATACTTCTGGGGTATTGATAATGTTATGTTTCTTGAACTGAGTGCTGGCTACTAATGTGGGTTCTGTGTGTAAAAATTTACCAAGCTGTATACTTGTAATGTATTCATTTTTGTGTATGTATATAATTCTTTTTAAGCATTAGGACAAATACCTAAGGCATGCAGGGCTTAAAACCTAGATGATGGGTTGACAGGTACGGGAAACCACCATGGCACATGTATACCTATGTAACAAACCTGCACATTCTGCACATGTATCCCAGAACTTAGAGTAAAATAATAATAATAAAAAAGCCGTAAGCTTAAAAATCAGAACAAACAAACAAACAAACAAAAACAAAACAAAACCAATAAACCTTGGCTCTGGAGGTCAGAGTACTTGGGTCTACGTCCCACACTTACTAGCTAAGTAATGTTGGGCAGGTTATTTACCTGTACCATGCCTGACTCTATATGGAAGATGGCCATAGAAGAGTAGTTACTTTCCAAGCTGTGAGGATCACCTAATGATGCATTTAAAACATGCAAAACACTTCTCAAAAGAAAGTGACCACTCAAATATTGGTTGTCAAAGAATGGCTCATAGGCAATTTAGCTAGAACTCAGCTGAAGTTTATTCACCTGAGAGGGAGTTCAATCATATATAGATTGTCTCTCCGAAAGGAAGAATTTTAAAAGGCAAAATCTACAGATGGACTATGAAATAGAAAATCTTATTTTATTTTCTCCTAGGGTAAAATGATTGACTAAAGATACCAAGGAGGGCAATTTTCCCTTGAGCAGACTGGAAGAGTTACTGAGAGAAGAGGAGGTGTTTGAACATTTTCCAGAACCTTCTGCCTTCTAGGTAGAAGAGTGATGGGTCCTTAAATGAGTGCCTCCTCCTTAAGCTAAGGCTACAGCTTCTCTGTCATTGTGATTCTCATTTTCCTTTTCTGGTCAACCTCAGCTTGCAGAGGAAGTAAGGTGACCATGAGGACTTCTGTCTTAGAAATGGAGTAATCTACTGCATGTCAGCTAAGGATAATGGCTGTGTAGCATCTTAAAGTACCTGCGAATCAATAGTGGAGAAAGCCAAGAAATATGAATAACATTATAAGAAACATTTAGGACTTATTTGGTTTCAGTTTTTTGACTCACCTAGGCATAACCAGAAGAATAGTTCTGGCCAGGCATGGTGGCTCCCAGTGCTTATGGAGGCCAAGGCAGGAGTATTGCTTGAGCCTAGGAGTTTGAAGTTACAGTGAGCTGTGATCACACCACTGCACTTCGGCCTGGGAGACAGAGCAAAACTCTGTCTCTAAGAATCATTGTGGCTGACTTTAGGTAATCAGATGACTGTTCATCTTAATTAATTGTTTTACTTACTTCCTAAATTGCTTTCCCAGATGAAATAAGATATTTTAGTAATTACATAGGCTCCACCTTTGATGGCCAGTATCTATGGTTGTGGGCAACTTTTATTGCTTCAAACTACTTTAATTGGTTAATACATACTGCTGTGTTAGGCCTCTAAAAGTTGTCCTGTTTCATTTTCCATCTGGACCAGAGTCAGGGATAAATTACAGAACACATTGTTTACTTGGGGAGATGCTAGGCAAGGTAGAATTTCTTACAAACCAGTGAATTCCAGTATCTTAGACTTCTTCTAAGAAATGAACGTAGGCTGGGCACGGTGGCTCATGCCTGTAATCCCAGCACTTTGGGAGGCCGAGGTGGGCAGATCACTTGAGGTCAGGAATTCAAGAGCAGCCTGGCCAACATGGTGAAATCCTGTCTTTACTACAAATACAAAAATTAGCTGGGCATGGTGGTGGGTGCCTGTAATCCCAGCTACTTGGGAGGCTGAGGCAGGAAAATCACTTGAACCCGAGAGATGGAGGTTGTAGTGAGCTGAGATGGAACCACTCCACTCCAGCCTGGGTGGCAGAGCAAGATTCCATCTCAAAAAAAAAAAAAAAAAAAGAAAGAAAGAAAGAAAAGAAAAGAAGAAAGAAAGAAAAAAAAAGAGAAATGAATGTAGCTTTATCTGAATGAAATTCCAGCAACCTGTTCTGGGCTGATGAACACATCCCTGTGCCGGGAAGATGGCAGGCTCCACCTGCACGGGGACAGAAGCTCCTGTGCTCGGGATCCTTCCTGACTTCATGCTGTATGTACATCTTCATCTGGCCATTCATCTGTATCCTTTATAATATTCTTTATAATAAATTGGCAAAATGTTTCCCTGAATTCTGTGAGGGGTCCTAGCAAGTTATCAAACCCAAGGAGGGACAGCCATGGGAACCATTTATAGCCAGTCAGAAACACAGGTCACAACTGCCACTGTGTCATCTGAAGTGGTGAGCAGTCTTGAAGGATGGAGCCTTTAACCTGTAGGATCCAATGCTATCTTCAGACAGAGAGTGTCAGAATTGAATTGACTTATAGGACATCTAGTTGGTGTCCACTGGAGAACTGCTGCTTGGTAGGGAGAAACCCCAAACATCTGGTCACCTAAGTGTCCTGTGCTCCGTTGAATGTGAGAGAAGGAAAAATAGTTCGTTTTTTCTATCTCATACACAGCCAGAGGGAAAAAATAATAAAACATAAGAAAGAAAATAAGAAAACATTAGATATTATTATTCTGATCATGGATTTTGATTCAATGGTCTTAGAAAGATGTCTACAACGGATATAGTCTTGATCCTCAGATCCTTAATATAACCGTCTACTACTGGATCTTTCTGAGGCATTTTAATGAGCATCAGAGCTAGATCTCTAGGTGAAATGAGTGTCCAGATTGTAAGGTCTGCAGCATATTTATATTGGGAATGCTGGATCCATGGAAGATATGCTGTAGAGTTGAAGAATTGGTTAAGGTAATTGAAATGTTTCTTTCTAATGTGATGCCAAGGCTGACTTCAACTTGTGTCTTTTCAATATAGCCAGTCTCCAGGTTGTGTATCAGATGGGGATGTCTCTGGTTGTATCACTTTTGGAAGGGCAGCTTATCCTTCTTGGGCATGAGGCAATGTACATAACAGTCATTTTTTGTAATACCTAACAAAATCAGAATAAAACACGGTAGACTCTGACAATTTCTTAAGTTTCCACTGCTGATAGAAAAAGCCAGTTTACTAAAAATAGTCCTTAATGCTTCAAGAATACTTGCCAGTGGTGCTTATGGCTACAGCATTTACTCTGAGATAACTTTGCTCTGATGGATCTCATTTTTATTATTTTGGCATTGCTCTAATATATCGACTTCAGAAACAACAGACATCATTCTACTTATTCTGTGCTTAGTAGTGGTTTTCCATTTACAAAATATAGTAAATCTCAATAACTGAAAATGTCAAATCCTAGAAAATATAGCATTCCTTTGGGGCATGGTGGCTCACACCTATAATCCCAGCACTTGGGAGGCTGAGGTGAGTGGATTGCTTGAGCCCAGGAGTTTGAGACCAGCCTGGACAACATAACAAGCCCCCATCTCCTAAAGTAAATTAATTAATTAAATGTAAAAAAAGAAAACTGTGGCATTTCTATATTATTACCTAATGTTAGCATCATTCTCAAAAAGTTGTTGGTCAAAGATTCATTTGATAAGTTTGAATTTTCTGAAACAGATGATTCTGATGCTTTAGACAATTCTGATGTCAGTTCTGTTTAGAAATAACTCCAAGAACAGTTTTTATATTTTATTTTCAGATTGAAAATCAGATTTGCTTCAGCCTTATATTTTTCCATTCTCACACTACTATGAGGAAGTACGCAAGACTGGGTAATTTATAAAGAAAAGAGGTTTAATTGACACACAATTCAGCACGGCTGGGGAGACCTCAGGAAACTTACAATCATGGCAGAAGGGGAAAAAAAACATGTCCTTCTTCAAAAGGCAGCAGGAGAGAGAAGGGCTGAGCAAAGAGGGGGTGGGAAGCCCCTTATCAAACCATCAGATCTCATGAGAACTCACTATCACGAGAACAGCATGGAGGTGACTGCCCCCATGATTAAATTACTATCTATCAGGTGCCTCCCACCAAACATGGGGATTACGGGAACTACAATTCAAGATGAGATTTAGGTGGGGAAACAGCCAAGCCATATCAAGCCTCAAAGAGCACGTTTATGTAAAATTACATTTAATTTTAGTCCTGTCAGTGAGATGCACTTTTTTTTTGTTCGTTTGTTTTTGAGACAGGGTCTTGCTCTGTCACCTAGGCTGGAGTGCAGTGGCACGATCTCAGCTCACTGCAACCTCCGCCTCCGGGGTTCAAGCAATTCTCCTGCCTCAGCTTCCCGAGTAGCTGAGACTACAGGTGAACACCGCCATGCCTGGCTAATTTGTTTGTATTTTAGTAGAGACAGGGTTTCACTGTGTTGCCCAGGCTGGTCTCGAACTCCTGAGCACTTTTTTTTTTTTTACTAAACAGGAAAAAGATTAAATTCCCTTTTCTCATTTTCATATGGGAGCCAAAAGTCATTTTTCCAAAGATTGCCTTCAGTATTGCCTTCGGACAACCAAGGCAATAATTTAAATAGGTGTTTCACAACCACATGTCATGTATATCCCAATCCTTGAATAGATGAATTTTTAGTGTCTTCAGTTTTCTAGACCAGAGAACCCGTTCCAGATTTCTTCCATTTCCTCCATGTCTTGCTTTGGTGCCTGCTGTCCACTGCCAGTCCCAACCTCTCCACCAATAAGGGCTTTGATTGCAAACAACTAACTCTGATTAATTTAATCAGAAAAGGACTATATAGGGAAAATATTGGGTAGTTTAGAGAATCAACAGGAAACCAGGAGAACACGATTTTAAAATTTAGCAGAAACCAAGGGCAGCCAGGAAGACTGACAAGATCCCATAACAAAAATAACCTGATTAAAAATGCCCTGGCCATGGTCCCATGATGGCAACCACACTGCAACTAATACTATCACTACTGCTGCTGCCACCGTTGCTGGATAATGTTCACCAATGCCAGCACCACTGCCACAGAACCACTGGGTGAATATGAGTGGTCTTCTGTCCCTGCATCTGCGCATCACTCCATTTAAACTCAAAGTTCCAGGTGGGAGCATTGGAGTGTCTGAACTTTGATTTTGCATTTGAGCTCTACATGCCAGCAATTTGGGAAAGTTGAAGGCACAAAATAATACTTTACAAATATTAGAGGAAGTTTCAGATACTAGCATGAAAAAAATGACAAATTTCCCCTATATAACCTGCAACAAGATTTTATGATAGCAGATTTTATGCTAGATAGAAAAATACATACATAGATACATAGAATTATGCATGAATATATACACACATACATAAAGGAGAAAGATCTTCAGGTTTTGGGAGAAGAGCCATAGAAAAGATGTATTCTCTTATTTATCTGGCTTAAATTCATCTATACCTCTCATCTCTTTTATATGTTTACTACAACATACACTCCTGACAATATGCAAGCTTCATAAGAGAATATATCTTATAAATCTAGCATCCTCTTTAACTCCAAACAGACGATGCTGTACAGAATATGTCCCTGATAAGTAACTATTGATTTATTGATCCTTTATGTCAATAGCTCCTTGAGCACCAATTGATTCACGAGTAAAAAGAAAGGCCTAGATGTTAGAAGTAACCCACAACTGTGAAGAAAACTATGGATATCAAGGGATGGGCAAGTTCAGAGAGTGAGGCACTGAAACTAGTAGGTATGAAAAAGACTCATGGATTTCTTTCTTTGAAATCTAAGGTAAAAATAAATGAAAATCATAACCATTAAGGACTGAAAATCGAACCTAGCTGTTTCATTTCTTTAAAAGCATACTCAGTGCAACTATAATATCTACTTAAAATAATACCATACTTGACTATCTTAATAACATGCACTGTTTTCCCCCAGGAACATAAGGAAAGAGATGCTATTTTATTCAAAGCTGAAACCAGACCCACCTGCTGTTCAATATATATACATATATATACACACATATATGTATCAGTTTAACTTGTAGATCTAGACGTCTAAAGTAACTAAAGGATTCTCGTAAAGTACTTGTCTTGGCATACTTCATGGCCTCCATTCTGTGCTTGCAATTTTGTACTAATTAGTATTGGCCAGCAAAATTATACATATTACATTGACCCCAAATGATAAGCTTTGCTCACACAACTAAGGCAAAACAATGGCAAATTTTTTCAGTAATAGGCCCAATGGTAGTTTTGCAAGAAAATTCTGAAAGGGCAAATTCTTACAAGGAAATATATTGAACTCTTAAAAGTCCAAGAACATTTCTTAATTAAAATGTCATTGCTTGAAAAATTCAATTATGCTTTAATGTTTACTCAGCTGGCTCTGACATATAGAGATGTACTTCACCATGATGGCAATGTTGAATAGTCTAGAATTTTAATATGCAGAACTTATTCGTGATTATGGAAACCAAGAGGCAGATCAGCAAGGGTCTAAATGACCTAGGTCATAAGTAAACGTTTTAAGAGAGAAAATGCAAAGATAAAATAACCTGGATTCCTTATAGTATTTATTATTAAAAGGGAAAAAAAAGCACTTGACAGGAAGGCATAAAAGAAAGCATGCTAATATTCTCAGATATGAAAGTCAATTCACATATGTTTACAAAGATGTTTGAAAGCCAAACCTGGTGTATGCAGGTGAGGTGTACATTGGGAGAGAAGAGTAAGACTGGTAACAATGGCAAACTTGTGTCTTCAGAAAGAGCATGGCTGGGTTACCCACAAAGGAAGCATGCCATGGAGACTCGAGATGGGAATGGTATCCTGGTTAGTTTTGATGAAGATGGTCAGAACCAGATATTCATATGCTGTTTCTCTTCACCATACTAGATTCCAGGAGGGTAGATACACAGAGGAGCCTCCAAAGACATGGGACACAATCTATTACTAGATAGAATTTTGTGTTCAAATCACCATAGGATACTGTACACTTGAGAAGGTGAAATGAGCTTAATAAGCCCCAAGGCTCTCTTTACGTTTTTACTGCAAGTTCAGAAACAGGTTACTGGTTCACTGGTTCAGAAACAGGTTTAACTGGCCTCTGTCATTGTTGCTTTTACCCAGGCCAGCCCTGGAAATTAGCCTTCTGCCTTTCTTTCTTTCTTCCGTTTTTTTTTTTTTTCTTTTTCCTTTTTTTTTTTTTTTTTTTGAGACAGAGTCTCGCTCTGTCGCCCAGGCTGGAGTGCAATGGCACCATCTCGGCTCACTTCAAGCTCCGTCTCCTGGGTTCACGCCATTCTCCTGCCTCAGCCTCCAGAGTAGCTAGGACTACAGGCACCCACCACCAAGCGCAGCTAATTTTTGTATTTTTAGTAGAGACGGGGTTTTGCCACGTTGACCAGGCTGGTTTTGAGCTCCTGACCTCAGGTGATCCGCCCCTCTCGGCCTCCCAAAGTGCTGGGATTACAGGCGTGAGCCACTGTGCCCTGCCGGCCCTCTGCATTTCTGCAGTGAGAAGATGCGTGCAAAAGGAAAAAACAGAGCACTGCAATTCAGACTTGAAACAGATGTGGCCCTCTCCACACACCTTTTCCCATGGACCTGCCTGTGATTCCTACATGGCCATCCTAGAATTGGTGATGCTGGATAATCTAGGCCACTAGTTCTCAAATTTAGCTGTATATTGCATCACCTGGGTAGATTTAAAAACTACTGATCCCTGGGCCCCACTTCCAGAGATTCTGATTTCATTGGTCTGAGTAATTGCCTGGGCATCATCAGTTAAAGGGTCTCCAGGTGATTCTAATAGGTAGCCAAAGGTGAGGACAATTGACCTAGGCCAGAGGCAACATAGCAGTTGCAAGCAATGGAGGGACTTGTAAGAGCACCTGCAATGTGGAAAGACGGTCAAGAGAAAGATATGAATAATAATGGGGCAAATGACAGCAAACCATGTAAAGGAGCTTATTTATTTCTTTGCTGCACCGTGGAGGACCACTCAATACTAATTCTGACTGCCTAATCTATTTTTTTTTTAACCCAGACGCGCCGTGGTGAATAGTAACTTCCACCGCAATCAGACTTCTTTAGATGTTTGAATGTTTGGTTGTTATTGGCCTTTTCACTTTTATTCAAAAATATAGCCTCTTAACTTAATATACTGTCATCATACTCTGTAAGAAAATTGGGATCTGGTCAAAATAAATGAAAGGAGAAAAACCTATCCCTTGAAAGAGTAATCTTTAGCAAGTACTGTAGGCAGTCAGGATTCATCAGGACAATTTTTTAAATAAACTTTTTTCTAGTGTTATCAAACAGGAGCTGGATTTTATGATAAAAAAACAGCTATGTACTCAGGAAACATCATGAGAAGAAGAAACTATATAATATGCTTTGAGTGGCAGGAAATAAAACTCAAATTGGTCTAAATAATAAAGGAGATTGTATTGGTTCATTTTTACATTGCTATAAAGAAATGCCCAAGACTTGGTAACTTATAAAGGAAAGAGTTTTAATTAACTCACAGTGCTGCATGGCTGGGGAGGCCTCAGAAAACTTACAATCATGGCAGAAGGAGAGGCAGCCGCCTTCTTATGGTGGGAGGAGAGAGAGAGAGCGTGTGAAGGAGGAACTGTCAAACACCTAACACTTATAAAACCGTCAGATCTCATGAGAACTTACTATCACAAGACCAGCATGGGGGAAACTGTCCCCATGATCCAATCACCTCCCACTAGGTTCCTTCTTGAACAGATAGGGATTATGGGGATGGATTATAATTCGATATGAGATTTGGGTGGGGACATAGAGCCAAACCATATTCAAGATGTATTGGCTTGTATGTAATGGAAAAATCTAGAGGCGTTAAGAGGTTTCAGCTGCAGTGTGGTCAGGATTTCAACTCGATTTCTCTATTGTTTTCAGTTCTGTCATCTCCTTTGTATTGGATTTGTCCTCAGGCTAGCTATCCTTATGGGGGCAAAATGGCAGACAAGCTACAGGGGATCTCCTTGGTTGGTGTTTTTCATTTGCAAGCAATTGTATCTTTTGGCTCTGCTCTTGAAGGCGTTAGAAAAGTTATTATATTTTCATTTCAGTCCCCAGAAAATAGCTTCTAAAATCTTATTGTCCCAAATTGGACCACATATCCATCCCTGAATCCATTACCATAGCTAGTAGAATGGAATGGCTTGAGCAAGACAGGGCCCACTCCTGAATTTGGGGGTGACATCAGGCTTTGTAGAATTATATGAGACCCCAGATGTAATTTTTTTTAAAAAAAGGAAATGAGAAGAAATGGGGCTGGGCAGACAGCAAGCATATGTATAAAATAACTTCTAATAGGGAACCAAGGTAGCTGGGTTCCCATTTGAATTCTACTAGTTTTGTGTCTTTGGTAAACAAGTCACTTTTATTGTTAAAATGAGCATATTTGACAAGGTGGTCTGCTTTCTAAGGTCTTGTTAAAACCTACAATCTTAACTTTATATCTCTAAAATATCATTTGCCTGAGATACTGGCTTTCAGTTCTATTTTGGGGGACACATTTAAAGAAATAGATTTGATTTATGGTCTGGGGCAAAATAGTAAAAGGAAATTGGAAGAATGTTTCCACTTCCCTTTGGTAACACAGGCACCTCTGGTCTTTTTAGCGACTACTGATGGAGTCAACTACTGACTTCTTTTTTACTGTTTTTCTGAGTGACTGATAAATGAGAGCAATTTCTCTGACTTGTATAAGAAAGGATTTTCTTATATTTGTTTTAAGACTTCCTAGAATGATTCACTTTGCTACCACCATTCTGTTGCACTTGCGAAATGTTATGTGACACTGCTAAGGTAAATTTATTGAGGCTCTCAATTTTAATTAGTTTTTTTCTCATATTTTCTCTGAAAAGTTAATCCCCTTTTAATGAAATTGTAAAATATAAGCAAATCTTACATGACACTTTTATCACCTCCTCATTTGAGATCAAAAGTCTAACTGTATTGCCCTCTAAAATTCTACCAAATTTTAAGTGCATATTAAAATGGTAATTTTTATCTCAGATCAATGGCTGAGCTTTAATTTATTTGAGCAAAATAAAACAATACAGATAATGGTTTATTGTTGTATTTCAACATGTTTTATAGTACTAAGATATTATTGTAGTGATTTTTATCACTGTTTGAAGTAAAGTAGGAAGCAGATTCTTAACTTGAAAACTTAATGGGTCTAAATTTTCCATCAGAAAATAATCTACCAAATAACATCTTCATAATGAAAAAGGGATTTGCTCTCATCTCTCTCCCAAGTTTTATGATGTAAAATGGTACCCACTGTTACATGTGAGTGATTGTAAAAATCTAGCACATGTGAGAGTTGGCTGGAATAATAGTATTATTACTTTAGCTTAGTGCTAAAGAAAATATTTGTACTGAAATCTCTCTTCTGAATTTACCAACTATCTCTTACATTGAAGACCTGAAATGGCATTTTTGGCTCCATGAACAGTGCAATGATATCCTCCATTTAATTTGGGCAACCAGTTTATATTGTTTTAGCTTTCTTCTTTATTTATGATCAAAGTATAGGTTCACTTTGTAGCCTTATGTTGACAATTTACAACCAGCTCATAAATGCCCCATCTTGTGATTTATGGTGGGCCTCCTCCTTGCTGTCCATGACCTCTTTCTCCCAGGTCCCCACTCATTGCTCATCTCAGGCAACCAGTTGAAATTCATTAGCTTAGGTACCTGTTGGAAAAGGAAAGCCA
The DNA here is from genome assembly GCF_024542745.1 of Macaca thibetana thibetana. Taxonomy (NCBI): domain Eukaryota; kingdom Metazoa; phylum Chordata; class Mammalia; order Primates; family Cercopithecidae; genus Macaca; species Macaca thibetana. The sequence continues at coordinate 21,757,482 of NC_065589.1, read as the reverse complement.
GCGTTTAAACAATGTCTACATTATCTCCAAGCTCTTGAAGCCAGTAAGTCAAAGGAGTGAAATATAACGAGTTGTAATGATTGGGTCTGCCAACCGCTCAGAGTAAGACTCAACTTTGTTGATAAGTGTAGTTAACACTTATCAGAGGAAAAATAAAAGGCAGCACTAGTGTTAGTAATGAAATTAATTGAGAAAAAGCTAGTTAACTGTCAAACTAGAAGAACCTTGAGAAGAAAGGCAGCTTCTAAAGGTCAATACTCAGCGTGCTGTAATCTTTACCATCTGTGTTCAGGCTGGTAAGATTCTGAGACTGTCATATGTAGCCCTTTTTCTGAAAATAACAGACAAGGGAAAAAAGACTTGCCCCACAGGGAGCCTGGATGTACTTAGCTGGGTAGAAAATGAAAACACTATATGGTATAAACTTAGGATGACCCTTGATTTTTCTTCCCCTTGACCTACATGGGTCCACAGATAGTTTCAGAAAAGCAGTGCCATGGCAAATTGAAATAATTCCATCACCAATGAAATGTAATGTTATATTTACAAGGTGGAACACTAGGCAGCTTGATTCAATATGAACACCCTCTATCGTCTGACTCTATCTGACGAAGGCTAACAAGGCCATCACCATGTTTTCCTAGTAGGAAAGCTTTTTACATAAGTGGAAAAATGGACTTGGTTTCTCTTTACTTGAAGATTTGACAAATATATTAGAAATCTAGAATGTTGTGATTCTATATATAGTGACATAGCTTACTCTTGTTAGAACAATATTTAGAGGTTTGGTGTTATATAGTCTTTTTAGAAGACTTATACCAAATATACCAGATGTTTATTACTACAAGGGATAATTTCATGCACTCTCATTTCTTAAATCAGTAGTGTTTTCACATAATGGAAAATGATCAAGGAATAAATAAAAATATGTAATATTCATATACATATAAATGTATATGATTGTATATATGCATATATGTGTATGTAAAATTATATATTATTATTTATTAGATAAATTATGTATAAACTGTAATGATTCTTTGGAAATTTTGTATATTCTAATTAAGGTATAAAATACTATTGTTTTACCTCCCTCTATTATATACAAAGTACAGTGTTTTCAATATTATTCATAGAATACCAATTTCTATTTTTTTCTAAAAATCCAATCCTTCAGATATTTTCAGCTCTAACTTTTCCTGTTGTACTACCTCCATCTCTAGATGACCTCATCTATACAGCTCATTTTTTATGCATACGACTTCATTTTATACTCACAACATCCCGAGAATTCATGAATACACATGTGACTTCAAAGATCCATGATACCGTCTTATAATAAAACATTTCCCTGGATTCATTGGTGCTATTTTAACCATGATAGGGGTGGCAAGTTTTACAAAGTGTGCTGACATCTAAACTTCATAAATAAAACTGCAGGTTAACTGATTTGTTTTTCTCTTCTGTGATTTCCTTGATTTGTTTTAGAAACACAAAAAAGGAATTTCTCGTCTCTGCAACATTTGTCACTGCTTCCGTAGCCTCCCAGGAAAATAGGATCCATAAAATCTTAGACATAAAAAATAATAACACTCTCCAAATGCTGGTTAATAAAATGCTCCGCCTCTTTAGGAGAAAGAGATATTTTATTTGTATTCATTAGGGTGACCTAACCACTCACTAGTACACTTTATTATACCTCTCCTGTGTGATGTAATAGCTTGAACACATGAAAATAAAGCATGCAGATTGCATTGCTTTCTCTCTTCATGTACTTAAAACACAGGTACCCCTAGTCTCTCCCTTTTCCTATCCTCCCTTTTCATTTCCTCCTCTTACTCGTCTTCTCTTTGTTTCCTTCTCTTTCTCCTCCATGATCTGCACACCAAGACTCCCCTAACAAGCCATTCATTTTTATATTCTGAAGGCAATCTTGTTAGTTAAAGCCCCTGTGAGATTTCTTGAGTGGGTTAGGTTTATTTTCTTGTTGTTGCTTTGATATCGTGGGTTACATATTACTCATTTCAACTGGTTTATGTTGACCTAAAGGCCTTTTCTTTTTGGAAGAATGCATTGTTTTATAACTAATTAGTAAAGAAAAAATTATTGTAATTAGTGAATATAGAACTAAGAATGAAAAGCTGTTCTAGAAAAACAGAAATAGAGAAAGAAAGAAACTTTTTACACAAAGGCTGCTAAATAAATGACTCCCTTAGTTTTAGGAAAAGGAATGTCACCATTAACAAATGATACTACTCTGAGCCTATTATGTTGAATATTGTGTCACTGTCAATCACTTGGCAATCCACAGGGCAATACTTCTCCATAATAACTGCCAACTTCAGTCAATATATTTGCATCATTTTACTTTAGAGGCTTATGAAATGCAAATAAACATTCTACTAATAGTGCTTCTTATTTAATTAGTTCTGCCTGGTGGATATTCTTTTTCCTCACCAAGGCCTTAAAAGTAAGAATTTCAATTCCAAGCCTGATTTGGCCATTTGACAATTCTTTGCATTGCTGACCCATTGTTTTGAGGTTGTTGACCAAGGAGATAGGAATTACAACATGAGAAATAAGACCCTTTTTTGAAAGAAGGTACACAATGCAGGCATCTGTCGTTCAGCATATTATTTAAAAACTCGGAGAAAAGAATCATACCCACATTGTTTTTTAAACTAGTTTTAAAAAAACATCTTTGGGAAATGGATACTGTGTTTCTGTCTGAAGTGAAAGTCATCCACTACAAATATTTTGCTCTGTTATTCTACTACATGTATGCGCATGTTAACCCAGCATCATTCATTTTGAGAAAATACTGCCTAAATACTTTATTAGCATAATTTTTATTTGCATTTCTCCTTCACCCCATAGTAATTCTGCTTATATAGAAAGTAGGCAAGTGACACAGGCCTGGCAAATCAGAATAACCCATGACCCTAAACAATTAAGAATAGAAGCTGCCCAGCTAGTTGTTTGCAGAGCCTAGGACCATTATTTAAGATCTATTCTGCCCTCTGGAAGGGGTACCCTATTTCAGAAACCTTGACAGCCAGCTTGGATTGACCAAGTGCTTTGTTGGATGAAGTGAAACAGGTACTCATCAGCTTTCTATCCTCTTTTCACAATTTTTGGCTACATGGAACATGACCTCAACTCAGCATTGACAAGGAAGCAAGGCAGTTTGATTGCACTTCAGGAACTTAGGTTTAAACCACGAGGATGATGCATTCACAGACAATTGGGACCAATGTGAATTACGCATTTATAGTAAGAGCCTTTTAGAAGATATTCCAGCCTATCTGTATCACTGATGTGACACAGTCTTAAGAGAATTTATTTATTTGGATTGAGGTGGTGGCATTCTTTCTTTTTTTTCTTTTATAACCCCATTTTAAACTACAAATCTCACATGAATCCAGAAATATACTTTGGAAAGAAGTTAAGCTACTCTTGTAGAGCAAACAAGAACTTTTTATTATTTATTTTTTATTTTATTTTATTTTTTTTGAGACAGAGTCTCGCTCTGTCACCCAGGCTGGAGTGCTTTGGCATGATCTCGGCTCACTGCAAGCTCCGCCTCCCGGGTTCACGCCATTCTCCTGCCTCAGCGTCCTAGTATCTGGGACTACAGGTGCCCGCCACGCGCCCAGCTAATTTTTTTTGTATTTTTAGTAGAGATGGGGTTTCACCATGTTGGTCAGGATGGTCTCGATCTACTGACCTGGTGATCCGTCCACCTCAGCCTCCCGAAGTGCAGGGATCAGAGGCGTGAGCCACTGCGCCCCACTGAACATTTTATTTTTTGAGAACTCCTTTTCCAACCTCTTGCACTCCACGTGGATCCCAAAATTCTTGTATGGAAACATAAGCCTCTGCAAAAATAAATGTTTGAAAAAAATTAAGACATTGAATTATTAAATGTATAAGAATCATCTCTTCAGGTTCAATCATTCTTGTGGTATATTCCTATGTCACTAACACTCTAGAGGTTACTCATTTTAATTAGTAAGAATATATAGAAATGGGTGAGTGAGCAGATAGATGGGTGGATGACTGAAAGCAGGTATGTATTGACGAAGGAGAGAATGGGAATAGGTAAGTCTGGAGCAATGGGTAGAGGACATGGTAATGCCCCAGTTGAGGGGAACACTGACATGCCAGCAACATTTTAGTGCGTCCTTAAAGAAAAGAGGTTGGTTTAAGAGAAAATTAAGGATAACAGACATGGAGTCAGTATATTTCATCTACTTCCTAACTTTGATGAGGGTTGAGTCTGTCATAACCAATTTCTTCCTTGACTTAGTATTATATAGATACAGTCATGGCTGATAATAAGGGTGGACCCAGGTGGGGCATTAAGACACTGCCACCCACACCCATATGTGTTAATTCGCTTCCTGCCAAAACATGTCTTTTGAATCATGTAGGCTTATGCTAAGGGAAAAAGGCAGCATATTCAATGGAATGTAGAAAAAATATTCATGAAATTGTGGGTCTGTGACTTCCCACAGGAAGTTTTGGTTTCTGCTTTCAAATTAACCTGTCCAAGCACTGCTCAGAGGCTTATAGATTATGGAGATCAATTCAGAAAACCTACAGCAATTGCTTGTGTAGTTAAGATTCTTACTTTGTATTAGAAAATTCCTAAGTTGTTAGTAGAACAATAGGCAATTAAAACAGTGTTCAAACCATTTACAGGACACAGGAGTCTAGATAGGTTGCTCCAGTGTCAGGGTGGGACAAACAAAACAAAAACCAAAGCTGTAGATCACATTTAAACCCTCAGGGTAAATATGAACAAAAGGTAGACTATATATTTTTAAGGCATCTGGGTGTAAACCTTTTTTTCCCCTCTTTGCCAGAAACCATAGTGTTTATAGGCATGTTTTACTGGAAATCTGCTGCTTCTCACAATGTTTCCTGCACAACTGTCTTAGTAAAACTACATCTGGAAATGACAAGCACACAGTTGTAAATCTGGAAGTCAGTGTGTTGTTGTAATAGCTTGCAGCTACAGTACGGCTGTCTTGCTGAACACCAAAGAGTTATAAAGACAGAGGCCAGCTGTAGCTACTGAAATGAATGCTATTTTTCTGAGGGGATAGAATGAGGTTTAAGAGGGTTATAATGTCTCCTATTAAACTAAGAAATGGAGCATTGAACTGATTGTCTCTTGGACAAATCAATTATTTCAGAAACCTTGATGACCAGCCTGGATAGACCAAAGCCTGCTTTGTTGGATGAAGCAAAAACAGGGAGAGATCAATTGACTTGTAGACTTCTAGAGTTAGTTGGGTCATAGCAACCACCTAAATCAAATGTCTCCCTAAATAATGAACTTCCCTTCTCAAGAGCCACAAAATGTCATCCTCAAATAGTAGCTTGAACATTTCAACAGTTCTCAGTCCTAAATGACTGATGAGATCCATATATAGGTCCCAAACAAAACAACCTGTATGCTTAGCCTGAAGTTCTCCCTATGCTTTGGTTTGAATGAGTCTTCTCCAAAGTTCATGTGCTGAAATTGAATGGCCAATGTGATAGAATTAAGGCATGGAGACTTTAAGAAGTAATTACATCATGAGAGCTCCTTTCTTATGAATGGTATTGAGTCCTTATTAAAGAGGCTCCACATAGCATTCAGTTCTTTCCCTTTTCTACTCCTTTGGCCTTGTAAAGACACAGCATTCCTGCCTTTCAGAGAATGCATCTAGGAAGGTGAGGCTGGGCCCCTCATCAGACACTAAAACTACCATTAACTTGATTCTGGACTTCCCAGCCTTCATAACTGTGAGAAATAAATTTCTGTTCTTCATAAATTACCCATTTGTAGGATTTTGTTATAGCAGCACAAACAGAATAAGACACCCTATGTGTGTATCTTCGGATCATTTTCAAATTAACCTGGGGAATCGAAGAATGATTCGTCACTATGGGAGGTTCGTCAAACCACATGTTGATATCAAAGCCACCAGTAAGAATTGTAGTGATGAGTTAAGCAATGATTAGTCAATAATAAACAGAAGTAAAATATCAACCAAATTTTAATTTATTATTCAAATAATAATTAAACATTGATATGTTTAGACACTATGGGCTTTGGATGTAACATATACATATGCAAGCACTGTTTATCTTTAAAAATGGCTTATACTTTCAGTAATGTCTCTAAGCCTGTGTATATCAACAGGTGGATATTTAAAATAACTACAGTGTCTTACCTCTTCTTTGCTCTGCTTCCAGCATGTTCTTTCTTCCTTCTTTTCTGTGTCAGAGGAAGAACAGCTCATCTTCCCCACAGGGCCAAACTACCTTTTTATATTTCTTTCATTTCATCTAATTCTCAATTTCAAAGAGATCACAGTATTTTATTATTTATTTTTTCTTTTGTGTCTTCAATGTTTGAATTCCCCTTCTAAGCCTCTTTTCCTTGCTCTCAATCATACACAAATCTCTCCTACATGAAAACAGTTTGAAATGAATTATATGGTCCACTGAATTTACCAGAATTGAAGAAGAAAAGTCTCATCTTGTCAAAGAATAGCTTTTATAAGATCCATGAGGGTAGGGCAGTGTCTGATTCATTGGTGTTCCCATTTTCTAAAAGATGCCCAGCCCCAGTAGATGCTCAACAAGTATGTGTCAAATAAATGAATGAAAACAGTAAATGAGTGAATAAATAGTAATGCATATAGACTAGCTTAACTTTTACCTTTACTCCTTCACAATTTACTGGCTGTTTTGTTTCCCCACATCAGATTATTCAAAAGCATCCTGATCTGCTAGACATCAAGTTATTATTTCAATAGCTTGTCCCAAGTCATTTTTCTATCTTTGCTATATATTTAATATTTAACACTGTGAGCTCCCCATTACCAGCATTGCCCCCAAAACACACACACACACACACACACACACACACACACACACACACCCCCCAATAGAGTTTTGTAACTTTCATGAGAAACCAGCATATGTTTCATCCCATCTCTTGCTCTATGCATCTTGGTCTCCCTCACTGTTTTTGACTTTTCGAAGAGACACTTCTCCCTTGGTTCCAACTCCCGTAGGTGCTGAACTTGAAGTTGTCTCAGCTCACTTCTTGATGATCTAACGGCTTCTCTTTCCTTAGAGAGAGGAAAAGAGTGGGGAGAAAGGAGAAAGAGAAGAATGGAAAAGTTTAAGTAGGATTTGTAGTTGAAGAAAATCTTTCTAAACAAGACTAATACTTCTGCTTCTCCTGTTACCTCCTTCCTCTGGTTCTCAAATTGTGGCCTCAGTACAACCTATGTCAGAATTGATACAAATATTGATGTCAGGCTCTACCTTAGTCTATTAGTCCTTCTAAAGTAGAATTCCAAGGATGGGAACTCCAAAATCTACATTCAAAAATAAAACGAAAATCATTTTTTTCTAGTTTGCAGAGAGGTTTGGGGACCACTGAACCATATAACACTGCATAGAGGTAAATAAATAATGAAAAAATAGATATGAAAAATTATCCATTCAAAGGCTATGGCACCTGGATCATTCATCATAACCTACAAAATCCTCCTCCTCTCCCAGTTTTACAAGAGTCCTGTACTGAACTTAGCTGTCTCCAGTATGCTGAAGACTGTTTATTACCTCACCTTTACTATGCACAGGTAACTCATCCTATAGGAGATGACTCTAGCAAATAATTTGCTGTGAAGTTGGTAAATTGTTATGGCTTTTCAGAGGAGTTTTCTCAAATAAGCAGAGATCCAACCAAATTATATGATTTGCTGAGATTCTACTACTTCTATTTCATTACAAGTCCTACAAATTTCTACTTCTATTTTCATCTTCACCTTTTTAAATCTTTACTACCTGTACTAAATTTTTACATTTCAAACGAATCAATTTCAATAACTCTACTTTTTGAAATCAAAATATTCCATTTATGGTATTATGTATATTAGCAACAGATGTAAAATTACTCCTAAAATTTTAAGGGCAGGGATAACTACAAATACTTGGTGTAAAACATGTTTTACTTACATATAATAATGAGACTAGTTTGTAGTCACACCCAACATGAGTGACATTTCTTTGTAACTACATGTGTATAGTAGAAAGAGAGAGAAGGGAAAGAGAAAGACTGATTAAAAACCAATGGACTGACTGGGCACGGTGGCTCACACCTGCAATCCCAGCACTTTGGGAGGCCAAGGCTGGTGGATCACCTGAGGCTGGGAGTTCAAGACCCCTGGTCAATGTGGTGAAACCCCATCTCTACTAATAAAACTACACAAATTAGCAGAGCCTGGTGGCTCATGTCTGTTATCCTAGCTAGTCAGGAGGCTGAGGCAGGAGAATCGCTTGAACCCTAGAGGAGAGACAGAGGTTGCAGTGAGCCAAGATTGCACCACTGCACTGCAGCCTGGGTGACAGAGTGAGACTTTGTCTCAAAAAAAAAAAAATTAATTTAAAAAAATGGGCTCTTTAATATTTGTTTTATTGACACACACATATTAATTTCACTCTGTCTACATTCCTATATCTTCCCAATTTTTTTTTTTTTTTACTCTGTGACACCCCTAAAGAACAATTGGTTCCTGTCCTGTCCCACTTCCTGGCTATGTTCCTCTTCAGTATTTAGCAGTGACTGTTCTCCTAGGAGCCATACTGTGGCATATCCCCTATGCAGGAGCAGAGAAAATCCTGCCACCAAATGTGTGTAAAGAAATGCCTTCAGAACTACAACTTGGTCAAGACCCTACAGCTCTTTTATCAGGCCCTGAAATTAGATTGAGAAACATACAGAGTTTTACAAATAATGGTACCAATAGCTCCTGGTACTTTTAGTTCCTCAATTTGCTTTCTTTGTTTTTTCTCATTTCAAGCCACTGTTGTTCAAGAAGGACCTCACTGATACCTGACATGACACATCAGAAAATAAGTGTGAAGTCTGGCTGTGCTATAACCCTGAGAGTTCACATTTGTGGTTCAATCGTGGCTACATGTGAGCTGTTTACACTCTAGTTACCTCTTGAAATTTGGCAGTCGTTACTTATCTAGGAACAATTTGGCTTCTTTCTTCCCACTGGGGAAAAACTATTCCTCGTTACCATCTTTACATCTTTTCTCCATCTTCTGTTTAAAATTTGTTTGTTGATGTTTCTCTTTCTAATTATAACATTTGGGAAATACAGAAAATTCTACTGGACATAAAAACTCATAATGACACTCACAATATCATCATCCAAAGGTATCCACTGTTAACATTTTTAGTACTTCCAGTCAACCCTTTTTCTTTCCTGCCTTTTGACAGGTAAAAAATCACACCATGCATTTTTAAATTTTTTTTCTTTACTTTTCTCAGTATTTTATTATAAGCATTTCCCATTTAATACAAAACTTCATAAATATTATTGATTTCATGATTCCCTGCTAAAGGACAATAATATAATTTATTTGAACAGTTTCCTAACTGGGGATATTCAGACTATTTCCAAGGGTGTGAAGAGCATACATTTGAGAAATGATCATGAAAGAGCATTTTATTTATGCACCTAACCAATTTGTTTTCCTAGAAGTACAGAGACAGACTCAATGAATCAGAGTGAGTATTTTTGTGGCTCTCATTACATGTAATTTCTGCTTGTTTTCAAACCTGATTTTAAGTTTTACCTAGTTCCAGACAGCTGTGACTACATGTAGTTAATGTTCATTTATGAGAATTGTTGACTAAATATAACAGAGGGTAATTGAAGGGAAATGTAATGAAAAGGGGATAATTTTCTTGGAATTTCTATTTTGAAGAGTTATTTTGTCCTTGATCAAGTTATATGTCAACTTTAGTGTGACTTTTCTGACTAGAGAGAACATGCCAGACTTTTCAGCTTTCCTTTAGAAGTGGTCTTCAGGTTTTTCTTGTTTGCTTTTTCTTTCTAATTCTTAAGTGAATTTAGGCTCTCTCTTCATTTTTCTGATGCAAACATCTATGTGGTCTGGACAAAGGAGATGCATTCTTCTTTTTTCCTTCCCTGCTATTGAGTTCACTTTAATCTGTAACACAAAACAAGTTATCCCTCTATTTTCTAAACATTTTTGTGCTCTGTTTTATTCTACCCAGTTTCTTGTTTAGCTGCCTAAATTCTCCCAGCTCATTCACTCACAGCCACTTCTGGATGATACTTGTTGCTTCAGGTTAATAGCTCCGGTATTAGTCCATTTTCATGCTGCTGATAAAGACATACTCGAGACTGGGCAATTTACAAAAGAAAGAGGTTTAATGGACTCACAGCTCCACATGGCTGGGGAGGCCTCACAATCATGGTGGAAGGTGAAAGGTATATCTCACATGATGGCAGACAAGAGAAGAGAGTTTGTGCAGGACGAGAGAAGAGAGTTTGTGCAGGGAAACTCCCCTTTATAAAACCATCAGATCTTGTGAGAATTATTCACTATCAACAGAACAGCATGGGAAAGACCTGTCCCCATGATTCAATTACTTCCCACCAGATCCCTCCCACAACACTTGGGAATTATGGGAACTATAAGTCAACATGAGATTTGGGTGGGGACACAGCCAAACTATATCAGCCTTATCCAACTGTGGCCTGAGAGCTACGTACTCAGAAGGGTTTCCAATGCCACCATTCCACAATCTTACAGTAAAATTTCATCAAAAATTCCTGTTAAAATGTTGTTCACTTTTTTCTCACTCTGACATAATTCTCTGTCTTTCTTTTCTCTCTTTGTGAAAGAGAGCTGAACCCTTCCACTGAGTCCTATCTTGTAAGCAGATCATTCCTTCTCTATGCAGAGCTGTCAAAGTCACGGAAAGCCCTAACATTCCAATGGTGATTTTCTTTAAGAAACAGCATTTTAAACAGTGAATGGGGAGATGAGTAGCTATGGCTCCTCTAACTTTCATTTTGTGTGTATTTGTGTATGAGCAGCAGAAGGCAGTGAAATGGGCAGAGGGGTAGAAATAACCAGTCCTTTTATTTTTGGATTGAAAAAAAATATTTTGCTAATGCATTTCTGCATTTAACAATTTTTCTTAGGTAAGTTAGACATTTAATAGTACAAGTCACTGGTGTTGTACGGAAGGACTTCACCAGTCTTCTCTATAAATGACAAACTGCTGGAATGTAAAACATTTGGTTTTTTACAAATGCCTTTACTCGAGTTGGAAGTCGTGATCTATGTTTCAGGTCAAAGGCAAGAACATGCTTTCCCCTATCTGTTTCCTGTCTCCAAGCGATCAATCATTTATTTCCCCAGGGAATTGTAGTTCTTGGGCATGTGGCCTGTTTTCCATTGGCTTCTATTATCTTTTGCTAATTAGATTACAACCTAGTATTTACCTTACTATGTGGCTTTGAGACTTTCCCCTGCAGTGCTTTTCTGTTCACTTTATGAAGGCTGCACATCATGAGTTCTCTTGGCCTGCTTTGTTAAACCAGGCAAAGTGAGGAGCTCTACATTCACATTTGAGGAGAAGGGAGTAAAAAAATAAATGAAAATTAATTAATCTTACTTTATGTTCAGATCTAATTCACCTTTGAGAATATGCCCTCAGGAAATTTTAGAGCTGTTGCTATCTCTAGACTACTTTAGATTTTATAATATAACTCTCACCTTGAATTTATGTTTTGCTTATACTTGATAAAAATTTATTATCTGACACCAGATAGTATTGCATCCCAATGTGATGATTAATTTTGTGTGTCAATTTGGTTAGGTTATGATGACCAGTTGTTTGGTCAAACACAGGTCTAGATATTACTGTGAAGGTATTTTTTAGATGTGATTAACATTTAAATTAGTAGAATTTGAGTAAAGCAGGTTACCCTATATAATATAGGTGGGCTTTAGTAAATCAGACAGAGGCCTTAAAAGACAAGGACCCATAAAGAGAAAGGAAGTTTTGCCTCCAGACTGCACGGTAGAAATTATTGAGTTTCTAGCCTTTTCATTCAAGACTGTGACATCAATTCTTACCAGAATTTCTAGCCTGCCCTGCAGATTTTCAACTTGTGAGTCCCCACAAGCGCATAAGCCAATTACTTGAAACTTTTCTCTCTCTCACTGTATGTGTGGTAGGGTGTGTGTGTGTATGTGTTTGCATATATATGTATCCTCTGGGTTCTGTTTCTCTGAAGAACCCTGACTAATACCCCTACTTTGCCCCATTCACCCTTAATCTTTTCTGATTTTTTTCCCAAAGATTCTATTTATGAAGAAACTTTCTTTGAAAACTCTGTATTAATCTAAGCACCCATATCCTTCAGTTTCTATTAATATTCTCATCTTGTAAGGATAGATATATTGGTTTCTAGTCAATTAAAAGGTCTTAGGGCCTTAGGTACGTAGGTATCACAGGGAATATAAGGTAGTCTAGCTGGAAGGGTGAGAAGCCTTTCTCTATAGCATAGAAGAGACATTTATCACAATGGAACTATTGACTGTAAAATGTCTAAAGAACATTTTCAATTTGGATGGAATCTGGTTTACCATAAACATTATATATTAGAGATATCATTTTGGAAGTTGGCTACAGAGGTTCTCTGCAGGGATAGGGGAGTTGTGTGGGGCATATATCAAATCTCTTGTGAAGCTTTTGAGAAATTTCTCCTCCATTCTGAGAAGATACCTTGTCCAGTGCTTCTCTGCCCATGCTGCGTCCATAAGCTTCCCAGCACACACTCACAGCCGCCCTCTCCAGCCCCTCCTCCTCACTGTCTTCCATCACCATTTCACTATCACTGGACTGTTGGGAAGAACAGAACAGGCAGAGAAGAGGAGGCTTTGTGACTCAGAGTTAGAGAAAATTTTCACCTTCAGGCATAAAGTTTATTTTAGAACTTCCAAAATATTCTAGACCCCCCCCCAACCACCACCAACAAAGACTGGTGTCAGATGATTGGTTGCAAATTTCTTTCTTGGAGTCCTGGCAGGACTGCCTATTTCTACCTTACCTCCTAACCTCCCAAACTCTTTCTATCACAATCTAAAATAAAAGATAGGAAGAACTGCGGATCAGACAAATGGAACACATATTAAAGAACTCATTAATTTTGTCAACCTAAAATAACCCAAAAGGTCAGAATCTAGTTTAAAGAGAGTTTATTCAAGTGCAAATGTTGAGAGCTGCATCCTAGCCTGGGGTATACTTCCAAGTTGCCCTGGGGAATGCCCTGGAAACCAAAAGAGAGGCTCGAGTTTTTAAGGAAAAAAATGGATGAATCAGGAGAAGGGCAATTATGAAAGTTGTTCATTGGGAATTCTCATTGGTTTACAGAAATAACATTGGTTAATGATTGGCTGTACATTGTTGAACTATAGGGTGTATAGCGTTTTATAGATACCTGGAGTCAGTTAGTCTAGAGCCTGCATAGCAAGTGGTTTCAAGACTTAATTATTTAGCTCAAGGGGGAGTGAGACGTGACTGTTGGTACATTTTAAATGACTTTCTGAGCCTGATAATTTCAAAGGGCTTGCATTCCTCCAATGAATTTTTTTTTCTTTCTCAATTATTTGGGGATTTTTGGGGGTGGGGGCACAGGGGAACAGCATCTCACTCTGTTGCCCAGGCTGGAGTGCAATGGTGCAATCATAGCTCGCTACAGCTTCAACCTGGGCTCAAGCGATCCTCCCACCTCAACTTCCCAAGTAGCTTGGGAGGCCTACAGACACGTGCCATCAAGCATGGCTTGTTTTTTGTTTGTTTTTACATTTTTTTTTTTTTTTTTTTTTTTGTAGAGAAGGGGTCTCCCTATGTTGCCCAGGCTAGTCTCAAACTTCTGGTCTCAAGAGCTCCTCCCTCCTTGGCCACCCAAAATGCTTGGATTATAGGCATGAGTCATGGTGCCCAGCCAATTCTTTGGTTCTTATTGAGCATTTCATTTAAGGAGTACATTGGTAGAATGTGTGTTTGGTAAATGCAAGGCATAATCTTCAATATATGGCTAGCTGAACATTTCTCATGGTTGAAAACTTTAAGTGACATTAGAAAATGAAAATGTGGTACATTTCCTGCCTTCACCAAGGTTCCAATTCAATTGAGAAGAGAAGGCAGATACCCCCAAAACATATGATGGGACTGAAGAAATTCTGAGGGAAGAGCTTTCAATGTTAAAACTAGAAGAGCCTCAGGTAATCAAGGATGAGTTTGTCACTGTTGAGTATCAGGGAAGGGTGAAGGCCAAGAGTGGTGGAAAATAAAGAGAAGCCATATAGATGAAGCAGAATTGTGAGGGAAATTCTCCTGGATTAGGTGGAACTCTAGGAATTTAAGATTAGGGAGGAAATGCCGAGGCAGGAGGAAGGAGGCATTCCAAGAAGAAAGCTCTGGAGGAACAAGGAAATGAGGCTAGATTAAGCCTAATGTATCTGGAAGACAGCACAGAGATAAGAAAGGAAAGGCTAGTTGGATCAAACCCATGCATTTAAATTTTATTCTGTTAACAATAGGAACCAATAGATTTTGAGCAGGGTCCTGTCACGATCTAAAGAATATTTTCATTTTAGGTCATAAAAAAGTTGGATAGGAGATAGAGCAGACGAGAGTCTGAGAGATCAGATATTTTCCTAATTAACGTTTGAGGAAATTAAAAAATATAAATTCATTTGATTGCATTAGAAATACAAAAGTCAGAACACACATGAGAAGCATGTAAAGGAAAAAGCTGGCAGAAAACTGTAACTGATTCAGAATAGGAGTGGATAAACAACATGGAATCAATGATGTCGTCAGACCTTCTGGAGTCAGAATCACCATGATCCTGGCATCCTGGGAGCTCATTCCCTACCAGGAAAAGCTGATGCCTTTGATTCTTAGGATGATATCATTCTTGAGGCATGTAAAGGGATTTAGCCTCCTATTGCTAATGCCTTAGATCATCTGCTAGCTGGTGTTGGGTATATGTTTGTTTTGGATCTGTATCACGGATCCACAAACTAAAAATATACATATAAATCTATTTCAACTTAATTTCTATTTTGAGCTTGCTTGAGCCAGGGTAGCAACATTTTCTACACAGGTTTTTGAGCCACAATAGTTTACTAAAATCATACCTAAATTTTGAGTGTTTAAGGTGTGACCAGAAGCATGGGGGAGAGGTAGCCACAATCTGGGCTTCAAGTCATCTTTCCAGGTGGCCTCTGAGATATCAGTCATGTTCTGGGGTCCTACAAAGGTGGCTGCTGAAATAACCCTCATTCTCTCCCAACTGACTGTTGCATGGTCATTTTCTCCTTCAGCGATGTCTCTGCTTTGTTTGTGGGCTTGTGTCTGCAGTATGCCTGGCTTGCTGGATCATAGAAATCTCTGCCAGTTGGCTAGCGTTCCAACCATCCCAATCCACTGTGCAGCTGCCCCTTTTCTGGGGTTTGTTTGCCTCTATGATGTTCTGTCCCTTAAAAAGGAGGCAGCCAAGCCCCATTAGGTGGGGCTCACTGATATTTCTACATTCTTTATGTGATCACCAGCTAATCCAGGGCCCCTCAAGTTGATGAAAAATCAGTCCTCTACTCGTTTTTCTTTTTCTCTTTCCATCCTCTTTCTCTTTTTCTTTCTCTTTCTTTCTTCCTTTCTTTCTTTCTTTTTCTTTCTTTCTGTTCTTTCTTTCCTTTCTTTTTCTTTCTTTCTGTTCTTTCTTTCCTTTCTATTCTTTTCTTTCTTTCTTTCTTTCTCTTTCTTTCTTTCTTTCCCTTTCTTTTCCTCTTTCTTCTTTTTCTCTCTCTTTCTTTCTTCTTTTTTTCTCTCTTTCTTTGCTTTTCCTTCCTTCCTTTCTTTCTTGCTTTCTCCTTTCCCTTCCCTTCCCTTCCTTCCTTTCTCTCTTTCTTTCTTTTTTTTTTTTTTTTTTTTTTTTCTCCAGAGTCTTATTCTATTGCTGAGGCTGGAGTGCAGTGTTGCTATCACAGCTCACTGCAGCCTCAACCTCTGGGGCTCAAGCTATCTTATCTTACCCTCCCAAGGAGCTGGGGCTACAGGCATACACCACCATGCCCAGCTAATTTTTTTTCTTATTTTTCTGTAGAGATGGGGTCATCTTATGTTGCCTAGGCTGGTCTTGAACTCCTGGGGAAAGTGATCCTCCTGCCTGAGCCTCCCAAAGTGTTAGGATTACAGATATGAGCCATTACGCCCAACCAGTCCCCAATTCTTGACTTTGCCATGGATGGGCTGATACTTTTATAAATAAAAAAGGTAATAAAAGTAAAATATAAAAAGGACAAGCTTATTTTTTTATATCTGGATCATTAGACATAAAATTACCAGGTCCAATTTTGATAAACATTCATAAATGCTTCCTCCTAATATCCGTACTCCGTCAATTACCTACTAGTCATACACATGGGTCCTCTTCCATGATCCACACCTTAACCGGCATAAATCTACCTCTTTGTTTTGGGCCCAGAAGTACCTTTTCTGATTGGGGATACAGTTGAAAAGAAATCACATAAATTATTAAGAGAAAAATAATACCTCAAGATTTTTTTGCCACGTATTTAGCATTAAAGTTAAGATTCTCTGACCACTGTACTCTACCCCAAACCGCACCTATCCCCACACACACACACACACACACACACACACACACAGACACACACACACACACACACACACACAGACACACACACACACACACACAGACACACACACACACACACACAGACACACACACACACATACACACTCTCTCTCTCTCTTTTAAAATTATAAACTGGGCAAATTACTGAGACTCTGGGAAACATCATCTGTAAAATATGATTGGACATCACATCTATGAAAGTTCATAAGTACATGAGGATTTCATAAGAAAATGTCCATAAAGTGTCTGACTTTTCATAGGTGATTGGGAATGGAGGCTGTAGCTATTACCATAAAGATACAGGCTCAAGGAAAAATGAAGTTAGGGGTGAAGGGCTCTGAAATCCATTTCAGGAAATAGGTTTTCAAAGCAAGAAAGATGAGACCTGCTTGGTATGTCTTTGGGTCTTTATCACAGAGCTCTAAGTTCTTGCTAAGTGTAATCGAATTAATCTTGCTCATACTTACGGAGGTGTCTTGTGCTAAGCATAATGTGAGCTATTAGACCATTAACTACCAGCAGCCTCCCACTCTGTGACTCAGATACCTATCTGCTAGACTTCTTTACCACTTGAGAGTTAAACAAGTCCCTGGTATTTATGGTTTTTAAAGCACTTTTGGATGCTGGAGGATTAAACGCACTGTAAGAATGTCTAGCTTGCAATAATAATATCATAGCTTATTCTTGCAATGTTAAATACTCCAACCTACAGGATTTTCAGTATCATCTAGGCAAACAAATCTTTAAACTATCTTTCTTGTTAACTAAAAAATGACACAAATTTAAATTAATAACTGATATAGCAATAAAACTGCTAAAAGATAGGATTCATTGTGCATTAAGCTCTAGATTCTTTATTTAGGCTAGGAATGATTATGTGATAATAGGATAAATGCTTTGCTAAAAAAACTAAAATACTCTGTATATCACAGAGGCATATTACATTTGTAGGGCATTAATTTACCTCATTATGCAATAAAATTTTTCTTTTTAAGTGAAATCTCAAGAAGAAATCAATTTGCTGAATGGAACTCAAGATATGTTAACCTTGGATAAGAATCAGCATTTGGCATAAGTTCCATGTCATCCAAATAGCTTTCTCTTGACCTTTAAAAAGAGGAAATGATTCTAGAGAAATCCTAGCACATCTTGGCAAAAATTCAAGCATACTATTCTACTCACTCAAGATGTTTTCCTTGAAAGAATCATGGCCTATCCCTAACACCTAAGGGCAATGAATAGTTTCAACAGAGTTGTGCTGCTCTAAGTCAAAACAGTTTATCGCTATGTCAAGAAAATATATTAAATTTTTATAATTTAGTAATGACTTTACAAAGTTACTGATTTAAAAACCAAACAAAATTTCATTTACATATTCTTTGACTACTAAGAAGACTACCTCTGGTTCCATTGTAGTAGCCTGTCGAGATGGCCATGGAAGTAACTTTAGTACAATCTACTTAGTTGTCCAAGTCAAAAGCCAAGAGTTAGCTCATCCTTCTGTTTCTTTCCTTCATCCTCTCCACATCCAATCTATCACTCCATCCTGCCAGTTTATCTGCCCAATTATATCTCAAACCCATACATTTTTGTCTATCTTTATCAAAATCTCAGTCTCAGCCCTGATCATCTTTTTCCTGCCTGGAAGGTGCAATTGCTTCCTAATTGGGCTCCCAGCTTTCTGTCTTACCCTGTTATGGTCTATTCTTCATATAGCCTAGAAGGATATTTTTAAAATGTACATCAGATCGTATTGCTCCACTGATAAAGCTTCAGGTGACATTCTACCACATTAGAATAAAAATCTATGTCATTCTCTGGGTCAGGTCTACTTCTGCTTTTTATTTCATACCACTCTCCTCCCTTTTCACCATGATCTATCCAGGTGGGCCTGTTGCTTTTACTTCAGATACTCAAAAGTTGTTTCCGATTTATTTCCCACTGTTATTCACATTGATGGAATACATTTCCCCCCAATTTTTGCAAGGATGGCTCCTTCTTATCAAGCAGGTCTTACCTCCAATGTTTTCTTCTCAGGAATGTCTCTGACCATCCTATATGTTGTGATCATTTCCAGTTACTTTCTATTCCATTATTTTCTTTGCATGACTTAACACTAGAAAATACCTTATAGCCCAGTTGGTTGGTTTGTGGTTTATTTCCCTGGACCAGAGGCTTCATGAGAATCGTGATTGGATCTGCCTTGTCACTCTGAATCTCTAGAGCCAGCACTGTGCCTGGCACTCAGGAGACCCTCAATAAATATTTGTTGAATGTCCTCCTTGACTAAAGCATGTAGATTCTGATAGGCAAAGTGCTGGCTGATGAAAGGGCTTTCTGACCTGTCCAAAATAGAAATATGAAAGGACAAATATTCAGCCTATTTGCATCATCTTAATAAGCCGTCATCAAAGACCTCTTTTAAACAAGCGAATTCATTTAGAAATGATTGGTTTGTTAAGCCCTTTGAACTACCTCTAGAGGCTTATGATTGACTGATGACATTTCACGCACCTTTAGAGAGATGTTCTTAATGTTACTACATTCTCTTGTGGACTATTTCAGCAATATGTTACTATTTGCCATTTTTTATTTTCACCCCATAAGGTACATAAATCAAAAAGAATGTTGCTATCATGGATGATAGACATTTTATCAATTTTTGCTGCCAGGATTAAAAATAATGTTTGGACTGTTCCCCCAAGAGATATTTAATTCTCTTGATAAATTAATGGCTGGCCCCTGACAGAATAAATGAAACTCTTCTTAATCTATGCAATTAAGGAAATTGGCTCATATATATGCTTGCTTCAGGATGCTAAAAACATAGGCAGTACATGGCCAGAAACATAGATTACAATCAGGAAGGCAACCTGGAATACTGGCAGCCAAATTCACTCCAATTTGCCTTAAAATGTTTAAATACAGCTGATGTAAAATGGAAACTTCATATAGAGAAGGTGGTAGGAGAAACATGTCACCCCAAGGTAGATGACATGAAGAAAATGAAACAGCAAAAATGCATTTCAATTTAAGATCTTCAAGTGGATTAAGTAGGCTAGAACATATTTTGGATATACACTTTTCATTTATTCTTAATTAGAAATCCCTTTGAGATACTGTTTCATCTAGGCCTCCATCAGCATTTTCTCCTGTCCCTTTCTTTATTTTTCTATGACTTCATCTGGGACATTCCTCCAAAGGTCAACCTCCTCACCAGAATGATCCACAAAATTTTTAAATGTCAGGGATCAATGATGGTGGGTGGGAGGGGAGGTGGCGGGAGGAGGTAGGGAAAGTGTGTAGATGCACCTGGGACTTGTCAGCTCAACAGGGGTGTGGGAGGAATGGAAAGGCAGGCTCAAAGAGGTGGAGAGAAGAGCAAAGGGCAGAATCTACAGTTGGTGACTTCTGGGGCCAGAGGAAGCTGCAGCCTGACGTAGAGCTATGTGGAGCATACCCTTTACGCCTCCTTTCCAAGGGAGGCTGGCGAGATGCAGGTCTCACTAATGAGAAAGACAGTGCCAGAGTACATGGCAGGGGACGCAGCGGACACAGAAGGATGGAACAGACACGGGGATTTTCTAGCAAGGCACATTTGGAGTGTGCTTACCTCAGGGCACACTCTGAGCCTTCATGCAATTAGCGTGATGAAAAGAAAATTAGGAAGCAGCCTGAAGGAAGTTTTATCTAATTGCCACTCCTCTCCTGTCTTATCCCCTGTTCTTTGTAATACATAGAATTTGTTTGGTTGTTCTCCAGAATCTCTATTCTCAAGAATCCTGTAAGTCTCTCTGTGCTATCAATGTCCATCTGATGTATTTATCCTCCTACTTCGGTTCCCACTGTCCCTCTGGCCTCTCCTTCCAAACCACTCTCCATTCATACTGTTGTTGGATGAATGACTGATACGTTCGCATTACCTCTTTCAGGAGTCTGTGTATTAACTACCATTAGATCCTTAAGTTAAAAAAATGTGGGAAAGTGAAAATGTAATGGGACATAATGGAACATAAGTAATACAGTCTACTTACTGTCGTTTACAAACACAGTGGTCATTTTCAAACGATTCATGTTTATCCGGCATGAACCTAAAGTCTATTTAAAAAAAAAAAGGGCATTGCAAGAAATGTCCATTTATTTTATTTAAATCAAACTGAATAATATGAAGCCTCCATCCCTGTTGAAAAATGAGATAGTCACTCTTAGACATTGCTACTCCTGTCCCCATTCTCTGACCTGACTCCTGATCAAGTCAGACCAAATACTTGGAAATGTATGTGATGCCCAGAAAGCAGAGTCATGGCCGTGAGCTGCAGGTGTCTTCCCTGTCCAGACTGGCTGCAGGCACATCTGCTGCTTCTTAGCCACACATGTGGCTGGGAAACTTTGCTGAGTCCCAACCATGCTCCTACTCCTCCTCGGGACATAGCAAGGGAGCAATGCAGGGAGAGACCCATGAGTGCAGTGTCAGGCTTCCCATCTGAAACATGCTGGTCATGGAGACCTCACCAGAGGGTATCTTTTCAGCAAAGACTGAAGGAAGTGAAGGGAAATCACATAGCGTGGTGGACTAAAAGCCTGCAAGCATGGCCGAGTGCGGTGGATCACACCTGTAATCCCACCACTTTGGGAGGACGAGGCGGGCAGATCATGAGGTCAGGAGTTCGAGACCAGCCTGGCCAACATAGTGAAAACCCGTTTCTACTAACAATAAAATAAAAAAAAATATTAGCAGGGTGTGGTGGCGGGCGCCTGTAATCCCGCCTACTTGAGAGGCTGAGGCAAGAAGAATCACTGGAACCCAGGAGATGGAGGTTGCAGTGAGCCGAGATTGCACCACTGCACTCCAGCCCAGGTGACAGCGTGAGACCCCACCTCCAAAAAATAATAATAATAATTAAAAATAAATAAATAAGTAAAGCGCTAAAAGCCATAGGCTCTCAACCAAAGGGGAGAGATTCCTCCTTCCAGGGACCATTTTCAACTGTGTAGGTGTGTGTTTGGTTGTCACAATAACTGGTAAGGGGTGAGGGACAACAGAGGCACTCTTGTTGGTAAATAGGTGACAGAAGCAAGGAACCTCAAAATCCTGGGATGCACAGGACAGCCACAAACAATGAAAAACTCAAGAAGAATCCAACAAAAAATGCCAGTAACATCCTTGTTGAGAAACGGGAAGCAGAAAGCACAAGTGAAGAGCCATGAGGCTGGAGTACTCCCATGCAGCCCCATGCACATTTTTTGCTAACCTAAAGCAGGACTCTTGTGGTCTCCTCCCCGTCACACCTTCTCCAACTGCGCTGCAGCTCAGCAGCTCAGACCCAGTTTGCACTGTGTGTCTGCCCCTTGGTTATGTGTGCATTTTATCCCAGCACTTGGAGTGCAACAGGGCTCAGGAGCTCCATGATGAGAGCACACGTGCTTATCCTTCAGACTTGTGGGTCAGTTTGTTGGTGGTGATTGATTTACATAAAGTAGGAAAATCACTGGGATTTCCTACAGTGTGAGACCAAAGGTCCTGGGTACTTTGCTCACATGCAAAAATCGCTCTTTATCTGGAGAGTTATTTTGTAATGAAAATAAAATAAAATATAAAATAAAATAAAATAGGGGAAGTTCTGCAATAGGCAATACTCCCCAAGGATTTCATCCACTTTGCTGGGAATGCTAGAGGAAAACAGCTAACACTCTTCATAGGTAACTTAGACTCTCATTGATCAATTTATGGACTATATTTGTGAAGAAATGAAACATTTTGCATTTTCCATTTCCATATATATATATTCATATTTTTTTTGACAGGGTCTTGCTCTGTCTCCTAGGCTGGAGTGCGGTGGCACGATCTCAGCTCACTGTAACCTCTGCCTCCTGGGTTCAAGTGATTCTCCTGCCTCACCCTTCCGAGTAGCTGGGATTACAGGCACGTGCCTCCACATCCAGCTAGTTTTTGTATTCTTTAGTAGAGAAGGGGTTTCAATGTATTGCCCAGTAGACTGGAACTCCTGGCCTCTAGTGAACTGCCCAGCTCGGCCTCCCAAAGTGCTTGGATTACAGGCATGAGATACCATGCTGGACCCATAATTTCTTTGACAATGAAATCATCTGGCATAGTTGTTTTACAGTTCAGATCCTCGCTATAATTTTTTTCTTTCTCATTTTAGTATAAGCTTCTAAAATCGTAGGATAAAAATATTAGGCTATACTTTAATAAATTTAACTTTTTAAAACAATTTCCTCGTGGCTTTAAAAATCCATTTAATAGAATCCTCCTGTGTGTTTGAGCTACTTTTTCTCCATACAATGAAATTGTACATGCTTATTAATAAATCTGTTGTTTTGCCACCTTTGAAGAAAAACATTAAGCATTACATTTTTATCCCACATTTTTATTTTATTTTATTGAATAGGATTCCAGAAGAGGCATCAAAAAATATTTGCTTCCAATTATGGTCAGAGTGCATTGCCTCACAAGGCCCACTAGCTAGCAAGCCATGCTATAACCTAACTCCTGCAACAGATTGCGATAAATAGAGCTACCCTGGTTGACTGGATCATTGCTCCCTTAACAAGATTACTTTGTTGTAAATAAGGGAGCAAGGCCAGAATGAAGGCGTGAGTTGAAGTAGGACTCTCATACCTTATCTCTGACCATTTCCTCACTCAAAGATATTTTCTGTCCTTTGGTAATTCTTTAGTAACTCTTGCAGAACTGGTTGAACAGAACTACACTTCACCAAATTTCTTTTCTAGCCCTGAAGGACATAACAATACATCTTCTCTAGCATGGAAGAAGGGCCAGACCTGCCTTTACTCTTTGCATAGTTAACCTAAGCTGAATTTATAATCAGTTCCTAGGATGGAATATTTAATGCTCACTGATATCCTAGGCAACAACTGTTCAAGGCACTTTTCAGCAGACTCTGAGAGACACCTGTAAATGCTTCCATGAATGATTTGGGTCACTCTGGACCTGGAAATCTAAACTATGTCCTAATGTTTCCTATTCATATTGATTATAGCCACGTGGACACCATCAGAGAAGCTACATTCTTTCAAAAATTTAAATGTTCCTATAAGAGGGAATAGAAAAATGGATGTTTTATTTATTGTGTAACCCACTTCTTTTACCTGCGGGTTTTCATTTCATCCCTGGAGTAAGTTGTCAATGGTTTGTAGTGGAATGAGGAAATACATAGTATTCTTCCCGCAGCATCTGTGCATCGTTCAACCTGTGGCATGTTTTGAGATTTGACATGATATCCAATATTGCCAAAGAGAAACCGCTAAGATATGACTGTGTCATTATCCTAAACATTGAGGGAAAACAGTTTCAATTAGGTCAGAAGTTCTTCAATAACACCCCCTAATTATCTCCACTTTTGAAGTTTCATTGCAATTAACTCAAACACTTATTATGGTGTTCATTCTCGTTTCTTTCTTATACCTGTACTGTTTAATTTTATGCTTGATCTTCTGAACTGGATTAAAACTCCTTTGAGGATTTTATCATTTCTGTTTTTCCACACCACCTGCAGTAGGAGGAAACTACTGCACATGCCCATGAAACGTGGATTAAATAAATAAAATCAAAATTAGCCATGAACCTACCCAGTATTGTTACTATTTCAAGAATTGTGAAGGATGATCATTACTAATAATTGAAGGTAGAAGACTTGCACGTAGAATAGCCTGCTTTGGTAATATAAACTTTGTTGAGTTGCTCAGCTTCTAAATAAAATGCAACACACACTATTTTCATGAGCAAGAAGACTTTTTCCCCCAAAATGCTCACAAAAATCCATAAACATTATCCATTATCAAAATAAATGTTCCCTAGCTAGAATGTGGATCTCATTAGGGCACATATCATTCTTCCTCTAGATAGAAATTAAATGTATCTATAATGTTTATATGTCAGTGCTTTACACGTGGTAAGTACGCAATAAATGTTTAATTTATTTTCCAGAAATTTCTCATATTATGGCAATAAATTAAATGAATAATTTAATTTTTTTTCTCTCTTACTAGAATAAATGCAGACTTTAGGGCTCAATGTATGGCCTTTTATAGCGATAATAAACTGGATTATCCAAGTGTAGCATGCCACCTGTGTGGAGAAAAAACAACCAATGACTTGGGACCTTGATGAAATCTTGCTTCTTCCCCAATCCCAGGATCTGAGTGGTGTGACCTATGCAAATTACCATAAGAACAGCTGGAGCATCATGGAAAACTGGCAATAAGTCCATGAGTATGGCAAACCCAGGGCTCAGAGAACTAGCCTTGGAGAGGAGATGAGTCCCAAAAAGAAGACATGTTGACCCTAATTACTCTGTCTATGATCTGAGATCTGACCTGACTAAGTAGGTTTCATCTGACCACATTGGCAAGGACCCCAGCTTTAGGAGTCTCTGGACACCAAAGACAATTCTGTTGCAATTACAGAGATTGTCATGGGTCCATTTGAGCTAAAATAGGGCCCTAGTCTGGGGTCTAGAGTAAGGGGTATGGGGTTCACCGTGCCATACACTGATTCTAGTAGCAGCTAACACCACCCAAGGTTATTTGGCATTCAAAATAGTGCACAAGCACAGTTGAGTATGTGGCCTCAGCCCCAAAGGTGAAGGTTAGTAGGTGATGCTACTGTTCAGTGACATCAAGTTATTGGGATATGACTTAATAATATCACATGGTAGCCTGTGATCAAGGACTGGGCTAAGCTGAGCAGGCAGTGCTTAAGTATAGGTAGTCTCAGTGCTTAAGTATAGGAAAAGCCAGCCCACTCAATCCTAGGTCTCTAAACCTGATCATATCTCAATACCTAGTGTTTCCTCTCAGCATTGCTCTTCCGTCCTTAAACAATCCTTGAATGACCATCAGTATGTTATTTCTAAATCACCCTGCCTATGTGAAATGATTTCTCTCAGTGGCTAGCTTCTCAGCTTACCCCTAAAGTTTCCTAAAGGGTCTTAGCCACTAAATACCAGTAAGTCAACCTTGTCATAGATACGGTCATTTTCATGGCATATGTGAGAAATTGACACACAGAGATGATATGTGGCTTGTCACAGAAAAATTAGTTCCAGGACTAGCAATACAGTAAGGCCTCTAACGTGCTCTATCATGCAATGTTGCATTTTTTTTCCATTTCCAAAATGATTTTTTGCTTTGTCTATTTAAAAACCTCTTATTCTAAACTAGGTTCTCTCACTGTTTGTTGATTCTTAATAAACTCTATCTGTAGCCAGCTTCAGGCTAAGTTTTCCCTGTAAAGGAGCAAAAGAAGTAATCACAATATTGGGATTTTTTAATGAGAGAATCACCAAGCCAACCTAATTAAAGAAGGTCAATTAAACATAGCACTAAACCATCTGAAGTACAAAGAGCAATTTTCTGTTTAGAAACTCAGGATACAGCAATTACCTGGTTAATTTGACATGTAACCAGGATACAGATTCCCAAAGCACAATCCTGTTTCTTAGACTTTCAAGTAGTGTGGTTACTTTACACTCATTTTAACAAGCATTCGTTTGTGGGTTAAAATTTCTTTTGTAGGTTGCTTTGGAAACCACGTAGTTGAGTGAGATTCAAAAATCAGTTTAATGTAGTCTGCCTCCATCCTGTTGTTATCCTACCAAACCCATCTCTTGGTTAATTCTTGATTTAGCATCAAACTGGGAAGACGGTTAAAACTAATGTCCTTCAGAAGAAAGCAGTCAAGTAAAATCATTCTCAATTAATCCAGAAAAGCTTCAGTTTCTCATTAAGTGGTTCTCAGAATTTAGGGTTAAAATACTACCTGGAGATGTGAAAATTATATTAATTAGCAGGCTTTCCAGAAATTCAGTTGGTAAAAGGTGAGGTCCAAGAATCTGCATTTTAGTAAGAAGACACTAGTGATTTCTAGGTGCTGCACAGACTATATCTGGAAATATTCATCCTTTATAAAATGATGTATTTAAACACCCTCCAAAACCTCTTTGTGCACCTACTTGTCCCAATACAATATTAACTTAAATTTGATAGTCTTCTGTAATAGAGAACCCAAGGATCAAAAGGCTGTTCAGTTCTACCTACTGCTTTGTGATTTATCTTACAGAGCTAAATAGAAGGACGACATCTTGAAACTACATCACCTTAAGTTTATTCCTCCCTACCCAGACCAAAGTCCAGAGCCTGTATATTTGAAACCTAATCTCCTTAATCATGTGCGTCTCTTGACTTAAGGTTTTTATTTACTACTTTTCTATGTCCCTACAGAATTGATTACTGGGTGAACCATTTCTGGCTCTCTCCAAACATTGATTTCTGTGTGTTGTATAGAGTTAGACAGACCCGTCAGGAGTTTCAAGGATATTATACAGGTGGCTGCGTAACAGTTAGAGTTAACAGAGATGTGAGAGTATGTCCCACAGGGAACAGAGGTTTTCTTTTTTCAAAAACAGAGGATTGATGTAAACAGAACATTAGCGAAGCTTCTATTCTTCAGCAGGATTTCATTTAAAAAAAAGAGAGAGAGAGTGCACACATTTTTAGGTTGAGGCCTTCTGCCTCTTGATCGTGCAACAGAGATATATGAAAAATAAACCGATTCATTTTCAGAGCCTAACAATAGTCAATATGATGAATTGAATAAATGCTACCCCAAGGACTGCTTTTTAGCCTGCTGCTCTTTTTTCATTCTAGCAAAAAAAATGCCTGCCCTCAAAGCAGAGCCCAGGTCAACCTTCACAAACTGGCATGAACTCCAAGCCCATCCCCTGAGCACAGAGAGTCCTGACTTAGTGCATTTGAAATGCAGGCCCATTGTGATGCTCATCTAACCCCTGAAACTGGGTCACTGATAGCTCTGCTAATACCCAAACAGCATTCAGTTCTGGGGTATCTCAGTGCTTAATGTTAGTGGTCTGGAACTCTCCAAGGCAGAGTTTCATAACTCCAAGCAAATTATTTTCCTACTGTGTCTATAAATCTCTGAAACAAGCCACAAATTCAAAGAGCCCCTGGAATCACCCTTTGTTCTGGAATCCCTGAATTCCTAGGCCTTCTGAGTAACCACTACAGATTCTTCTTGAGCCCAAAGTGGTGTCTTAGAATGGCAAAGACACCAAGATTTTCACTGCCATATGAATATGCTCCTAACCAAAACAAGCCAGTCATACCTGTTCATATGACATTTAACTACCCATCACCCCAAATCATAGACCTATGAGGTCTCAGATGACATTAAACCCAAGAATAATCTATTGCTATTTAAATTGGATCATAAGTAGCTCAAGGATTACCTGGTAATTGTACCAGGGAGGTACCTAAGCCCATAAGATTTAAGTGAGGCACAATTTTCTGCAACACAAAATTTGCTTTAAAAAGTATGAAAGAGTGGCTGTGCACAGTGGCTGATGCCTGTAATCCCAGCATTTCGAGAGGCTGAGGCTGGCAGATCACGAGGTCAGGAGATCAAGACCATCCTGGCTAACACGGTGAAACCCCATCTCTACTAAAAATATAAAAAATTAGCCAGGGGCGGTGGCAGGCACCTGTAGTCCCAGCTCCTTGGGAGGCTGAGGCAGGAGAGTTGCTTGAACCCGGGATTTGGAGGTTGCAGTGAGCCCCGAGATCGCACCACTGCACTCCAGCCTGGGCAACAGAGTGAGACTACATCTCAAAAAAAAAAAAAAAAAAAAAAAGTAGGAAAGAGGCCACGTGTGGTGATTCACGCCTGTAATCCCAGCACTCTGGGAGGCCGAGGCAGGTGGATCATCTGAGGTCGGGAGTCTGAGACCAGCCTGGCCAACATGGTGAAACTCTGTCTCTACCAAAAATATAAAAAATTAGCTGGGCGTGGTGGTGTGTGCCTTTAATCCTAGCTACTCTGGAGGCTGAGGCAGGAGAGTTGCTTTAACCCGGGAGGTGGAGGTTGCAGTCTGCCGAGATCACGCCACTGCACTCCAGCCTGGGCAACAGAGTGAGACTCCATCTCAAAATAAATAAATAAATAAAAGTAAAAAGTACAGAAGAAAAGTACATTTTTATATTTATATTTAAATATTATGGAGTAGGGCACACAATTTGGCTGGACTTTGTAACACAAAAATAAGATTCCAAAGAAAATTTTTGCTTGCATTGGTCTCTCAGGGCACTACCTCTTAAATACCTTAGGGAATATGTTCATTCTCTTCTGTCATTGAGGCATGTGTTTGGAAAAGTTGGGAACCACTATGCCAATATCCTCATTTCATAGAATAGAGAAAGTGAAGCCATGATTTGTTCGAAGTCAACAATCAACTGGTATCAGAACTAGCTATGTTTCCTTTGCATAGACTTCACTTGTGTTATTTCTTGCTCAGTCTCCCTTGTTACATCATAAATCCTAGGAAGGTCATTTTTTTTTTAGATTCTGTTAAAGTTTACATGCAAATAATTCCAATAAAGATATAAGACTGACATATTTTTAAAAGTCATGTATAATTAATATGTCTAATTATTTTCTTGAGTATTTTCACAGGAAAAGGGAGAGACAGAATTTAATAGTGGTCTGGGAGTGAACATACCTTTCTTAAGAATGTGTGTATGTGTGTGTGTGCTGTGCACGTGTGTAAGTGTAAATGTAAGTGAGTCTAGATTTCTGAGTTTTGCAGTAGAAATGCATTAGAGTAAGAGAAATATAGCATAAAATAAGGGGAAGCCAAAGCACTGAATACGCATTTCCCTATTTGCAATTGTGCACAATATTATAGCAGTTGTTATAACCCAAATATTGCGTACCTAACCTCGGCCTTTTCCTTGGAAAAATCATACCGTCTTGAGTGTTTCCATCACTCATGTGAAAATACAGCTAAACATCTTTCCACTTGCAGCTGCTCGAAGTAATGGATTATGCCTTTGAACTTGCCAGTAAACTTCACGGTCCTGGTATAAATATCAAACTTGTCAAACTTGCTTTCCATGGAAGCCCTATAATGAAAGGCTTATCTGTTTGGGGGGTAAGTTAATGCCTCAATGTTGCCTCAAAGCAAGAGCCTGAGAAAATTTGGGTTGTAGAGAAGTTCCTGCCAGCTATCAGGGTCATCTCTGGCCAGCCCCAGAGGCTGGTTTCACTAAAGTCTGGATCCTGCCACTCTTCTGGCTTCCACAAAGCCTGGCGCTTTCCCCGTGAACTCTATGCCTTCCTCTCCTCTCCCCTTCCCTTTGAATCAGCACATCAGAGGATCAAAGGGGTCCACATGCAAGAGCTACCATAGAAAAAAGTTAGGAGGGTATCATGGGATTTCACCAGGGACCTAAGGGGTGCTTAATGCTGCCAGGCGAATAGTTGAACAAATACGGCTCAGCCAGCTCATTACCAGGCCTCAGGTGGCAGTCTGTGAGGGCCAAGGGCAATTTCTCTGAATCTGGGTTGTAAGGGAATAGCTAACAGTTTTCTTCTTTCTGGGAAATATAGATTTAAAAAAGAGAGAGAAAAAACCCTGAAACAAAATATCTGCAATCTGATAATGACAAAACCACATTTCAGTGTCAAATTGCAGAGGGTGAAAGAGTGTTTTTTAAAAAGAGGAGTTAGAACAGAAATAATATTATTAAAAGTAATAAGAGTGGCTTTGGAGCAATTGCCTTACTGAGCTATTCCTTGCAAACGCTTAAGTCTAAATCATGTTTTCATCATAAAAAGCTGGCCTCCCGCGTGGATGGGCTGTTGATTTCTTGGCCATCCCTACTAGGTGCTGACCATCTGAGCAGCATCAAGAGTCTTATTGTATAGGAAGACCAGGGGTCTTTTGTTTTCTCCTTTAGGGTAGTTGAGAAATGATTTTCTAATGAGAACCTTCTGGTCTTCTTTAGACAAGAAACTTTGTGATCTCAAGTTTCCACACTACACCCTAGAAAAGGGCTGTGGGTTTTAATATGCTCTGTGGTACAGAACCCAAGGAAAAACTCAACGAACAATTGCTGGTCATCAGACAAAGCCCTCTGAACAAATGTTTCTACCTGGCCCCACTAATAAAGATGCCCAGACCTGTTGTTTCTTTTTCTTTTTTCTTTCTTTGTTTCCCCCCCACTTCTAGATCTGTAGCCAGCTGTATTGTAGTTAAATTTCAAAATACTCATTTGGCAGCTTTGTATAGTGGTACTATAATGTTTATAAAGCCCACGGTGCTAGTTTGAAAGTGACATGCACAGATACGCACTTTAAAGGGGGCATAAAATGAACAATATGCATTACCAAATGCAATACCCAGTATTAACCACATTCATATGAGTTTTGTATTTACTCCAATAAACCAGTAGTGCCAGATGTAAAATTAGCCTGTAAAACTTTCCCTCTACTTTACCATCCACTATTACTACTCTCCAATAGCAACGTACAAAGGTGGCATCTTTCTTTAAAACAAGACGTTTAAGAAAAAGCTGTATAATACATACCACATGCAGCACACATATATTCATTATATACCACACATAGTAATATATATAAAAAATACACAACATATTTTACTATTTATGATGTGTATATGTATGTATGTGTACACAACATATGTAAAATAGTTACAATAATTTTAATTATTGAGAAAATTGAATGAGGCTCTCTCATTTCCAATTTGACTTGCTCATGCCATATATTAAAGGGATTTAAAAAGCCCTGTGTCCTTGAAAATTGTTCCCCTGATGTGCATCAATATTCTATTTTTGAAAGAGAACAATGTTTTTAAAGGACATTGGTGGTGTTTGCCCAGCCAGTGCACATTACTCATCCTTGAGATAAAACCATTGGAATTTTCCTTGAGGAACCCACTTGCAGTTTAAGTCAGTTAACCCATCCCCTCCTCTGTAATCTGGGGCAGCAATGGGCTCAGAAGCCAGGCATGGATAAGCAGGTCACTTGGTCATCACTGTCAGCAGTTATTTGGTCTTGGATGGACATGTGAACCACACCAGGGTCATGAGCTGTGGTACAGACTTTCATTAGAACCTTTGGGAAGAGAAATCACTTGCATCATTAGACTCAAAGCTATGAAGATGCCTGCCTATTGCATGCATCTGGGACTGCAGAGGAGGCCACCCAAGAATGGAGCTTACCCATTGGAAAGCCTGGCTAAAGAATGGAGAGAAACCAGTCCCTGCGTTTATAAGTTGAGAGTTGGCTCCAAGTGTGCCGAAGGCCAGTTCTTCCATGGACTTTTCGGGTAAGTGAGTTGATAAATCCCTTTTGTTGGCTAAGCCATGTTAAGTAAGTTTCTCTCTCTTGCAACTAAAAGTATATTGACTAATACATCTTTATTTCATAAGTTCCAGTTAATTTTCTCAGAATAATCTGCAAGTTAAATATATTATCTTCATTTAACAAATTAAATATCCGAGACTCAGAGGAGAAAACTAAGTTAACTCACTAGTCCAAAACAATTAGTCACAGGAGAGAGACCTGCCTAACTCCAGAACCTAGGTTTTTAATATACATGAATCTAGGGTTTTAAGTGTATCTTTAAATGTGAATATATTTGAAAGGAGAAATAATTTAAGCAAGTTATAAATAATTTAAATCTTAATTAAATGAAAGATCTAAGTGTACTTTTAGTTCAAAAAACGAACTTCAAAGGAAGGGGAATCTGAAAGAAGGCCAGATGTGTGACTGTTCTGATGAGAAACACTTGGAGAAAGCAATCAGTAAGAGGTGACATTCACTGAGGGCACATAAATGAACTGATGTAATCCTCCTCCAAAGCCCATCAGATAGATGCTATTATTATCCCCATTGTGTAGATGGGGAAACCAAGGCACACATAGGTATAATAACATGTTCAAAGTTATGCAGCTTCTAGGTGCACGCAGCCCTCCACATCTGAATCTTATTTTAATGTACATGGAGAAACAGAAGATGCATTCTTAAATAGAATTTATTACCTGTGCTAGCAAATGCTTGTAAATTACTTTGACAGAAATATTCCTCTAGAAATCTGCAGTCTCTAGAATATGGTTTGATAAACCACCTGATCAAACAAACGATTTTGCCTTTAAGACTTCATCTTAAGAAAAACTTGCTAGAAGGAGGATATTAAATGTTTCCAACACACACACACACACAAATGACAATTGTGTGAGGTAATGAATGTGCTAATTACCCTAATCTGATCACTCACTATACATTGTATGAATGGAAACATCATGATCTGTCCCATGAATATGTATAATTATTATTTGTCAATTAAGAAAGTTAAATTAATTATTTTAAAAAGAAAACCACTGTTCTATGGAAATGTATTATAAACCATTATTTTCCACCAACATATCTAGATGGATGGAAATTATAATGACAATAGCTGTCATCACTGAGAAGTTTATTTAGCAGATTCTGAAGTCCTAAGGTCTTTATATTTTAGAAAAAAATAAAAAGTGGGAGAAGTATCAAAGACTTTTCTTGCAGCCTAACTGCCAGAGATGTTACTGGAAGTTATTTGATAACTACAGACACAGTGCTGACTCTGGGGTAATCAATGTGATTTTCAATAACTATTTAACCTGACTCTTGAGAATTTAGGTAAGTTCTGAAAATATAAGAGCAAAAACTGTGTATGAAAAGGTGTATTCGTAGGTGACATATCTGCACTAGTGATCTCCAAAACCTTCAGAGGGTTCATTGATAAGGAAGGGGTAAAGGTCACCTAAAATACTTCTCTTTAAGCAACATGGATTTGAGTGGTCCTGTTCTCTGTCCATTTTCAATGGTCTATGGCTTTTAGACAGCTATGAAAAGAGCTTTGTCTAAAGCAGATCTTTAGATGGTCCTATATGACCTCACCCTAATTTCCCAGAGACATTGGGTGACTTTTCCTTTGTGGGGAAGATCAGGCTGAGAATATCTTAAAAGAGGATAAAAAAATATGCTGAAGAAATGAAGGGAATGTAATTCTTTCAAAACCTTGCCATAAAGCTACCTCCATGTGCTAAGAATAATTGCGCATTATAGATGCCTGCTACTTTCGGGTCTTTTATGTAAAAATAGTAACTTTCAAGGAGTGTATATAATGGTCATTTTAACCAGCTGGAGCAGGGTTCTTCATATTAAGCCCCGGCTGCCTGACCATGACTTCCTGGGACATAACTGAAAAACAGACTGGTCCAATCCATTGGCTCATGAAAATGCCTATAAATGCATTTTTTATAGACCTTGCTGCTTATGGGAGTGTGTAGGGAGGACATGGCTGAGACTTTACAAAATACCCCATTTAATTACTTGGTAATAGGGTAGAGTCAGTCTCACAAAAGAGGAATCATTACTTTACAAATGAAAATAGAATTTTCTAGAACTGTCTTCTAAATATTTGGAATAACAACCCAGAGCCCCATATTGCTGTTTTTGCCCTGAAAGATTTTCCAAATATAAGGGAACACACTTCAAAATTCACAATTTTTTAATTTAAATTTTTTTTTTTTTTTTTTTTGGCAGAGATGACAGTTTCACTATATTGCTAAGGCTAGTTTAAACTCCTGGACTCAAGCGATCCTCCTGCTCCAGCCTCCCAGAGTTCTGGGATTACAGATATGAGCCACCACACCCAGCCCAAAGTTGATAACTTATTTCTCCATTTCATTATGAATGGCCATGTTAAAAACCAGAGTAAAAAAAGAGAGAGAGAAAAAGCAAAGCAGTGCATAATGGAATACAAACGTAGTGTGCTACAAAACAGTTCATTTACATAGACCCTAAATACATCTAAATTGTAATTTTCTTCTTACAAATACAATTTTTATGTTACCTATCAGTATAATAACTTACTATGTAAAGTAGAATTCAAATGTTACTTGATAAGTCAAATTTTTATTGCTATTTTTACTCCCCCCAACTGGAAGTACTCATTGCCTATATGGAAAAAAACTATCTTTTTGCTATCAGATCTTAGTGTTTGGGTGATATGCATTAATACTAACACTATACTTCACAAACTATAATACAGAATGAAATTCAGAAACAATAAGAGAAAAAAATGGCCATAACTACTCTATGCTATATCTGTATAAGCTTTCGTGTTATCCATATTTTGGTTCTCCTTCATTTGTGTGGGTAATGAAGAACTGATTGTAATTGCATTCAGTTCATTGATGCTGAATTCAATCTTAGGTCTTAGGTCATTACCTGACTATTACACATTGGCATATGTAATGCTCTCTAGTGCTGCAATGGGTAGTCTCAGGTCTGCTGGAAGTCCGAATTTTTTTAATTTGAGTTTAAGAATTTCCCTAATGTCTTTATGAAATGAAGATTAATAAAACTCTGCCCTACATAAGATAAATCAAGCAAAGATAATTATATTCATTTAAATAATTTTTCATTAGAATAGCCTTTCATAGAAGAAATCAAAAGTACTTAGATTTGGTTACTAATAGGTATATCTAATATATGACAGATAATAAAAGATAATTTATATAAAAAAATAAATGTGTTAACATTGATTGCGAAACAATTCTGGAGTATCAAAGCAAACAATATGACAGAAGAGCAATATCCTTGAAATAATTTCTTGCTACCTATATTTTGGTTAGGATGTTTTCTATCTTTTTCCTTTTAAGATTTCTTCACTCATGCTGGAATTTGTTTTCAACTCTAAAATGAACCATTACTTTAATAACAGGATTTTTCTCAAAAAAAGAAACCTTAAAGTATCCACTTTTGAATGTACTAATCATAAAATAAATATGTATCCCTATAATTATACAACCTATTTTCTTCTGTGTTGCAAAGTTTGAGTCTAATTATTTTTACAATCAAAAGATTAATATTTGTTGAATCATTTTGATGTTTGTCATTATATAGGGCTTCAAAGTAACTTTTCTTCCCTAAACCCACGTTCTCCACCTTTGTGTCTTTAGTACTTTTAAGATTGATGGTATTTCAGGATATACCAAAAATACTAAGATATATAATCTGCATTTCTATTTGGTAAACTGTATTACAATATTACATTTTTTATTCTCCATCATTACCTACTTTTAGAAGTTCTACAAGGTCCCTCAAATGTCAGTCAGAAGATATTGACAGATGTTCATCTCCCTTAAGCTTTCAGAATTCAAGAACAGATTATATTAAGTTCTCTTACCTTTGAACATTTGATGATGAGTTCCAAGAGTTTTAGCAATTTCTATTGTTTTTAGTAGCAGGTAACCTGCTCCATAGAGAATGCATTTTCATTTTGACTCCACATTCTATTACAATGTTAAAAATAAATTTTAGTTGAAAAATTGAATGTTAATCTTTAGCGAAAATTCACCTGCATGCGGAGCCACCATTGCCAGAAATGTAATTAAGGTGACAAGAAAAGGAAAGTCACCTCTACACACAGCTGATCTCACATATGTGCAGTCAAAGATCACTGCTTCACAATTACTCCCTGCCTGGTACTGATAGTAATATGCGACTGAATACCACTAATATTAAATTAAACAAAACAAAACTGTACCTTAGACTAAGGTATTTCTGCTTTCTGAAATTCCCTTAACGTCCCCCACATTTCTTTTTCAGATTCTGAAATTTTCAAGGCCTTTGTATTCTTTGGCAAAGGAATCGTTCTCTCCTACAACCTCCTCTAATGCATTTTATTTCATGGTTATTTATGCATCTGTCTTATTTATTCGAGTAGATTGTAACTGTTGAAGCATGCATGGAGGACTGTGTTTCTCCAGCCGCTTTTAGTCTGGCTTTCTGTGCCAACATATTCCTGCATAGCTCTGAGAGTTTCACCAAAATTCATTCACTACAAAGGTATAGGTACTACCATTAGCTATACTTTGTTAAACTGGCCATCTTACAGAGCTAGCAAACACAGAGATTAGTGAGAGTTCTAATCATGAGTCCCTTCTGCTGTATGTCCGAGGAAATCCGTTTTTCTTTCTTCCAGAATAATTATAGTGAGAATGTTCTGCATGCCAAAAATGTTCATTCTTAGATATAAAGACAGGTTATGAAGAAGAGGCAGGGTTCATATTCCTCCTTACAGTAGCACACAGCAAATGCTGTTGAATGAGCGATTTAGTATCTGTTGAATGAGCGATCATATAAATTACAGTCTCTGTGTATTCATGATCTATTGCTGCGTAACAAATTATCCCAAAACTTAGCAGCTCAAAAAACAGCAAATATTAACTCATACTTTCAGTGGGTCAGGAAACTGGGTGTGCTTTTAGCTAGCTACCTCTGGTGCAAGGTCTCTGATGATGTTGCAGTTACCCTGTCTTCAGGGCTTACAGTCATCTCAAGGCTCAAATGGTCCTGAGGGATCTGCCTTCAAGCTCACTTACGTGATATTAGCAGGTTGTAGTTGGATTTAGGGCCTTTGTTCCTCATCAAGCTGTGAGGAATCCTCACAGCATTAACAGCTTTGCTTCACCCAGCATGAGTGATCCAGAGAGAGGGATCGAGAGAAACTTCAGTGGCTCAAGATGGAAGCCACAGTCTATTTTTTTTTATAACCTAATCTCAGAAGTGACTTTTCACCATTTCTCCCATATTTTATATCTCAGAAAGAGACAGTAGTGTAGCTGACATGCAAGGGGAGGGGAATGAATACTAGGAGATAGGGAATATTGTGGGAGTCTTCTAGAGGCTGCCTACCACAAAGTACATGTGACAAAATATTGCTGTATCATGCTGAATATGATAAACTTTCCAGAAATGGCTGCATGTAGCTTGGAGGTCAAGAGAAATAAAGGGAAAGTGGCTTAGCACCTCATATCTGTATAGGCTATCATGTAGAACAACTTGTTTTCCACCTTGTTTGACTTCAGAGTGTGTTCTTGTTCAGGCTTATTAAAGATGATTGTTAAGGACAATAATCTACCACTGAAGCTTCACATTAATAGCATCAATTTTATTTATTTATTTATTATTTATTTTTTTTTTAGAGACAGAGTCTCACTCTGTCACCCAGACTGGAGTGGAGCAGTGCAATCTCTGCTCACAGCAACCTCCACCTCCTGGGTTCTAGCGATTCTCCTGCCTCAGCCTCCTGAGTAGCCAGGACTCCAGGCGTGCATCACTAAGCCTGGTTAATTTTTTGTATCTTTTTTTTTTTTTTTAGTAGAGATGGAGTTTCACCCTGTTGCCCAGGCTGGTCTCGAACTCCTGAGCTCAGGCAATCAGTGCTAGGATTACCGGCGTAAGCCACCTTGCCAGACCAATAGCATCAATATTAACGAGTGACTTCCATTTTTAAAAGCATATTTTATGAGATGATATAGTAAAAATTCCAAATACCCAGTGGTACCCAGTGAGATGAATAGAATAGAACAGAATAGAATAGGATAGAATAGAATAGATAAACAATTGTGTTTCAGTTATTTGCAGTTATTAATTATGAGAAATCATTTGATGTAGTATCTTTTTTTAAAAAATCAAGTAAAAAGAAGAGAATTATTATCTTCTTTTTTTACTTTTTTTTTACTTCAACTCTTTTTTTTTTTTAACAATTTCTTGAGTATAGCTCGACGCAAAAGGGGGGGGAGAAACTTCCTACTTGAATTGTTCAGTTTGCTTTTATTAATTGAAATATCAATACAATAGAAACAACTAGAATATTCTTATAGTTGCCACATTTCTTGATATCTTGGAATTAGCCACTGAGCATTCAGGCCTGAAAATGGCTCTTAAAGAGAATGCCTAACAACGCAGAACAGCCAATGGAATGTGTGGAAATCAGGGAGGAGCAAATGCAAGCACCATGGAAGGTTTATCCTCTCTCCTTCCTGAGCAGTACATCTTTCTGGGAACTTTCAGCAATAGCCATGGGTGACAAGAGGAGTCACCCCTATGCAAGGGGAGTGGGTGCCTAGAAAATTAAGGCTGCATGGAGCACAGAGCCTCAGATCATGGCCTCCGTCTTAGGTGAGAAAAAAACAGACTCTCGACGAGTTGCTCAAGATCACATGCAAGTTAGTGTTGAAGTTGCCAGCAAGTAGAAGCTCCCTCACTTTCCAGTATCCCCCACAGTACATTGCAATCACCAGCTACCCTGAACACTCCAGCTGTCTCTTTATTTGGCTGCTTTCTGAGTGTCCTCTCTCCGCTTCCCAGATCTGAGTCAGAAAATCTCCAGTAGTTAGGCCTCTGGGTAACACCCACTCCACTCTCTGCCTCTGCTTTTACCTCTGCCAACCATCCCAGACCTAAGAATTTATGAACTCAGTGACAACATAATTCCTTTCAAAAATGCAGACATTGAGCATACATAGATTTATACCCCTGTATCTTCGCAGCAAGCAG
The DNA here is from genome assembly GCF_024542745.1 of Macaca thibetana thibetana. Taxonomy (NCBI): domain Eukaryota; kingdom Metazoa; phylum Chordata; class Mammalia; order Primates; family Cercopithecidae; genus Macaca; species Macaca thibetana. Next base: position 21,718,656 of record NC_065589.1, on the reverse strand, counting down.
GAACCTGTAGCTAATGATTGACTGTTCTGCACTGAATGTGCAGATTACTCCAGTAGAAAGTCATGGAAGACACATTTGGGAAGAGGACAGGCATTTCTGTTCCTTTCTCATAGCACCTTCTGGCTTTTTTACTGTCTCCTTTTTCATGTTTTTTATCTCTATTGTTCTTTCTACTTATTTGACATTGATTGATAATTTGCTATTGATTGATAATTTGCTATACATATTGGGAAGTGGAGATTCTTGTGCAGCTGATTTGGGAATCCAGCTTCATGGAGATCTTATAGAATAGTCAGTAAGACTCTTGACGCAGAGTGCCTAGGTTCAAATCCAGGCTGAGTCTCCTATTAGCTGTGCAATGATGGTTCTTCTTCCTCTGCTATTGTGAAGACTGCACAAATATGTAAAAGCTTTTAACAGGGCCTGTTAAGAGTTAGCTATTCTAATTGGTCTATTATTGCAAATTACCCTATAAATTTAGACAATCCCTAGGGCTAGGGAGGGACATAGACCTGAGCAGAGTAGATCAATGACTGAGATTAGAACGCTGAATCACAAAATAATCACTACTTTGACTGACTTTACCTAGAAAGGAAGAAATGGCTTTTTGTTTGTTTGTTTTGTTCTTCGGTAGGAATGGTGATATGAAGTAGAAATCAAGGTGCGTAATAGAAATATATTTTTAAATTACTGTTGTTATCTGAGTTTGTAAATTGTGAAAAGATTACAGTTACTACCCATATAATCACAATAGGGTGGAGTAAGACCTTAACTGGGGATAGAGTAGGAAGTTCAAATGTAGAATAAAAGATGTCTTCAGGGGAGATATAACTTCGCTGAAACCAAGCAAGACTGGGGGGAGACATGAGGCAGATGATCCAGGTGGAGAGTATCCCTTTTGTTCAGCTCAAGAAGTGACAAAGAGATTGGCAATCCCAAAACGGGCATATTCGGCAAGGCTGCAGGTAGTACCTGGAAGGAAGCCTGTTAAGGAGCTAAGACTGGATATGTAAAGAAAGGCTACATCATGAGGGGATTGATAAAGGTGTGTTAAGAAGCTGGGACTTGACTGAAACAATGATCTTGAGTCTTTAGGGGTTGATAGGGTTTGGCTCTGTGTCCCCACCCAAATCTCACTGTGTTTTTGTTTTTTTTTTTTTTTTTTTTTTTTGAGATGGAGTCTTGCTCTGTCGCCAGACTGACTGGAGTGCAGTGGTGCGATCTCAGCTCACCGCAACCTCCGTCTCCTGGGTTCAAGGGATTCTTCTGCCTCAGCCTCCCAAGTAGCTGGGATTACAGGTGCATGCCACCACACCAGGCGAATTTTCATATTCTTAGTAGAGACAGGGTCTCACCATGTTGGCCAGGATGGTCTCGATCTCTTGACCTTGTGATCCACCTGCCTCAGCCTCCCAAAGTGCTGGGATTACAGGTGTGAGCTACTGCACCCAGCCCAAATCTCACTTTTAATTGTAATCCCCATAATTCCCACGTGTCAAAGGTGGGACCAGGTGGAGATAATTGGATCATGGGGGCAGTTTCCCCCATGCTGTTCTCATGATAGTGAGTGAGTCTCGTGAGATCTGATGGTTTTATAAGCATCTGGCGTTTCCCCTGCTGGCACTCATTCTCTCTCCTGCCGCTGTGTGAAGAGGTGCCTTCTGCTATGATTGTAAGTTTCCTGAGGCAGCCCAGCCATGAGGAACTGTGAGTCAATTAAACTTATTTTTTATAAATTATACAGTCTCAGGTATTTCCTTTTCCTTATAGCTATGTGAGAACAGACTAATACAGGGATTTAAGCAAAGATTTATAAAGTTACTTCAACTTTAAATATTTAAGTTTTATTTTTAACTGTTTTCTTTTCCCAATGGACAACTCTCCTCATTGTCTACATAGATATATAAAATATATATGGTTATATATTTATATATAGTGTATTACATATATTTATATATTTTATATATATATTAGCAGGGCATTGTATGGAAGGGGCATAAAATGAAAGAAGGGAAGAGCATCTATGGTAGGTAAAGAGAAAGATTTCCGGGAGTTGTTTTCTTCTTCTTCTTTTTTATTTATATTTTTATTTTTATTTTTATTTTTTTTTTTGGAGACAGATTCTCACTCTGTTGCCTAGGCTGGAGTTCTGTGGCATGATCTCAACTCACTGCAAGCTCCACTCCTGGGTTCACACAATTCTCCTGCTTCAGCCTCTCGAGTACCTGGGACTACAGGTGCCTGCCACCACACCCAGCTAATTTTTTGTATTTTTAGTAGAGACAGGGTTTCACAATGTTAGCCAGGATGGTCTTGATCTCCTGACCTTGTGATCTGCCTGCCTTGACCTCTCAAAGTGCTGGGATTACAGGTGTGAGCCACCACGCCCTGCCTTTCGTTTTCTTCTTTTAATGAAAACAACACAATCTTGTTTTTGTTTGTTTGTTTGTTTTTCCACCTCTGTTCAACCAGTGCTTTTTGCAAAAATAAAGTGAGCATCCTTTGACTTTTTGGAAGTCAGAGTTTCCAAGGGAGCTATTGCCAAAAGGAACTGAGAGAAAGAGAGCTTGATTCCTTAAGAAAAGAATGTATTGGTAGAGAAAGAAAATAAAGCATTCCACCCATATTCTCCAACAAAAACTTCTTTTCCAGCTTTGACTTGTTTTGCACTCTCTTATCCTTTCTCCCCAGCATACAAACACACACACACATATATATTTTTACATGAAGCGTTTGTAAAACATTTGGTTCCAGAGATATTCAAACACATTGAGTAAAGTGATTACCTAATATCTTCATTTTCACTCTCATATTCTATCAGAAGACTTTGTGATCATTCTGTGATGATGAAGAGAAACAGAAGAATTTAAGACCAAAAACTAAGCTGTCTCTTAATCCTTGAACCACTTCTTACTCCATTCTTTTGAATATGCTGGTAAAGAGATGGAAATGGATCCCTTTAGAAAGGGCAAAAATGATTTGTGGAAAACATATAAAGAGGTTGGAATGGACATTCCAAACATCTTTAGTCATTTCATACTTTATGTTCTTTTTAAAAAGACAGAAAAATCTTCTTTGGAAGAGAATGGACCATTCAAATATGGTCAATAGCCATACGATTTTATTATCAAATTTGAGTGTCTCAGAAAGTGTGAAAACCCATAGGATAGAAGGGGGAGTGGTCAGAATCTTCTTGTTATCTGTAACAGTCTCTCCTCCTTGTCTTCACTGCATGTCAACCCTGAAAGCAGCAAGGGACCCTCATTTTCTCAAGGCAAAAATCTATGAAAATCAATTATTATATTTAATGATCATTTAAGGTGTAAATAACGTCATTGATTTTTTCTTAACATTCTTTATTTTAAATTGTGTTTGTAAAAGTTCTCTCTCGTATCTACCTATGTGTTTCTCTGTTTGTAGCTTTCAAAATTTTCAGTTTAACAAAATTCTCCCAACTCTGAGCCCATAAAGTCTGACATGACTCAACCTTACATCTTCAATCATAATTGTTATGAGGTATCTAACCTACCCTATAGTGCTTTGTAAACACTCTCAAGGGTTTAATGGATAGTTGAATTAACCAGATTATACCTTAAGTATGTTTGAACTGAAGGGAGTAATCCAGTCTTCAAGTGTACATTCCTCCTGTCAAGTCTTTTACCACCTAGACACAATGTCACATGGAACATCAATGTAACCAGTGTATCAACAAGTAAGCATATAATTGCTTTTTTCTGAAGCAAAGAGAAAGGACTTGGGACCCTGGCTGTTTGGTTTTGACCTTTTCATCCTCTTTTCTCAAGGACTGTCTTGCAGTTTAAGGCTATTCACGACCCCTTAGGAAAGCACAAATCTGTTTCAACCCATTCGTTTTATTAGTGAGGAATCCATGATCCAAAAGAGTTGATTCTTGTAACATCGCAGAGACAGTGGTTACCAAAACTAAGATTTTCACTCAGGGGTTCTAAAGTCAAATCTTGGCTTTTTCAACTATAAGATCCTGGATGTAGAAACCATGGTTTTTAAAATTTATTTTTAGTCTTCTTGCTCATTCAAATCAAATTGTGAGTATGACATAGGCTATTTATTAATTAGATGGGTGTATTTATCAAATCGGACAGAGCTAAGTGAACCGTTAGTGTTGGGGATTTAAAATTTAAGTAAACAACAAAGGTATGAATGGAATTGGGGGACTGGCCCTAAAGCAAGGAGAGGGGCTGATTATAAAACTCTTGTGCCAATATTTCTCAGAACGGTACTAGCATTGTCTAGATTCATAATGATGCACTATGTTCCCAATAAAATAGTTTCCAAAACATTATATTGCTCATTCTGAGGTATTTCTTTGTAACATAACTTAATTATACTATCTAAAGTAATAAGAATGCCAATAATGTCAGACATACTCATATCCAAAAATGAATACAAAACATTTTAAACTCAAGTTTACATGCCTTTTGGATTAGCTACTATTTTGAGATTTTTTTTTGGATTGTTTCTCCTCATTAACACTGATTATTAAGGACTAATGATAAAATTAGCTGATGGGAGAACATCACATGTCATAATAAATTCTTTCTGTCTTTTGTAACAAAGACTACACTTAAATGTTAACTTGTTGAAAAGTAGAAATTATAGAAAACCGCAATTACATTTCACCAGAAAAGGAATGTAGATAGTCATGTTTTGCACTTCTAAATCCAAGTGCTTTAAAAAAGCAGTCATACATAAATATACCAAAAAAATTTTAAACATTGTAATATAAATATTTATTGGCCCAAACAATTGATTTTATCTAACCTTTTCAGGTGTTAGAATTGTAAATATTTTGCAATTACCATGGCACCATTTGGAAATCAATTTGGATTATTACTATTGAGGCCATGTGTTTTGGATTTTCAAGATGAGTTCTGACTTCCAGGGCAGTCCTGATTGCCAATATCCTGTCCTGTTATTAGGCCATGTGTTCCACGAATGTACACAATATTTTTTTAAGGAAAATATTCACTAAGTTCCCAGTTAAGTTGTTTGGATAATAGATCATCATTCCCATTCTCCCATCTTGGAAGTCCACTGAAGCCAGAGTTTATCCCAAAGCTTTGATACTCCTCCAAGGACAGTGAGGAGGACAACCTGAACATTCCAATCCATTGTGGGAGAAATATGAGACATCTATTTCAAACTATAACAACCTCAGAGACTCAGGATTCCACAGGGTAAGAGCAGCAGACGCAGACCCGTTTTCAAACCAAAGCTTGCCCTTTTCTAAAGGTAAGTTGTCAGGCTGACTTTGGTCTTTCACGGACCCAAATCCCTGGGATGGTGCTAGAAGCCATTTGGGTGCTCTAGGAGAGGCTTATTAGTGCTTCCACGCCCCATCCCCCACTTTTGTAGTTAAATTGCATACAAAGACTGCAGATTCCAAACTCTATGGTTGATGAATGTCATGCAGCTGGAAAGCATAAGAGAGGTCAGAGTTGGTTGCCATTGGGCTAAGGTTGTCCTATTTTCATGTAAGCAAAAAAGATGACTAGGAAAATATGAAACTATTGTTCATGCAGAACTAATGCTAAACTGAAGAAACTTCTTTAATAAATAACAGAACTTGTCAGTGGTAAAAGTCTCATCTGGCAGTTCGCATGACTTTAAACACTGTTTAGCCACCCACATGTCATAAGCAATTATCAGTAGATGAGAAAAATGGTGGCATCTGTTTTCTTAATGTATGTGTGCATCTATGTATGTGTGCATGTGCGCGTCCCTATCTTTAATCCATTTAAAAACTAATGAGTATAAATGTACTGTAAGTAAAGCACTTACATTCTTACTTTTAGAAGCAAGGTCTTCTTCTAGGTTGGCCAAGCTGGAGTGTAGTGGCTGCCATTATCCTAATTCACTGCAGCCTCAAACTCCTGGTCTCATGTGATTCTCCCACCTCAGCCTCCCAAGTTGTTGGAATTATAGGTATGGATCACTATGCCTGGCTCCTAAATGAATTCATTTTTAAACATCACCAGACAACACCAGGGGAAATAAACAATACTGGAGTTCAAATGCTTACTTGATTTGGGGTATTTTCCAGATATGTTAAATTTGCCTTCACCTTGATATATTAGTCCGTTCTCCCATTGCTATAAAGAAATACCTGAGACTGGGTCATTTATAAAGAAAAGAGGTTTAACTGGCTCACGATTCCACAGGATGTACAGAAAGCATGATGCTGGCATCTGCTTGGCTTCTGGAAAGGCCTCATGTCACTTACAATTGTGGCAGAAGGTGAAGGAGAAACACATATATCACATGTTTGGAATAGGAGCAAGAGGGTAGGGGAAGGTGCTACATACTTTTATACAACAAGATCTCATGATAACTCACTCATTCACCGTCATGAGAACAGCACCAAGGAGATGGTGCTAAACCATTCAGGAAGGACCAACTTCATGATCCCACCACCTCCCACCAGGACCCACAACCAAGACTAAGGATTACCATTTCACATGAGATTTGGGTGGGAACACAAATCCAAACCCTATCACTTGGTGAGTATCGAGTAGTGGGAATGCCATTGGATGAGATTTTGGTGGATGAACAGTTACTTCCTCCATGAGTTAGCCATTCTCAAAGGTGCTCTAACTGTTACAGAATCCTCAAGTACCCTTTTAACAAGCCTCCCCAAGTGGTCTCATGATCCTAAAGCTCTAGGACACCATTGGCAAAATTTATCTTGGGCTGTGGCTATGCAGCTGGTTACACAGCTGGGAAACTGGACAAAAGAACACTCAATCAATTCATTTTGGCTATTTCCATGATTACCAGTAATTGCTCCAGCTGTACTGATATATAGTGATCAATATTCATTGTAAAGAGGCAAAAGTGGACAGCATGGATGCCCCTTTGTCTTTTTATTTCACACATGTTGTCCTGGCACATATACATATAATGATTCATTCAACTAGCAGCACGTAGCTTCTAATTCCCCCTTGCAGAATGCCACTGTTGACTATCAATGACATTAAAAACAAAGCAAAACAAAACACTCTAACAACTGGGTGCCTTAATTAATGCAAAGAATAGTTTGGAGGATGGATGGATAGAGAGGATGGCAGAATGCCAGTGGTCCAACATCTGCAGTGTTTAGATACTCAAAGTTGCATCCCAGCAGGTCAGTTGAGTCCTTGAATCTACCCAAAAAGCTGGATGGTAAGATGACTAAGAAAGCGAGCTACAGTGAGGACTCCAAGGAATCCCAAATACCATAGGACAATGAGAGATGCCATCTTGTTCTTATCCTTGGGCTTTGGTCAACTGTACTCCTGAAGGAGAACTACCCTCTTTCTGTGTCTCCTTTGTCCGTATTGAACAAGTTCCTTAGAGATGGCTTTCAAAAGTCTGCATGAAGTGTCAGCCTCAAAAATGTAGAGGCCAATTGAGACCATTGCCAGGCCACTCAGAGGTTTCCATTTTTTTTCTTTTTTCTGTTTTGGCAGAGGAGGGGACCAAAAAGGGAAGAAGGGCATCTCCTGGGGACCCTGGAAATTGGCCTTGAAATCTGAACCCATTTTTATTCTTTCTTTGAGAAGACCAATGAGTTTTTGCTAACATGATTCTTTGTCTCTTATCTAAGGGCTCTTGGGTCTGTTGAATGAAAGATTAAATTTCTATCAGAACATTTTAAAAATTAGGTGAATGGAAGAATGTGTGAATGATATCAGATATACATATAATCAAAAGTATCTCTCTATTGGTAGAAATATGGAAAGTTTTGGGTTCGAATTTCCTTTTTAAAATAAAACATTAATTTCAGTTAAATGTCATAATTGTATTCTAGAGAGCAAAACACAAATGCTTAGCTATGCCAAATCTCCCTTTTATGAATTGTCTTCACTGTCTAACATTCAGCTGCTAATATATTTTTCTCCCCTAACTGAGCTCTGCTCAACAGCATTAGGTTTGGGCTTTAACTTTTACCTGGACTCAGTATATGTTCTACATCAGTCACTTCATCACCTAAGGCTTCAGTTATTTCGCTAATAACAAAGGTTTAACCTAGCCTTCTCTAGATGCTAGGAGACTTTAGACCAGAAATTACTTATAAGGTGGGGGCATAGTAATTAATTTTGTGTTAAGAGCTCTTGAGACATGGCGCTTTACTTCACACTCTCTCCGCTTCATAATGGATATTTTCTTCCACTATAGAATGGAGGCCATGTAACACCAGGTATTCTCAGCAAATTACTATCTGATTCAATTTAACAAGAATGCAATTGGTTATAAGAGAAATGCATAATATTAATCTTCATTATTACATAAACCTTTCTTTCTTATGACTTACTTTCACATATGTTATCTCGTTTTTATTCTCACAATACCTTATAAGCTACTAATTAGGTAATGCTCTATGATTTGCACCCTTACAGAGTTTTCAGGCTTTCAATTACAGGACTGGCCCAGGTTCTACTTGATCCATTTTTCTTAGTTTGGTGTTTTCAGAAAAAGCTGGTGTTTGGCTCTAGTTATGAACTCAAAGAGGAGCAGCAGAGCAGCTTCTGTGAATAAGCCTGGGTGTAGGTCTGGCACGACCTCTTGGGAAATTTGAAGGAAAAAGTAACTTTTTCTCCCCAGATTTTAGCTTCATCAGTTGGAAAATAAAGGCATTTGTCCTGATGATCCAAAACTCCCTTGTAGTGCTTTGTGATTCTTTGGAACTGATGATAGAGCATAATTTAAATTATGTGTATTGGCCAGGTGCGGTGGCTCATGCTTGTAATTCCAACACTTTGGGAGACTGAGGCAGGAGGATCACTTGAGTCCAGGAGTTTGAGACTGGCCTGGGCTTCATAGTGAGATCCTGTGTCCATTTTAAGAAAATAAAAAAATTAACTGGGCATAGTGGTGCATGCCCATAGTCCCAGTTACTGGGGAGGCTAATGTGGGAGGATCACTGAAGCCTGGGAGGTTGAGGCTGCAGTGAGCAGTGATTTTGTCACTGCACTCCAGCCTGGTAAATAGAGTGAGACCTTTTCTCAAAAAATGAATACATAAATGTTAGGTATTAAAGTTTCAAGTTATTTCAAATACTGATCATATTTCACTTTTAAATTATTAATACTCATGAATTCCATTGTGGCTAAATCCTTGGTGTGTTCCTGGTCCTTGGTTTGATTCATGTTACTCCAGATGGGGTAATAAACAGAAAATCTGGAGTCTGAGCTGGATATACCAGGATGCAGAAAGGTCTTTTGGTTGGAAGACTATTATTATTGTTAACTGGGGACAGGGCATTGCCTTTTAACTCTATGTGAAACACAATGTTAAGGATTTCATACACTTTATCTCATTTAATTCTTTAGATAACTCTCCAATGTGCCCGTCAATATTCCCATTGTAAGGGGAAACTGAAGCTCAGAAAATTTAGATTACTTGTGAAAAACCACACAGTTATTGAGTGATGGATCTAGGGTTCAAACTCATGTGTGACTGATTCTAAAGTCAATATTCTTTTTAATTACCTACCACTGCATACTTAGAAATTGAAAAGCACACACAAGTGCACATGTATACACACACATATATACACATATATGTACTCCAGAAAATGTGTCTGCATAAAAGTAAATAAATGCTTAATTGAGAAATGGGTTGCATATATGAATGCAGGCGACAGTGTTCCTGTCTGTCTGGTGACAGACAGTGACCTGGTCTGTATTGGTTTTAAAGGGTCTAAGCAAAGTTGTATGACCCTAACCCTCCCCTCCAGGTGCCAATGAGTCTGTATTAGTCTGTTCTCATGCTGGTAATAAAGACATACCAGAGACTGGGTAATTTATAAAGAAAAAGAAGTTTAATGGACTCACAGTTCCACATGGCTGGGGAGGCCTCACAATCATGGCAGAAGGCAAAGAAAAAGCAAAGGTATATCTTGCATGGTGGCAGGCAAGAGAGCATGTGCAGAGGAACTGCCTTTTATAAAACCATCAGATCTCATGAGACGTATTCACTATCATAAGAACAGCATGGGAAAAACCCACTCCCACGATTTAATTACCTCCTACTGGGTCCCTCCCATGACATGTGGGGATTATGTAAGTTACAATTCAAGATGAGATTTGAGTGGGGATACAGCCAAACCATATTATGCTGCCCCTGGCCTATCCCAAATCTCATGTCCTCAAATTTCAAAACCAATCATGCCTTCCCAACAGTCCCCCAAAGTCATAACTCATTTCAGCATTAACTTAAAAGTCCGCAGTCCAAAGTCTCATCTGCGACAGGCTCCCTTCCACCAATGAGCCTGTAAAATCAAGAGCAAGTTAGTTACTTCCTAGATACTATGGGGGAACAGGCATTGGGTAAATACACTCATTCCAATTGGGATAAATTGGCCAAAGCAAAGGGGTTACAGGCTCCATGCAAGTCCGAAATCCAATAAAGCAGTCATTAAACATTAAAGATCCAAAATGATCTCCATTGACTCCATGTCTCACATCTGGTTCATGCTGATGCAAGAGGTTGGCACCCATGGCGTTGGGCAGCTCTGCCCTTGTGGCTCTGTGGGGTACAGCCCTTTTCCTTGCTGCTTTCATGGCCTGGCATTGAGTGTCTTCAGCTTTTCTAGGCACACAGTGCAAACTGTCAGTGGATCTACCATTCTGGGGTCTAAAGGACAGTGGACCTCTTCTCACAGCTCGACTAGGCAGTGCCCCAGTGGGGACTCTGTGTGGGGGGTCCAACCCCACATTTCCCTTCTGCACTGCCCTAGCAGAGGTTCTCCATGAGGGCACCACCCCTGCAGCAAAATTTTACCTAGACACCTAGACATTTCCATACATCCTCTGAAATCTAGGTGGAAGTTCCCAAACCTCAATTTTTGGCTTCTGTGCAACTGCAGGCTCAACACCACATGAAAACTGCCAAGGCTTGGGGCTTGCACACTCTGAACTCACTACCTGAGCTGTACTTTGGCCCCTTTTAGCCACAGCTGGAGTGGCTGGGACACAGCATATCAAGTACTTAGGCTGCACACAGCAAGGGGGCCCTGGGCCTGGCCCACAAAACCATTTTGGCCTCCCAGTCCGCTGGGCCTGTTATGAGAGGGGCTGCCACAAAGGTCTCTGACATCCCCTGGAGACATCGTCCCCATTGTCTTGGTGACTAACATTCAGCTCCTTGTTACTTATGCAGTTTTCTGCAGCAGGCTTGAATGTCTCCCCAGAAAATGGATTTTTCTACTCTATCGCATCATCAGGCTCCAAGTTTTCCTTACTTTTATGTTTTGCTTCCCCTCAAATGCTTTGCCAGTTAGAAATTTCTTCTGCCAGATACCCTAAATCATCTCTCTTAACTTCAAAGTTCCACAGATCTCTAGGGTGGGGACAAAATGCTGCCAGTCTCTTTGCATAATAAGTGTCACCTTTGCAGCAGTTCCCAACAATTTCCTCATCTCCATCTGAGAGCACCTCAGCCTGGACTTTACTGTCCATATCATTATCAACATTTTGGTCAAAGCTATTCAAAAAGTCTCCAGGAATTTCCAAACTTTTCCACATCTTCCTGTCTTCTGAGCTCTTCAAATCTCTAGGAAGTTCCAAAGTTTTCCACGTTTTCCTGTCTTCTTCTGAGCCCTCCAAACGGTTCCAATCTCTGCCTGTCACCCAGTTCCAAAGTCGCTTACACATTTTTGGGTATCTTTACAACAGTGCCCCACTCTATGTGGTACCAATTTACTGTATTAGTTCATTCTCACACTTCTAATAAAGATATACCTAAGACTAGGTCATTTATAATGAAAAAGAGGTTTAATAAACTCAAAGTTTCACATGGCTGGTATGTTAGTCCATTTTCATGCTGCTTATAAAGACATACCTGAGACTGGGCAAATTACAGAAGAAAGAGGTTTATTGGACTTATAGTTCCACGTGGCTGGGGAGGCCTCACAATGATGGCAGAAGGCAAAAGGCACATCTCACATGGCAGCAGACAAGAGAAGAGAGCTTGTGCAGGCAGACTCCCATTTTTAAAACCATCAGATCTTGTGAGACTTATTCACTATCATGAGGACAGCATGGGAAAGGCCAGGTCCCATGATTCAATTACCTCCCATCAGGTTCCTCCCACAACACATGGGAATTCAAGATGAGATTTTGGTGGGGACACAACCAAATCATATCATTCCAACCTTGGCCGCTCCTAAATCTCATGTCCTCATATTTCAAAACCAATTATGCTTTCCCAACAGTCTCCAAAGTCTTAACTCATTTTAGTATTAACTCAAAAGTCCACAGTCCAAAGTCTCATCTGAGACAAGGCAAATCCCTTTCACCAATCAGCCTGTAAGGTCAAAAGCAAGTTAGCTACTTCCTAGATAAAATGGGGGTACAGGCATTGGGTAAATACAGCCATTCCAAATGGGAGACATTGACCAAAACAAAGGGGTTACAGGCCCCATGCAAGTCCAAAAATCCAGCAATGCAGTCATATCTTAAAGCTCCAAAATTATCTCCTTTGACTCCATGTCTCACATCCAGGTCATACTGATGCAAGAAGTGAGCTCCCATGGCCTTAGGCAGCTCCGCCCCTGTGGTTTTGCGGGTTACAGTCCCCTTCCTGGCTGCTTTCACAGACTGGTGTTCAGTGTCTACAGCTTTTCCAGGTGCACAGTGCAAGCTGTAGGTGGATCTACTATTCTGGGGTCTGGAGGATGGTGGCCCTCTTCTCACAGCTCCACTAGTCAGTGCCCTAGTAGGGACTCTGTGTGGGGGCACCAACCCCACATTTCCCTTCTGCACTGCCCTAGCAGAGGTTCTTAATGAAGACCCCACCCCTGCAGCAAATGCCTGGATGGGCATCCAGGCATTTCCATATATCTTCTGAAATCTAGGCAAAGGTTCCCAAATCCCAATTCTTGACTTCTGTGCACTTGTGGACTCAACACCACATGGAATCTGCCAAGGCTTGGGACTTGCACCCTCTGAAGCCATGGCCCAAGCTCTATGTTGTCCCCTTTCAGCCACAACCAGAGCACCTAGGATTCAGGACACCAAGTACTTAGGCTGCACACAGCATCACAGCATGGGGAGCCTGCTTGGCCAACGAAACCACTTTTTCCTCCTAAGCCTCTAGGTCTGTGATGGGAGAGGCTTCCATGAATACCTCTGACAAGCCCTGGAGACATGACCCATTGTCTTAAGGATTAATATTCAGCTCCTCATTACTTATGTAAATTTCTGCAGCCAGCTTGAATTTCTCCTCAGAAAATGAGATTTTCATTTCTATCGCATTGTCAGGCTGTAAATTTTCCAAACATTTATGCTCTGCTTCCCTTATAAAACTGAATGCCTTTAACATTACCCAAGTAACCTCTTGAATGCTTTGCTGCTTAGAAATTTCTTCAGATACCCTAATTCATCTCTCTTAAGTTCAAAGTTCTACAAATCTCTAGTGCAGGGGCAAAATGCCACCATTCTCTTTGCTAAACATAACAAGAGTCATCTTTGCTCCAGTTCTCAACAAGTTCCTCATCTCCGTCTGAGACTACCTCAGCCTGGATTTCATCGTCCATATCACTATTAACATTTTGGCCAAAGCCATTCAACAAGTCTCTGGGGAGTTCCAAACTTTCCCACATTTTTCTGTCTTTTCTGAGCCCTCCAAACTGTTCCAACCTCTGACTTTACCCAGTTCCAAAGTCACTTCTAAATTTTCGGGTATCTGTTCAGCAGCACTCCACTCTACTGGTACCAATTTACTGTATTAGTCTATTTTCATACTGCTGAAAAAGAAATACCAGAGACAGGACAATTTACAAAATAAAGAGGTTTACTGGACTTACAGTTCCATGTGGCTGGCAAGGCCTCAGAATGATGGCAGAAGGTAAAAGGCACATCTCATATGGCAGCAGACAAGAGAAGCAAGCCTGTGCAGGGAAACTCCCATTTTTTAAATCACCAGATCTTGTGAGAGTTATTCACTATCACGAGAACAGCATGGAAAAGACCTGCCCCCAAGATTCAGTTCCCTCCCACCGGGTCCCTCCCACAACAGGTGGGAATTCAAGATGAGGTTTGCATGGGGACACAGCCAAACCATGTCAGCTGGGGAGGCCTCACATCATGGCAGAAGGTGAAGGAGGAGCAAAGGCATGTCTTACATGGTGGCAGTCAAGAGGGAGTGTGCAGGCAAACTGCCCTTTATAAAGCCATCAGATCTCATAAGACTTTTTCACTATCATGAAAACAGCATGGGAAAAACCTGCCCCCATGATTCAATTACCTCCCACCAGTTCCCTTTCAGGACACATGGGGATTATGGGAGCTACAATTCAAGATGGGATTTGGGTGGGTACATAGTCAAACCATATCAGAGTCAAATTAGCTACCAATATCAAGTTTTCTTATTTTTTCCCTGCTACCTGCAATAGAACACAAATACAGAGGTGTGAAAGATATCTAATACATTTTGCAAATATCCACCATTTGTGATAACCAGCTTCCTCTTGTAGTGGTGGGCAGAATGTGAAGCACGTCTCCTTGAACAAGTTGCTTGTAGATGAAAACTGACTTTGTTTGTAATCTGGTGACTTCACTAAAGTAGATGTTCTTTTTCAAATGGAAACCATCTATTTGTTAGAAAAAAACCTGATTTTCCTTAGAATAATATTTTTGCACAAATAGAATGATCACGAGTTGATTATTTGAATAACTAGAGCAGAGCAATAAAATTGTCTTTAAAAGTTTATGCATAGCACCCAAATTCCCCCGGAGTACCTATTCTATACTGAGTGGTTATGAGCCATCGACTGACCAGAAACATATCTACCTTACTGTCTTATGATACAGCTACCATTTCTTTGCTTTAAGAATAAAGACTAGTTTCATTTGGAAGTTATTACCCCTTAGATGACCAAATCCTGACCCAAGATGCCTAATACATACTCTGCCTTTGAAGCATGATAGTTAGTTATTTCCCCATCTGCATATCTTTTTATAAAAACTTCTTAAAAGTCTGTCTAGTTATGACAGAGACCAAGATTCTGCAATGTAAATGTGCCTCATTAATCAACTCGATGATTTGGTGGAGTAATGAACATTTTGCTATTTGACATCTGGTAGTGATTTACAGTAACAGTGACAGGAATTCCTGTTTACAGAAGTGCACATGTATAATATGATTCCTTTTGGTGTATAAAAAGCAATCTCCCTGCTGCTTTTCTTGGAGAAAAAATGGTGGGAGCAAGGGATTTATCAGGGTGGGGTTAAACCTTAAACTTCATGTAGATTTATAAGTAACTAACCAGCTTAGAGCAAAATGTTGTGTGAGCTTTGTAATGTGTAAAATCTGGTGTTTATGTAAGCTCTCAGGCTGGCTCAATACCAGTTACTGTTGAGTGATATCTAAACATAAAATAATTTCTACATAAACTGTGGGTTTGTAAAAATGTAAGCACTATATTTGTGTGTAGTCTGAAAGAAGGTATTCTTTGAAATAGATTATTAGTGTAGGGCATGATTCCACCCACTGTATTTTTGTGAGTTTTTCTTTTCTTTTTTCTTTCTTGGAAGACTGATTTGGGACTTGGGTCTTTACCAAAAAGTCAACATGTACTTATACAAAACTTGATATGTGATACACTGACTAAAATGAAGTTTATGATTTACTTTAAGTTGACCTTGCTACTGTTCAATGAAAGCTTTAAATGAATGCATAATCATTAGGAATGTGTGGCCTTCAACTAAGCTATTAGAGTACAGGCAGGCTTCTCGGTAGGATTATCTTACCTACAACACCGATGCTATGTTAATGATTAAATATATAGGGAAAAAAAATCACTGGGCTGGAGGCGGAAAGAAAAATGAGATTAGAAAAGATTTTCAAATCATGAGAATTAAGCATTAATGGGTAGTTGTTTAGACTTAAGAAATGCAATACTGTCTTCTAGAGTGGTAAATGAAATTAGGTATTTATCCCTTTTAACAAATTCCATATGTAATGAATAAATATGTCAGTGGAGCACTTATGATGCTTTTTTGAAGAACTCTTTCAAGACTTCCTTGCATAGTCAAACTTCTTTGCAGTCCTCTTATTAGAGTCACTTCTAGTCATTGAGAGTGGCATTTGACATCTAGAGAGAGGAAAATCAAAACCAGAAGGCAAAAGTAGGGATGGGGTGGTTGGGTAATATTGGCAAGGAGAGATACCACCCCATACATGACCCTGGATTTGAGGCTAAAAGACAAGCCTGGTGGTTTCTCTCTAATTCCTATCCACATCCTACTAACTGAGGCCAAAGCTAGCAAGACACTTCCTGGTGGTTAGTGCTTTGGAAAGAGAATGGTTTCTTGCTACATCAGTGGTGACTGCTACGGTTGCAATGACAGAATCCCATCTGAAAATGGCTTAAGAAAAGAAAAGTAATATATTATCTCATCAAATGGAAATCTCAAGGGAATGGCTGTCTCGGGGATTTGGGATTTGGAATTCACACATTTTCTTCATGAGTCAGTCTCCTGCCATCAGCGTTCTCTGCCTTGCCCTGTGTTGTCTTCATCGTCAAGCCCTACATAGTGATCCCAATAACTCCAGGTTCACATTCAATACATGCCTTAAAGTCAAGCAAATTTGGGCTTCAGTCCTGCACATGTGTGCTTTTGTGGGCCCAAATATTACAAACACAAGAAGCTCAACTTCACTAAAGACACCGGGGTACTTCCTCACTTATAGTTCCAAGCTGAGCTCTGGCACAATGCAACCTATGACCTACACATCTCTTGTGACTAAGCCTCTTCAGGCCCCAGGGAAATGCTTCCCTCTATTACCCCAAGACCGTGATCAGCTGCTTCCAAAGGCCGTTAGGTATGTGGGTTGTTAGGCTGCTGACCCAAGAGGTGGGCACTGCTTTGTAGTCAGGGGCTATCTGAGCAGCAGATGCACTTAGGTACGAGGGAAGACAAATTCATCAACTTGTCAAATCTTTTCAGAAAGCAGGAATAGAGTACTTCTCCCATAATGAGATATCCTTCTCAGATGGTGCTGCCTGCTCATTTTATTGCTTCTCTTTGTATTTGCATCCATCATTCTGGAAGAACACATGACTTTAACACAATTCTTAAAATAGTTGGATACAGTGGCTAAGAAATATTTTACAATATTAAACAATTCAGTTCTTCTTAAATGTGTACATATTTAGGTTCAGATAGAACGTAAATGAAGTAGGATACAAATTCTTTACAAGGATCACTGGATGGACATTGAATGCTAAGATAGTAATAGTTTTATTTCTATGAAAGGTTTGATAAGATTTAAATAGGTTTCAAAAAATAACAAAAGTTAACTTTATATAAGTCCTTTCATTTAAAACTGTACAAAAGTTAATTATAATTTATCTTTTAATGTTGTTAGATATTTTGAATATTTTAGAAAAAATGTGAAAATCACAATACAATTAACTTTGTTAAATTTTAATTTTAACTTATACTTTTTATTAAGATACACACAGCTATGATATACTTTGGTTATAGTTACATATTATCCTCAATCTTTTTAGATCATTAAAAATAACAAGTAATATTTTCTTAATTTCTAGTCATATAAAAATAGCAGAATTAAGCCTATTTTAAAAATTTTACCATTATGAAGGTATGGTTTTGTCAAGATAGCAAACTAGTACATGTTTTATTTAATCATTTATTATGTTGAGGTGTAACTTTAAAATATGTGTAATGTACATGTCTCCATTTGTATCTCTAGCCCAGGCTCTGCAGACATTTAGGGAGGGTCTGAGCAAACCATTTCAACACCAAGCCCAGCAGAAGAAGTGGCCCTAGAAAGCAGTGAAAGAAATTTTGCTCAAACATCAAGTTCTGGAATTGAGTTTCATTTGTATCAATTGGCCTGATGTAGTCAAATTTCTATTAATTTTTACCTGTCAAAGACCTGCTTAATATTGCAGTGCGACAATAAGTGAGTGGACCGGTAGTTTTAGAGATCTTTAAGTTTTATAGACTAAGAAAAATGTGAAAATTTCTGACACATGATTTTAGAAAAAAAATTAATTTGGCTGAAAAGTGAAAATACAGACCTTAAACTATGCTTCCAGACACCACCTGCAGAGATTTATTTTCAGTTAAAGAGGTTTTGTTTTGTTATGCAAAGGTGAAAATAAAAACTAGGAACCAAAAAACCTAGAAATGATTCCCACATCCTAATGGTTTCACACGCGACTTTCTCCAAAGGTCACTCTCCGCTCAGAAGACTGCTGGTTCCTGTGCGGACACAGGACCAATAACTAGATGTTTCTTTTACTGCACACATAATCAAATTATCTCTAAGCCTAAAAATCAACGTTAATCATTTAGAAACACAATCCAGCAAGATATCTGATCTCAAATAGTATACAATAAAAACAGTTCCAAAGGACCCCAAATCAAATTGAAACTTACTAATAATTATGATACCATATTACATTTTTTAAAGTTTTATATATAATTTTTTTCAGAGTCCTCTGACATTTATCATCTTATTCGATGGCAATTTGGACAATGTAGTAAACTACACTGATTTGTTTTCATTTTCAGTTAAAGGATAATGTTGCCCTAAGAAAGGTGGTGGGACATTTCCTTAGTTTTCTCTACAGTTTAGTAGTTTTTTGCTTTGTGGATGTTTGCAAATGTTTTGATTCACATGGATGTAGTCCAAATGGATGCATGGCAGGGGTTGAATTTCAGCAACAATGTTATGTTGTTTTCTCATATATAAATAACTAGTCATACCCTTTTTCGATTAAGGGACAAGTATTGGTACCTAAACTGACAAGCTAAACTACTTGTTTAGTAGTCTCCTATGATCTTATGGTGAAGATGAATCATTTCCACTTCCATAATATGGAACTGATCAGAAACCAGTCAAAATTAAAACAAAATTGATCATTTTCATTCATAACATTAAAATTGTTATTTTTGGTCTATTTTGGTTATGTCTAGTGTCCCTGAAGACTAACTAAATGAAAAGTGCAAAGGACAACTTGGAAAGGACAACTTACTGGAGGTTGTTAGTACTAGACAAATACTAACAAGAGGGCTTGGCATCACATGACTAACATCAGTCATTAAGGGTGATAGACAACCCAACTGAGCTCTTTGGCCTTTCAAATCTTCCAAGGCACATATTTACTCCCAATGACTAGAGGTGGGTGTAACTCTTTAACCTACCTGGATTATATGAATCACTTCTTTTTACAATTGAAATCAGCTTTTACATATAAAAGCTTGTTTCTTTTAAGGGCAAAGATCATTGGATTCATTCATGTATTTACTCATTCTCCTAGGAGACGTTTCTTGAGCAGAATCCTATTCAGCTAAGACCGCCATTCCTCAGGTAAGTCACATGCACTAAAGCTAGGTCAATAGGGAACTGTTCCTTTTTTTTTCTTTCTTTGAGATGGAGCTTCACTCTTGTTGCCCAGGCTGGAGTGCAATGGTGCAATCTTGGCTCACCGCAACCTACGCCTCCTGGGTTCAAGTGATTCCCCTGCCTCAGGCTCCCAAGTAGCTGGGATTACAGGCATGTACCACCACACCTGGCTAATTTTGTATTTTTAGTAGAGACGGGGTTTCTCCATGTTGGCCAGGCTGGTCTTGAACTCCTGACCTCAGGTGATCCTCCTGTCTCAGCCTCTCAAAGTGGGGAACTGTTCTATAGGCACGTTACTCACCCATATCCAAGCCCTAGCCTTGAAAAGAAAGCAAGGACTTGGGTTGAAACCATATGCATAATATTCCATTGAAGTTGAAATTTACTTGGGGTTTCTGTCCACGCAACCCTCACAGAGGATCTTTCCAATTCACCTTTTATCTCTTCTTTATCATCTCCAAAGGAAGATTCTGGGGTTGCTTCCAAATCTCACACTAAGAAGGTTATTGTCAACCAAGCCTGCCATTAACATGATTTGTAAGTGAAAGGACAAATTACAAAAAAAAAAAAAAAAAAAAAAATGACCTTTGGCTTAGAGTATATTTTATTATTTGTAATAATAACAACAAAAACATTAGGTGGGTATTTAATATGTTAAAAACTCAATTAAGATATACCGTTTAGTCAATTTATTTTTTGAATTAATTTTCTTGACCTGTTATACTTCCTACTGGCCAAGGAAACTGAGTTCCTCCTCTAGCCCTTAATTTCTTAACAAAATTGCCATCAAAGCAAGTACCAGAATGGTTGCCTTTGCACACACTGTCACTTTGCTGGAGCCAGGTGGGAAAATTTGTCTTTGGACTCTGTAATGGAAAATACTAAACTGGCTCGTTGTTAAACAGCAAAAGCATTTATTGAAAAGATATGGGGATACTACAAGCATAAGCCTCAAAATCAGTGTTTATAAAGTAGAGGACCTCACACCAAAATACTTCATTTCTCAGATCTGTCTCATCTCTTTTCTTTATAGGCACTGCCAGCCTCCCACTCTTGTCTTGAGGAGCATACAGTTGTACATAGCTGTGGACTTAAGGCCAGTCACAATAGAGACTGGTATACACTGGCTGAGCAGCTGCCTGAGAGGTGAGACAGCGCCCAGTAGATTGCTCTCAAGGCTGGACTCTGTTGCTCTGCCATTGTGGCACAGGGTCACCTGGAAGCACTTCCAATACACTTCTAGTGTGTGTGAAGATGACCCTCTTCAATCAAGAAAATTTGGGAGTGAAATTCCCCTGTTAATTCAACTGATCTCATAATGTAAGAATATGACTGTGCTGAGTCAAAGTTCACAGTTGCTGTCTAGCTACAATTCCAAAAAAGCCTCCAGCACTTTGTCTCGTCCACAATAGCTTTTCAAAACATAACTGCTGCCAGCACTTTTCTTATTAGAGGAGGGAACACACTGCAGAACGTCTTACCCAGTTCCAGGCAAGTGGGGGGGGGTACTGACTCACAAACAGTGAAGGGAATGAGTAAAAAAGTAATCTATTTTGGCTTAAATAAACTCCTATTTGCATGGTCGTTCTAGGCTTCTCTTTAAGGGCCCCATCTTTCTTCATTCCAGACAATCCCCTTCATCCCTCACCTCTACCTCCATCCCATAACACACACACATACACACTCACACCACCACTATGGCCACCACAAACAACAGAATAATCTATTTGGCTAAACTCTGTTAGCCTGTGTCTCAATTATCATCCTTCACTGTCCTTGGGCCAGAACATACTCTGACATCTCTCAATCCCCCACAACAGCCTTAGAAGCATCTTGTTCCCTAAGCATTTCCCAGGGTTGCAGGACACCACCCTTGAACACTTGTAGGTAATCCCACAGACCCCAAGAATGTCAGAATGACACCAAGCAAGTTCAGATCAATGCTCTCCATTCTCGACCAGATTTTCACAGTTTTGTACAAAACAAAAGACCCTTTCTTTAATGTCAGTTGAGGCATAGTGGGGACTTGTTTTCTCAGGGTTGTGGACCTCTGACCTATTTAGGCAAGAGATAAGTAAACAGAAGATGAAAGAAAAGTTTACAGAACCTCTACAGACCCTAGGGATGTCCCCAAAGGAACTTCTTGTTCCTGCTGCCTGTGCAAAAGGAGGTTTGGGGGAAAGGGAGGGAGAAGGGAAGTTGCTCGCCTTATACTCAAAGCTAGAGCAAAGCATTCGCTTTGACTTTGCCCTGATGCTTTGGGTTCACTTATGCGCCCCATTCATCCCAGCTTCCATCAGTTGCAGATCAATTTCTAAATTGTTCTGGGAAAGCCGCATAATGAAAACTTGTCAGTGAAGAAAAATGACTAGCGTCAGTTCTAGCCCTGACTCGTGACCAGTTACTAGTAGGAGTTTAATGCTCCTAGGGTTTCCCTTAGTGGAATATCATATACACCACCTTTCTAATGCACATGGTAGTGTGAATTAGCTTTTTGAAACTGCAGGAGAGCCTATAATTTAAGGACTCAGGGCCATAACCACAGCAAAGGAAAGGATTAGGGTTAAAAATAGAATGGTCCAAAAATACCATTGGAAGCATTTGTACCTAGTATCAAGATTTTGCCAAAAGAAAGAGCAGCCAGTATACTCTCAACACCTCCTTAGAGAACATTAAATTCAGAAACACAGCTTTAGATTTGTCGATAGGATACATAAAACCCGACATTCTGTGGCTATAATTAAATCACTTTAAAATCCCAATCTAAAACACAATAACACATTTTTCAAATCATTTTGTCATATGAAGAGGATGGGAATACTTTAAAAGTGGATATTTGGAAATTTTGTGTTTGAGCTAGTTGGTGAGTTCTGCCAGGAGATAGGTAAATTGCTTACAGGTGCAATTCCATTGTATGCGAATAAGGTATTTCTAACTCCACCTAGACAAACAACTAGAAAATGTTGGAGGAGTTATTGTGAATTGAGTGTGGGAGGTGCTTCATGGATCTGCTCTCATTACTAAAACACATTATGAAAAGCAAGTCAGTTGTTTGCATATCCTGATGGCAGAGTCAGAGCACAGGGCTGGGAGATCCAAGGTGCCTTCATGCATAAAAAAAAAGCTATAGATTTAGGATTTTTACTAAGAAAGAACAAACACAAACAGTCCACAAATTTGACGGTAAGTGTAGTATAATAAATATAAGATTCTCGCAGTAATTCTAGGCAAGATTCTGGTTTCCTAATTTTCTTTGACCTGGTTATTCCTACTGATTACATCACACTAAAATGCACTGAAACTCCATATTTAGGGAGTTAACCCTGACTGTTCATTGCAATAGCCTCCTAACTGGCATTGCAGTTTTCCCTCTTGTTCCCCTAGTGTTACCACACAGAAATAAATCAGACCACACCTTTCTAGTGCTCATTAGATCCAGCCTCTTACCTTGTGTTTGCAATGCCTGATCTTGCCCCTGCCTCCTTCTTCCAGATTATCTCCCATTCTCTTCCTCCTCCCTCCCTCATTTCTAGGCATCCTGGCCTTCGTCATATTCCGAAGAGACATAGAGCTAGTTGGTACTTGCTTTTTCCTCTGCCTGAAGTGCTCTTCCCCGAGTACTTTCACACAGCTTTCTTATTTCATCCAAGTCTTGGCCGATTGTAAATTTCTCAGGGAGCTTTATTTGGCTTTCCAAAGCAAGAGTCCTTCTGCCACCTCTCCTCCCTCTCTAACACTTTATCTTTTTTTTTCCCCCTTTACATCACTTATCACTACTGGACATTAAATAATAGATGTATGTTATCATTCAATATTATCTTTATCTCCATTAGAATGTCAAATTCTGAAAGGGAGGAATCTTCTCTTACTTTTATTCACCACTGTATTCTCACTACCTAGAAAAGTAAGAATCAGTAAATGTTTGTTGAAATGGAGAAACATCCATAAAGAGTGAGAAAAGAACTCTGAAAGAAATAGGTAAAAACTAAAATGTTCATAAAAATAATCTCATCAACTTGTGCCTCCCAAATTCGCCAGATCATAGAAACTGTTTCAGTAGCTTAAAACAAAACAAAACAAAAACGTGAAGACTTAGGACCCATCTCAGGCTTAGAAATTTCGGGACTTCAGAGGAAGGCCTCTCTGTCTTAGACTGCTCAGGCTGCCATAACAAAATTCCACAGGCTGAAGTCTTAAGCAATAGAAATCAATTTTTTCACAGTTCTGGAGGCTGGAATTCCAAGATCAAGGTGCTTATGGATTCCGTTTCTGGTGAAGTCTCATTTCCTGTCTTGCAAGCAACCACCTTCTAGCTCTGCCGTGTTCACGTGGCCTCTTTGTACATGTGCAGAGAGAGAGAGAAATATGGCGTCTGCTACTCTTCTTATAGGGACACCAGTCCCATAGGATTAGGGTCTCATCCTTATTCCCTCATTTAACCTTAATTAGCTCCCTAAGTGCCCTATCTTCAAATATATATTATAGGTTAAAGCTTCAACATATCATTTTAGGGGGACATAATTCAGTCCATAATGCTCTTAAAAGCTATATATTTATATCAAGATCCAAAGTTCCTAGGTAATTTTTATGGCCATAAAAGTCTGCGAAGCAATACTTAAGAATGAAAACAACCGCCCCCCCAGCCATATGGAAAAACAGTCCTGTGGTTCTTTGTGTTTAAATCAGTCTTGCAATAAACATCCTTAGAAAATGATTTTAACATTAAGTTAAGATTTGCAGTGTATTGAAAGAAGAACTCTAAAGATATGAAGGGTAGTAACCAAATTCTAACCCTTTTCTTTTTTTTTTTTTTTTTTTTTACTTTAAAAGTTTCCGGAGAAAGTCAAAGTCGTTCCTCAGTTTTAATGAGATTTACCTAAATGGTCTGTTGATTAAAGAGTCTAAGCAGGGTGCTAGTGATGGGAGTAGGAGGCAGATACATTCTAGGCAGGCAGGGGTGGGTCCCTGGAGAAACCCCATCCTCAAGCTGAAAAACGTGAGATCATGGCCCAAAGTGAGATCTTATATCCCTGTTTTCCCGCTCAAATGTTGCCTTTTCCTAATCCACCCATGGCCCCTCCCTCGGATCACACAGTCAGGAGATGGAGACCATCCTGGCCAACATGGTGAAACCCTGTCTCTATTAAAATACAAAAAATTAGCCCAGCGTGGTGGTGTGTGCCTGTAGTCCCAGCTATTCCGGAGGCTGAGGCAGGGGAATCGCTTGAACCCAGGAGGCGGAGGTTGCAGTGAGCCGAGATCGCACCATTGCACTCCAGCCTGGGTGACAGAGTGAGACTCCATCTAAAACAAACTAACAAACTCCAGAACCCAGCCGACAGAGAGGAGAAGCATCTGGATGTTGGGGACTGCAGCTGGATGTCAGAGAGAAGTGTCTTGATTTCAGAGGGACAGCTTGACAGCATAACTTTGGAGAAGAATCCAGTGGGAGTTGGCTGGACTTCAGGGGAAGATTACCTTCCTGCCCCATCCCTTTTTCAACTCCCCTTCCCACTTTCATCAGCAAAAAAATTTACCATCTTCCAATTCATTCATGCAAATTCATTTTTTCTAAATGCTGGACAAGAGCTCAGGAGCCAGGAGTGTGGATACAAAGCTGCCACGCTGGTTCTTTGCCTTTGCTGGCGGAGGGCAGCCACCTCATGTGAAAAGGCAGAGCATCCACTGGGCTGTTAACACCTAAGCTGTCTGTGAATGGCCAAGCTAAAAGAGCACTATAACACTCCCTCTAGGGCTTCAGAGGTTGCCGGCATCCCCACGGACACTGCCACGGGGCTTGCAAGGATTTTGCTCCTGCCAGCACCCAAAAGTGCTCGCCCAGCTTCTGCACCTACTCACCTGCATGTTCCCTTCCATAAGTGGTGGAATGTAGTGGGTCCCCGTGATTGGAGTTTGCCCCTGCCAGCACTGAAGCAGCCAGCTGGTTCCAGCATTTGTGCACTCCAGTTCCCGCCTTGTTCGCTTGTATGCTACCTCCCGCAAGGCATTGAGAGCTGCAGGGCTGAGTACGCAAGGCACCCCTGTCACAAGTCTCATGAAAGGGTCAGGAAAAAATACTGCTTCACTAGGGTGACAAAGGTGGGGCAGGTAGACAGCTATTGTTCTAACGCTCAGCATTTGCTAGGGAAGTCTAAGTACTAAGGCGTCTGGTCCAGTTTAGGCCAGCTTACCACTTCTATTGCAAATTCAATTTAGACCTTACCTCCTCTCAGGCCCGGACTTGGACAGGGAAGGGGTTGCGTTTTGGGGTTCTACTGCTTCCCACCACCCCTGTTTTTTAAAGCTCCTCAGGGTTAAAGGAAGGTGAAGAGTAAAAGGACAAAACCATTTTTCATTAGGTGGATCTCGTGGTCTTCCTGTGGCTATCCATGCACCTCTGTGTGACAATAACCTAGGTACTGTCTTGAGGGAACCTAAGTGAACTGTGTAACGCAGTGAGCAGAACATGGTGGGGGTCTTCCTACTTCCCAGTTCTCTGCTGGAGAGATGTTCTATGTTTTGACCTCTTTTGAAATCCCCTTAGCTTCCTCCCCTGTAGATACACTGTTATCACTTGTTATTATGATTCCTTCGTCTGTATTTCTCAGTATCTTAATAACTGATGGAAGATACAGGCAAAACAGGCCAAGTAGTGAAAGTCTAGAATGTTTCACGGTGGAATTTTCTCTCTTTCTACTTCCTTTTCCACCTGCTCAAATAGACAAAAAGGGGACAAGTTGGCTTCCCAAGCTGGAGTACAACCAGGAACTGAGATGTCGGCCTCTTCCAGCTACAGATACTCCTCATCCCATCAGTGGTCTTTCTGGAGCTTCCTCTTGCTCCCATCTGGGGAAAATCCTGATCTTTCCTTCTAGGCCAAGCCCTCATTAAACTGTCTTGAAATTCCCTCTCTCCCCTGTATCTTCTGATTACGTAGGTGTTGGAAGGAAGGAGGATGTAGCAGAGCTGTCTGGTCACATCTTCAGAGGCCCAGGATAGGCTTAGGAGGCACTGGAAGTGTTATTTTTAACCTTATATCAGTGGTCCCAACCTATTTGGCACCAGGGACTGGTTTCATGGAAGACAATTTTTCTACAGATGGTGAATGGGGGTAGAGGATGGTTTCAGGATGAAACTGTTCCACTTCAGATCATCAGGCATTAGATTCTCATAAGGAGTGTGCAACCTAGATCCCTCGCCCATGCAGTTGACAATAGAGTTCACACTCCTGTGAGGATCTAATGCCACCACTGCTCTGCCAGGAGGTAGAGCTCAGGGAGTAACGCTCACTCACCACCACTCACCTCCTGCTGTGCTGCCTGGTTCCTTACAGGTCACAGATAGGTACCAGTCCACTGGCCAGGGTTTAGGGATCCCTGCCTTACACCTTGAGCTGCAATTCTGAAACAATGGGAAAAGTCCAGTTCACATCCACTGTCAAAAAGTTTCATGAGGCTTACATGTTTGATACATAGTCGCAAGTTTCTGCCAAAGCAGACTCTGTATAATGTGTCCTGTGTCACTGAGGGGCTTCCGGAGGCTTCTAATGGACCGCTTAGTGGCAGGTTGTTTATTTTTTTTTTTTCCTTTACACAGTAAATAAACCCTTGTATAGACTAAATTTTAAAATTCATCGTTATCTTCTCTCAGTTTTAAGATTTTTTTCCTAATTCCTTTCCCATGACATTTTGATACCACAGATACACTTTCTAAATTTTATGTAATAACTAGTATTTTCCCACTTCCCCTCCCAATAACTGGTTTTCACTTCCTTGGGGCAGTATTGCCTCTATCGAGAATTCATGGGGTAAAGTAATAGCATTGAAACAGCAGATTTCAGAGTACTCTTAAATATCATATTGTTTTATAAAGCTCAATTACCATAACTCTTATCCGAGGTAGTTGTTAAAATTTTTTAAAGAAACACTTCAAGTCTGTTCTGAGCATCCTCTTGGATCGCACAGCAAAGTTCTTAGTTTGGGAAAATTATAATCACCAAAATGTGTCCCTAAACCTAGTCCCCCATTACCTGGGCAAGCTCTTTCATAGTTTTTCCTCTTCAACTTCCATTTCAGCCAAATAAATAAATAAAATCCAAGAATGATAAGCCCTTTCCCTCAGGAGATGTCCTTTTCATACACACTGGACTTCATTCAAATTTAACTTTTGAGGACAAGGTCAGCCGTATGTTTCTTTTGACATGTAAGTGCTACACTTTGTCAAAGCCTAATTCTCTACTTGAGTCTGTTATGTGAGAGAGGGACATAATGTGTGATTTTCTGCCTTCACCTTAACTGTAAAGGTGAACCTCAAATTTCAATTAGAAGTAATAGTCTATAAACTTCCACATAAAAATGTACAATTTTTCTTTCCCAATACATAGTCTTATTCTTTCTCATTAGAGAGCCATATTGAACAATGGGGCTTTGCTTGTACGTCTTAATGAAAGGGCCATGCCTGAAAAAAAAAAAAAAAAAAAAAAAAGCCATAAAATGGCAGCCCAAAAACAAAGGCTTGAGAAATTTATATAAATATTTGCGGTTTTAGCTGGACGCAGTGGCTCAAGCCTGTAATCCCAGCACTTTGGGAGGCAGAGGCAGGTGGATCACAAGGTCAGGAGTTCAAGACCAGCCTGGTCAAGATGGTGAAAACTCGTCTCTACTAAAAATATGAAAAATTAGCCGGACATGGTGGTGGGTGCCTGTAATCTCAACTACTCAGGAGGTGGAGGCAGAGAATTGCTTGAACTGAGGAGATGGAGATTGCAGTGAGCCGAGAACATGCCATTGCACTCCAGCCTGGGTGACAGAGCAAAACTCCATCTCAAAAAAAAAAAAAAAAAAAAAGATTTGGGGTTTTATTGTAGTGTTATACATGGTACCTTTTAAATTTCTTCCATGACGATAGAGAGGAAAATTGGGGAATAATAGACTATTCCTTTATTTATATACTCTCCTTACCTCTTACCTGTCACCACCCAATGTCATCAGCTAAGCATTCAATTGTAAGAATAATTACAAAATTAGGAGTTAGAATTTGGACTTGTATAGAGTAGTTATATCTTCTATAAAAAGAAATCCACTGGAATAAAATATGAAAAGCTGAATAAAAGATAATAATAAAAAATTAAGAATGAGAGAAAATGCCAAGAAGTAATCTTCTTGTTTTTATAATACACTGCATTCAGCTACAAGTAACAGAGAGCTTCAATAGCTTGATAAAAAGGAGAATCCCAGAGATAAGGCATGGTTTGGTGACTGGCTCAATAATGGTGCCCTGGACCCAGATTCCTCCTACCTCTTTGGTTTGCCATTCAGTCACAGAAGCTACTTTCCTCATGATGGTAAGATAGATGCTGTAGCTCCTGGCACCCCATCCAGGTCTGAGAAGGACAAAGTCAGATTCTTCCTTGTGTTTCTTTTTATTAGTCAGGAAAAGCTTTCCTGGAAGGTTCCTAGCAGACTTCCTTTTATGTCTTCCTGGCTAGATTCTTATCATGTGTCCATGCCTGAAACAGTAATTGGCCGAAGTGTGTAGGGCCACCATGAGTGGGTTAGAAAAATTCGTAGGGCCTGCAAACGGGAACAACTTCCCAGTAAAACCAAAGGTTAAGCAGAGGAGGATGGAAACCCAGATAACTTTAGAGCACAGCAAGCCAGAAAAAGGGATGGAGTGCGGGGCTGGGGGTTAGCAGTTGGAGCAGTCACTGGGTCACCAGAATCTGTTCTGTATTTCTAATTCTATTTAACAGAAATAGGTTTCATTTCTCTCTTGAAAGATTTTAAGCCACAAAATGTTCTGGAGCAGTTTTACCTGTTTCATTGAGCACTATAAAGAGACAGCCCCAATTTTTTTTACTACTGAAGTTCAGTGTCCATTGTCAGTACCTTGGTGAATGTAAAGCAAAGTTATAATTTAGACCTACTGTCTAAATTCTGCAGTTTTGGTGTAGACTCAAGCAACCCCCCTCGAACTCTCCAGCAATTTTTGCTACTGATCTCTTTCCCAGTCCATTCTCCTCAATCTTTTTGTAATTCTCCCTTCTCTGGGTTTTCATAACCATTCACTGCCTTCCCACTTTCTTTGTTCCTTTGGTTTCACATCGCTGATCTGTGATCATCTTCTCCCTAAGACCAAGCCCATTGATCAGGTTGCTCTGTCTCTGTTTTTATTCCTTTGGAATTTCATGTGCTTTCAGGGCATAAATGGCCTCTTCTATGAAGCATAGCTTGGAAATTCCTAGTTCAGTGTTTTATATTTCTTTAGAGAAATTCTCTCAAATTCAACTTGGCTAAAAGTTATCACCAAATCTTTCTCCCCAAACTGACTGGTGACTCTGAACTCAATAGTATCATCATTCTGGTGTACTCAGACTCAAAACTTCGTATTGTGATTGACTCATTTTTACTTTAGCTTCTGGGTATCAGGTAAGTCCTACTGATTTATTCATTTATTTATTTTCTGCTGAGTCATCTCTCACATTGGCTTCTTAAATGAGATAATGCATATAAAATACTTAAAGTAAGAAATTGATACAGATTTGCTGTTATTATAATTGTACAGAATAGTATGTTGGGTTACTGAAAAATCCTCCTGTTTTTACTGTATTTAATTTCTTTCTGAATTCATGGTTCACATCTCCTTAACAATACTAGTACCATATTATTCCCTTACTTAAGTTTTTTTTATTATTTAGTACCTACCTGGCACTATCATTTCATTTCAGTATCTCAACAATGCTATTCATGATCTTTTATTCCAAGATTAACCTATTGACTCCTCAGTAAATGTCTCCTTTCACAGAGTCACTCAATTTTTTATTTCTTCTTTCCATCTTGCCTCCCTAACCCCACATTCAGGGGTTAGTGTAAACTGGGAGTGTTTAATCTACCTTCCTCTGTGTGTTGGTGTGAAAACCAAGCACCATATTGTTGCCCAGGGTCAATTGATTACTGCTGGAGTGACAGAGCCTTGATTCAAACTCAAATGCTCAGTCTTCTCATTCAAAGCCCTTTTGAATTCACCACATCTATTGCAGCATGGTATTGCTGCTGGTATATTAAATTCATGCTCAATTAACTCTGCTGTTCATTTTTCACATCAATCCGGCCTTCCTGGTGTCCTGAAACTTTTGACCCAAAACAGAAGATTTTTAATGGAGACTCAATATTTTTTAATTGTGTACAGCTCAGTGTCTGAGTCAATCAAGATCACATCCTCCATGATGTTCTAGGTACTGGGCAGGACTTAGTAACTACCTGTTGCCCTAATGCCCACCAGAACACAGGTTTAGCGCTCACATTAGTAAGCCACGGAGGACATAATTTTGTCTCACTTATACTTAAAGCAAACCAGTGAATCCAGCCATATATATTTCTTTTCTTTCTTTTGTTGAGACAGAGTCTCATTGTGTCACCCAGGCTGGAGTGCAGTGGCGCGATCTTGGCTCACTGCAAGCTCCACCTCCTGGGTTCACGCCATTCTCCTGCCTCAGCCTCCCGAGTAGCTGGGACTACAGGTGCCCGCCACCATGCCCGGCTAATTTTTTGTATTTTTAGCAGAGATGGGGTTTCACTGTGTTCGCCAGGATGGCCTGGATCTCCTGACCTCATGTTCTGCCCACCTTAGCCTCCCAAAGTGCTGGGATTACAGGCGTGAGCCACCGCACCTGGCCCAGCCTCATATAATTTAAAGCAACTTTTCTGACCATGGAGTCAGCACTATGTTTAATGTGGCACATCGTCATATATGTAGCCTGAAAACACTTTTACAATGACTGAATATATAAACTTGGAGTGGGTAGAGATAATAAATGGCCAAAGGCTTAATCTGCAATCAGGAATATGCTTATCAACAGCTTCATGTTTTTAGTGGATGCATCTATAGCTTTGGCCTTTAGTTTTCCCTAAAGAATGCAAAGACAAATAATTAGGTCCTTGTTATCGGAATCCATTTTTGTGGTTTTGTGTTTTTTTTTTTAATGAGACAGAGTTATGCTCTGTCCTTCTGCCATGCAGGCTGGAGAGCAGTGGCTTGATCACAGCTCACTGCAGTCTCAAATTCTTTGGCACAAGTGATCCTCTTCACCCTTTTGAGTAGCTGAGACTACAGGATGTGCCACCATGCCCAGCTAATTTTTAAAAATTTTTTTGTAGAGGTGGGGTCTCGCTATGTTGCCCAGGCTGGTCTTGAACTTCTGGCCTTAAGTGATTCTCTCGCTTCAGCCTTCCAAAGTGCTCGGATTACAGACATGAGCCACCATGCCCAGCTGAATCTCTATTTTTATATCAATATCCTCATTTACATCACAGTCTTCCCATGTGAAAAATAAGGGAAGATGCCAGTTTAAGAGAGAAAAGTAGTGATGGGGACATGAGGTAAGAGAACTGGCAGAAAGAACAGGAATAGTCTGTTTTAGAAAGTTTAAATGTGGAGCATCAGGATGAATCCAGACCTTATACATGATCTTGTATTAGATCCTGATACCTCCAACCAAGAAATAGGAAATATAAGATAACCAGTGTAGTCAATATACAATAAGTTATATGCAGGAGAGAATAAAGTTAGAAACAAAAGCAAGAAGACATGAATGAAACAACATTTTAATGTTTAGTTCTTTTTGGTAATATCTACACAACAAAATCATTTCTCAGCATTTTCTCATAGCTATGCATAAATGCTAACGTTGACTATGTGATTGGCGATAAGACTCAGAGGACTTAGTGGTTCAGAAGTGAACAGGAATTATGTCAAAGCTGTGGTCAGCAGTACAGAGTCAATTGCCCTAGAATGATACCAAGTGCAAAATTGGTTTGCAGATGAAAAACTAGTTTCTCTTAAACCAAGAGAATAAAAATTAGCCATTAGACCACATCTTCTGCTGATTGCATTGTTCTGTTCAGCTGATGTACTCAGTGACATGTAGATAAGATTTTGGTATCCTTGTTTAAATCCTCATACATTTATCTGGCTTCATTCTTCGTTCATCTGTTTAGGACTATTTGGCTATTAATGAAAACAAAACTGTCTCCTGAGATAGAAATTGTTTTCAAACAGTCTCTAAGCTGACTCTGAATTTTTGTAACTGCCTCTTCTGTTATTCATATCTTTGACCCATTTTAAGTACATCATTGCCCCAGGGGAATTACTATCTCTTATTATGACATAAGATCCCATTATCCAATGCATCAGTATCACATAGGAGATAACATATATGTTTTCGCCTTGAATGTTGCTTTAGGAAGATTGACTTGGTTTCCTCTATTAAAGAGACTAATAGGATTCTCTTCTAAAAGTAGTCATTTATAGCATAATTACTTTCCCATTCAAACCCTCCTCAGATGTGTCATTTGTTCTCTTAATACAAAGCAGTTATTGAACTATTATTGATATAATTAAGAGTATTTCAGCTTCTCCAAATTTAATGATAAACTCCAAATGATCATTATAAGCTACTAAAATCAGCTTATAATGTGTTTCATTTTTCATAGTCCATATAATCCCAAGACATAGAGGATCAATTAACTTTAAAATAAGTTTAATAGAAAAGGTCTTTTGATATTTTAATCTTGCTGTCTGAAGTTACCATATTTATTTTGTACCCCCTGAAAAATAGCATCATTCTGATCATTTTCATACAAATAAATTTCTCACCAGAATAAAAGAAAACCTGTGTCCCCAACTGCCTTGCTTGGTTTGATCTATCACCCTCTTCTTTGTTTTAACATAATATCTAGCATTTCTTAACTGATTTCCATCCCAAGATCATCTCTAGTAACTTAGAAATGATTTGGTTGTAAAGTAACATTTATTTGAGAAGTTTCAGATGCCTGGATGAGTACATGTGAGAGACGTGACCAAAAAGGAGAGAAGGATGGAAACTGAAATAGAGAAGGGAGGTAGTCATCTGCATGACAAAGGTTCTTGGGAGCAGCAGTTGCTTAAATCCACCTTTCCACTAGCCTCCTTCCTTAGGATAATTTGCTTTGCTCTAATCTTTCTGAATTTGGAGTAGAGCTCTTGAAGATCTCTGCACCTCTGCAGTCCGGGGCCTGGCTTTATGAAGAGTACACATTTACGATTTGTTTGTGCAATCTGTTCACTGCACATCTCTGGCCTATAATGATTGCTCAGTTAACCACTGTACCTTTCACTTCAAAGTATGGCCATCACCCCTCTGGAATTCTCCACTCAAATTTGTCCATTGACACCATTTCCCCAAGGACAAAGCTCATATCACTGGGAGTTTAGGCTTTTGATGGACAAAGAAGGACAACAATAGACCTCCCTCCATGGAGCCCAGTGACTAGAAAGAAGTCTGGTCTAGCCTTAAAATGCAGGAATTCTTTAGCCATCCTGTCAAATTACATAATGCATGCAAAATCCAAGATGCACTTAGGAATGTTTACATAAGTTAGTGGTCATCTAACAACTGAACAGGCACCTTCACCACAAAGATGAATGGAAACAGATCCTGCACTTGAGGAGCAGTTATTCTAACAGATTGCAAGAGGTGCCTGGAATACGATCAGCACTCTTATATGTCTGAATTAAAATAAAGTTAAGTACCTAATTGTCCAAAGTGAAGGGAGAAATTACAGCACCCTAGGTTTATCAAGGTAAACGTCACAGAGGAAAGAAGAAAGTCAGTGTCAAAAAATGAACAAGATGTAGAATTAGTCTATAGTTAATTACACAGTCAGGATTTAATTCATTTCACTAATGACTCCTCAGCTCCTCTACTGCTTGAGTGGTTTACAGTTGCTAATATGATAGCCTGGCTCGGGTTGCGTGTGTTTCTACATAAAGCCTGTGTTAGGGTCTGCTATTAGGTGATAAATGTAAGTGGATTCTTCTCTTCCTGAGTGTGCTGCAGATAATTTACCATGCCCTGGGAATTAGCAAGTGAAAAACATTTTTTTTTTGTTTTAATTTGTGAGGCCAAGTGAGGAATGGAATCAGGGTTAAATCCAAACAAAGCTTGACCCTCTCAGTTTTGAAAATCTACTTGTCGCTCTTTAATCATTGAGTTCTCAAGATCATGGATTGAACCAGCAGGACTAAAAGTCTGATGGGCTTCAATTACAGGTATCTCCAAAATTTATATCACTTGTAGTATACCTCTATTGAGAATTGTCCTAATATTTTATGTTGATTGGTATGTGTAAAAGTCTTTATGTATATTTACATTTTTTACAACACAAATACATGCTTCCTAAATTTATTGGATCATGTGCCTACTGTGTTGTTTAAAAATAATCTTATCTTTATAATAACTCTATAAGTATTTATATTCTCCCATTGCAAAGGAGAAAACTGCTCATTCTACTTTGTCCTTACAGTTTCTGCAGAACACAATGTCACATGCATGCTTTGGATGAGCATGAGCTTCAGATAGCACGTTGAAGCCATATGTCTCCAAGATGATTTTTACATTTAACCACCTTGGTCAACATTGTAGGTTTTATTCTCCCCCATTAGCACTGGCACCCAGTGGGGCAAGAACTTAATGAATGTACATTGATTGAATTAAGAGATGATTATATTCTCTTAAATAGAAGCACATTTTTTTAAATGCCCCTTAAATCCTACAATGAGAGCCAATAAAACAAGCTGGGCAATCTATGCCAGGTTAAAGTTTCCTTTGCTTCCCTTAAGTAACCCCAAGAGAGCAAAATCCCTATGATTCAAATGGACTAGAAATTCATGGCAGAAATGTCTTCATCCTTTACAGAAGCCTTCTTTTCTTTTCTGAGACGGAGTCTCACTCTGTTGCCCAGACTGGAGTGCAGTGGAGTGATCTCGACTCACTGCATCCTCTGCCTCCTGGGTTCAAGCGATTCTCCCGCCTTAGCCCCCAGAGTAGCTGGGATTACAGGTGTCCACCACCACGCTCAGCTAATTTTTGTATTTTTAGTAGAGATGGGGCTTGACCGTGTTGGCCAGGCTGGTCTCAAACTCCTGACCTTAGGTGATCCACCGGCCTTGGCCTCCCAAAGTGCTGGGATTGCAGGCATGAGCCACTGCACCTGGCCCAGGAACCTTCTTTTCTTATGGGCACCTCAAGGTAGCTGGGCCTTTTACAATGTTATCCTTTAAAATGCAAAAAAGAACACAGGTAAACAAATCTTGACACAGGAGTCCATTTTTCTGCTTACAGGAAATATGCATTTCCAGAACTCTTTGAAACACATTGACACCTCCTTTTACAACATTCTCAGTAAATAAACTGTCTTCAGTAATTTTTAAATTATAAGGCCACATAAGTGGACTACTAAAAGGGGAACTGAGAGAAATCTTGTGTTGCATATTCTTTTTCTTAGCTTGTATTCTCCTTTCAAAAGCTTAAGATACAATATTTTCCTATGTGAGCTCATTAATTCCTTCCAAGGAATGAGCAATTTGCAGGATGACCAAGGAAGGCACAAAATGCGGGAATCTAGTTTATGAACAAATGTATTGACCTTAAGATCAGTGTTTTAGGAAAGATACGTAGTTGCTTCTTAGAATCATTTGGCAACGTTTGCTGGCATTTTAGTCCATTCCAATGAAAAAAGGCGTGTGGCAATATAAAACCAACAGTACCATTAAAGATAAGTAGTCCTGAGCCTCACATTTCTACAATAATAATATTGGCCTTTTGCCTCGGCTATAGCAAATGTATTAAATATTCATGTTGATGTTTATTTTCTAAATGTAAAATGGAATTAGGATAACAAATAAAGTCTACCATCTGGTGATAATATTGGTTATATATTATATTTTTTTGTTTTGTGGGCTTTTATACATTTGATTCAAGGTAGCTTACTGAATAATGCATAAACGTCTTTAAAAATGCATTTGAATAGTTAAGGTTACATTTGGTTGTCAGGGTCTCCTCTTGAACTAAAAAGTAGTGATTTTCTTTTTGTACTGAACGAAACGATGGAGAAGATAGCCATTAAAAACCTAATTGGATTTGAGTCAAAATATTTTTATGATGTAGATACTATGTAAGTGAGTTCACTTTCTAAGAAGAAATCACAACAGTCTCTATAAAGATTGGGTTTCCTGAAGCTTCTTCTAAGGAGAGCTTTGTGTGTGTGTGTGTTTGAGATTGTGAGTAATCTAAAAATAATCTAAAGATCTAAGAAATAGGCTGTATTTACAAAATCTAAAATTACAAAATGATATATAGCTATGGAGAATGACATATCTATTAGTTATAGTTTTGCCTTTTGGAAGGGATCATTTTTATCTTTCTATTCATCATAAACTGGTGGTACATGTATTTATACTTTACTTCGGAGGCAGAATAGATATTAAAGGTTTAGCTACTTTCTTTAGGGCTTTCTAAGTAGTGACTGTCCATAAAGCTGCCACACTCTAAGTTCTGATTTTCAGTTCTAGATGCTCAGGAACTTGGTTGTGTAAACATACCTTGCAATTTTTCACGTTTGGTGGTAAACCGTCTTTAATTAAGCAAACTCATAGAAGATGGATTAATACTGCGAAATCCCCATTTATTAATTTCCAACAAGAAACATAGGCACAAATTAGACTCTGGGCCAGCTACATTATTGGTGGAGCTCAGTGCAAAATGAAAACATGCAGCCCTTTGTTTAAAATGATTAGGAATTTCAAGGTAGTGATGGCAGTATATTAAACCAAGCACAAGGCCCTTCTACGAGAGGGGACCTTGTCCAGCTGAGCAGGTCACATGCTCATGAAGCTGGCCCTGATTAAACTCATACATCTGTCAAAGATTGCTTCTAAGTATAGAAATAGGGTAGAGGGATTTGGATATATACCTGCGTTCCTGAGAACACTAGTCGAATTACCCTTTCCAGCGTTACAGTGTGTGGAAACACATTAGCACTTCCTACTGTTGGTTCATTTTATTTAGCTCACTGCCCTTCTGCTGTAGCGAGGCAGGCGCTCTCTCCATCACGTTATAATCCAGTTGAGCTGCTAACAGCTTTTTGCAAAACACCTCGTCTTCTTAATTGGATTCAGTAGATGACCTAGTCTCATCTGCTGCACTTTGAAAACATACCTAAGTGTACATTATATTTTATACATAATGGTCTGGCTTTTAGTAATTTCCATTTCGGAGGATTG
This sequence comes from Macaca thibetana thibetana, assembly GCF_024542745.1. Lineage (NCBI taxonomy): Eukaryota > Metazoa > Chordata > Mammalia > Primates > Cercopithecidae > Macaca > Macaca thibetana. Next base: position 21,681,153 of record NC_065589.1, on the reverse strand, counting down.
TCTTTCTCAGTCCTATCCTTGGACCCAGAAGAAACTTAAAACAATCCTCTCTGCACTGACCAGGCTTTATGTATTTATTTAATATGTCTTTATTGAGTACCTGCTATGTACGCACTGGGTACTATAGTATTTAATATTAAATCACATTTTTCACTGAGAATAAACACATGTGTATTTGTTATGTTGGGCATATATATTAGTTGGGACACTTTTGATTACATTAACAAAATCCAACCCAAACTACCCTAAAAATAGATAGATAAAAAGAAATAAAAATAGATGGATGGATGGTGAAATGGTTTGGCTGTGTCCCCACCCAAATCTCATCTTGAATTGAAACTCTCACTAGTCCCATGTGTCTTAGGAGGAACCCATTGGGAGGTGATTGAATTATGGGGCTAGATCTTTCCTGTGCTGTTCTCATGCTGGTGAATGAATCTCATGAGATCTGATGGTTTTAAAAATGGGAGTTTCTCTGCACAAGCTCTCTCTTTGCCTGCTGCCATCCATGTAAGATATGACTTGCTCCTCCTTGCCTTCTGCCATGATCGTGAGGCCTCCCCAGTCACGTGAAACTGTAAGTCCATTAAACCTCTTTCTTTTGTAAATTGCCCGGTCTCAGGTATGCCTTTATCAGCAGCATGAAAACACACTAATACAGATGCATAGACAGAGGACAGATGGATGGATAGATAGATAATAGATAGATGGATAGATAGATAGATGTTTTCAAGTTTGGCTGATTCAGTAGTATAAAACATGCGATTAGAACCTCCTCCTTCTCATCATCCTACTCCTCCTTCTCCTCGTCTCTTATTCTCCCTATTATCTCATTTCTTATGATCTAGATTTATTGTCAAAGCAGGCTCCCTCCATGTGGTGGCAAAAATAAACTCAAATACCGCCAAGCTCACGTGCCAGAGGGAGAGAGCATCTCCTTGTTTGAGCATCCAAAATGATTATTTCCAAAGTGCCCATTGGCCTGACTCAGGTCACATGCTTACACTGAAGGAGTCAATGCATTCTGGGGCCTGGCATACTATTATTAGCTATCTATGAGACCATGATTGACAGCCTCACTGGGAAGTGAAAGGGCAGTTTATGAAAGGAAAAAGGAGAGGTCTGGTTACCTAAGAAGGAGGAAGGAATTCTGGAATGGTAAAAACAAGAGATGTCTCCTCCAGCATGACTATATTAGAACCCTATGGTGGAGTGTAAAGAGGGCTGAAGGTTTGAACTCTGGAGAAAGTTATTTGCTACTAAGAAAGTTATGTGCTGCTGTGTATGGAAATGGGGTCAAATCACTGTGGTGAGAAGAGCAAATCATTTTGATTCCTTAGGAAAAACGTGAAGCAAATAGACTGACTTGTTACATGATTCTCAGAAGAAACTCCAGAAAGTTTACAATTCAGGATAACCAAGCTACCAATTTTGTCCAATCTCACCTCATATGTAGAGAGACAATATGTGATTTTTTGAACTTGGCCAAATGTTTAACTCATAGAATCTAGAGTTCCCAGTCTAGAAAATGGCCATATATGCTTATTGTACAGTCTTTCACCAAAGACAGAAGGAGACACCTCCAGGGTGGAAGATAGGATTTGGGTTTTGATACTTCTAAAAGTTGCATTATTTCTTGTATGCCTCTCTAACTTTATTTCTAAATTCCCAATAAACCATGTTTTTCCCACTTCTCCCAACTGGCTATGAGAAATGCCCAGAGTTGTTCACATGGTTCATACCAAACACATTTAGCACTGTACAGAGTTGATACTTCCAAGTACTTATAAATTCTTTTATTGAATTTTATCCTCACAATAAACTTTGAATAGAGGTAATAGTATTATTATATAATGCTAAGGGACTTGGTTAGAGGTAAACAGCTCTCATAAATGAACTTGTGCACAGGTATTATGATAATTGATTTTGTCATCATTCCATTTCTGCCTCTCTTCATGTAAGACAAGGTAGAGCAACATTAAAAAGCTGCTGTACTCCACATACAAAAGATGAGCTCATGTCTCTTTCAAGCACCACTCCTTCCACCCACACCCACACTCCAAGAGTTTGAAAGTGCACTCTGGCCCATATGACAACACATTAGAAAAAATGCCTCTCTTGTGTATATTCTTTATCTGTGGGGTGATGGACCCTCAAGCTTGTCTCCAAAACTCTTCAATTGCATCAAGCAACACTTCCAAGAGCCATGGTGACAGCTGATGCTTATCCTATTTGAGCCGAGAAGGGGAGGCACACTTTTCCTTCTGCTCCTTTGCAGGGATGCTGGAACCTGTTTAGGAGATGGTAGGTCCCATCTCATGTTTATAATTTTTTTTTTTTTTTTTTTTTGAGACGGAGTCTCGCTCTGTCGCCCAGGCTGGAGTGCAGTGGCGCGATCTCGGCTCACTGCAAGCTCCGCCTCCCGGGTTCACGCCATTCTCCTGCCTCAGCCTCCCGAGTAGCTGGGACTACAGGTGCCCACAACCGCGCCCGGCTAATTTTTTGTATTTTTTTAGTAGAGACGGGGTTTCACCGTGGTCTCGATCTCCTGACCTTGTGATCCGCCCGCCTCGGCCTCCCAAAGTGCTGGGATTACAGGCGTGAGCCACCGCGCCCGGCCTCATGTTTATAATTTTAAAGAGACACTGCAGTCACTGAAACCCTGAGATCAGTGAATCATCCCCAAATCACTGAGAAGTAACAGTTGCAACAACAATTACAGCTTTTTGCAAAACAACACCACCACAACCACCACCAACAAAATTAGTACCAGAAGAGACTGCCAGCTCCAGCATCTTATCAATACTGCTGGAGTCATTTCAGCATGGTCTAAATGCTATTGTCATCTTGGTGTAGAGTCTCAAAGAAGGAGGTTTTTAGGGATAGGGGCCACTGCATCAAGAGACAGTGTTGACATTGGGCTGATGACAAGGGCTGCAGGAGTAGGTTCGTACTGGACAAAACAAAGAAATTCTCATAGTGTGGATTTATCACAGACATGACACTGAGAGGGAAGAGACAGAGAGAGAGAGAGAGTTTATATATGTCATTTTTATTTTTTTTAAACTTCAGGTGTAGAAGAGGAACAGGATAAAAGTTAAATAAATGATATGGAGTTAAGTCCCAGGAACCAACTAGGGAAAATTTAAAATAGCAAGATCCCTAAATAGAGTGTCAGGGCTGTCTGCAGCCTAGGGTCCTGGAGACTAGACATTCCAGGGAATCTACTGGGGCCCTAAGAAGGCTTTTGTTTTCTCCCTTAATGGATTCTCTCAGCACTTAAATAGCCCTAAATATCTCTAATGGCATTGACTTTCCCAAAAGACAAGTTGGCAGTATCTATGAGCAATCCTCTTTTCAGAATGGTGTGGTTCTTCCCTGGGTGTGTTCCTCGCAGCTCTGAGACCAACAGGGATGCCATCTTGGCTCCTAAAAGAAGGAAAATCTGTGATTCTATTTCAGAATCTTTTGCTGAAGCTTGCTCAAAACAGTCTCCATTTGTAAAATGTCATTAAAATTATCTTGTTTGCAGTAAATAATGATATCAGAAATAGCACAGCTACTAATAGTACAGGTTTCGGGTATAATTTAACCCATTAAAAAATAATTTTTTCACTGCTTCCTTATTCCTACCAATACATGTGTTTTTAAAAATGTTATCTTATTTTTAAGACTTGTCAAACCAAAAATGCTTCAATCCAACCTTTCTACCTTTCAAGTTCAGACATGTTCCCCATCAATCCTTCTTTTTCTCCCCTTACTCATTCATTCAAAGCTGCCCTAAGGCAAAATTGTGAAGTCTGTGGCACTTGCCTGCAGTGCCCCTTTATCCCTCTTTCATCACTTTTCTCTGCTTTTTTTAAGAGCCCTTGCCTTCCCTTCCCTTGGGCGTTCAGTGTTCTTGAACTTTCTGGCTGTGAAGAAGCCTCTTCAGTAGTGACAATCTAGTCATTATCCCACACTCAGGACGGCTCATTCCAGGATCCCTGGAGGACAGCAACAATAGGATCGGACCCTCGGAAAGCCTGTTGCAAGCTGTGAAATCCTGGGCAAATAATCACTCTGAGTCTCACTTTTCCCATCTGTCCAATGAAACAATACTTGCTTCAAATTCCCCCCTCACATCTGGAGTCCTCACCCTCTACTTGCCCTCACCTCTTTGCTTCACCAGCTCTCTTTTGGGTGGGCTCCCCCTTACTCTTTACCAAGTTTCAGCTTAAATTTTATTTTGGGGAGATCTTCCCCAACCAGCCTAAGAAGCTACTTCCCTTCTACTCTAATGGACTCAATTGGAAATACCTAATTATCTCATGTTATTTCATTCATCTGTTTGATACTAACTTCTTTTTTTTTTAACAGTCTGTCTCCTCTACCAGACTGTAAGCTCTGTGAGGGCAGGTGTCCTATCTTCCTCCAACCTCACTGCCACTCCAGACCCTAGCACAACACAGAGTACTTGGCACTGGAAAGTACCCAATACACATTTGGTTTACCCTCCGTGAGCATGTGCAGAAATAAACTAAGGTCACCCAAATCAGAACAGAGTCATTTCCTTCAGATTGTGGTAGAGCTAGAGAGTCAGTCACCTTCTCTTGTGTTTTGCAGAGACTCAAAGGCTGATGGAGTAGAGGATTTTATAGTGAAAAAAGGGGAAGACATTATTAAGCTCTGATTGGAGGGTGTCAGCATAGGGAAGCTGGAGGTGGGTGTCTTACGTGATTGGTTTGAGGAGTGTATTTGGCTTTCTCGGTTGGTCCCCAGTTAAGAGGGGTGGCAAGGAGAAGACCAGCTAGCATTCATTGACCAAATCTGGATGTTCAGGGCTGATTGCTGTGGAGGTTAAAGGTCAGAGGTCTATTGTCACATGTGGTCTGGCCATTTAGTCTCTCATAGGATTCCTCCTCCTTTCTTTCTATACCCAGTGCATAACCTACTCTTTCAAACAATGTACAAAGGGAATATATTGATTAGCTTAAAATAAGCTGTTAATATATGATAATATATCCATGCATATCCATTTCAAAGAGAATTGGCATTTATTAGAGCTATCAAGGACTCAAACAAAGGAATGGATAAGAATAATGAAGACCAGTGAGAAGAGCAATATTTAGGAATTGGTTTCCTATTCAAATTGCACTGCAGGAACAGTCCTGCTTAGTTTTCTCTTTAAAATGTACAAAGGATAATGGGTTAATCTCTTAAAAGGAATAAATCTCAGTTATGGGAGACCAAAGAAGAGACTTTTGATGGCTGTGCATTAACGCGAGGACACACCATGCACATTGTCACCCCTAAAGTCCCTGTGTCCCTGGGGCCCTGTGTATGGGGCCCTTTGCCCCTTATCATCTCAAATCTAGGCTCAGCCCTTCAAGACACACACCAAGAGTCATCCCTCTCCAGGCAGTCACTGCCAAGAGTTCCTCTGCTGTCCTCTAAATTTCTAAATTTCTTATCTGTGTTACTCAACACTTTAATTACACTTTGCAGTGGGATACTTCTTAAGTTCATGTTTTTTCTTATCAACTGAATTGGAAGTTTCTGTGACTTTTGTGTATCTACCACAGAAACCATAATAGATACACACTCAATTGATTCAGCTACATAAATGCTTTCCTCTATTAATAACTATAGGAAATCAATAGACATTAACACTTAAAAGAAAAAAAAAGAGATTATTTTACCTTGCATATGTGTGGATAGCAATGCATAATATTTAACTACATGGGTTATGGATTAGGCTGGTGTTTGGATCCACAAGAATGTACATCATGTGTACATTCTTAGGCAAGTTTATAAAATATTCCTAAAATTGGGCTACCATTTTGTAAAATGAGGATAATAATATATGTCCTATGCAGAACATACTGTATATAAAGTATTTGAGACCTAGTAAGTAATCAATAAACATTCATTTTTGCTATGCTATTTAAAATTAACTAAAATTATATGTTAACATTTGTTATAAATAGTCTATTTATAATACATATATAGTTCTAAAGGTTGGGTAATTCAAAAAATGTTTGGATTATTTTTGAAAGTGTTTTAATGGACATGAAAGTTAAATTGATTAAATCTGTAGAGAATATATTAATATTATGATGATTTACTACAGTTTGAGTGCCAATCCAGAAGAGTCATGGTCTAGCAATAAAAGACATGTGGCAGTGGAGAGGTATCCTTTTCTTGCCTGTCAAGCAAAATACTCACCAAATGACCAAATGACAGTTCCCTAAAAGAACAGAGGTCACTACGGTGTGGTATAAAAGCTTCAACTTGGAATCAAATCTACCATGACTCAAGATCTACCATTTGCTACCCATGTGACTTTGGGTAAATTACATATCTTCATTAAATCTTTTATCTCATTTGTGAAGTGGAGATAATGAATTACATTTAACTCAGGAAGAATAAAACACAAATATGAAGGGATTTCTGTTTCTGACTATAATTGACATGGTTGCAGCAGAATAATCTGGCACCAAGAATAACTGAGAAAGTCAAATAGAATATATGTGTGTGTGTGTGTGTGTGTGTGTGTGTGTGTATACACATACATATATAAATCTGTGTAGGCATTGGAAAATTGTGTAGGAAACCAAAATGTGAGGGTGAAGATCCCAGGAAAAAAATGCAGGTCATTAAGATAAGCTCAACTTCTCCATACTTCTCCTCCTCTTGGGGCATTTGTTAATTTTCGGTATGAGTGGTGGTGTGAGAAGCCAGGCAGACAGCTGCCAAAGGGCAGGGGAGCCAGCAGAGCTTCTGAAAATATCATGAGGCTTGGAAGACAAACACTGGAGTTCAGGCCAACAGGAAATCAAGGGCTTGAGGGACCAAGATCATGGAAAATAAAGAGGCATGGGGAAGTCAGCCTGACAGTCTTTGGTACTCTCCATTAGACATTTGCCAATTCTTTATTGAGCAGTGTCAGGGGTTAAGAAGCTAAGTAAAAATTAGCTGAAAAGGAGAAGAGAGTTTTTGGCAGTCTCACAACACTGGGTAAACAAAAACTGGAATTCAGCACTGCCAAGGAAAAGAGGTCATAGTAAACACTCTAGTCTTTTGGTCTGGACCATTGGCAAGCTTCACTCTAGGAACTGGAAATAAACAAAAAAATACACTGAGACTTAAAGAGACGGCAAATTAGCATTGGGTCACATCATGGCTATATGAAGATAAACCCTTCTCACTTAGCAGTAGGATAGGGTGAATCCTTGTAAGAGAACATCATCTAAACTCTATCACACTTATTATAGAAAATGCCTGGCATTCAACCAAAATTGCTATTCCAAAATCAAAAGACAACAGAAACAGAGTCATAAGTTAACTGGATAGAATTTTCAGATGTAGACCCTAAATTGACTCAAATAAACAACTTCAAATAAATAAATGACAAAATGCAAATTTAAAGAGATCAGAGATCTATCTCAATGTTTAATAAAAAATGCCCATGCCTGCAAAAAGAGAATAATGTGATTGACATCAATGGAAAAATAGGCAATAGAAATAGATACAAATGAGGCAACTCTTAGATTTAGCAAAGACTTTACATAGTTATTAATATTTTCAAGAAAATTAAGAAAAAGATTAATAGATTAAAAATAAGAATTTCAACAGAGCAAATATTTAATATTTGCATATTAAAAATCGTGCTATATTATATGAGATTTTTTCTTTAGAATAGGTCCATGCTTTCCTCTAGTAGACTGAAAAAGTGGGAGCTTATCACTTTGATCTAATTATGCACTCAGTTGAGGGCATCATTGCAAAGTTAAGGCTCGGTCTATCTCTGTTACAGGAAAGGGGTCTCAATCCAGTCCCCAAGAGAGGGTTCTTGGATCTCACCCAAGAAAGAATTTAGGGCAAGAATTCTCACAAAGAAAAAGCAAGTTTATTAGAAAAGTAAAGTGGTGAAAAAACAGCTACTCCCTAGACAGAGTAGGACGTTCCTGAAGGCAAGAGGAGGAACATGTCCACCCAAGGGACAATGCTTGTATGTATAGGGAGATGTGCTCTGCTTCAAGGGTTTGTGATAAAGGGTTAATTTTCTTAATTACCATATTTTGCAAGAATCGATATTATTAACTTTAAAGCAAAATTAGGAATGCCTTTGTTCTCCAGATATCAGGATATCTGGACACTCCCAAGTCTGGGTCTGTTTAGTAAACATTAATTTGTTCCCTTAACCATAAGCATCTAGAGGCTCAGAATGCCTAACTTTCTGAGAAAGCAGCCCAGCAAGTCCAAGCCTCATTTTCCTAGGCCTTACTCAAAATGGAGTCGCTTTGGTTTGAATGCCTCTGACACCTCTGATTCTTCCATATTTTTGAAACATAACTCTGGGACTGAGACCAAGGGTATTCACAGGCACCCAGCCCCTGGTGGGTCCTGCACTCTCACTGTCATCTACTCAACAGTATGGGGCTAAGGAACATTCTGCTCTACTTTTTAGATGTTTTCAACATAGCTCTTTAATTTCCTATTCTACACAGCTTTAGAATTTGACAAATGTGTTGAAACACTGGCTGTGTGTCGGAGGACTGTAAAGTCCCCACTTTTGTCTTTCCAGCTTTAGAGAACTGTAAAAGTCTCACTTGTTGGCCATTCCCAGCCTTTCTCCCAGAATAGATCTTGGATCCCTGGCCTGTTGCCCACACCAAGAATCTGCAAATCTTTTTAGGAAAAAAGGCGGCTACAAATGATTAACTCACATTTCTTCATTTGTCCTCTCTTTGGAATCTCAGTCATTCTAGTTCTTATTGTTTCAGCAACTTTCTGATGCCTTTAAGCAAATTTTTTGTTTTATTTTATGTAGGTTTTGAGATGATCTTAACAGGAACATTTGTCTGCCTCAAGCTACTCCTTCCTGCTTGATTAGATAATAATGTCAAGTGTTGGCAAGAACATGAGGCAACTGTGACTTTCAAGTTTTGTGACTGAGTGTGAATCAGTACAACCATTTTGGAAATTGGCAATAATATTCATGTCCCATTGTGACATAGCAATTTTCCACTAAGGACTATACTAACCCACAAAAATGCGTCTATATATTCACCAAAGGACATGCACAAGAGCCCCAAACTGAAAACAGCTTAAATGCCCATCACAGCTGAATGGATATATAAATTGTATTATATGTGTTCCAAAAGGAGAAAAAACTACAACCACCATGATGGTTAATTCTATGTGTCAATTTGACAGGGCCCAGTTGTATCCACATTAAGCATTATTTTGAGGTGTCTCCAGGAGGATGTTTCTGAATGAGATTTACGCTTGAATTGGTGAACTCAGTAAAGTAAATTTCCCTCCCCAATATTGATAGGCATCATCCAATCCATTGAGGGCCAGAATAGAACAAAAGGTGGGAAAAGGAGGAATCTGTGTCTTTTGCTTCCTGCCTGCCTGGTGAGCTGGGACGTTGGTCTTCTGACCTTTGACTGGACTTAAGCTCTCATCTTTCCTGGGTCTCCAGCTTGCAGATGGGACTTCTTAGCCTCTATGTGAGGCCGTTTCTCATAATAAATCTCTTCACACACACACACACACACACACACACACACACACACACAGAGGTTCTGTTTCTCTGGAGAACCCTAATACAACCATATCCAACATGATGAATCTCACAATGTTTAGCAAAAAGCTAGACATAAAATAACACCTGACATTTAAAAAGAAAATTGCAAACAGCAAAACTTCATATCCACAAGGAATTATTATTGCTGACACGTACACTTAACAATGTAAAGAATATTGCTTGGCCCTGGAAATTTTATTCCCTATAAATTTAACTCCTAATAATTTTATGTACTTTCAGTGAAAAATCCATAAACTGAATTTTAAAAAATGCAAGATGAAAACAAAAATATACTGGTTTTGAGATAAACTTAGTAGTCAGTATCAAGACCCTCTGCTATCACTACCACAAGTTGCTTTTTATTTCTCTAAACCAAGAAAGCTGCCAATGTGTTCAACATTCCACAGCTTTTATCTCTACAGCTCAAATGCAGAGCTGTATGTTTTTGCATTTCTTTGGCCCGATATATGTCTCTCAATTTTGTCACTTATGTTTGAAAGCGTCAAATCCTAATTTGGACTGCTTATCTTCAATCTGATAATTGTGGAGTTTAAGGAATGTAGTGGCTATATCACATGCCTTCTCTCAGTGTTTTGACAATAACAAGTATCTTTTCCAATGACCAAATGCTCCTGATTTCATTCTGTGATAAGGCCTCACAGTACTGCAGAGTTTTGGTTTTTTTTTTTCCTGTGCAATATTACTTTTACAAAGGGAATATTTTGAAAAAGATCTAAGAAGACAGAAAGACCTTGACTGAAGTTAAACAATGCCAATGTTTATCCATAGAAAGGACTTAATATAAAGGACTACAAATACTTGAACAAGTCTCGTAAATAAAATCAATTATATATGAAGCTGGTTTTTCTCAAAAAAACAAATTCTTAAGTTAGGCATGTCAGCATGCTTGGTAAAAGCAACTTGTCTGAACCTCATGTGGAACTATTGCACATGAGAAGTTAAATATTTTTGCAGCCAGACATTGAACTTACTGCTTCACACATCTGGAATATCATTTCTTAGACATGCTGATTTTTTTTTTTTTCTTAAAAAAAGGAATGTCTCCACATTGGATGATTTTTTTTTTTTTGTACAGAACTTTAAAAAATATCTATTTCTTATAATTTCAAACTGACTGAATAGTTGCAAGACTAGCACAAGGAATTTCTATATATCCATATAGTCACATTCCCCAATTATCTACAACAAACTTATCCACTTGCTTCATCATGTTCTCTCATGTGCACACACATGCAAACATACACGCGTACTTTTTTCTAAAATAAATACATGTCTTTTATTTGAGAACTATTTGAAAATGTCATGCCCCTTTACCCCTAAATACCTTCGCGATTGTTTCCTAAGAATAAGGAATATTTCAAAGTACAATTATCAAAAGTTAACATTGGCCTGTATTATTTTCTAATCCATGATTCCCATTTTTTCCAGGCCAGGTTCTAAAATAAGATCACACATTCGTTTGTCTGTCCTGTCTCTTCAGCCTCCTTTGATCTAGCACAGCCCACCAGCCTTTCTTTGCCATTTTCGATCTTGATATTTTAAAAGAGTTGAAGTCCGTTAATTTGTAACATATCCCTTAATTAGGATGGATCTAATGTTCTTTCATGATGAGTTTCAGGTTATGCAGACAAAAGGCAGGAATGCTGTAGAAGCGATGCTGTGTTTTCCATGTATCACATCGGGAGGAACATAATGCTGGATTGTCACTGATACTAAGCTTGATCATTTCATCATGGTATCTACCAGATTTTTCTCAAATATTACCCACAAATTTTTCCATCTGTTGGAGACTTTCTCACTTCCTCATCCCTTCTATATTGATGAGTTGGCATTTTTCTTTTTTTTTTATTTTTATTTATTTATTTATTTATTTTGAGATGGAGTCTCGCTCTGTCGCCCAGGCTGGAGTGCAGTGGCCGGATCTCAGCTCACTGCAAGCTCCGCCTCCCGGGTTTGCACCATTCTCCTGCCTCAGCCTCCCGAGTAGCTGGGACTACAGGCGCCCGCCACCTCGCCCGGCTAGTTTTTTGTATTTTTTTAGTAGAGACGGGGTGGCATTTTTCTGTACAAAAAGGCTTTTACTTCCCGCCCATTAATTCATTTATAAATTTATTTAATTACTCTTATACGGACTCATGGGTTCATATTTTAAGCAATGAGTTATAATCCATTGTTATCATTGTTTATTTTTATGCTCAAATTGTCCAGGATTTGTCAGCCTCTACAAGTGTTCCCCTGTGTGTGCCTCAATGTGTGTGTGTTTACATAGTCTCATCATTCTTTGAAGGTTTTCTTATTTATGGGTATATGTCTTTTTTTGAAGGAACCCGGGTTTCTTTGAGTGGAGAGTGGTATTTTCTAATATCAGAGTGGTGTTTTTTAGTACCATTTCTTTTAGGTACTCGCAGCAGAGTTGGAAAAATGTATTAATGCATGTATGTCTCTATATTTTTATGTGGATCTATATGTACATCTATGGTTGTAAAAAGCAGGATTTTATATTGATACCTCCAATTTCAATCCAGCGTCACAAGGTATGTTCTAGTCTTCTGTTCTTCAATATTTATAACTCTAACACCCCACATGGAGTACATTTGCTTTTTCCTTTTTCATTTCTCCCTCTTTCTGTCTCTCCTCCTTTCCTCCATTGTTTCCAAATGTACTTTATCTTTTAAAAGACATTAGTTATAAGATTGTAAAAGTCCCAAAATATTAAATCAGTGTTAAGGATGACCCCAAAAAAGCTAATGGTCTAAATACATGCTTTTTTCCCATAAAATTAGTGACTCCAATTTTAAATACTACATTTTGTTTATACATATAAGTTTGTTTTAGATTTTTTAAATCTAAAACTCATTATGTTTTAGATTTCTTTAAAATTTGTATAAAGCAAATTTATTTTTATTTTTTTTAAGATCATGGTTATATGGAGGTAAAAAATACTGTAATTCATTTGTTAGTGTTTCCACTAAGTGATAGGTTAGGGCATAATGGATATCTTTTGATTTTGTCAAAGTGTGATGGAGAAAGAACTTCTTTCACTGAACTTGTCAACTTGTATTTGTTAAATGCCTAAGATACACAATCATCACCACTGTAAATTTGCATCCATCAGAAATGACAAGAATGACCTAGATTATTTTTTATGAGTATTACCTTCCGTTGCCTTTTGGAAAAACAGGCCAATACTATAGTCTCAATATCTGTTCCCACCCTCCTTTTCGAAAATGCAATGCACCAATAATGGACCATGAGTTCATAAAAATATTTGAAAGTACCAAATAGAAAACTGCTAGTAAACAAATGTGAGGTGTACTGTTCTACATTTTGGAGGAGAAGAATATGTCTGTAAGGAGATGAGGAGGGAATAACTCAATAGCCACTTAAATAAACAAACTCTTAAATAAGGAAAACAATAAATAAAAACAGAGAAAATGCACTTTTGTTTTTTGCGTGGTTCTGCCTTTCAAATAACACTTGGTTTGGAAGTAACTATTCCTTACCCTTAAGCTGAAAAGAACAGAATGACTTTCCAGACCTATGCTTCAGAACAGACTGGATAAATGTCATGAGGAATATTGGGTATAAGACCAGAATCTCATTGTAGCAGTTGGATTTATAGTCAGCAAAGCCAAAACGTGTGTTTAAGCATCACAGACACAGTGCCTGGTGCCGCTCAAATATGAGCAAAGGTGATTCAAGGTTTAGAGAGCCTGTGGTCCAGGTGTGCCCTGACCAGAGAGAGAACCACCACCTTGAGAGAAAGATGAAAGAAAGATGCAGAAATTAGTGCAGCACCAGAAACTGAAGTCTCTGAGAACTTGACACAGTCTGGGCACGAAGTTCTACAGGATAGAATGAGAACCACGTCTATTGTTTCTGTGGCTGGACTGGACTTGTTTTGGGTTTTGTCTTTTTTTGTTGTTATCAATTAGATGGAGAATACTGCTGTGTACTCCATACACTGCTCTACAGAAACGTGCAAAATGCCAACAGGTGAAGGGGAGAAACACTGAGAGAGAGACAGCAGCAGAATAGCTGCCGCTGCAGGAAGGCCAGCAGGCTGGAGTATTAGGAAGCCACACCTGAAACTTCTGGCGAAGGGGACGCCTACGCTCGGGGAAGGATGCTGCCCACTGGACAGAGCCTGAGGATGGTGCAGAAAGGTGTCAGGGCTGGTGACTTTACCTCCAAGCCCTCAACCTCACTCCTGCCATTGGATCCCCTGCTAGGGACCAGCCTCTTCATCTCCTCAACAAGCTCTCATGCTGGGAGAAATTAATTCTCATTTTACAAATGAAGATATTGAAGTTACCATAGCCCCAGCCATCTGATCCCAGGTCTGCTAAGCTTTCCACAGAGCTGTGGTGCTTTGTTGGGTTAGAAATGTGTATCATTCCTTTGGGGCCGGAGGGAATTGAATGAGATTATACCTGGTGAGGGGCTTCTGACAGAGACTGTCTTATATTATTCATTCTCACACAAATACAAGGTTTCTATGTGTCTAAGGGAAGCATTATTAAAACAATAGCTGATTTATTTACTGCCCCCTCTGTGACATGCATTAACTTAAGGGCTCTACATATATGAATACATTTAATCTTCACAAAAGCCCTAAAAGGCAGGTGTATCATCACCCCCCATTCTACAAGTGAGAGAATTAAGACAGAGGGGTTAATTAAGTTGTCTAAGATTACTCGGTACATTGACTTGCCAGGGCTGCCATAACAAGTTACCGCAAACTGAGTGGCTTAAACCACAGAAATTTATAGCCTAATTGTTCTGGAATCTGGAAGTCTGGGATCAAGATGTCAGCAAGGCTGGTTCCCTCTCGGGGTAGGAGGAAAGGATCTGCCTTTCTCCTTGGCTTGTGGATGGCCATCTTCTCCCTGTGTCTCCTCACATTGTCTTTCCTCTATTCGTGTCTGTTCAAGTTTCCTCTTCTAAGTACACATGTCATATTGGATTAGGAGCTGCTTTAGACTGAATTTTTTCCCCCCACTGAGGAAAGTCCACGTGAGGACACAGTGAGAAGGCAGCGATCTGTAGGCCAAGAAGAGGGCCCTCACTAGAACCCAACTATGCCAGCACCCTGATCTCTGACCTGCAGCTTCCAGAACCATGAGACAATACATTTCTGCTGTTTAAACCATGCAGTCTACGATATTGCATTATGGCAGCCCGAGCTGACCAAAACAAGGACCTCTTCTTAACTAATTACATTGTTAAAAGAAAAACTTCAGGCCGGGCTCAGTGTCCCACACCTGTAATCCTAGCACTTTGGGAAGCTGAGTTAGGTGGATCATGAGACCAGGAGTTCAAGACCAGCTTGGCCAAGATGGCGAAACCCCCCCCCTCTACTAAAAATACAAAAATGAGCCAGGCGTGGTGGCAGGTTCCTGTAATCACAGCTACTTGGGAGGCTGAGGCAGGAGAATTGCTTGAATCCAGGAGGCAGAGGTTGCAATGAGCCAAAATCACACCACCGCACTCCAGCCTGGGCAACAGAGTGAGACTCCATCTCAAAAAATAAATAAATAAATAAATAAATAAATAAATAAAATAAATAAAAAAGAGAAAGAAAGAAAAGAAAAACCTCAGCCAAGTTAAACTTAAGGTAGTTTAATTGAACAATGAACAATCTGTGAATTAGGCAGCCCCCAGGATAATGGCAGATTCAGAGAGACTCCAGGGATGCTTCATTGTTAGAGCAAATTTATAGACAACAAAAAGGAAGTGGCATACAGACATCGGAGGAGAGGTGCTTAAACAGCTGGATTGGTTACGGGTTGGTGTTCACCCTATTTGAACAGTTTGAACACTTAGCAGTTGATGAGCGGTTGAACGATGGCAGCTGGAATTGGCCAAGACTCAGCTATTGTTATAGGCTCATGCTCTTAGGTTAGGGTTTCAATCTTGTCTGCCTGTTAAGCTTGGCTACAGTTCATCCACAAGGACTCAAATATGGAAGTATAGAGTACTTCTCAGGCCATATATAGTTCACTTTAATAATATCTACAATGACACCGTTTCCAAATAAGATCATATTCTGCGGTACTGGGAGGTGACTTCAACAAATGAATGCTGGGGTGATATAATTAAGCCCATAACACTCAGCTTGTACATTACAATGTCAAGATTTAAACCTAGGTTGTCTGGCTTGAAAGTCCTCACTTTAAACCACTCTGTTATATTGCCCACTAAGTAAAATAACCTCCTAATTCAACAACTATTTATTAAGTGCTTGCTGTGTACCTCTCTTTCCTCTGTCTCTGCAGTTCTCATTTTTTTCTAGAGAGGTTTTTCTCTGTTCCTCTTTGTCATTTCTGATAAAGTAAGGCCTTTTTTTTTTTTTTCCTGATCAGTGACATCATTTTACTTCCTGTTTTCAATTAAGGAGTTGTTCACTGAAAATGTACCATGTCACCATCACAAAAGATGGTTAAGTTATCATCACTTCACTTTCAAACAAATACTGGTTCATGTAGAAGGATGCCTGCTTGTTTACTTTCTGACTGTGGGCCTCTGAATATGCTAGTGTTCCTCCCCATTGCATTCTTGGTGCCTAGCACATTGTTAAAACTTGATAAACATTTGTTGAATGTTGCTATTTCAAGTGAATTTGTCAATGCAGACTTGTCATTGCCTGTGGTCCAAAATCTATTTAATTGGTTTAAATAGACCTCATCAGGCAAACCTACAAATATTCTCCAATTAGGATTAACAGACACCTTATTCTTTCTAGTGAAACTGTCATTGGACAAATTTAATAACCTTTCTCTTTTCATAAATGCATACATGCCAAAAAGATAATGGGAGTTAAAATAACCCATGGGAAATGCCTGCCTTTATAAGCTACAACTCAAGGAATGGCAGTATAGAGCTTGACTGCAAAATAACATACATTTTTGTGACAAATTAAGTGTTCTTCTGTGGACTAACGGACACAGCATTTAATGAGGTTTAGATAAATGAAGGTGATGCGTAACTGACTTGAAATTAACTTAAAATGCTATAGAAGTCGGGCCGGGCACGGTGGCTCATGCCTGTAATCCCAGCACTTTGGAGGGCCAAGGCAGGCAGATCATCTGAGGTTGGGAGTTCAAGACAAGCCTGACCAACATGGAGAAACCCCATCTCTACTAAAAATAAAAATCAGCTGGGCATGGTGGTGCATGCCTATAATCCCAGCTACTCAGGAAGGCTGAGGCAGGATAACTGCTTGAACATGGGAGGCGAAGTTGTGGTGAGCTGAGATCATGTCATTACACTCCAGCCTGGGCAACGAGGGCGAAACTCTGTCTCAAAAACAACAACAACAGCAACAACAACTATAGAAGTCATGTTTTCCCACAATCTTATCACAACCACACCTGAATTGCCCTCCTTCCTGCTTCCAACCTTATTTTTTTTTCACTCCATCTAGAACACAGAACCAACTTCGTCACTTTCCTACTTCAAAGTGTTGGCACCCAATGCCTACAGAATAAAGAACAAACTGTTTTGTTTTTCTCTCCAGCTTATCTTCTATCGTTTTTCTGACTCACACTCAAAACCTGATATCCTCATCCCACTGTTCTAATGAAGCCCATAGAAGACTTCTCTGCCCTCTGCTGTTTGGAGCCCTTTGTACACTGGGCCAATGACTAGAATAAGTGACACTTGCTCTCCATTCCCAGCCGCCCCTATTAAAACCATCAAGGCCCATTTGAGACATCACTTTCTCTGTGAAGCCTACTTTGAACTTCGTCTTCTGTACTAAAGAGAAATAACCACTCTTTCTTCCTTATTTGTCTGAAATGTTGTCCGTCCATATCTCTTTTCCACCATTTCTCCACTACGACATAAACAAATTGAGGGCAAATGCCATGTTTTATCTCCATTTCCAGTATCCTGTTGGACGTACGCAGAGAAACTTCCACATAGGAGGTACTCAGCAAATATATATTAAAAGGAGACAGGAAGGAAAGGAGAAGGGAAATCAAGAAGGAAGGTAGAAAGAATGGATGCCTTAAGACACTTCAAAAACAGCAACAAAAAAATCACAGTCACCCAATCCAGTGCAACCAACTACAGGACGGGAAGGAGAGCAGGACTCCTTTGCTTTTTCTTCTATAGATAGAGGGAGAAATGGAAAGAGTATCTAAAAACTAATTTTGATTAGTTATGAATGAATATCTACCTAAGTACAAGTAACCAAGTTAGAACAAGTTTAAAAATAGGAAGATGGGGGCCGGGCATGGTGGCTCACACCTGTAATCCCAGCACTTTGGGAAGCTGAGGCAGGCAGATCACTTGAGACCAGGAGTTTGAGATCAGCCCGTCCCACATGGCAAAACCCCATCCCTACTAAAAATGCAAAAATTAGCTGGGTGTAGTGGGGTACACCTGTAGTCCCAGCTACTCGAGGCTGGCTGAGGCACGAGAATTTCTTGAACCCAGGAATTGGGGGCTGCAGTGAGCTGAGACTGTGCCACTGAACTCCAGCCAGAGTGACAGAGTGAGACTCTGTCTCAACAAAAAGAGAAATATATATATATATACATATATATAAAATTTAAAAATAAAAAAATAAGGAGATGTATTTGCTGATACCTGGGAATTATTTCAGCTTCTTCATAATATATTTAATAATTGTGCATAACCAAGGTTAAACATTCAGGTGAAAAATAAAAAATTCCTTCCTTCCCCAAATGTATCCCTAAACCCAGATGTTTAGCATAGAGGTAGACAAAACATGCAGATGGTTAAATTTGTTCATTGTCCATCGATGTGTTTTGACACAATGGGTGAGATTATGAGTCTGGAGCTGTACATTAAAGCCCCCATACTTATTCATCCTGTAGTTTATATAGTAAGACAGTTGCCAGGAAGTGAAGAGTGCAACAGAGTTAAACAGAAGGAAATATAAACATGATTTCCTTTGAATAGAGGATATGGGATGTCACTTCTGATTACTAGCATGAGAATTTTTTAATCTTCCCCCAGGAGAGATTAATAACAAAAGAACTTTTTTAGTTCAAAAATACACCTAGTCTTCCAATATGCTGTCTCAAGGCTATGCCAGGAAGACCTCTTCAAATGGTTTATGGGTTGTATAGCTTTCAGGGATTGGTTATATTACTATTCTAAAACCGGTTTGAATTAAGAGTCTAGAATACTCCATGGTAAATTTTATTTTTCAAAGTTGGCTGCAATACTACCTCTCATCGCCCACGCTTTTCTCACAATATGACGCGGATACTTTTTGCAAAGAAATGTGGGGGCTGTGTTCCCTCTCCTTGAACAAAGGTGACCTTGTAATTATTGCAGAGGTGTGACTCTATGTGACCCCCAAATCTAGATCACATAAGATGATACAGCTTAGGTCTGCTTTTCTTGGGTCTCTGGCTCTTGACACCCACCCACCATTGCGTAAAGAAAGCCAAATAACTCATGGAGAGTTCTATATGGGGAATATCTGAGGCCCCCACCCAGGCAGCCCAAAGTCCTGACCAGATTCTCAGACAACACCCTGAAGAAATATGCCCGCATAACTTGAGTGGCTGCAGTTGACACTGCATGAGATCAGTTGTCCCTGCCAAGCCTTGCCCAATTTGCTGATATGTAAACAAATAAAGGATTGTTGCTAGTTTGGGGTTGTTTGCCATATAGCAACTAATAACTGGAAGGATTCCTAAAGGGAAACAAGCGGCATTTCAACTTCCAGCTTTGTACCATCTGAAAGTACATTTTTAAACTTAACTTGTGTAGTAGGCAGAATTATGGCTCCCCCAAAGATGTCCACATCCCAATTATCAGAACCTGTGAATATGTCAGCTTACTTGGCAAAAAAGAAGGGACTATGATCAAGTGACGGATCTTGAGATGGGGATATTATCCGGGTTGATCCGCGTTGACCCAAAGTAATTGAAGGGGTTCTTGTAATTAAAGAAAGGAGGCAGGAAGGTCAGAGTCAGAGAAATTTGGGGATGCTGTGCTGCTGGCATTGAAGACAGAAGACAGAGCTGTGAACCAAGGAATGCAGGTAGTTCCTAAAACCTAGAAAGGGCAAGGAAAGGGCACATTTTCTTCTAGAACTTCCAGAAAAGAAATGCAGCTCTGGACTGTATTCCACCGAGATGTGCTTTAGACTTCTGGCTTTCAGAGATAAAACATAATACATTTGTGTTATTTTAAGCCATTAATTTTGTGGTAATTTATTACTGCAATAGTAAGAAACTATTACAAGTAGTTATATTTCTGCAGCTTAATTAATAGCTCATCCCCACCCCTCCTTAAATTGATCCTGGGACCATAACTAGCCCTTAAACAAACCTCAGCATAGTTCTGGATTAGAAAGGGCTTTAGGAACTACAGTCTCCAGCCCTCAGGGGTTAGTGGTAGGAGTGACACTCAGGAAGGATTAATGGGTTTTTCAGACTCCTGAGAAGGTTCAAGCCTCTTCAGGGAGTGTATAACTCCAAGACCAGTGCCTGTCTTCAGTATGCCTCTATTCTGATTTTCAGAGATCCCAGGGTCTCTTTCTCAGTTGTCCAGTGTTGTTCTGCTGCTTCTGGTGGAGCAATAGGTGAACTCCAGTCTCGAGTTCTATTCTAGTTGCCTCTCTCCTAGGGATACCAGTGTTCCCTTTCTCTTCATTAAAAATTTAATTCCTTATCTCATTTGTGTTTCCAAAGACTCACAGATTGTCTTGGTGAGTGCAGAGTAATTTGTCATTCTTTTAAGGTAATATGCATATAAGAGTCACCTTCAACTTTTTTTTTTGAGCCGGAGTCTCGCTCTGTCGCCCAGGCTGGAGTGCAGTGGCCCGATCTCAGCCACTCAGCTCACTGCAAGCTCTGCCTCCCAGGTTCACACCATTCTCCTGCCTCCCGAGCAGCTGGGACTACAGGTGCCCGCCACCAAAATTGGCTAATTTTTTGTATTTTTAGTAGAGACGGGGTTTCACCATGTTAGCCAGGATGGTCTCTATCTCCTGACCTCGTGATGCTCCCGCCTTGGCTTCCCAAAGTGCTGGGATTACAGGCATGAGCCACTGCGCCCGGCCACCACCTTCAACTCTTAAGGAGACACTTTAAGCACTGTGATTTGCCTATAGAAAAAACAGTCTTGGTTAAGTCAGCCTCTCCTAGCTCCCTCTCAAGCCCTACCTTCTAGACAGCTGCTGAATTACTTAAACCATTAGTGAGAATGTAAATTTGTTCAGCAGTTTTGGAGCTCAGTTTGACATCAGCCATCAAAAGTTTAAATGTACACATCATCTAACCCAGCCACTTCACTTTCGGTTAAATAGGTATGCACAGAGACACGTAAAAGGATGCTGTTTATGAGATGGCACACTATTACTCTGGAAAACTTTGAACCATTAAGAAAAGATAAACTAGACTTTTTAATGTACTGAAATGGAAACTTGTTCAATGTGTATTGAAGGGGAGAAAAGATAAGCTATCAGTTTATATGATGACTATCAGTTTATATCATCATGTGCTTTGTATTTTAAAAAGCCACATTTTTGTATCCATATATGACTTTATATAGGGGTGGCCTTTATACAGAGAAAGCACATATTTAACTCAGAGTCCACTTATTCATTCATTAATTGAAACTATAAGCTGACCCCTCTGAGCTAGGCTGAATATATATATATATGTTATATATATATATATATATATATCTCCTGATATAGATGTATATATCATTAAGTAAAACAGATATGGTACAAGCCTTCAAGAAGCTCACAGTGTACTGAGAGATATATAAGATAATCTTTTAAAAATAAAAATAGAATATATTTTAATATTGAGAAAACTTGTGAAAAATGCATGATGTTATGATATAGAATGAGGAGTGGCCTCTATATACAGAATGACGTGAGAATACTTCCAGAAGAGTTGCTATTTGAACTGAGACTTGAGGAATATAACTCTTGATTCAATGGATATACAGGATAATTTGGCTCTTTCTTCTCATTCACTAGTAAGAAACATGAGAGTTAACACTATTGGCGTTGCAGAGTTTAAAACACAGGTTTACAAACTCCCATTCTGCAAGTACCAAAGGTGAGAAAGTTTGGTGTGTTTCACGACCTGAAAAGCCACAGGTAGAAAGAAAACAAAAAAAGGAGGGGAATGTGGAGGGAAGGGGTGAGTAATTTTGGAGGGGGAGCTGACCACACTGAGTTCTCAAACCTTTTAGTCTCATGACTTTCTGACTCTCTTGGAAATTATTGAGGATCCCAAGAGTTTATATGCGTCATATTTATTGATACTTATCACATTGGTTATTAAATGGTGAATTTTTAAAAATAGGTGCTTATTTCTTCATTTTAAAGTAATAAGAAACTCATTCCATGTCCTAGTAAGTTGAATGCTGATTGCTCCAAAGTCTCCTGATCTTCACATGTCCTAATCTCCAGAACCTTTAAAAGTCACCTTTTTTTTTTTGAAAAAGTCTTTGCAGATGTGACAAAGGGTCTCAGGATGAAATTATCCTGGATTAGGGTAACCCCTAAATCTAATGGCAAGTTCTTATGAGAGATGACACGAGGAAACAAACACAAAGAAATACATGAAAGAAAGCTACGTGAAGACAAAGGCAGACGTTGAAGTGATGTGTCTACAAGCCAAGGAATACTGACTACTACTGGTGAGAAGCTGGAGAGAGGTGTTATCCCTCAGAAGAAACCAACATCATTGTCTTGGTTTTAGACTTCCGGCCTTTGGAACTGTGAGAAAACAAATTTCTGTTATTTAAACTACTAAGTTTGTGGAATGTATTACAGCAGTCCTGGGAAACTAATACACATGCCAATGTAAAGAGAATAGTTTTATGAACAGTAACTATATTTTCTAAAATACAAACAAATGAAAGAAAAGAATGATATTATTCTGTATTTTTGCAAATCTTTTTAGTGTCTGCCTAGTAGATGACAGCTGCATTCCTATATGTGCTACTGAATTCAAACTGTTGAGATATAGTTTTTTTTTTCTTTGGTTGAAATACATGAAGAAAATTCAGCTTTACAGAATTGGAAATTTGAGTAATATTATAGCAGATGTTTAGACTATACATCAAAGTGTCTTCTTTGATACTACACCAAAACTTGACAAGTGGGACTTTCTTAAAGGTAGCTGCAAACTGAAATCTGAGATCATATTAATAAATTTTTCATACATTTTTATATTAATTACATAGGCTTACCTTGAACATTGAATATGTCTTTTCCCGGGTGTGATTTTAAACATCACAAGTTGGTCATTTGGAAAATGTTGGTTCACTGAATAATGCAGATCATCCAAATGTTGACACATTCCATTGTATATTATCAAAGAAAATTGCATTCAGTAAAGCCACCACTTATGTTATGGAGAAAGCATCAGGAAGCTGTCAAGCTCACAGTGGTAGATGAAAGTTTTTCAAAATTTGAATGTTTGTTTGAAAGTTTGAATTTAACATTGGCAGCAAATACTGTCAATTGCTTTCCTCAAAGTGACAGATTTATCCAAATCTGAATAAACATAACGTGACAGTCATTCTTTCAAACAAAAATGGTGCTCCTTGAAAAAGGTGGCTAGTTCAGCTCACAACTCAAACAATTGCACAAGTGTATATGTACAGTACTTTCCATTTTGTCACACAGAATATTAAAAACTGTGTACTCGAGAGTTGACATTTTGAAAAATTAGCCATTTTTAGTGCTTCATCAAGGATATTCTCATGTGATGTTTGCTGCCCCCCACCTTTTTAACTGCTAACGTATGACAGAGAAAAATGTGAAGTCACTGGTATAGATTGATGCCACCACCTTGATACATACTAGGGGCCAACAGTTTTATTCACTATTGCCTTTGCAGCATCCACGAAAATGTTAATGGGGGGGAAAAAAAGAGAAAGGCGTATGACGTTTTATAGTATTATGAAAATAACTTTGACCAAATTGACCCCTGAGTTCAGAGACCCACTCCACCCTAGGGATCTGCAGATCATTCTTTGAGAACTGCTGATCTAGAGTCTTATAAACTGTGAGAAAGAGTCAGATTTTATTTCACTTACAATCAGCTGCTCTTAGTGGGATTTTAGCCAAGGAGTGATGTGATTTAATTTGAATTTTTAAAAGATGACAGATTTCTTAATTGAGGAAGCGTTTGATGGTACCATTTACAGAGAGGTAGCAAAGACTGTAAGAGAAGGTGAAGGAAGGAATATTAACAGTAGCTTGGGACACATTACATTTTAATTGTCTATAAAACATTCAAATGGAAGGCTTAGTAGGCAATTTTATTTTTAAGCCTGGGGCTCAGAAGTGAGGTCTAGCCTGGGTTGGTATGCTTAGGAGTCATTTACATATGGATAGAATTCAAAATTAAGGTGATTAATGATATCACATAGGAAGAGAGTATAGAGAAGAAAATAAAAGGAGAAACCTGAACTAATTCCTGAGCAACTTAAACGTTTCAAAATATTTAAAAAATGGTTAACCTCCTGAGAGCAGGTTGGAGGACACTGAGATATTAGGAGAAAGAGGAATTTTCCATTATAAACTGTTTTAAAATTTTCCATTGAGCATGTACTCTTATTTTTACAGCTTTATTGAGGTAAAATTATTTAAGATATACAATTTGATGAGTTTTGACAATATGTGCACAACAGTGAAACCATCACCGCAATCAAGAAGAGGAACAAATCCAGAAGTTTCCTCATCACCCCTTGTAATTCATGCCTTTCTCCCCTCATTCCCAGGCAGCCACTAATCTGCAAGTACATCATTTCACTAAAAAATAGAAATAACAAACAAATAAAAAAAGAAATCAATATAATCAAACATCCTTTTGCATACATTTTGCAGGAAGATAAGGCTCTGAGAAATGCACTAGCTTTCATAGAATGATGTAGCTTTTTAGGGACAAAGAATCATTAGAACCCAATTTTACTCACTTCCACTTTGGGGACCTTTTTACTATGCCAAGCTGCCTCCACTCTTGGACCTACTGCCCCGATCTTGTTCCTTTCTCACTTGCCTCTTCTTAGACCATATCTCTTTTGAAAGTATTTGAGGAAGAATTTCTTCTCTGTAGGTTGGAGTCACAACTTGATACGTTAACATACAAAGCCTTCAGTTCTGACAGCTACTGGAGGCTGCCTCAGAATAGGTTTATTAACCTTGAGAAATACACCAAAGAGAGTTTAATCTTCTCTTCTATCAAGAATTCCCCATTGCATTTCACTTTCTTTGTCATGAAACAATTTAATAAACTTTATGTAAACCTGAAGTTTTCAAACCTGCCAGTCTTTGAGCAAAACACTGTTTTTCAACAAGGGAAGCACTGAGAAGTAGAGCAAGATGCTGAATTTACACATTATTGCAATTACATGAATTCACAAATTGTCCTATGTTGGGTTACCCCAGAAGTAGAGTCTGAACCAAAGATTTGAATTTAAGTAGTTTATTAGAGAGGAGATTCCAGAAAGCACTGGGAAAGGAATGAGAAAAGTAAGACTGGGAAGAAACAAATGTCAATAAACTGTATTATCAAACCAGTTATCTCTTGGGGCAATTGAGGCTCAATCTTGCTGGAAAACTCTAGAAGACACTGTAAATGGCCACCACAGAGATTTCACATCTGAAGAGTGAGAAGGCTGGGATATTTTTCCTCTATCCCATCAATCTTTATCTGAGTGCTTCTCCAGGGGTCATGAACCTCCTGGAACTTTCTACCTCCCCTCTGCCTAAGTGAGGACCACCAGAAAGCCCTCAGGTGGTGAGTCATAGGTACTTGCAGGAGGATACTTTAGGCATGTGCTGGGTTTTTAATGTAGGGAGGAGATGTATGCAAGGGCACAGCCAGTGTCTGCAGAATGAACCATGTGATGTGTTATTTGGAAAGGGAATCTCAACTCTTAAAGAGTCACAGGCTTTGTACTTCTTCCTGTAATTTCCCTAATAATGCTGTAAGCAAGCTGTAAGCCCTCTGAGAACAGGATGTATATGTCATTCATTCTTGGGCCCTCGGAAGGCCTGATCATAACAAGTTTTCAACAAATGTTTAGTAGTGACTTCGTAATCAATGGACTGAAATACTTTGCTGTAAACTACATCCAGATTAACTGTGGAAGAGTGTATTGCAGTGTTGAGGAGAACATCGCTCTAGAATCAGACTGCTTAGATTGTAGCCTAGCTATATATCCATTAGCCATGTGGCTTTGGGCAGGTTTTAACCTCTTTGAGTCTCTTTGAGTCATGATGCTGTCATCTGATCCATGGGCAGTATCATAGTTCTTATGTGATTGTGTTGCTATAAGGATTAAATGAGATAATTTGTGGAAAACAATTATCATAAAGCCTGGCACCTGTTAAATGGGAAAAACCTGCTAGCTGTCAATATCATTGATCACTTGAGGAATATCTGTTAAAACTGCCCAACATCTAAAGCAATCATATTATAGTTGATGAAATCAAACTTCACACATATGTGTGGTTAAATAACATAGTTGTGATCCTGTCTGAGGCAGACTTGTCAAAACCAATTATTTTCCAATAAGAAGTAGACATAACTTTACCCCAATCTTCTCACACTTGAACACTGTGTTTTCAAATATTTAACTTATGTGGGGAAGTAGCCTTGTGTTTAAAGTTAAAAAGATATATCAACATAAACCCTTTTAGTAAGACAGTTTAAGATAAGATTTCAAATACTATTTTCCAACTTTATAGATAATAGATTTTATTATATACCAAAATACTAATTGTGCTGTCTCTTGAATTTTATTTGTGTAGTTTCTATTTCTGAATGGTTCATTTACCTTGTAAGTCAAGGTTAGATTTCTAATATTTCTTTAAACTGTTTGTTAAATTCCTCCTCAGTAAGAAGCAACATGCTGGGTGCCTGAGGTCACTTCAGCCATTTTCTGCCTTCAAGTACAACAATGCTGAATATATCTTAGTTAGGAGAAAATGTAGTCTGGAAACCATTTTTATAGCCATTCTCAAGAATAAATTGCCATAAGAAATAATTTCCAGAGCATGTCATACCACTTTATCATCTCTCCTCTTCTTCCATCACCAATGGAAATGAAAACCCAGCAACCTTTGTAAATATAACTAGAAATTATCATTGATTATCTTTATTTTGTATGGGCTAGATGGTCTGTGGCTTTTTTATCTTTTGAGGGAAGCAACTAAAGATTGCAGAAAAATCACTTAACTAGGGATAAAAAAAATATACAGTGTCTGGTCTTAGCTTTGCTTCCAAGCCTTTGATTCAGTGATATCACAAGTACTGTTGATAATACTTCCATTCAGTGATATAACACTGTGGATCAGAGTTTAGATGCACCTGAAAAAATATAGGCAAAGTCTGTGGATATAGGGTTGGAACATAACCACCAATTGATTATTATAGAGACAAGGATCTGAATTACTAGATTAATCTAGGGTAGGCAGGGAAGATCTAAGAACATTCTTCTGTATAGAGTTTAAGATCTGGGATGTCCATGCAAGCAAAGTTGGGCATATGTTTTAGCAAATGAACACACATGTGGTTGGGAAAATCCCATCTTGTTAAGGTGGTCCAGTAGCAGGAGAAATGCAGTCTAGGGCTCCAGCTGGGTGGCTGAAACTCAAGGGAGAAGACAGAGGTAAAACAATAAGAGACACGGACTGTAGAGTACAGAGACAAGGTCCAATGCAGCCTCCAGAGACAGAATGATGCCAGAGGGTGGAGACTTAGTAATGGGGGGATTGAGAAACACCCACTTTTGTGAGACTCTAGAAGCAAAATTGGCTTAGGAACCAGGACTGGTCTCACACTGGGAAGGGATGAGGGAATGAGGGTATGTGTTCATTACCTATTGCTGTGTAACAAATTACCACAAAACTTAGAAGCTTAAAACAATATAAATTTATTATTTCATAGTTTCAGTGAGCCAGAAATATAGGCAACAGGGTCCTCTGGCTTAAAGCCTCTCACGGAACTGCAGTCAAAATATTGCTTAGGCTGAGGTCTCATCTGAGTGCTCACATGGAGAAGGACCAAGCTCTTCCAGTTGTAGGAAGAATTCAATTCCTTGAAAGCTATTGGATTGAGGCTCTCAGTTCCTTGCTAGCTGTTAACCAGGGGCCACCCTCAATTTCTTGTCATATGGCCCTCTCCATAGAGCAGTTACGAATATGGCAGCTTTCTTCCTGAAAGCCAACAAGGAAGGGTGTCTGCTAGGAAGATGCAAATCAGAATCTTACACCATCTATTAATGAAAGTGAATCTATTACTTTTGCTGAATTCTGTTTGTTAAAAGAAATCACAGGTTCAGCCCACACTCAAAGGTAGAAGGAATTACACAGGTTATCAGTACCAGAAAATGGAGATAATTAAGAGTCACTTTAGAGTCTGTCCAATATGGGGAACTAACATTTTATCAAGTAACTACTGTAACAAGGCAGAGTGCTCTTAAGTGTGTGAACTTTAGAGGCATGGAGCCAGGATAGGATAATGTAGTAGCTGGAATAAAAAATCCCCTTTTTCACATCAATTTCTTCAGCTGTAAGAAGATGGGGTATGGATTAAGGTCTCATCCAGTTCTCCGGTTTCATCCATTCAGGATTTTCTATAAGTTTATTGTAAACCTTTCCCAGTTTTCCAGATTATTTCTAAAATTATAGAGCCTGACATTGTACTTGCTCTTTTATAAAGGGTCTGCTTGAGTATAATGGGGTTGTAAAGGATGACTATATTCTTAAAAATGTACCTCAGCACACACAGCCATGACACTTCTGAAAAATAGGGTACAACCTGCATTTTTGTATACTAATACATTTTTCATTCCTTAGTAAAATTTACTATAAAAGTAAGCCTATCTTGTTGGGAGCAAACCCTCCAAAATCTGGCCATAAACTGGCCCCAAGACTGGCCATAAAAAAAAATCTCTGCAGCACTGTAACATGTTCATAATGGCCCTAATGCCCAAGCTGGAAGGTTGTGGGTTTACGGGGATGAGGGCAAGGAACACCTGGCCCGCCCAGGATGGAAAACTGCTTAAAGCCATTCTTAAGCCACAAACAATAGCATAAGTGATCTGTGTCTTAAGAGCAGGTTCCTGCTGCAGTTAACTAGCCCAACCTATTCCTTTAATTCGGCCCATCCCTTCGTTTCCCATAAGGGATACTTTTAGTGAATTTAATATCTATAGAAATAATGCTAATTACTGTTTGCTGTTAATAAATATGTGGGTAAATCTCTGTTCAGGGCTCTCAGCTCTGAAGGCTGTGAGACCCCTGATTTCCCACTTCACACCTCTATATTTCTCTGTGTGTGTTTTTAATTCCTCTAGCGCTGCTGGGTTAGGATCTCCCCGACCAAGCTGGTCTCAGCACTATCTAAAAAATTATTAAGTAAAAGAATAAAGAATAAGTGAGAAAGGAGTGCTAAGAGGTGAGGTGGAAGTCAACTGACATTTATCAAGCACAATTGTGTGCCAGGCAGGATGCTAACAGACATTTGACCTTATAACTTTATTTTGAAATGTGGGCAATTACTTTTTCAAAGACTCTCTCATATATTTCACATGTATTTCCTGTTTTTTACAAATTCAACCCCAGTGTGTTTCTCGCATTTTCTCCAAATTTTCAATTATTTTATATCATCCAACTCCCCTCCTCAATCCCTTGAGATGCATGTTGTATAAAACATATCACATATGCTTTTGATAGCAAATTGAACTTGTTCAGATTTTTGTTCCCCTAAGCAGGAGGAAATATTTCCTCCTAGGATCCCCATGATGACTGTCATTCAAATATAATCATGAAAATCAGCAAGAAATTGACTGGTTTGCTGTGCCCATGTTAATGCTGGTTGGAGTTAGAACTGAACCTCAGGTGACAGAGATGGTGATTCTTGTCTTTCATGAAGCAGTGAAGGTTCCAATTTGTATTAGAGCAGCTCTTTTCTATTGGGTCAGTCTTCTGGCTGGATTCAATCATAGTTTCTAGCCTGGGCTTGATTCGGTAGCTCAGTATAGACACAGCTTCAGTCCGCGGCCTTTTATTGCTCTAAGACCAGTTTTCAAATAAATAACTGACTAAATGGTTTCCAGATGCTAAAATAAAAACTATACAGATGCAAATATATTACATTTAATTTCAAGGCCGTTTAAGGTTTTTACTGTACCTAGAAAAGACAGCTATAAAAAATACGTATCACTTTAGCAGAACATACTTCATCAATTACTCCATTAACAATAACTATGTGAAAAATAAAGGGTGAAATTAAGTACAAAAAAGCAATGGAGAAAATGAATGCAAATAAGAAATGGAGTAAGCAATGAATTAATATTGAACCATAACTACCCAGAGTACTGTTCAAGTCTTTCTTGAGAATATGATGTTTCTGACCACCAATCAATAGGGTCCAGGATTTTGAATCGCTTTTCTCATGATGATGAGGTTTTGGGACATTTGCGACCATGCTCCTCTGCCCTGTCCTTTTTGTGACCCATGATAAACATTCCCAGGATGGCTCTATGTGGGATAGTAGTCATAGAATAAGGAACCCTCCTGTCAGCAAGCCCTAAAATATTGGGTTCATTAGCACCAGTCTGGCTGTATTTTGGCACTCCCATGATGCAAGGTGAGAATAGATGAGTCATCCCTAAGGTTACATGGCTGAGTGTACAAGAGGAGAAGTTAGGATGACACAGAACTATTCTCATTATAGCAGGAAATTGACATCCAATCAGAAAATGCTCACCCACTGCATTTAAAAATATGTACAGCAACGATCAAATTAGGTGGCAATAGAAGAAGCCATCTTTGAAAAAGAACAGCTCAGGAGAGAAATTAAAAGATAAAGTTCACAAAATTTAGATTGACATTTGTTTTATGGAAGTCAGAACCTTAAAATGACAGGATCTCAATTATATGTAAAATTTTAAACTATTAATTCATGGCATTTCTCAGGAAGAGAGAAAGAAAAACTATGCTATTGGATTGGACTATAAAGAACAAAGAAAAAAGGACACTAAGAACTACTTCAATTTACTTTTATAGGAGAAAAGCAGATCATAAAGAAGAGAAAAATAATCTAGCTTCATGTGATGAAGAAACCCTTTGGTTTCCATCATAATTCATATGTGACCTGGTTCATACTAGGTCACATGGTGAATGGGCTAAAATAATCATGACGAAAAAAGCCCACAAGCCTTCATGTGAGGAGGGGGAGATGACAGGGATCTGCGTCCCTCTGAGCTGGAGCACCGAGAATCTCTCAATGATTTTGTCAGTCTGACAGTGTGGAGCAGGTGCTTCTCTGCACATGTCTGCGCCTGGAGGAGCTAGGTAAAATGGTGCTGCCACGATCCTTTCATCCCTGTAGGTTTTAAACTCCATGAACAATTCTAACTCTCTCTCATTGGGTTTCTATCTCATTGCCTCTGTATCTGGATGCTGTTGCTCAGTCTGGTTTAAAATTGCAATTTATGATCTGACTTTTTAAATTCAGGAACTTCTGTTTAGCCCACAGATTCACCCACCTTCTTCAACTCTTCTCATTAAAGTCCAGAGATGAATGAACCTTGCCCCAGTGTCTAATACAGGTTCCTGGTGTCCCCAGCCCTAATATCAACTCCACAGTCTTTAATTTCTCTAAAAGCATAGACTGTATATTCTAGCAGACCCAATTTATAAAAAGATCGAATCACATTCTTATGGATATTATGTGATTCCTGAGGATTCCACAGGTACATGTCTCTTAGTGTTGTGCATGCATACTTTCTAGCCAGCATCTTGCCTCTCCAACTTTGTCCTGCATCTCCCCAGACTCCAGGAAAGATGTCAACTGAGAAGTTCAGCGGAGGCCATAAAACATGGTGCAAAAAAGTACTGGGCAAAGAGTTAGGAGACCTGGGCTGAAAACCTACAGATGCCACCAACTAGCTGTGTGATCTTGGGAAAGATGCTTTCTCCTCTAGGTCAGGTGCCTCATTTGCAAACTCAGCATGTTAGACTCAGTCACCAAGACTCCTTAAATCTCTGACATCCAGTGGCTTTTAGCGGAAAAGACACAGTATTTTGCTGTTTGAAGAATCTGTGTTCTGCAGCTTCTAGGAGAATGGATGGAAAGTGTTAAGAATTTAGTCAGCGTTCCAGTGAAATAATTTTTGCATCTTTGCCCATTGTTTTCTTCCTCTGACCTTGCTCATACCCCAAAGTTGTAAGAAAAGACATAGAAATGGCTGCATTTTACATCCATGAAAGAGAACCCACCGAGAGGCTTTCTATTCATGCGTTCAGCATCACTACGCTGCAAACCAGTGGGATTCTACTGCATTTATTTAAACTTCTGTCATCATCATTGTGAATACAACCAGAAGTCTCCTGTGGGCTTCTAGATGAAATCCTGAATGTAAAAAGTAAACAAAGTAAGCCTCTCACTCTCTAGTCTCCTGGCGGCACCGCTGGTATTTAATAACATACGAAATACCTAGAAGCTACAACTCAGAAGGAGCATAAAAGTGACAATCCATAAAGCAAGAATGCACATATCCTAAATTCTGAAATCAGATTCCATTTTCTCAGGGTATCAGTCAAGCTGAAGTTATATTTTCCCCTATCCTTACAAAATTTACCTTAACAGAAGGCTTTTTAAAAATAGAAACTATAGCTTAGTAAATAGAGTTTACTTCAGGTGAAGTTCATCTTATGCCCCCATGTTTGCCTCTTCTGTGCCCTTTAGTCCTGAAATCGGCTCTTCCTTCTTTCTTCCTCCTCAGGAACAAAGCATCCCCATGGTCTGTTATGCCCCAAGGTAAAAGAAATAACTAAGGAATACAACAGTCCTAATATTGAAATACTTTTCATGGCCAATCTCATGTTGGTATATAGAGTTTGTCAGTAAAGTGGGCAGAGAACTGATCAGTTTTAACCGTTCTAATTGCCAGTTTGTTACAGTCAGAGCCGGGGGTGTCTCTTAGTTGCAAAGGCAACACACACGCAGTGTGTCCGGTATGACATGAGTTGGGGCAGGTGCCTTAGGTACAGGACAACAATGCCTACGAAGAAATGGATCAAAGTGACATCACTCAGAGTTTGAATGAGGATGCCACTGGCATATGAAGAAGGGGATCAGGATCACAAAAGCAGGCTTCTAATCACTTCTCTACCACCGATTAACTCCTTGGCTTTAGGAGAAAGACTATATTTCTGCATCTATTTCCTCTCATCTGAAAATTCATTCACTGCCTTATTTTTCTAAAAGAAATATTCCATTTAATTTTTATTTCAAAGAATGATAGTTCTTTGGTAAAGAGAAGAGCAAGAGAAAAGGAGTGTGGAAATTGGAAAACACTCAGCAATTTAAAAACCAGCAAATCCTCCAATACAACCAGATTGCATGAGCTTGAGAATGAGGCGGATTGAGGCTTGAGAAGGAAACTCTTTGTAGACACCAGCTACGACGGATTTTTTTTCTGTTATATTGGGGCATCAGTACTATTTAGAGAAGACAGGAGACACACTTTTTTTTTTAAAGTAGAAAAATGGCATTATCGGGGGCACGGTTTCATCACTTGGAGCGTGAATAATACCATATTAATATTGAAATTAATTAGATAAGCCTTCATTGTTCAGATTAGCAGGGACTCCTACCCCTTTCTCTAGACCTGCGCCCTGCTTGTCTTGATAGTCTAAGAACTGTAGGGTATAGATCAGTCCAAAAAGAATAATCATGCCTCAGAACAAAAGACTATGCACGAAGTGAAAGAATGAGATCATATATTTGCTCCTCTCTCTGCTTCTGTCATTGATGTTGAAAAGTGGCACCGTCTTTTAGAAAACTGACTTCTCTAAATCCAACGTTTTCCCTGCTCGCTCCTGCAAGGACCACATTGTTTCATCTACAATGTTTTTTTAAAGTAAAGAGGATGAAGAAAAAGGAGGTTTCTTCTAAAGTTATGACTACTTTATCTAGCTTTATACTTGGATAGAAAACTCTACACCACCATGAGCTTGAGCTTTCAAATGTTATTTTTTTAAACTCATTACTACAGTCATTTCTCCAGATCTTCCAGGAAAGTTGTATCGACACAAATTCTCTTGACCTCTGTATTCTGCCTGCTCAGGCTAAAAGTTTCTCCTTATCCTCAATCCAAGTCCATACTCATTTCCTGCTACAGAAAAAAATGACATGTCTTTGTAAAGAAAAATCATGTTGTGTTACCATTGTATTTTAGATAACAGCCTGGAGCAAATTCTCAAAGCACTCGAGCCACCTGCACAAAGGTGAATGACTGTTAAAATACACATGGTTCAGATGGCTAGCTTCCACCCTGAACCTAATGAATGGAACTGAGGATGGGTTGGGAATCTGCATTTTCAACACATTCCTCAAATGATTTGTACACATACCAAACTGTGAGAACCACTAATCAAGCTGCTGAGAATAAATAGATGGAGAAGGCATCAGAAGTGAGGAGACCAATTAGGAAGTTTTGTAATCATGTAGGCAAGCAATGATGAAAGTTGTTACTTCACAGTGATTGTGGTCAAGGAGGAGAGGGCATGCTTGAGAATCATTTCAGATTTGGATTTCACACACTTATAGCATTGATGCTGGAGTCCGGTTGAGCTGGCTTCTGTGCGTGTGGTGTCACCATTTTTAGGAATGGTTCTCAGTGCGAATTTCTGCATCTCCTTTGCTTGCAGACCAAGCAGACTACATCTGCATCAAATTAATTCAGTCAAACTAATCTGCTGCAAATCTGCATCAAACTAATTACAGAATTGGGGATGGGGTCAGAAGTAGTTTTAGTCACATTTTCGGTCATGTTTTAGCTACTTTATTCTCTGCATGAACAAAAGCAACTGGAAAATACAAAGAAGGCATCAAGATGGTGCAAGTGTGAGGTTGTGAGCTGGGATAGCAACCAGGAGCAAGCAGGCCACAGTCCATTGGCGATTAGAGCAGGGAATGTGAAACTCATTCTGTACCATAGGGAGAGAAGGGCCTGACTGCAGCTTTCTGAAAATTCAGAAACATGAATCTGCCGTGTTTTTGAATCTTCAGCCTAAAGACACCATAGTACATAAAAGGGATCACCAAGGATGCGGACATGGAAATACAAAGAAACAACAGCCGCACGCTTTAGGGCAGACATCCTCAAAATAGTCCCTTTTAAGGAACACCGCCTTTCAGGAGGTTAACAGGTTTGTCTCAGTGGCAAACACAATAAAATAAATTGCTTGCATATCTTTAGGAAAGAGGGGCTTGAATAATGTTAACCAACTTTCTTTACTGCACTACTTTCTGGAGCCTCAATAATGTGCATGGAGGCTGCAGTGTAATGCTTACAAACAAACACCCTGGACTAGAAACTCTGAAGTTCAGATCTTAGTTTGGCCACACACAAGGAGTGTTGATCCTCTGTGTTCTTCAGTTTCTTTCTCTGTAAAAGGTACATAATTATCACTCCCAGCCTTATTAAGTCATGAGAAATATGTAAAATAATGAGTGCAAGAGCTTAGTGCAATGCTTGGCACCTGGTAGGTGCTTAGTAAAGCCAGCTTAAAAAACAGAAACCAAAACAGAAACAATCAAGAGGGAAAACAGCATTTTGTAAACTTACTTGACCTAGGATGGTTTGGAAGGTAGGAGTAGGAAATATATATGTATTCGTGGAAGAGTATACTTCAAGACAAAGTTTAGAAAATTCTACACAAAGAGATACTTATCTTTAGGGGGCAGGTGTCTACAGGAACTTGATATAAAAATATATGATGCTTGTCAAACATCAGCATTCTCTCCAAAGCCACTGTAGGAAAATATACTGTGACAAAGCAATCTTTGAATGAATGTGTGAGCATTCAATTCTTAGGAATCTCTGGATGTCTGTAATGTAGGTAGAAGCACGTTGGTTTATATGAAGCAGTAGTTTTAAACTCTGCCTATATTTTAGAATCACAGGGATAAAGGAATGTGAGAAAGGCTTTAAAAAGGAATTTTAGGATCCCAGACTCAGAGATTATGATTTCACTGGTCTAATTAGAGCCTAAGATTTAGGATTTTTATTTGGTTTTGCCTTAATTTATTAAAGTATTTCTAATATGCAACAAGGTTTGAGATCACTGGTTAAGGGTATAGAGTATGTTATAAATATATTAAATGACTTATTTATTTGCTATTTCACAGAATACTTTAAAGGGAAGTAGCCATTTTCCCTAAAGAAAAGATCGGCATGTACAGATTAGAGGCTACCTGAAAAATCTGAACAGCAATGTTGGTAGAAAGAACATGAGAATACTTAAGAACACTCAGGGGGTGGGGTTGGAAATAATGCTTCCGAAGTGAGGTCAAGGATGAGGAATGGGAGATAGAGGCATGAAAACCTTACTCTGCCTGTACCTCTTTTTTGCAGAACGCAGCTGAGGGCATGGTAATGAGCCCTGATAGAAGAGAAATGATGACAAAAATGATGATGATGGTGATGATGACGATGAAGGTGGTGGTGGTGGGTGGTGAATATGAGAAAAGTTAACAATTAGTGAGCCTTCAATATATAGTGGGAACTGGATATTTTTACTATTTACTTCTCACAAAAAGGTCTATGAAATAGACATCAAATGAGAATATCTAGTTTCTAGTACATAGTTGTCATTATAACTCGAATCTCCCTTCTATAGACAAATTGGGATACTTTGATCTTTAATAAATTTTGAAACCAGGAGTAATTAGGATAAAAAATTAATTGACTTTCTTGAGGAATTAAAGGCTAGTCAAGTTATAAAAATTCTTTTCCAAACTGCAATCCCTTTACTGAAAGACAGACATGCACGCGCACACACACACACACACAGCCCTCTCTTATGAACTATTGACATTGTTGTTTATTAACCTTAGGAAGACTCCAAGAGCGTGTTTTCAGAAGTCAAGGTATTTTTTTCTAGTTGTCTGTATTGCAGATGTTCTCACAATAAGAATGTCCAGTTACACCTAGTATGCAAGGCATTGAACTGATAACATGTGAAACCTGGTGGTCAACCAGAACACTTGAAATGGAATTCAAATCCAGATGTCAAGGACAGATTAATTCAGCCCTGAAACTCTATTCCTGAGACAAAGGTTATAGACAATTTCTGTCCTTTAGCCCTATCCCTGTAATAGTTTGAGAAGTTTAGAAAGAGTCATTTCAGTCTATGTTTAATTGTTAATCTCTTAATATAACTGTTCTAGTTGGTTAAAAAGTCTCAATTATTTTCTTAGAAACTTGCTTATGTAAAGGGAGAAATGCTTGAAAGTCCATTCATTTTGCCTCTGAGTAAGGCAGATCTTCCAGACAAACTATTCAAGAAACGTTTTTTAATTTTCTCACTTACCACTTTTGAATAATATAAAACAAATCTGTGTTTAGCTTCTGCCAAGACAATGCATTGAGGACTTCCATCGCTCCCTGGGAATCATTACATTGTTTTGGTTTGCTTGGGTTCAGAGCCCTTGAGATGGCCCTTGACTTTCAGATTCATTTAAACTGCTGAGTTGGGACTGGTTTCCATCTGCGACCATAAAATTGCTTTGAGTTTCTCCAAACTCAGCCCAGGTTTGCTGAAAGCGCATCTAAGAGTTGGCTAGGGTTCACTGCAAGGTTTGCAGATCTATTTGATTATTTAGCTGTACAGATCCCAGTTTCTAAATTGCCAGGTGAGAACTTCACCTGGTTGGAGATTTGCTCACCTGGAGGCACTGGCTTGATACTCACGCCTAAGTCTGAAGGCTGCATTCTTTAAGAGTTAAGGTATCTGAAAGGAGAATGCATGTCTCCAAATCTCAAAATGCCTCTTGAGTTTTTCCCGAGATGAATGGTAAAAGCCTTCTCTTTTCAAGCCTTTCTGGTATTTAACATGTGCCTCTGTTCCCTGTTAGGTCTTCTATTTCACTGGAAGTTGCTGGGATGATGTTTTCCAGTTGATTCTGAAGTGAATTAAGATTTTCCAAATGTGAATGAACTGAAAGATGGTCAGGTTTCAAAATCAATTAGAGACTAAGCAGTGTGTGGAGGCAGAGGGGCATGCATTTAATGGAAGTATATGTGTGTAAGTATGAGTAGAAGAATGCATTTTTATGAATGAAAGTCAAAGAATGGGAAATGGAAGACTTTTGAATTATGGAGGGATATATGGGGCGATTTCTGGTAAAAATGGTGTGTCGTAGATGTAAAAAAATTGAGCTTTATAATTTTAGAAGATTTAATACAATTTAAAAATTTGTCTCTTTAAATACATTTTAGAAACAGTGGTTAATTTCATTTTGCCCCTGCTTCCCTACTCCATGAGCCCTTGCTAAATCAAGCTTAAACTCAGATACTTCAGAATGATTTATGTCTAATTTGGAGATATTGTCATCGTTATTTTAAAACATGTTCTTCACTTGTAATAACTTTTGGTCCTAATACTACTGATCAGCTACTACTTATCTATATTCAGAGCTATGCATATGGCTAAAATGAAAACTAAAATTAGGACTTAAACTTACTTTGAAATGATTATGGCTAACATTTTAAAAGATCATTTTGATGGATCTCTAATAAAAGCTAGTTTTGATTGTACCAATAACTAGTTTTATTTCATCTCTGAAAACGTCAATTTAGGTGTTGTTGCTATACATTTCACAATCTAACAGTATAATTACATTGAAAAATAAGGAACTAAGACAAAAATAAAAATTTTCCATGTATAATTACATGGAAAAAAAATGAAGAAATGTGATAAAAATATAAGTAGAAAGCAATTTAATGAGCTGGAGGAATAACAGATTATTTATTTAATTTTCCTGGTGCACAGAAAATGTTTACTTGATAAATGTGCTTATAATACAGGACTGGTATACATACACCCTGCTAAAATTTTACACAGTCCAATCTGGAGAATACTCACATACAGTTAGTGACACCTTTTAGAAATTTCATGATTTTGTTCATTTCTAGCTCCTCTGTGAAACCTAGAAAGGTTTTCTAGGTACAGTGTGTATACGAGCCACAGTGATTCAGATATAATGTTACTAATATCAAAACACACTACACTATCTGTGCTGTCTTCTATAATAGGTACAATTCTAGAGAAAAAGTGTTTTTAGCAGCTTATTTTCATGTCTTTGACCTTGCCATCCATAGCTGGTGGGATCAGATATGGCCAGATTCTATATTTTTTCTAATACATTAGAACAATCTACCGACTTCTCACGCACTTTGAAAAGTAATAGGGTTGGTGGAGAATTGTCCTTCTGGATCTGCCTAGCTGACATTGCTA
Organism: Macaca thibetana thibetana; assembly: GCF_024542745.1. Classification (NCBI taxonomy): domain Eukaryota; kingdom Metazoa; phylum Chordata; class Mammalia; order Primates; family Cercopithecidae; genus Macaca; species Macaca thibetana. Next base: position 21,642,271 of record NC_065589.1, on the reverse strand, counting down.
TTGTGGCTTGCAGGGTAGTCTCCCTTGGATATAAATTTAAGGTCATTTAATCTGTTCTCAGCTTAGCCACTTCTGGATACAAGCTACACACAGTCTAGTACCCAAAAAGAATTCCTATAGAGGCTACTCTGCGCCTCTTTGGATTCATTTCCCCCCCACTGCCCTGCCCAAAAGCCTAGCTTAATGTGAAATCACCTGTAGCAAAAGTGATTAGGCAGGAGATGTCTGAGATTAAACATTTCAAAGGCATTATCTTTGTCCTCAAATATGTGTATCATTGCTAAGGGAACCAGTTGAAAATTATTTGAGAAAAGAGGAAAACAATCCACAACATTTGTTTTTGGTCCTCCAATCCTATTTTCACTACAGCTAAATAAATAAATAAATAAATAAATATATACATATATATATATATATAAAACTATATATATATATAAAAACTCTATGTGTATATATATTTATAGTTTATAATATATACATACATATATATATATATCTTTGCATAAAACAGTGTTCCTGAATATGCTGGCTTCACAGAGATACTTCTGGAAGTTCTAAAAACAAAAGTTTATGAATAAGTTTCTGGCCAGGCACGGTGACTCACACTTGTAACTCCAACACTTTGGGAGGCTGAGGTGGGAGGATTGCTTGAGACCTGGAGTTGGAGACAAGCTTGGGCAATATAGTGAGACCCTGTATCTGCAAAAAATAAAAATATTAGCCAGGTGTGGTGGTGCATGCCTGCAATTCCAGCTACTTGGGAGGCTGAGGCGGGAGGATCACACTTGAGCTCAGGAGTTCGAGACTCCAGTGAACTATGATCACACCACTGCACTCCAGACTGGGCAATGTAGCAAGACCCTGTCTTGTGGTAAATAAATAGATAGGTTTCTTCTGAAACAGAGGTTTTATTTTACAAGTCTTGGTGGCAGTGGTGGTTGTTTGCTTTTGTTTTTGTTTAGGAGATTTTGTTTGCATGTAAATATTTTTAAAGCCTCTATTTTTGCTGACTGTACAAAAATGGTTTGTACACATCCATTTATTCTTTCTCTATCAAATATATATTTATTCATGCATCATTTAGTCAATGTTACGGGCCAAATTCTGTTGCCCCCACCAAATTCATATGGTGAAGTCCTAACCCCCATTATCTCAGAATGTGACCATCTTTAAACATAAGTCTTTACATGGGGAGCTAAATTAAAATGAGATCACTATGGAGAGCCAGTATTCAATATGACTGGTATCCTTGTGAAAAGAAGACGAAATTTGGACACAGGCACAGGCAGGAGATGACCGTGTACTAGCCAAAGACAGAGGAATGGAACAGATCTTTCTAAGCTCTCAGAAGAAACCACCCCTGTTGACACTTTCACCTGAGACTTCTAGCCTCCAGTACTGTGAGAAAATAAACTCTTATTATTTAAGCCCCTCCATCTAAGGTACTTTTTTTGTTAACACAGCTTTAGCAAACTAAAAGCCAATCAATGGAAATGTATTGAGCCATCAACTACATGGAACTTCTAGATTGTAAAGAAAATACAAAGAAGGCTTCAAGAGATGAGGATAGCTGATACTGACATAAAAATGAGATAATAAAAGGGAAGATTCGATAGTGGGGAATGGAAGAGAACCAACATTACTGGAATATCTAGAGATGGCAGCCCTCCACCAGGTATCCACCAGAATATTGGCTCTCCGTAACATGAGTAACTCAATGCAGAACACGCCAGCTGGAGTGTACCAGAGGGTCCCAACAATGGCTGTGAGGACCTGATTTCTCTTAGTCTTCTCTCCCACAAAAGTACAGCGATCTTTGTTAAAAATCTCTCTCTTCTGTTTCCTCAACAAAGACAGAAAATCTGGAGTGGGGAGTGAGGTGATTACTTATATTTACCCTTGCAGACCTCATGATTTCCATATGGAAGCATCTTCCAAGTCATTGGAGATTTCAGTCATCATGACCTTGATGACTCTCTTTTTTGATGTACAAAGTGTGTCTCAGAGGCTCTCTCCTTTTCTTTTTTTTTTTTTTTTTTTTTTTTTTTGAGACGGAGTCTTGCTCAGTCGCCCAGGCTGGAGTGCAGTGGTGCGATCTCGGCTCACTGCAAGCTCTGCCTCCTGGGTTCACGCCATTCTCCTGCCTCAGCCTCCCGAGTAGCTGGGACTACAGGCACCCACCGCTACGCCCAGCTAATTTTTTTGTATTTTCAGTAGAGACTCTCCTTTCCCAATACAGTTATGTGTTGCTTAACGATGGGGGTATATTCTGAGAAATGCATCCTTAGGTGATTTTTGTCATTGTGCAAACATCACAAAATGTACTTATGCAAGCCTAGATAGTAGAGCTTCTTGCTCCTGGGCTACAAACCTGTACAGCATGTTACTGCGCTGAATACTGTAGGCAATCATAAGTATTTGTGTATCTAAACATATCTAAACATAGAAAAGGTACAGTAAAAAAGTGGTATTATAATCTTCTAGAATCACTGTTGTATGTGCAGTCTAGTGTTGGCCAAAATGTTGTTATGCACCACAAGACTGTAATTGATAACGTTTCCCTTTGGTCACAGAGCTGTTCCTCCACTCACTTCTGAGTTTACCCCACAAAGACCATTTCAACAGAAAACATGGGCCTCACCCTTCACTACCATGGTGGTTTAGATTCCCTCCTGACAAAGCCATTTACACTACAGTAGAGATGCACTCTGGGTTCATCTATAGGACTCCGCACCTTCTTAAATTATCTTAATCTTCCCCACAGCCCTCTAAGAAAGTTATTATTAAGTCTCTTTTATAGGAAAGATCAATATCATATTTTAGGTGAATAACCAAGTCTGGATTTGAACCCAGGATTCTGAATTTCCATCCCCGATCATGCCCCTACTCCCTGGAAGGATCAAAAGTGGTGGAATCCTGGGCATTTAAATGAGTGTAAACTTTTAGGACCCATGGTAATATTTGACTCGAAGAGAATTCTGATCTAATCTCATAAAGAAATGGGAGTGAACCTCTCTCTAATTAAGAATCACCTGAGGAACTTTGAAAACACAGATGCCCAGTGTTGCCTTTCCAGACATTGGTGTCAGCTGCTCTGCAGTGAGGCCAAGCATCAGTATTTTTAGAAGCTCCCTAGACAATTGTACTATACTATACAGCCAGGTTGAAAAGTACTGTTACGAATAGTAGCTGTATATTACTGAGAAAATAAAAGGTAAAAATGGGGAGTATATTCCATTAGGATTTCAAAGCAAAGAAATAGAACCATTAATACTTAGCATATTTCTATTAATTTAATAGAAATATGCAAAAACACAAAATAGAAATCAACAAAAAACTGATTATTTTTTCCTTTCAAGAATGTATAGACATTATTATTATTAATCTTTTTAAAGTTGTTTAGTGGGATACCAATTGGTTAAAATGGGGAAAAAATGCTTAGAGAATTAAAACCCAGATATGTATGTTCCTTGAATAGCCAGGGTGTGTGTCTTTCTTTATATAAGTTTAACTTCTGTAGAAGTAATTAAAAACCTCTTGCTGAGAATCTTTTCTGAGCTTATTTTAAGGTCCTTTATAGGGCAACAGTTCACCCTGCTGTCCAGCACTTTCTCATTGTCCCTTAACCAGACTGTTAGTAGAATGCTTTTCTGAGAACGAAATGCTTTCTTTCTTCCTTGGGCTTAAAAATTGAAGTCACGGTTTTACTATTTGAAAAATCCAAAATTCAAGCTGAACACGGATGTTAGTTACACTGCCATGTTTAAACACATTTTGATAGAAAATGCTTTATTGTCACTGATTCAAAGCCACAAACATGCTTTGAATCCAATTCAATATATTTCTTATTTGTTTCTGATTTTCTTTTTTCTCCTTTTAATTATTATTAGAAGGTATAAATTTCCAGAAAAGCTTGGCCTTGACAAGGCTCCATTATTTGCACATGACAAGGTTTATCAAAAACAGTTGGATTTTTCTAAGGAGTCTTTTATGTTTCCTCTATAAAATATAAATAAATGAAAAGGATTAGACTGAGGAAACGGAGTATAATTCATCACCAACGTGAAACATAGTCAACAGGTTGCAGATGGATGAACTGTAGAACTTGGGATACTGCTCCAGGCAAGAAAGCACTCTTGCCCATGCCAACGTGACCGGCGTCATTAACTACAGTAAAGGAGCAGGGCTGATTTTGTGGTTTGTGATGTCATCTTAATTTATTAGCCTTCTTTTGTTTTTTAGTGTTTGGTATATAACTATAAAGCTGGGTTTGACTCTTGAAAATCTATCATATTCTAAACTATGTTCAATTCTAAGCTATACTTAAGGCTGTTCTCCCCCATCCTTCTCTTCTCTTTTTTTTCTCTCTCTCTCCGAACAGAAAAATAAAATAACACAGAAACACACAAAGGCTATTAAGAAACTTTGCATTTCCAAACCAATAGTTAACAATTTAAGAAAAAAAAAATCATTTTTATGTGTATAAATGCAATATTACTCTACTCTTACAAAATATTTTAGCTAGTTTAACCTAAAATGTAAAATTACTTTGGCTTCTATATCTGGCTCCAATTTTGTCTGCACTGTGCCGATGCAGTCTCATTCGTGGTGAAATAGAAATTCATGACACAATTTCTCCCTAAAATCTGTCTGAACTTGCAGAAATGAGAGACTTTTCAAGTTCCATATTCTTTCCCTGAACTTCCATTCCTATCTAATAATAATAGAGTGCTTTATAGCATATAAATCACATTTCTGTTTAAAAGTGACCTTCCCTGTGGCCTTTTTGTCTCTGCCTGTCAGCACGCATTCTTCTAGTAATAATAAGCTCTAGCCAGGAGTGAGTGCTCAAAATTAGACTGACTCCAGGAACCGCCCATATGAAGGCTGGAATATAGCTCAGTTTGAAGTTAAATAATTTAACAGCTTTCCCCAAAAGTAGACAGGAACTGGATGTGTCATTTTAAACAGAGAAAAGTTTACCAATTTTTGAAAAGGAGAAAAAGAAAATATGCCAATAAGTTTGCAGTTTGAGAAATCCCTCTAAAAATGATAATCTCAACACATTCACATCATGGTCTGTTAAAGCAGAATTAGGAATGTATTTCTTTTTAATTCTAGTCCAGTTCTCAGAAGCCACAAGAAATTGGAAATTTTGTCTGTTATCCTTTTAACCTTGCATTCTTTTGATCTCATAATTCTTCAAAATTTAAAATAATATACCATTATGATCCATTTCAGCAGAACATATTTACTTTATATTTTAGAGAGCGGGGCTTGCTGTGGTGCCCAGACTGGAATCCAGTGGCTATTCACAGGCACCATCCCACAACTGACCAGCATGGGAGTTTTGACCTGCTCTGTTTGTGTGTATGTGTATCAACCCTCATTTACAAAGCTTCAGTACAAACACCATAAGCACACAATTTTCAGGTTTTAATATTTTCCCAATAAAATAATCCCACTTAATGGCTATGACAACTGTATCATTTGTTTAGGGAAAAAGAAGGATATAAGATTGAGTCTTGAGAGAGGAGCCCCAGAAAGATTTTAAACCGACTATCTGGTAATAGAGGGGCATTTTGTTCTCTTTTGAAGCAAATAATTTCATTTTAAATCTCTGGTGTAAATTTATACAAATCTTACTTTGGAGTGAATCATAATGAAAAAGCAGCTTTCTTCCATTAGGTCAATATATTGTCCAACCTATTTTGCATTCAATGTTGACTTTTAACTGTGAGCAAATTGCTTTTACCTAAATACACAGTTAAGGAGGCAAAGCAGACGAGCTGTGCAGTGGCCCAAAATATTAATTACTTCCTTACTACTTAAGCTGTTTGGACAGTCCTGTCCAGAAAGAAATAAACGAGGAACATGGACTGTCCCCAAGATCATAGAATCATAAAATATCAGCCCTATCCCATGTCTTGGAGATTATCCATGATAGCATTTTCCAGCATGCATCAGGGGATATAAATAGTACCCTAGGAAGAGGGCATCTCAGTCAAGGACTTGGGGATGCTAAGCACACTGTATCTCCTCTAGATATTCACCTTCTACACTAACACATAATGGACACCGAGAGATGTTTCAAGGGAAGGCAGCCCATGTACCTGTGTGAAATCTAGTGTTCCCTGCATTTAATTGTTCATTGTGCACACTCCTGTCTCTTCTATACTTAATTTCCTAGGAACAATATTCTGTAGGACACTCATTTGAAACTCATTGTTTAAGAATAATAGAACAAAGTCCAGAGAAGTAAAATACCAGTCCCAAGATCTCATGGAGATCAATGCTAGAACCCCCGCCTCTAATGCTCACACATTTTTGCTGGACACCTTCAAAGAAGAGATGAATTTACATACTATCTCTACACAGATGAGTTATTTGCTTGTGACCAGCCAGTATGCTTGTTTTTATTCAGTGAGATGTTTTCATGAGACAACTTTCTGGGTCTGCAGGAGCCACACGCCACATGAATGATCATGGCAGTTATGGAAACATAACCTTTCAATAACATCCCGTCCAGTCACACACACAGACACATGGCTATATATACGGGTAAGATGAGTGCAATAGAAGATAAAAGACCCAAACTCATATGTGAAGGCCCTGTCTTTAATAAATATCACCCTAACATGTGGTTCACTGCCTAAGTTCCCCTGAGTATCTTCAAGTGGACCCGGAATCTCACGCTCTTCCCCCGGAGTTTATGAAGGTTCAGGAAGCACACACCAAGAGAAAGTTTCTTTCTTCTTCTCTTACTCACATCTGTGTACAACCTTGATTTCTCTCAAACAAAAGTGAATGAGTTCACAAGTCAATCCTATTGCTCAAAGCATCGTAGAATATGGAGATCTGCAGATACTAACTACTCTGGCTTGGGATGGGTCTATGAGTCAAAGTTCAAAAGGAACTGTTGATGGATTAGAAGAACCCTTAATGGTAAGCAGAGGGAAACTGCCAACATTTGCTGGGTCCTGCTCCTCCCCACTGTCCTGTCTGCTCCTAGCAGCCCCATCAGTCCTATCAGCAACTTCCATCACAGCTGAGTCCTTTGAATGGCCACAGTGGGCCAGGTGGGAGATGACCAGGCTCTGGATATTCCTCAGAATTGAGTTTAAAAGGAGGATGAATTGGCAGGTGGCAGTTGAATTATTGAGTCCTATTCTCTTGTTTGTGTCAGCAGCAAGCTATTCTTCTTTGTCTAAGACAAACTGCAGGCCCCAGGCCTATCAAAAACAGTGATGTAGGACCATAAAGATCTCCGCGGAGGAAAAAGAAACAATGCTTCTCTTCCTTATGGAAGTGATTGCTGATCAAATCACCCTGTTTAAATGCCAAGGCAAAACAACACAGAGGCAAAAACTTCTCTGCATCCTTAATCATTTGTGGGACTGTTTCTCTTCAACGCTAGCCCTACATTTCTGCAGGACGTGGTACTTTTCTTTGCTATTTTCCCTTTAAGTCAAACTCTGACGCAGGGCCTCTCAGAGTTTAGTGTGCATATAAATCACCTCGGGATCTTGTTAAACTGCAGACTCTGAGTCAAGAAGCCTGGGCTGGGGCCTGAGATGCTGCATTTCTGTCAAACTCCCAGGTGATCCTGTGGCTACTGGTTCACCACCATATTTTGATAATCAAGGCTCCAGTATATTTCAAGCATGGCTGAGTCGCTGCAGTTGTTAGCATTACATGTTCACAAGTCAATCACTCAGCAGTAGATTGAATTCCCAAATAGCTGTTTTGAGTCGGTATTAAAAGTAGAGATGGTGACTCTTTTTTCTAAAGTAAAAAGAATGTTACTGAGGATAATTGAATAAAATGAGAACATTTTCAATTCAGTCATTTCCTTCGATTTATCATCATAGCTCATGAGCTTCAAAATGGAAAATGAATGATAATGAATATGAATCGAGTGTCACTTACCTGAACTTTTACTCTCCTGTAAAAACAAATGCAGATATTATACCCCAAGGGCACCTCAGAACTCTTCTCTGTAAACCTCACCTTTGCCAGACAGGGCCAAATATCAGAAGGGAAATTAGGTCAACATTTGAATGAGTTTTGTATATTTTTGAAATTTGATCCATTTTTATTCACTTTGGGCAATATAAAGGTCAAACTCTGCACTTGAAAAAATGCATTTTAATCATGATGACTTATCCCAGCCAGTCATCCTGGAAATGTATTCCAAGGTGCGCAGTCAAATTTTTCATTTTGAACAACTAACCACGACTTTCAGAAAACAAAATGCATCTGGCTGATTAAGTCACTGAATCAGCCAGACGCTTCTAACTTGTGTAACAGAGAATAGGAATGGTGATGAAAAGCCTCAGAACTGCTAAAGATTTGTGATGAATATGGCCTTTGTCATCTACAAGAAATAGCATAAGACCCAAGGCATCTCCCATGTATGCAAGAATGAACTTAATGATTCAAATCCAAGATAACTTTCAAGACCCACTTTCATGTTTTGTTTTGTTTTGTTTTCCACTTGAGATAGGGTCTCACTCTGTTGCCCAGGCTGGAGTGCAGTGGCAAGATCACAGCTCACTGCAGCCTGGCCCTCTTGGGCTCAGGCAATCTTCTCACCTCAGTATTCTGAGTAGCTGGGGTCATAGGTGTGCGTTATCACACCCAGATATTTTTTAAAATTATTTTTTGCAGAGACAGGGTCTCACTGTTTTTCAGGTTGATCTCAAACTCCTGGGATCAAGCAGTTCTCCCACCATAGCTTCCCAAAGTGCTGTGATTTCAAGCGTGAGCCACTGTGCTTTGATCATCGTCATCGCAGTTGGGATCAATCTTTCCTTCTTACTGTTCTACATTTATAAGTTGAGTTGGTATCTGCTTGCTGCCTCTGTCTGTAGATTGAAAGCTGCTTGAAGTCACGCAATCCATCTTCCTCATTTTGACATTACTCAGAGAATGTGTCACAGAATCTTACATAAAGGCCCAGTCACTGTTTATTGAACAGAAGCTCATCCCAAAGATGATATTAAGAACAGTATTTCCTGGTTTGGTTATAGAGGAAAATGACATTTGAGGCTAACTAAATATAAAGCAAGATAAATCATAAACAATATTCTTTATGTAAATTTCTAATTCTTCTTTATTTTGGGAAGTTTTTTTCTTTTTTTTTGAGACAGAATCTTGCTCTGTCACCCAGACTGGAGTGCAGTGGTGTGATGTCGACTGGAGTGCAGTGGTGTGATCTCGGCTCACTGCAACCTCCACCTCCTGGGTTCAAGCAATTCTCCTGCCTCAGCCTCTTGAGTAGCTGGGACTACAGGTGCACGCCACCATGCCTGGCTAATTTTTGTAATTTTAGTAGAGATGAGGTTTCACCATATTGATCAAGTTGGTCTCAAACTTCTGACGTGATCCACTCGCCTCAGCCTCCCAAAGTGCTGGGATTACAGGCATGAGCCACCGTGTCTGGTCTGGAAAGATCTTGGGGAAACTTTAGATCAGGATAAAGCACTGCCAAAACTGACCCGAAGTAATTGAGAAACCATTCAAAAGGAGGAGAGGGAGTTGTAGGATGAGGTTCCTCCTATCAAAGAAGAATAGCAGAGAGAAAACTTACAGTTTGTTTGGGGGCCTTGTGTACTTTGAAACTAAGCTGGTGGACTCGGAGAAAGCTGTGCTGACAATGATTTCTATGTATACAATTAGAAGAGATGGTGGCTTTACTTTCGATTTTCATTATCATGTTTACTCAAATGATAGAGACAATTATATAGTGAGAAAGGTAAAAACACCTGTAACTTTATTCCCTTGTTTTCCTTCAATACTGATCCAAATGCAAGAGACTCATTGTTATCAGTGTAAGCTCGGTTTAAAAGTCAAAATTTGTGCAATTATAAAAGTTGCATGATGCGCATTGGATTTCAACATAGTACAGTAGGCTTTGTTTTAATCGAGAAGTAACATTATTCATGTGAGAGTATTTTAAACAAAAATGTTTGTATAAGTTCTTACCTCCTCTTCTCTCATCTACTCTGCTATGTTAACCAATTCCCCACCTGTCCTCCTAACTTTGATTATGCCCTTTAGTCCTTTTACTCTTCCCTTCTCTTCTCCTCTCCCACTCCTTCCTTCTCCCTTGCTGTCAAATCATCTTTTTATTTCAGGAAAGACCTCAAGTCATGAAGTCAAGTTGGGATTACTTTACTGTACAACTTCTTCCTTGGAGTCCCAATGGAGAGACATAAATTTTAATGACATTTAAGAGAGATTTAGATAAAGGTGATAATTAATGGAAGGAGCAGTACCAAATGCTATCAATTAACTTTATTATCTTGAGCACTTAAAACTACTTCTTGTGTTTGCATTTGCAAAACACTGCAGAGAAATGAAGCCAACATCCCTTCTCTTCTGTCAGTAGATTTGTTGCAGTTTATCAACACACACACACAGATAGAATCCAACAGTTCCAATAATGTGTTCCTCATTTGTTTATGTTGGATATACTCTTTGTTTTTCATGTATCTGGGGACTAGCATTTATATTTGTTCATTCTCAGGCTTTATTCCATTCCTAATGCCACTGATAATTTAATGAAGGATTAATCTGCTTTATGCATACAATTGATTTAATTCACTACTAAAAGAAAGCACTTAGCTTAATATAATTTTAAGTTAGTCTTTCGAATTAGAACACAGTTTAAAATTCTTTACTTTTCCTAATGTTTTTCATAACTTTGGAGATGTTTGACATGGACAGAGAAGCCAAGTATCATGAATAATTCAAAACTCCTAAAATATTCAAAACAAACAAACAAACATTCAAATAATCCACAGATTAGATATCCTTAAAAAACGTTGCTTCTTAGTAAAGTAATACCTCAGTGCTATAAAATCCTTCCTTCTAAGGGCATAAAAAGTTATTAAAAAAAACTAAGTCTACATTTTTAAGGTGTTAAGTCAGCATCCTAAGAATTGATTTTATTTTACACTGGATTATTAATGTAACCTACTTTTACCTGAGACAGTGTTTCAGTATAAATTGATTAATGACATCATCATTAACTTGGTTTTTATTTAATCTTCTCAATATGTTAGTTTTTATAGGGTAAAGGCTGTATGTAGAAACTTGTTAGTGTCAGAATCCACTGATGTTCTTTTGCTGACAAAACGTTGTAAATTTCTCTTGATATTGGGATAAACTGTGTTCCTCTTTATATTTTATCTTTTTTCTCTCAGTCTGGAGAGGATAAACAGCTGTCATTTCTACAGATTTATGATATTAGGGTTTATAAAACATGCCTTGGGAAAAAGCTCATTGAAAAGTCTTTGTGAAGCAGTAAGGTTTTTGCTGTGATTCTTGACTGTAAACCAAAAAACAAGATGGTTTACAACCAAGTTCAGTTGAAAGCCACTGCAGTTTTGTTGGTTCTCCCTTTCAGTAATTCTGTAAAGCTCATATTCATATCAGAATTGAAAAACAAAGCTTGTTAAGATCCTTACACGTATATTACCATAGAGGTTGTGCTGAATAACTTATTTAGGTCACTGCCATATTTATTGCACCACTGAAAACCTGGCATTTGTAAATATTTCTTATTTTTATGGGGTGATTATAAGGTGCTATGCCTTACACAAAATTCTCTTACAAGATTTTTTTCTATTCATTGGCTAATACGTAAAGTGTTTGGCATCCTTACATTTTTTTTCAAAAATCAAAAGATCAAAATAAAGTAAAAAGGGAACACAAGGACATTTCCAAACTAATAATATACTCAAAATGAAAGTTGCTGTGCTCTTTTAATACCAAAGTTGACGAAATTCTCTTAAAACTGATGGGATCTCCAGTCTCTCAAGTGAAAGAACAAGCCCATCAAACAGTCTGAATTCACTCAAGTCAAAATTTGGTTAAAATATGAAGGATTACATACCATCTACTGCAAAATGCTGCCTGGGATTTCAATAACTACAAATTCAATCAAAGTCTTGACTTCATTTCAAAGACAAAATTTCTAAGGTCATAGTCTTGAAACCTGAGCAGAGAGTTCAGAATAGCCAGCATAATAATAACGTTTTAGCAACTGAATATATTTGGTGATATGGGCCAAGCATAGATCAGGCCAAAATTTATCTATCACATGTTCTATTTCTTTTAAAGAACTATATTTATGGGCATTTCTTATTTAAAATATCTTTCTTTTCCAAGCTTGTAGTCATGGAATGTACTTTCCTTGTCGTTTCTATACCTCCTGATTATGTATTCATTTTTCATTTGTTCACCACATTTACTGCGAGGATGCAATGTGCTTGGCCCTTCTCAGCCTCAGTGTGACGAGAAGGTGCCCAGTCAGGATTTGAAGTGAAATCCAAAAGGGCCAAAACAAAAACAACAAAAGAACACCTAATAGAAATAGAAATGTGAATGCAGTTTTTAGTGCATTCACACTAAATGCACTAAAAACTGCATTCACATTTAAATTTTCACTGAATTGACACCACAACTCCTCATATTTACCACCTTCTCACCTTCCACATCCCCTTGGAGAAACGGTCCATTTTCAAGTGCTTGCATTTTTAATAAGGCTGCTCAAAGATGAATAATAATATTTCTTAAAAATGCTGATGAAGAATCAGGTATCAATCAGTATTCCACAGGGAAACAGACACTGAAATGGAGAATTGAAGAGAGTTTAGTGAAGGAACTGTTTATGAAGGGGCTGGTCTCAAAGACATCAAAAGGAAAGGTGCAAGTAACATCGGGAAGCAACACCAGGAAGCACGTGGTAGAGGCCTGAAGAGGGAAGTGAGGGATAGAGGGTTACTGGGATCTGGAGAGACTAGAGCTATGTTTGAGAAGAGATGCCTAACAGAAAGCTTTGGCCTTGGCTAAAGGAACACAGCCATTGTCAATTGAACCCACAGCAAGACAGGGAAGAAGCTCAAGAAATAAATACTTCCATTCCTTGATATTCCTGCAGATGTTCTTTCTTTTTTCTTATTTATTTTTTTTGAGATAGGGTCTCACTCTGTGGCCCAGGTTGTGGGTGCACTGGCTTGATCTTGGCTCACTGCATCCTCCACCTCCCAAGCTGAAGCAATCCTGCTACCTCAGCCTCCCAAGTAGCTGGGACTACAAGCATGCACCACCGTGCCCTGCTAATTTTTGTATTTTTTGTAGAGGTGGGGTTTTGCCATATTGTCCAGGCCGGTCTCGAACTCCTGGACTCAAATAATCAGCCCACCTCGGCCTCCCCAAAGTGTTGGGATTACAGGCATGAGCCACCACACTCAGTCACCTACAGGCTTTCAAGTAACCAAAGCCAACCAGAAGCCAGAGGGTAAGGGCACCCCATTAGTGCAGCCCATGGACATTAGTCTCTTAAGGTCCAGAGCAGAATGGAGAAGAGGAAATAATTAATCTAGAAGGGTAAAGACTATCCAATATACATAAAAATAAAAATTCCACAATAGGCAAATCCCTTGAGAAAGAAAGAAGATTAGTAGTTGCCATGGGCTGGGGCAGGGGACAATGGTCAGTGACTGCTAAATGGATACAGGGTTTCCTTTTGGGGTAATAAAAAAGCTCTGGAACTATATAGCAGTGGTGGCTACACAACATTGTGAATGTACTTAATGCCACTGAATTGTACATGTTAAAATAATTGAAATAGTAAATTTTATGTGACCTGATTTTTACCACAATAAAAAATAATGATTCCTATACAATAATTTGGGGGAAAAAAAGGTGAATCCTTCTGTCTCAGATGTAAGAGGCAATTATATTTAATGTTTGTCTCAAAAGTTGAAAATGAAAATCATTTAAGTAGACAATTAAATCCAGTTAATAAAATGCTGATTAACTGACACAAACGTAACAACAATCCTGTTGACTTGATTAAAAACACTTGCAAATTTGTGCAAGCTTTATGCAAAGTTTATGTACACATTTTAAACACAGACATTTTGCTTAAGAAAGTAGTTATATTTTATAATATGTAACTTCTCTGCTTTTTCTTTGGTGGCAAACCAGTTTATACCACTGAAGTTTTCCTTAAGTCTTAGAATTCAGTAGCTGGTTCCAGTGTGGGAATAGAGAAATTAAAAATATTTGAGAACTGAGCTCCAATTTACATGAACTCAATTGTGGTTTAAAGTAACTAAATAAAAGTACCAAAGTATAAGACTTTTTATGGCTCACATGAGGAAATGATTCCAAACCACTGTTTTCTCTAACAAGGAATTCCTTCAGTGTATTTTGGAAACAATTCTATAAATGTCAGTATGTTTTATGCTAATTCTTCATATACAATGCATTAATTTTATAGGGATTTAAATCACTAGGGTTTATTATTCCTTTTACATTGTATGCTTCTTTGAGAAGAAACATGACTCCTTGATTTATCTTTATACAGTGCTTTAATTGTCTAATGGTATCGGGTTTTTAATAACGGGTCAGATTGCCTTTGAATCAAGTTTGATGATAATTTTTGTATGGTACCCAAAACTCAGACCTCTCGTTTGAGTATGTATACCTTCCTAAGATTAGCAGTGTCCTCTTGATTGGGGGATGGTTACAAAGAGCTTTTAAGGTGATTTCCAGGCCTAACATTCTATTACTGACTTATAACTGCACTTGAAAGGCTTAAACACGCACAATCCCATTGAATCCTCAAGATACTCCTATTGGCAGGCGAGTATTTTCCTTGTTTTGTAGATGAGGAAACTAAGGCTTAGAGAGATTATGTTACCTTCTCAAGAGTAACTCAAGATTCATGGCTAGTTTTCATTCTAAAACTATTACACCATCAAATCTGGAGTTATATCCTGAGCAGATGAATACACTTTCTCTACTTCTATTTCAATGGAGATAAGCCTAATATATCTTAAAGTTTTCTTATAAATAAGCTTTACACTCTGGATCAAAGGATTAGTTTCATCTAATTTATTGCATTCAATTAAAGGAGACTAGTAAGTATGAGTTCAGTTTTGCCAGCCTATGTCTCTGAAAGAAAAACAAACATTGACTTCAGTGAATTATAAAAGCTACAATCTTCTAACAGTGTTTATATTAAAATGATTCATTATTTGTTAATAAAGGCAAAAATAAGAATTAACCACTGCTTAGATTTTAAATATGTCCTTTAAATGTTATATCATTTTCCCTTTTACAAAACATTCCTATTGTTTTCACTTAGAAAGACATTATGAACACTTTCCTTTGACCATAGGTATTCTACTCACTTATATTTTATGATCATATATACTTCATGATATTATCTCATTAAAAATGTACTGTAATTTCCTTAGTCAGTTTTCTTTTGTCTTCCTTTCCTTTTTTCAGAAAAATAAATTGTTATAAAAATCTTTATATGGTTTAGATAACTCCTTTATATTATAATCCTATTAAAACATTACTAGTGAGTTTTTATATTTTTAATATTTTTGAAAAAATTTGCCAAGCTTGTTTCCCGGAATTGCTATGAAAATTTACACATAAAAAACAGTGCCTGAGATTTACCAATTGCCAATCCTCTTGCAGATATTTTCAAAATTGTATATTTTCTAATTTGATAGTAGAAATTGGTACCTTTTTTATTGGCCTGATTTGAGTGGCTGTGATAATGTATATTTTCCTTGTGTTTATATCTTTCCTAGTTTTGTATATATTATTAGTTTTATTTGTCTTTTGGGCATACATTTATTTATCATTCTCTATGTCAATACATTTGGATTTATGTTTAGAAAGGCCTTTCCTACCTCAATAGTATATAAATATTTATCCAAATTTTCCTTTAGTTTTGTGATTTTACTTTGATGTAAATGTAATTTTAATACAGCTGGAATATATCTGGGTGTATGTCATAAATATTTTTCATTTTTGTTTCTCTTTTTAAATATATTTAATAGATTGAAATGCAAGAATCCTTTATTTTAAAAGCCATATGCCCATGAAATTGAAAGGTCATATTTATTATATATTAAGTTCTTATATGTAAATGATTTAGTTTTCTTTAAAATATATTTTGTTATCTAATGGCAAAAGTTTTCTCACACTTTGCTTTTTAAATTATTTTCTTGGAAATTTTGGCTATTTATTATTTCCAGTGAAATTAAAGATTACTTTGCCGAGTTTATTAAGTTTCAAGAAAGATCTTTTGGGATATTAATTGGAATGATCTTAAATACTGATTCGAGAAAAAGATTTTTAATTTTAATTTTATTATGTTTAATTTTTAACATCATTAAAAATGGGATGGGGTATTTTTCTACTGTGTTTACACAATGGTTATTGTTGACACAAAAGAAAGCTCTTCATTTGTGTGTATATATGTGATAACAGGTTGCCTGACTGAACTCATTCTCAATGTAACTAACAGACATGGTTGAAACTGGCTCTTCTCTGTGTGGTTACTTCAAATCATTCCAGATCTAGCAATGGTAAGCTCCAACAGGGCTTTAGTTTGATAATCATCTGTACTAATTTAGTTATGTATTTGTTCACATATTTATTCCTTCAACAAATATTTATTTGCTTCTTTCTATACTCCCAGGACTGTATCTGACAGCAACAAAGGGCAACAGCCTAGGAAAACAATGTAATAATTAGTTTAAAATTTTACAATAATTTTGATAGATTTTTAGTGGTTCCTAAGCTTTTGTGGGCCTCAAAATCACTTAAGGAAATTGGTAAAAATATCAATGTTCAGGCCCAGTTCTACTTCAACAAGCCTGGTCTCATCCTAATAGGGATGATGCTTAATAATATTATTTATTGAGTACTTTTATAAATACTTTACAGAAAATAATTAAATGCTGTCAACCAAAGTATATGATAGCTACATGATTGTTCCCATTTTACAGGTGAGGGCCTGGAGTCTCAGCCAGATGAAGTAACACACCCGGGGCATTTGCCAAAAATGTATCACAGCAAGGATGGAAATCCAGGCCACTTGGTTGCATTTAGTCACTCTGCTATTTTATATTACTGCTACGCCTCTTCACTTATTTTTTTTTAAATTAATGGGTTTTTAAAATTTAAATACAATCATTTTCACAAGAAGCTTTATATCATTAGCATAAATGGAAAACGTATAGGATTTATCAAAAATAGAGTGCTTGTAAAAATAAATTCAATACACATGAATCAATATTTCTTAACACGAGCTTGATACTGTCACCTGGCTTTGAGCCCAGCACCTCCTTTCGTTTGTTTGTTTTTTAAAGGAGATTAACATGTGTTTTTAAGTTTCAGAGACACACTAAACTTAATCTTAGACATTCTTCTTGATTTAACTGCAAGATTTAAAAGAAAACTAGAAAAGGAGAAATGTAGCTCTATATCATTCAGGGAAATTTAACCATGAACCTGTGCTGTCTGAAATTATATTTAGCCTTTATACATGGACCATATATTGGGGAACAATGTGTCAATGAACCAACTAAAAAAACCACAAGCTAAATAAAAAATATAGTAAGTATGTGTCTAACGTTGGGTCAAGGAAAAACTTTATAGGTATGAAAGCAATGAAATAAATCAGAGCCATTGCCAATTTCTTTGATTACAAAAATTTTTAAATAGCATATACCAAAAAAAAGAGATGGAGATAAGCAGACACAAAATCAGAAGACAGTTGCAAAATATTAGCATCTTATAATAGAATGTATGCATACAAATATTAAAAATACAAAATAAATGGAGAAATTGAGCGAATCAAGAGTCAACAGTGATTTTTCTTTGGATCATGGCTGATTTATTTTTCTTTTGCTATATTTCTATATTTTCTAGCTTATTATCTGTTAGCACATACTTTTTTATATTCTGAAATGATTAATAAACGTATTTAAGAGAGAGTAGAAATGTGAACAAATTTGTAAATAGAGACTCAAAAAGACAAAATTTATCACAGCAGGTGCTTATATAGAGATAAAATTCGTTCACCTATACTAACCAGAGAAAAATGAATCTTATACATATAAAGCCTCGTTTTAAAAAATCCATTAATACTATTTTGGCCTATATGAAAAATAAGACAAATCTACCAAAAAAATGACATCCAAATTGATAAATCTCTTTCTCTCATGCTTTGTCTCCACCCTTACTCCCCGCATCCACTCCCCATACACACTACCAACTCTTGTAGAATATCATTTCATTTACTAACAGAAATTTAACAGAGCTAAAGGTCTAGCACTGAAAGCTGACAAAACACATGTATAAACTTAATTTGAGTGCCTTACATACCCTGAAAGATTGGTTAGGCAATAATCAATGTAATCTCACTTTTTAGGTGAGGATATAGACTCAGCAACTTGACCTTTTTAGTGTTCTGTTTCTCAAACTAGCTGTGAACCTAGAATCACCTCCTAGAAGTACTTTGACAAAGCAGTCCAAACCCTACCAATTAATCAGCATCTTGGACTGAGGCAATGGTAATTGATGTGTCTAAACAATGTCTCACACAATTTGAATATAGAGCCAGAATTAAAGGTAGAAGAGCAAAATTTCAAAACAGTTTTCTGACTTAAGTTTCTGTGGTAATTTTAGTGTTCCTGCCCCTAGTAGATGTATTATTCAAATATGCCAGTCTTACAGTGTATTATTTTGTTACGGACAACTGAGATTTGGCATCTTTAAGATATTTCACCATGTTTGTAGCGATACAGATTTAACAGCCTAATATGGTTTTGATTTGCGTCCCCACCCAAATCTCATGTCAAATTGTAATCCCCAATGTTGGATGTGGAGCCTGGTGGAAGGCAATTGGATCATGGGGGCTGATTTCCCCCTTTGGTGCTTGCCATGATTGAGTGTCAACGTGTTCGGATCGAAGGATGCTGAGTGTGTCTGTGAGGGTGTTGCCAAAGGAGATTAACATTTAAATCAGGAGACTGGGAAAGACAGACCCACCTTCAATCTTGGTGGGCACAATCTAATCAGCTGCAGTGCTGCTAGAATAAAAGCCGGCAGAAGAATGTGGAAGGCCTAGACTAGGTAAGTCTTCTGGCCTCCATCTTTCTCCCATGCTGGATGCTTCCTGCCCTCGAACATCAGACTCCATATTCTTCAGCTTTTGGATTGGACTTATGCCAGTGGTTTGCCAGGGGCTCTCAGGCCTTTGACCATAGACTGAAGGCTGAACTATCAGCTTCCATACTTCCGAGTTGGGGACGCGGACTGGCTTCCTGGCTCCTCAGCTTGCAGACAACCTATTGTGGAACTTCACCTGGTGATCGTGTGAGTTAATTCTAATAAACTCCCCCTCATATATTCTTTTATCCTATTCTGTCCCTTTAGAGAACCCTGACTAATACAGGACTGTTCTTACAAATCTGGATGTTTAAAGATGTGTGGCACCTCCCCTCTCCTCTCTCTCTTCCACCTGCTCCTTCCATGTAAGACGTGACTGCTTACCTTTCTCCTTCCGCCATGATTGTAAAGTTCCTGAGGCCTTCCCAGCCATTCTTCCTGTACAGCCTGATGAACTTTGAGCCAATTAAAAGTATTTTTTAAATAAATTACCCAGTCTTACGTATTTATTTGTAGCAGTATGAGAATGGAGTATTACAGAGCCTATGTTTTTTTAATAAATGTCTTAAGAAAAACCTATTTATCTATAAGGCTAATAAAGGGGAAGTAGCACCTATACTTTATCTGTGCATCAGGTCTAAAAAGCCAGCAAGGATATTCATTGTAATTTTTCTGTTCAGATTTGGAAAATCATAAATTTTGACAAATTTAAAAGTTTGGAAGCTGAACTATTTGCTAAAGTGTATTAAAACATGTTGGTTTAAAATACACTATGTATTTTCCACTCGATTTGAAAACATTTATTATTTTAGAGCAAAAATATCTAATATGATCGTTTACTATTTTGCCTTAGGATTAAATGTTCAAAAGTTTCAATAGATATCAGATGTTAATTTTTAATAGCTATATTAGTAATGAGTTAATGACCATGTTTAATAATTAATATATTAAATTATACATTCAAGCAAGTTTCTTCTTTATACATTTACTGGGCAAGTAATATTCACATTATTCTAACATATGTCTTGCCTGACTAAATTCATGACGCCTATTTCTAAGTCACTTGGAAGCTTTTTGTGAAAGAATTCATGTTTGCCAATGGTGCTTCATTTCCTTAAATGTTATGTTGTACCAATTAATTGGTCTCACAGGGTAGAGACCATAGAATTTATTATAGACGCTTGGAAGACTTTCATTTCATCAGCAAAATATTAAAGATGTAACAAATATCCCATTTATGCTACTAAAAATGTTGAATATGTACTGGCAATTGAAATAGAATTCTATGTAATGAAATAAAAAGATTAAAGTATTTCACATAGTGAGAATTGGGTGAAAATGTTTCCATTTAAAAATTTAACAGTATAAAATTGATGTATTAGCAAATAGCTTTTTCCTTTTCTTTGTATTAAAAAAAGCTAATCTCATATCAAAATTTCATAATGAATCACTATAATGTTAAACAATGGGGAAAGGATTCCTAGCATAAAGAGGCAGTTAAGCTTAATAAAAAAAATACCTGGGTTCTGAGTTTAGCAAGATTCAGATTCAAATCTCAGCTTAGGTCTTCAGTAAATAAGTACATTTTAAGCAAGTTTCATAAAGACTGTAGGCCTCAGTTCCTTAGTATAAAAAAACATACTTTATATATTTGTTGATATGCAAGAGATAGAAAATGTAGAGCAACTGACACACGATGAAAAACATGTGATTTATTTCTTTTCTTTAGTCTAACAAAATCCTGTAGAATTTAGATTGAATCTGATTATAGTCACATATCACCTTGCATTATATGTGACGTGTTTCTCATTTTTTTCTAGACATAATGAGAGCAGAGGTCATGTGTTAATATTTTTAGGGCATGCACAATAAAGATGATAGATGGCAAATATTGAGCAAATAGATGAATATGCTTAGTTATTTATTTGTGAAAAGAGTTCTCTTTGTATGGTATTATTAAGGACAATTCAGTATAAATATTTCTTCAACTATAGAAAAAGCCTGAGCTTATAAGGGAACTATAATATGAATTCTGATTTCAAATGGAGAGACTGTTTTGCATCTCTACAGTCTTAGATTCTTAACTTTGGATACTGATTGCTCTGACCCAATTAGCCAAGAGTAGACTATAGGAGAAACATGGTTGACTTGTAGCTTCCGGGACCAACTCTTGTGTACGGGAGCCATTCTGTCACAATAGACAACAGGAGCCATTCTGTCATGGTAGACAGCAATGTGAGCCCAATTTCTCTCCCCTGTACCCACACCTTGTGCCATGCAACTTTGCAGTATCTTCTCACTGTGGATGGGATGCCACCTTTTTTCACTGGGTTTAACCACACTACTTGCTCTGGCTAATGGAACATTCATAGATAGGATGCAAGCAGAGGCTGGAAATGGGCTTAAATTCAAGCTTTCTCCCTTGTGCCTCTGATATTGCCATGAAACTATGCTCGGGATAGCTTGCTGAAGGATAAGAGGCATATAGAGCAGAGCAACCCCAGCTGCCCCTGGTGACAGCAGGGTGACATCCAGACATGTGAGCAAGCTCACAAGATCAGCACTGCTAACTAGTAAAAATTCCACTGTCCCCAGACATGTGAGCACAAATTAATGGCTGTTTGCCACTAATGTTTTGTGGCTCTTTGTTCTGTGACATTATTACAGCAATAACTATTACAGATGTCCTTAAAAATTATTTTTAAAAGGTTCTGTTGTGAGCTAAGCAAATGCTCTAAAGCAATGTATTTTATGCCTGCTGTGTACTTTTTTTTAAAAAAAAAAGCTTATAAATAAATAGAATAATTCCAGATTTTAACTTATTGTTTCAGTAGAAGTACAGAATCATGACTATTGGGATGAACATGTATTCAATGTAAAGGGTTAATTATCTGCACCTGGAAACTGAGCAAGCTTCTCCCTGGTGACTAAATAATCTCATGGTAGTAAGATGACTCTTTTTGTAAGAGCCAAATAAATATTTTTAAAGGATTAAGTCACATACAGTTAAGCTTATGGACATGAAACTCTTTAACAGATATTGATACCAAAAGCATTTTTTTTATATGGCTTTTGTAGCTTTAAGTGTCCTTTTCTAAAAATAGCAACAAATCAATTTATAAACATTTACATTCTCATTACTTCAAATCCTTCCATTTCCTACAAACTCCAAATCCTGACCATTTGCCTGAGCTCCAGACAAATATATTTAACTGTCAACTAGACATTTCCAACCAGAGGTCTGTCAGGCACCTCCAATTCAACACATCCACAGAGGAATCCAATATTTTTCACTGAAAACTGACACGTGGATTTCCTGTCTCTCTGAACGGCTCCACCCATCACCATGCCAACACTGAAACCTCCGTTGCAAAATTGTAACTGAGACAGTGAAAAAGATCTCACCTAACCAACTCCATCTTACTTTTAACCTCCAAGCTGTCCTTGTTCATTCTTGGGTGTGGGCTGAACTGACTTTGGGAGGAACTTAGTGTATAGTTAAAAACAAAGATGGGCCGGGCGCGGTAGCTCAAGCCTGTAATCCCAGCACTTTGGGAGGCCGAGGCGGGCAGATCACAAGGTCGGGAGATGGAGACCATCCTGGCTAACACGGTGAAACCCTGTCTCTACTAAAAAATACAAAAAACTAGCCGGGCGAGGTGGCGGGCGCCTGTAGTCCCAGCTACTCGGGAGGCTGAGGCAGGAGAATGGCGTGAACCTGGGAGGCGGAGCTTGCAGTGAGCTGAGATCCTGCCACTGCACTCCAGCCTGGGCGACAGAGCGAGTATCCGTCTCAAAACAACAACAACAACAACAACAACAACAGGCCTTCCCAACACAAAAAAAAACCCCTTCTTGCCTGGGGACTAGTCCTGCCTTTGTAAGACTAACAAATTAGCCACAAGATTAGAAATTATGGTTTAGGAGTCATATAGCTGGAGACTATGAGATTCTGACCCTTCTCAAATTACTCCTGGGGATAACATGGAAAGCCTAAGATCAATGCTTGAGATACTTTGCAGACCCTGCACTTGATGGATCAGCTGGCACCACCCAGATTGATAAACTGGCTCATCTGATCTTGTGGACCCCACCTAGGAACTAACTCAGTGTGAGATCGCTTCAACTCCCTGTGATTTCATCTCCGACAGGACCATCAGCACTCCTGACTCACTGGCTGCCCTGCATCCACCAAGTTATCCCTAAAAATTCCTATCCTTGAATGCTCAGGGAGACTGATTTGAGGAATAAAAAACTCTTCTCCCACACAGACAGCTCTGCATGAATTACTCTTTCTCCATTGCAATTCTCCGTCTTGATAAATCGGCCCTGTCTAGGCAGAGGGCAAGGTGAACTCACTGGGTGGTTACAACACTTGAGTCTTCCTTTATTCTTCCTCTTCCCTCATACCCTTTTCCCCAAACCTTGAGGAAACTAAAGTGGTTCACACATTCCCAAAGAGTAGTCATTTTACAATTTGCTTGCCATGCAAGAAACTTGTATTTTGTATGTATATGTATGTATGTACTTTTTTTTAGTAATCCAAACTGATTGCTAGAAAATCAAGCCATTCATTTTGTGTAATAATCTAGTTGGGGTTTCGACATAGCCCCAAAGTACAAAAATGCAAGGCACTCTTTTTCAATGATAGTGCCAAAGCCATTGTTTCTTCATCCACAGGTGGTTTTGAGAACAGCCTTTCAGAGAACCCCAAGAAAAAGGAATTCTCATCTTCAATCAATCCCTTCAGAAATCAAGTTTTTCATTGCAAGGGTTAAGGGGAAGAAAGAGAGTTTAAACGTTAAAACACACAAATAGTTATCTGGCATGAGTGCCTTAAAGAAATTGTTAATGCCTAAATGCTCTATGCTTTTCAGTGGCCTGGTGCCTGAACTTAAACAGAACTTCAATAAAACTCATACAGAAAAAATAAATGGAATGGAATCTAAGGAGCTCAGCAATTATATTAGAAATGTTTATCTAAGGAGAAAAAACTAAACACCAATTTTTAAATCCTTTTTTATTATAAAATGTAAAGGGACTGAAAGTTTATCTCTAGATTGCACTGGGCAAATGAAATGCATATGTGTTTGTGTTAGTGTTCTACAGAGAAACAGAACCAATAAAATATACAAAGAGATTTGTTAAAGGAATTGGCTTAGTAGTAATGGTGGTCAGGAAGTCTCATGATCTGCCTTCTGCAGGCTGGAGAACCAAGAAAACCAATGGTGTAATTCAGTTTGAGTCCAAAGGCCTGAGAATTGGAAGGCTGGTGGTATAAGTCCCTGTCTGAGTCTGGATGTCCCAAAACTAGGAACACCGATGTCCAAGGACAGGAGAAAATGAACATCTCAGCTCAAGCAGAGAGAGTGAATTCACTCTTCTGCCTTTTTATTCTATTTGGACCCTCAATGGATTGGTATACATCCACACTGGGGAGGGCTGTCTGCTTTACTCAGTTTACCAATTCGAATGCTAATGTCTTCCAGAAATACCCTCAGAGACACACCAAGAAATATTGTTTTACCAGCATTCGGGGCATCCCTTAGCCTATTCAAGTTGACACATAAAATTAACCATCACAGTGTTGAATATACACTGTTTTTCCCAAATAATAGAAATGCCATGTGGCTTATTCAGCTCTGCTCTTGGTGTGAAAATCCTGAGTGCACACTCTGTATAGCCTTGAAGAACCTAGGAGACTGAGCATATGAGGATCTTGATGGTGGCACACCTTCTCCAAAACAGGTAGCTTTCTGCACCTATTAGAGACTTGAACAAGCAATGAATGAAGCTACCATACTCAGTGTGACGGATTTACTTCGGGTTTATCGTGAGCATCAAGTGCTTAAGCAAGAACACCTGGATCTGATGCAACCAGGTGGGGTTTGTGTGTTAATGATAAGATGCCATGCCCACTACTGTGACGTGGGGTAGGGGGTCCAATTTTATCCCAATTACTAATTAAGAAAAAGCAGTTTGCACCCACCTGCCCTTGTTGCTCCATTATTCAGAAGCATAGAAGATTCAGAATTGAAGCAGTAAAAACCTTAAAGGGTCATAAATCCAGTAAAAGGAAGCTCGGTCCCCAATAATAAAATGACCTGAAGCAGCAATCATTTGTGCAGCTGATATTACAAAAAGTAAGCTGTAGATTCTGTATCTAAAGCACCGTGTGCACTCATAAAAGCAGAGACTGATCATTTCCCTAATGTGATGTTGCTCCTGGTCAAAATATAAGAAATCTCAAAGCCTAAGATCAGAGTAGTGGGTGTACACCAAAAATACCTTTGGTAAGCTTGGATAACACAGGGAGACCAAGAACTCTGGCAAGATCTAAATAAAAACAGAGATAGGAAGGGCTTAAACAATTGATTAATCGGACAACTGGAAGTGGACATTTAAAAAATCATTATTAAATTCTTATAATTTGATGAATATAATCATTTCTGACTAAAAATTGATGTCACAAAGGCATGAAGATTAAATGTCAATGCAGTTGACCGTTAATCAACTGGGTTTTGAACTGCATGGGTCTACTTATACAGGGAATTTTTTCACATCTGCAACCAAACACAGGTTAAAAATACAGTACTCCCAGGATACGAAACCCATGCATATGAAGAACAAACTTTTCATTTCAGTGAGTTCTGCAAAGCTGACTGCTGGACTTGAGTATCGCAGATTTTGGTATCCACTGGAGGTACTAGGACCAGTTCCCCAAGGATACTGAGGGATGACTGTAATTATTTAAATTAGTAATAATTTAATGATGTGTTTGGCATACAGTAAATATCCAGGTAATAGTAAATATTAGATACATAGTTTTTATTTCAAAGTGGGAATTTAGTGATTCTCAACAGATTCTTGGACTGCTTAATAAAATCTTGAGTTTAATAGGAATTATTTTTCTAGGTAAACCAAAGAGGCACACATTAGTTATCTTTTGCTGAATAACAAATTACCCTAAAACTTAGTGGCTTAAGACAACAATATTTATTATCTCATAATTTCAAGTCAGGAATCTGGGCACAGGTTAACTGGGGCCTCTGGCTCAGGGTCTCTTGCAAGGCTGTAATCAAGGTGTTGATGGAGCTGCTGTCATCTCTAGACCTGACTGAAACCTGAAGAATCCACTCCCATGCTCACTCATACAATTGCTGGCCGGATTCAATTCCCTGCTGGGTTGTGGGGCCAAGCACCTTCATTCCTCATTGGCTGCCGGCTGCACACTGTCCTCTGTTCTTTCCCATGTGGGCCTCTCCATAGGGTGCCCATGGCATGACAGTTGGTTACATCAAAGCAGGCAAGAAGAGCCAGGCAGAACAAGTGTAACAAGATGGCAGTCAGTCTTTTTTGATCTAATCTTGGAAGTGACATCCTGTCACTCTTGCTGTATTCCATTCATTAGAAGGAAATCCCTAATCTGGTCTATGCTCAGAGGAGGGAAATGACACAAGGATGTGAACATCAAGAGTCACGGATCATTGGGAGCCATCTTAGAAGTGGTTGCCCACAGGGCAAGTTGAGAAAACACTCCACTGACAGATTGAAGTCCTCAGTTTCACCTGAAGCCCTACGACTATCTAGCTGTTCCATTTAAGCATGCCACTTGACAGAGCTATAGTGTTGTGGTCCACAGCGCGAGCTCCAGAATAGACTGCTTGGGTTTGAAATGGATTTCATGTAGTCAGCATGAACTGTCTGCATGGGAAAGTTACTAAATGTTCCTTATCTGTAGTTTCTCTACCTGTAAAGCTGTGGATAATTATGACATGTAGTTCATATTTTGTGAGAAATATATATATGTGTGTGTATATATATATACATACATACATATATATATGACTACCTGGGGATAATAGTAATAATACTACCTCTTTGGGTGCTTGTTGAAAGGATTAAATGAGATCATGAATGAAAGTTCTTAGCACAGGCCTGGCTAGGAAGCTTTCAAACCATGGTGTGTATCTACACTTTTTAATGTTTTCATTCCCCTCACTAGGGAGGGGAGCCTCCAATTCCACTCCTGCTATGGGTACATTCCCCTTCATCTGCTCTTCCCCTGATTTCTATAAGGAGGGTTAATTGATCTATGGATGATCAGCAGCACAATCTAAGGAGTGCCCAGTGTTCATGGCAGATAGCCCGTCTCAATCTGGCTATCCGACCACCAGTGTTTCTGTGCCACCTGGCCAAGTGCTAATGAGAAAGTTGTATAGACATTTGTTGCTTCACACAGTAGGTAGAATAAAGGAGTTCACAGTTCCTCAAGAAGATTGAAAGGGACTCTGATATCTGGCATGGACCAAATGCCAGCCAGGGAGCTCTGGCACCCTAGGGGTTATGCAAGGGGAGGCAGCTCTCAGAGCCCAGAGGAGTGAGAGCTGTCTCTAAAGCCCTGGGCTGAATGGGAACATTTTGCAAAACTTGCTTAGAAACACTGGTTCCTAAGCAATTGATTCCTGTTGGGGTCCCACCGGGAAAGATTGTTTCTGAACCGTCTGGATGGAAAGGAAATGGTGGCATTTTTAGAGAGAGAAAATAAACTTGCCCTGTTATTTAAACCCAAATACTAGAATAAGTACTAGAATCTAGGGTCCTTTTAAAGTTGTTTCAAAGCTGCAGAAAGAAACACAATAAAAGTTGAATAAGGATTTATGTTATATAGTCATCCATGCAAGCAAGTAGACTGACTGGTAAATAAAGTGTAGTGTGATTATTATAATGTAGGTCACAGACAGTATAAGCGTAGTGAATTTCCTGCATTAGGAAACTAAGCCTCTTATATTAAGTGAAGCACACTGGACATTTAATATGGTTTTTACAACCAAAACTAAGGTCTATAAATGGAGGGTCCTGAAATGATGGTGTGGGAGGAGGGTGGGGGAGTATTCTAAGTTGAATTTCGGGGGAACATATTTTATGGTTCCTTTTAAGTAACAACACCACCTTTCTGTCACATCTCCACCAACTCAAACTACCCCCATTAAGTCACCGACAAACTTTGGATTTAGAGACCTGGAATCATAGGTAGCAAAGACAGATGAGAACTGAATGACAGCCAACCATAAAGAATTTTTTTTTTTTTTTGAGATGGAGTCTCCCTCTGTCACCCAGGCTGGGGTGCAGTGGTGTGATCTCAGCTCACTGCAACCTCCACCTCCTGGGCTCAGGCGATTCTCCTACCTCAGCCTCCCTAGTAGCTGGGACTACAGGCATGTGCCACCACACCTGGCTAATTTTTTATTTTTAGTAGAGACAGGGTTTCACCATAGTGGCCCGGTTGGTCTTGAACTCCTGACTTCAGGTGATCCACCTGCCTCGGCCTCCCAAAGTGCTGGGATTACAGATGTGAGCCACTGCGCCTGGCCCATAAAGAAAACTTTTACCTGTGACCTGTTAAACAAACAAACTTGGATAAAGCAAAATAAATGGAAGTCTTTTGAGACAAAAGGCATATATTTTATATATTATGTATTTCATATATATACTTATATATACATATAAACATACAAATAGACATACATGCACACATATACACATAGACATATAGATTCTATGTGTACCCATACATACACACATACCACATATAGATATGACACTGCTCTGAAAGAATGATAAAAAAGTGTATAGTGTTTTGATCTTAAGAGTGAAAGACAGCAGGGTTTAGTATCATAACAGAGTAAATAATAGGTAGCCTGTGATTATGGTGGTAAGAGACAATTACATCCTTTGACTACCTGAGCTTTTAAAATTCAGAAATGTACATTCGTCCAACAATTAAGTGGAAAATGTTACCATGTAATGAAAATGGGTGTCTTTCAACGAGAATGATTTCTCAGAAGGAAGGACTAAAATCCCGGGCATTTTCAGAGAATCATGATTGTTCCGATTCCACGGACAAACATGTGACTTAAAAGACATCCATGGAAGGCACCCTCTGAGGTGCTTTAAAGGTGGCAAATATGTCTGGCCCCGTATGACTACGTGCTGTGATTTACTCTGCAGTGCTCCTGAGAATACCGACGAGCCCTGGAGCCGGATCTGGAGTCAGAGGGAGTGATGGCTGGCTGGGGTCAGCAGGGAGTGGTGGGAATGGGTACAGTGGATGGCAGGAGTACGGGCAGAGGGAGCGTGTTATAGACCAGTTGGGAGTTTGACCCTTGACACAGGGAATCAGAAGTACACGGGTTCCACTTTGAGTTTATACCTTTAAATAACGTGGGACTTCAGACGGTTTAACTAACCTTAACAAACAATTTCTCGCATCCTTAATGGGGGATAATGAGGCCTAGCAGATTTCTTTTACAAGGATTAAATGAGATAATACGTGTGAAACACTCCAGACAGTACACAGGACAGTTGAAGCCCTCTACAGAGAGTAGCTACTATCATCCTTACCCTTGTGTTTTATATTTGAAAGTATTTTATGTTCTTTATTTATGGGCCCTAACAATGCCCAGGGATATTTTTAAAGGAAAATATTGGACAGATTAACTTCATAATAAACTGTAGATATTAACTTGCACTTTAAGTATAGCAGAGTGGTTAAAAACTTGGGCTAAAGTTTGAGAAGACTGAAATCAAGGGCCTGTTCTGAAAAACAGATACATCACCTTTAAAGACTTTTGAAGTTCCCTAAGTCCTCTTTTGTTCATCTGTAAAATGAGAATGATAGTAAAAGTTCCTTACTTCTGGGATGACTGGGAAGCATAAATGCCTGTGAAGTGCTTGGCATGGTGACTGATACATATATTAAGTCCTCAATAAATATTAGCTGCTAATAATACTAATACAAATAATTGCATATATTAAAAACCTAAAGAGTGTTTTCTAATTTTTTAAATAAAAACATTTCTCATTTTTGGTGGTGGTCCTATACAAAATATATAAAGCAATAAAATAAAAATGAGCAAATAAATTTAAAAAAAAAACAGAGAAAGAAAAACAATCCCATGTATTATCTGAAAATGATTAACATAAATGTATAAAGGGGCCGGGTGTGGTGGCTCATGCCTGTAATCCCAGCACTTTGGGAGACCGAGGTGAGCAGATCACCTGAAGTAGCGAGTTTGAGACCAGCCTGGCCAATATGGTGAAACCCCGTCTCTACTAAAAATACAAAAAAAAAAAAAAAAAAATTCAGCCGGGCATGGGGGTGGGCGCCTGTAATCCCAGGTACTTGGGAGGCTGAGGCATGAGAATCACTCGAACCCAAGAGGTGGAGGTTGCAATGAGCCAAGATCACACCACTGCACCCCATCCTGGGTGACAGAGCAAGACTCTGTCTCAATAAATAAATAAATGAATATATAAATAAGTATAAACAAGAATAAACATCATTATAGCTAAACATCTGGTGAATGCAGAGAATAATTTTTAGATAAAAAATACTCTAATTTATATTGGTTTAATTTGCCCATGCTCACAACTGCTGCCTTATATATGTCTAGTGGAAATATTTGTTTATATAATCAGTCATTTATGTATTAAATATTTTTGAGCATCAGCTAGTTCCTGCTCCCAAGGAGCCTGCTCCCTGATGGGTATGATAAACAATAAACAAACTGACAAATTACACAAATTATTCTATATTAAGAATCCCAGTGAGTACTGTGAAGGAGTATAGAGTACAGTTAGCAGCAAAATGTAATTCAGACAGGGGGATTAGGGAGGGGTTCCCTAAGAAACCAACATCTAAGCTAGGACCGGTAGGGTGGGCAAAAATTAGCTGCAGAATGAACATTCAAGGCAGAAGCAACTGGAAGCATGAAGCCTCCCATGTGGGAAGGATGAAGAGAAATCTCCAGGAAACAGACCAACCTGCAGAATTGTGAGCACCGGGAAAAGGTGCTAATGAGGCTACTAGAGTTTGGAGAATTCAGAACACATAGAGTCTGGCTGGCCACATCAAGGGTCCTAGTCCTGAGCCTATGAGGAAAGAAAAGCCACTGGGTGGGTTCCTAATAGGGGAAAAATGAGAAGGATTTTGCAGTTTAATAAAGTAATTTTGACTATTATGTGAAAAAAAGGATCAGAGGAGAGCTGAAGTAGATACAAGGAATTTTATTCAAAAGCTACTGTAGAAGCCCATTTAAGACACAATGGTGTTTGGGATGCTGGTGGCAGATGTGGAAAAAAGTTGATAGATCAAAAATTGATATTTGGTTTCCATTTGTTTGTGTCATCTATGATTTCTTTCAGCAGTGTTTTGTAGTTTTCTTTGTAGAGGTCTTTCACCTCCTTGGTTAGGTATATTCCTAAATTTTGTGGGTTTTTCTTTTCTTTTCTTTTTTTTTTTTTTTTTTGGCAGCTATTGTAAGAGGGATTGAGTTCTTGATTAAATTCTCAGCTTGGTCGCTGTTGGTGTACAGAAGAACTACTGATTTGTGTACATTAATTTTATATCTGGAAACTTTGCTGAATTCCTTTATCAGTTCTAGGGGCTTTCTGGGAGAATCTTTAGGGTTTTCTAGGTAAACCGTCATATCATCAGCAAATAGCGACAGTTTGACTTCCTATTTACCGATTTGGATGCCCTTTATTTTTTTCTCTTGTCTGATTGCTCTGGCTAGGATTTCCAGTACTATGATGAAGAGGAGTGGTAAGAGTGGACATCCTATCTTGTTCCAATCCTCAGAGGAAATGCTTTCAGTTTTTCCTCATTCAGTATTTTGTTGGCTGTGGGTTTGTCATAAATTGCTTTTATTCTATTGAGGTATATCCCTTGTATGCTGATTTTGCCGAGGGTTTTAATCATAAAGGGATGCTGGATTTTGTCAAATGCTTTTTCTGCAACTATAGAGATGATCATCTGATTGTTGTTTTTAATTCTGTTTATGTGGTGTATCTCATTTATTGACTTATGTCTATTAAACCATCCCTGCATCCTTGATATGAAACCAATTTGATCATGGTGGATTATCTTTTTGATACGTTGTTGGATTCGGTTAGCAAGCATTTTGTTAAGGATTTTAACATCTATATTCATCGTGGATATTGGTCTGTAGTTTTCTTTTTTGGTTATGTCCCTTCCTCGTTTTGGTATTAGGGTGACACTGGCTTCATAGAATGATTCAGGGAGGGTTCTCTCTTTCTCTATCTTGTGGAATAGTGTTAGTAGGATTGGTACCAATTCTCCTTTGAATGTCTGGGAGAATTCTGCTGTGAATCCGTTTGCTCCTGGACTTTTGTGTTGCTAAAATTTTAATTGCCATTTCAAACTCACTCCTTGTTATTGGTCTGTTCAGGGTATCTGATTCTTCCTAATTTAAACTAGGAGGATTGTATCTTTCCAGGAATTTATCTATCTCTTCTAGGTTTTCTAGTTTATTTGAATAAAGGTGTTCATAGTAGTCTTGAATGATCTTTGGTATTTCTGTGGTGTCAGTTATGAAATCTCCTGTTTCATTTCTGATTGAACTTATTTGGATTTTCTCTTATTTTCTTGGTTAACCTTGCAATGGTCTATCGATTTTATTTATCCTTCCCAAAAAACAGCTTTGTGGTTGTAACCAAACACCACCTTTTCCCCAATAACCTATGGAAATAAAAAAAAAAGAAATTAGAGATATTAAATATAAACTTAAATTTTATGTATATAAAATTTCTGTATTCTTAAAGAACAAATGGATATAAAAATGTTGTCAAGTAGCTTTACTTTGATTTTTGGGGTCTGTTGTTGGTAAAAGTTATTACTTTGTTTTGAAAAGATGACACGTCTTGTGGAAATTTTTAATACATACTGAAATTAGTTTTTAAAAAAGAGAAATATTTGGGAGACAGAATCCACAGGACCTGGCTATTGATAGGCTCCATTGCAAGATGGTGAGGAAAATATGTCAGGATAAGTAGGATAACCACAAGTCCCAGTGAGCAATTGGATAGATGAGGGTGCTCTTTGCTGATGTTGATGCACAGAGGAAGTGCAGGGACATGGCAGGGAAAGTGGGAGGTGTGGCGGTGGTACTGGCGAAATAGGTTAAAATATTTTTAAAAATGCACTGCAAAGGTGAAAAAAACAATAAAATGAAAGATACAATAATTAAATAGGAGAGTTAGGAAAAGATCAAGAAAATATTAATTACTGAAGGCACCAAGGACTTTAAATGGGGATGACATCTATTAATAAAAAGTGGTTCAGGCTTTCCAAAGAGACAATATTTGCCTAAAAGCAACCACAAGCTCCAGCATTATGTTTAGAATTGCTGGGGAAGAATGTCACTGACCAAAGTAAGTAAAACTACTACTATTTAGAATGCCCACTGCATGTCAGATACTGAACAAAGTATTTCTTATGTATTATCTAATATAATACCCACAGTCCCCTCATGTGGTAGATCTATTTTACCCATGAGAAAGTGGAGGCTCAGAAAGGACTGGCCACTCAGCTGGTAAGTGGCAAATCAGGTGGTTCTGCCTCCAGTGCTCAAGCACTTTCTCTTTTATTATGTTGCCTGTTATCGCAACATGCATCCTAAGTGACTTCTAGAGGTACCTATGCTACTTTCTCCAATAAAATGTATGGTGATGATTAGCTGATATTTTTGCTTACCTGAAAACAGTCCTTCATCTTTTGTCCATAGCATCCTCATTTTGATTTGAGTAAATCCCTCTCCACCATGAGGGTGCAGCCCAGGGGGACTGTTGATAGAGAGACCTGTGTTTCCTATGACAAGGAGGTAGAGGGGCCAGTGGTTCAGTAAGGACCAATGGAAATTCTTCCTGATTTAAGCTAGGAGAATTGTATCTTTCCAGGAATTTATGTATCTCTTCTAGGTTTTCTAGTTTATGTGCATAAAGGTGTTCATAGTAGTCTTGAATGATCTTTTATATTTCTGTGGATTCTTCCTGGAACTGGAATGAGGAGCAGAGTGAAGCAAAGGCTGAAGAGGGGGAGCCCAACAAGGCTGGCAGGCAGTTCTTGCTGCCTTGATTCTTGTGCTTCCAAATGTCTTCTTTGGACTTCCCTGTTAAGCTCTTCAATTCTTTTTTCAGTAATTTCCCTTTTGGCTTAGGTTAGACAAACTCAGTCTCTCCTACTTTCAACCAAGTAATTCCCACTAACACATTAGACCCACTTCATTCTAAAGAATCAGGGGCTGTGTAGAGGGGACACATTGCTCTTGAAGCTCTGTCTGCAGCTATTTTGTTCTGGTGTGCTTTGTGAAGGAGGAGAGGGACAAGTTTGCAAACTCCTATGAGTGAGTGCATGAGCAAGGGTGTTGTCTGATACATTTCTATAGGAGTGGTTAAGGGGCAGTGGCTAGCCTCCTTCTAACCTGCTTAATAAAGGGAGGGTTTCATAGATAAAGTCGATTTTGAGCAGAGTTTGGAATAAAGTGGTGTATTTTTTTCACACTACTGTAAAGAACTACCTGAGACTGGGTAATTTGAGGAAAAGAAGTTTAAGTGACTCGCAGTTCTGCAGGCTTAACAGGAAACGTGGTTGAGAGTCCTCAGGAAATTTACAATCATGATAGAAAATGAAGGGGAAGCAAGCATGTCTTACCATGGCAAAGCAGGTGGAGTGGGGGAAACTGCCACATACTTTTAAACCATCAGAACTCATGAGAACTCATTCACTATCATGGGAACAGTGTGGAGGAAACCTCCCCCATGATCCAATCACCTCCCACTATGTCCCTCCTCTGACATGTGGGGATTACAATTGGAGATGATATTTGGGTGGGGACAGAGCCAAATCATATCAAGTGATTAAAACAAAAATTGCTGGTCAATAGGTAGGAAGTTGCTTTGTTAGCATAGAGTTATGAAATTTCTATGTCAGAGATAAACTTTTACTGGGTACACACAAAATAAAATAGTTATTTAAATGTAATTATGTCTAATGAATATTAAGCTGGCAAGGTTTAAATCAGATGCTTCACAATAAAATGTTTTATATGTTTGAATTTTTATCATAACCCATTGGCTTTTTGAGAAATAGTTTCTTCTTAAAAAAAAAAAAAGGTTTGATTCTTCAAATACTTCAAACTCTTCTTTAATGAATTATGTCAACTTTAATCCATGGAGCAATGCATTCTTCTGAGTGAGGATACAGTCTTATTAGAAGGATCATTCCTACAATTCCTAGGTTTTGAGATGACAAGTGAGCATGTGGAATAGGCAATCACTGGAGAATTATCTGGGGAACCAGGTTTCTAGAGTGACCAGAGAAGGGTAACAAACATAGACATGTGAGACTTGTACATGTTCAGAACCAGAAGTTTCCCTAAAAAATGTAAATTTAAGGGAGCACTTTGGGTACGTTGTCTGAACTGCACAAGGAGGCATACTGACCCAGGGAGACAGACACTGTGGGAATAGCTGACTTCCAACATCGGTGATAAAAAGGACTGAGATTCCTACTGAGAAATGGGCTCACACTGTTTTTAAGTTTAAAGGTGGGCACTGCCCTTTCTCCTTTCTACTCGTATCCTTCACTGCAGTAGTCTGTTCGTGGCATCTTTTTCCTTCAAGAGTGTCATTAAGGTAGACTTTTACCTATTTTCATTTTACAAAAGTATTTCAGAAAATGAAAAATGCACTGTCATTCCCCTATGTTAGGTCTTCTCAGAAGAGCCTGAAAAGCACATGTGAATTAGACATAAAACATTAAATTTGCCCTTTTGCCTGGTTCTGAGCACACTGTTGTTGGCATGATGGCAAACGTCTGCTCTTTGGTATGCGTGGGCTAGTACCATGGATTGATTTTTGTGGTTTCAAGCAGAACATTCTACAAACAAGAATCCCAAGCTGGCATAAAACTGAGTAGCATAGTAGACCATTTCACCACTCTCTGAGACCAGTTGCTTGTGGACCCCACAAGGACAAAGACAAGACCAGTCCCACATATGTCAGTCCATTGGCAGAAGGCCTGGCAAGAATAGAACTTTCACATGGCTTCTGTGGACATCCCTTACAATCCTGAGACCTGCACCATTGCTGAGAAACTAGTATCAGCCAACTCCAATGACTCACCCTCTAATTCCTAATATGGCACCTTAACTTAAGGGGACTAGCCACTATCTAACAGAAGGTAGGGAACCATGCTGAGCCCTTTCCTTCAAGCTGAAGACAGCAATGTGTCCTTGTTAAAGGAGCATCAGATCTCTGCATGCAGCAACCTCCAAGGAAACTCTGGCTCTGTTTTGTCACAGATAAGGTCTGCATTCTGTAGAGCCAGACCTTCTGGCAATGGTCTGAACTGTGTGGGGCCCACAAGCAGCTGGTCTCAGAGAGTGGTGGAATGGTCTACCATGTTAGTTTTGTGCCCGTTTGAGATGGCTTGTAGAACGTTTTGCTTGGAACCACTACATCAATATACAGTGCTAGCTTGCCTAGACCAAATGCATGGAACTGGAAACCAAGAGATAGAATTTCCACATGACTTTTTTAGGAAAGTGAGCAGAGAAGACCTATGACAGAGTCATGGGTCCGGTTAGTCTGATTGATCCCTGAGCAGGGATGTCAGATTTTGCAAATGCAAATACAGGATATATAAGTATGTATGTAATACTTGGGAAATACACTAAAATTTTTCATTGTTTTTCTGAAATTCAAATTTCACTGGGCGTCTGTATCTTAGCCGGCAACTCTATCCCTGAGACAGGAGCTATAATGAAAGAGAAAGTGATTCCATAAAAGCCAGACTGAAGACAAACAATAAGGAGCAAGACTTACTGTGGCAAAAAGTCCTCTTTAGCAAGTACAGCGAGTGGCTGAAGCACATCTGACTCCAAGAAATTTCTCCCATTAAGACCACATTCATTATGACCACCCTAGTTTCTTTGTCAGTAACCTTAACCTATTTTCTATTTTTTTTTTTTTTTTTTGCCATCATCTTCCACCTTGCAGAGAGAGTTGGCCAGGTTTATCCTGAGAGGTTCTGTTGAATTGAAAAGGCTCACACATGAGACATTCCTTCCTGTCTCCTCTTACCCTGCATATTAACATTCTGTGTTTTCCTAAACTTACTGTTAGTTGAATGCTACCCCTCCAGGAAAAAGAATCTAAGAGTAAGTCACAGTTGCAGCACTCTGGGGAGACAGAAAAGAAGATTGGAATAGTTGCCATGATCCCATCAAAAACCCCTGCCCAGAGATGGAGAGTGGGAAGGAGCAAAGAGAAAGTTCCTACTTCTGCCCTGCTCTGACTGTGTCAGGCAAACGTAGTGAGTCGCTGCCCTGTGGCAGGCATGGTGTTTGGAAGGACAGCAAAGCTTTGACAGAACAACACGTTTTCTGCATTACTCACATGGAGTAACACAGACCCTGTAGTTTACCCTGTAGTCCCTCCTAAGAAACTTTACCCTCACCTCCAAAAGGAAGGAGACAGAGGGTGAAAGGGACAAGACAGAGAGTAAATATTAAAGCATGTTCAAGGCTAGAATTTATTCACTCAAGAAATGTGGCTGGGCACGGGGGCTCACACCTGTAATCTCAGCACTTTTGGAGGCCGGGGCGGGTGGATCACCTGAGGTCAGGAGTTCGAGACCAGCCTGGCCAGCATGGTGAAAGCCCATCTCTACTAAAAATACAAAAATTACCTGTGCATAGTGGAGGGCACCTGTAATTTCAGCTACTCGGGAGGCTGAGGCAAGAGAATCTCTTGAACCCGGGAGGCGGAGGTTGCAGTGATCTGAGATCACACCATTGCACTCTAGCCTGGGCGATAAGAGCAAAACTCCATCTCAAGAAAGAAAAAGAAATGTTAGTGAGGAAATTTTGCAGGTTTTTTTTTTTTTTTCCACGTCAGCAGTATATACACCCACCGCCCAGTACCTAGTACCTAGGTGAGCCGTTAAAAAGATTGAGGCCAGAAAAAATACATTTCTGGGCTCCAAGACATAAAGAAAAGCTTCAAAAAATTTTATTCAATGTTTTATAAAATATCTAAAAATGTAGCTTTATTTCAGTTATGTAACTTAACTCATAATTACATAAAAAGTTGAAATCAGAAGAATGAAATAATTTTTTTAAATGCCCAAAATGGTAATAGTTAAAATCCTTCCAAAAATGTTTCAGTAGAAGTTATGTTTAATATGGAATGCAAGCGTGTTAAGAAGAAAGGTATTTTTTTAAGTTGTCGCACTTTATATATTTCATATTGATGTCCCAGGGTTTTAGTCATGCCCGCTCTTTAATTTTCTCAAATATGGGGATTAAGTCATATTTTTCCTTTTGCATTTTTATTATATATGGACTCTATGCCATCTGTAGTCCTTTGTTATTGTGAAGTTATTCACTGATAATTTCCCCTTTATTTTTTAGAAGCATTTATAGTCATCATAAATACATTAGCTCTGAAAGGTCTTTAATTAATACTCTGGTTCAATCTCCTCATTGTACAGATGTGAAAATTGAGCGCCCAGTGATTAACTTGACTCAAACCACACACTTAATAAATGACAGAGATTAGCATCAAAATTGCGTTTTCTTGTTCCACCTCCAGAGTTCATTTCTACCACAGAATACTAACTTTAAACTAAAACATTTCCCAAACATTTTCCTTCTTTTGCAGAATAAAAACATGTTCTTACGTGTAAAAATGTCATTGACTCATCTTATTAAAATACAGTAGCAATATTATTTGTATACTTTATTCTTCTACCCAGGTACACAATTAGCTGTCCCAACCAATCTAAAGGAAAATTATCCATGACACAGTGAAGATAATCACACTGTTTACTTGCAAATCCTTCTCATTTTCATTCTAAGTGCTAAGTCATGCCAAATGAATTTGGACATGAATGCATTTATTACTTTG
Source organism: Macaca thibetana thibetana (assembly GCF_024542745.1). Classification (NCBI taxonomy): domain Eukaryota; kingdom Metazoa; phylum Chordata; class Mammalia; order Primates; family Cercopithecidae; genus Macaca; species Macaca thibetana. Next base: position 21,603,499 of record NC_065589.1, on the reverse strand, counting down.
CAATTATTTGAAATTATAAAAGCAGATATTAAAATAAAAGTTCTTTTGGGGGTGACTTCAATACAGTGTATTAATTTTAATTACATCATTCATGATCATAATATGGTTTTATCTTTAGCTTCTGAATTTTCTTACACAAAAATCTACTTGTCCAAGAATTTCTGTGGAGTTTATAACCAGAGTACTTCAGTGCTCTGAGAGGAGAGTGAAATTAGCACAATAATAGCCTTCTTCTCTTTATAAGAATATTTTAATGTAGATAAAATAAGAGCATATTAGAATCAGATTTATAATTATATAGCAGGTTTTTTTTTTTTTAAGTCTGAGCTTCAGGTAGACCATTCCTGCTTAGACTCCTTAAAATGTTTAAATATTCACTATGAATGTCTTATTAAAATATGTTCGACATCTTTTTAAAAGTCTTAAAATAGAGCCATTTCCTTCCAGATTTTAATTTAAACTATTTTCATTGCTTTTTACTTGGGCTTATTTTACCTTTTCAGTTTCTTAAAAAATATTCCTTAGGCTTTGCATTTGTGTTCTTCTTTTATATTAATTCAATCAAATATCACATTACTATTTATAAAACATATATATTTATTTTAAGGATTCAAACTCTTTAGTTTTAAAAAGCCATGGTTTAGACTTGCTGTTGTTTTTGTATACAAGAACACATATGAAAATGGAATTTTAGATAAATCTCTAATTCCTATGCTAGTGACATTTCAAATTCAAAGTAGTTTAAGAACACTATTAGATGAGGCCTTTGGTATAATTTTTGACAGATGGAGATGAGTAAGGAAAAGCCAGTTTTGGAGTCCTTCCATTAACTAGTCATGAAAGAAATGTCATCCTCTTATTCTTCATTTCAACTCCATTCCTTCAAACTTGCCTTTTGTTTGGATTTTATTGTAAAATCCCCTCAAGTTCATCCTTAACCGAGCCATTATCACCCCAGTTTGTGTCCTTTCGTTATTCAAAATGTCCAGGAAATTCCTTGTTAGCTTTGCTGGCACGCCTTCATGAGAACAAATGTGAACGCGAGAAGAAATTTTACTTTCCCCTGCTACGCAAAGATGTTTGGGGGATTAGCAAGCAGCTTGGGAATGAGTGAAATGGTTTGTGTCTGACCTGTACGTTGGAGAGTAATGACAACCAGTTTTCTCATCCAATCATTGATTGATTAGGGATGGATCCTCAGTCAACAGAACCAAGCCCGTATACTTCTGCCTCTTCAGAAGACGTTTAAGAATCTCAGATTGTTTGAAAATAAACAATGATTTTTAAGAAGTCACCTGGGCCAGATCTCAAATTAGTTTTTATCTCCTCTTACTTTCATTTTTCTCTGTGTTCTAAAGCTGTTCTGTAGAAATATGTAAGTTATAGTGTAACCTTTTAGAACAAATGCATTTTCTCTGACACATTCTCCTGCTAAAGCCTGCATTCTCCCAGACCATGTGCTGTAAAGATAGGGAATGTCTTGACATGCGCGGCTTGCAGGGACTTCCAAACTCTGCTCCACAGAGATCTAGGTATTCTGAATATTTCTTAGCATATCCCCAGTGGCCCCAAGGTGTAAAATAGGGAAAAGTGCATAGGACTCCGTGTGCGTGTGTGTGTGCGTGTGTGTGTTAGTGAGAGAAAGAGTGTCAAACATGGTTTTACTCAAGAGAATATTGGTATTACCAATTAGAGTTCCTTGTGTCAATTTATTTAAACCATAGTTCTATCTCTTTTTTTTTTCTTTTTTTAGATAGAGTCTCACTATGTCACCCAGGCTGGAGTGCTGTGGCATGATCTCAGCTCACTGCAATCTCCACCTCTCAGGTTCAAGCTACTCTCATGCCTCAGTCTCCCGAGTAGCTGAGATTACAGGCATGTGCCACCCTGTCTGGCTAATTTTTGTATTCTTAGTAGAGACAGGGTTCCACTATGTTGGCCAGGCTGGTCTTGAACTCCTGACTTCAAGTAATCCTCCTTAGCCTCCCAAAGTGCTGAGATTACGGGTGTGAGGCACCATGCCTGGCCCTCACTTGATTTTTACCTTCAATTCATTCACCTATAAAGTATGGGGGCTAAAAGAAGTGATCTCTAAACTCCTCCTAGTTCCAGCACTGTACAATTATATAAGAAGTTCAGTCATTTGCTCTTCTGAAATAGGAAATAGTCATGTGATCAGGTTGCTATTTTTTTTTTTTTTTTTTTTTTGAGACAGAGTCTCACTCTGTCGCCCAGGCTAGAGTGCAATGGCGCAATCTCAACTCACTGCAACCTCTGCCTCCCAGGTTCAAGTGATTCTCCTGCCTCAGCCTCCTGAGTAGCTGGGATTACGAGCATCTGCCACCCCATCCGGCTAATTTTTGTATTTTTAGTAGAGATGGGGTTTCATCATGTTGGCCAGGCTGGTCTTGAACTCCTGACCTCAGGTGATCTGCCCACCTCGGCCTCCCAAAGTGCTGGGATTACAGGCTTGAGCCACTGTGCCTAGCCCAGACTGCTATTATCTAAATGTGTAATCTTTATTAAAGTGTTTCTCAAATCTAGGACCAAGGTTCCTCATCTGTAGAACTGTCAAGATTTAATCATTTGAAAAGTCTTTCTCAGCTCTCACAATTCTAGGATTATGTTCTTTCTATATACTATCATAAGTATATAGGGCTATAAATTATAAAAGTAGGCTATTTGCAGCCTTTAATTTCCCTCTGTAAGCTAATAGGAAAATTTTAACTTTCCCATTCGTTCTTCTTCGCCCTTCTAGAAAGTTCTTAAATGTGTCAATAAGAAAGTGTGGGGGAAACCTCAGAAGGCTATTAGGAGAAGACAAAGGGGTTTTTCTGGGAGCAGGACATTGGAGCAAGGTGCATCAGAAGAGCTGTGGTGTATATAGGATAGTAGATCAGAGAAGAACAATCAAAATACTGAAAACGTATTTCTGGGATTTATATATAAAGGTCATGAGTTATTTTGAAAGTGTTTCCTTGCATAAATATGTTCCTCGCATTGAGATATGTCTCCAGAACTTTAACTATAGTGTTCATAGCTTTGTGAGTGTTCTAGAAAGCAGTACTGTTTAATGAATTAAAAATTACCCCAGAATCTGAAGTGTAAAACTAGTAAAACCATTAGGATGTTTCCAAAGCTCACAACAATACCCCTTCTGCTATTCAGTGAACTGCCCCTACCCACCTGCCCACAGAGTTGACCGTGCCAGGCAGAATTTGCCTCTGTGTCCATGAGGAGCAAAGCCATTACTCGCTCAGTCTCAGCCTTCCTGTCACCTGTCTCTCTTGCTCTTGCCTTCCTGCCCTCTTTCTCTCTCCCTTTCCATAACCCATCTCTGCCACACTCTGCGTATCTAATTCACTCTTGTCTTTCTGCCAAACAGCTTTTACTGGGTCCATTTGGATACAACTTTCTCACAGCTCCTGGGCTTATATACACTTAGTAGCAGACGTCAGCAAAGACCAACCAATAGTTTTCAATCCCAATTCCAAATTTACAGCAGAGAGAATTTGGCCAACCCAGCTCCGTCCAGGTGTCTATACCCGGTATCGGCCTCAGCCCGGCAGTGTTATAGAAAAGCCTCCTCAACTGTGAAGCATCGAACAAACATAGGGCACTATTAGTACTCCTTAATTCTCTAAATCTATTGTTTCTAAAATGCTATCATCCTATGATCTTTCCATATGCAGGTTGTGAAGATCTGGTGCTTCCACAATCCTCCAATTTGCCACCTCATTAAGAATTACACATAGCCCATTACCCGACAAGCAAACAAATGCACACTCTGTAACGGGGAAAATCTGGGCACTGAACCATGGGTTCTCTCACTGTGCCAGCCCCACTCCACTGACACGGATTACAAGGCATTATTTACACTGGGCTTCTGTCTCTGAAAGTCGGAATTCTCTAGGGGCCATAACACTTGTCATTGCCCATCCTCCCCATCGGGTGCCCTGGGTGTTCCCTGTCTCCAGGCATTTTGTCGGTAACAGTGTCAATAAAGCAGAGATGGTTTCTGAACAGTTTATGAATGCTAACGAATAATCCCTCCTAAAGATAGCTGACTGAAATGGATCTCACTGCCACAGAGGTAATTAAGGAATATTGCCTAAAAACGATGGAGTGTCACCTCCCTTGTACAAGAAACTTGTCTTAGTCAATGACTGTTATGATCTGAATTATGTCACCTTAAAATTCACATGTTGAAGCCCTAATCCACAATGTGACTATATGTGGAGATAGGAGCTTTAGGGAGGCAACTAAGGTTAAATGAAGCCTTGATGGTGAAGTCCTAACACAATAGGACTGGTGTTGTTTATAAGAAAAGGGGGGCGCGGTGGCTTAAGCCTGTAATCCCAGCACTTGGGGAGGCCGAGACGGGCAGATCACGAGGTCAGGAGATCGAGACCATCCTGGCTAACACGGTGAAACCCCGTCTCTACTAAAAAATACAAAAAACTAGCCGGGCAAGGTGGCGGGCACCTATAGTCCCAGCTACTTGGGAGGCTGAGGCAGGAGAATGGCGTGAACCCAGGAGGCGGAGCTTGCAGTGAGCTGAGATCCAGCCACTGCACTCCAGCCTGGGCAACAGAGCGAGACTCCGTCTCAAAAAAATAAAAAAAAATTAAAAAAATAATAAAAAAGAAAAGGGAAGTGATGCCAGCGATTGGTGTGCACAGAGAAAAGGCCATATGAGGACAAAGTAAGAAGGGAGCCTTTTGCAACCCAAGGGGAGAGGCATCTCTTGAAACTAACCCTGCCACCACCTTGATCTTGTACTCCTAGCCTCCAAAACTGTAATTAAACAAATTTTTGTTGTTTAAGCACCACCCCTCCCCCACAGTATTTTGTTACGGCGGCCTGAGTAGACTACTACAGTGACCCTGTTGACACACACTTGAAAACAAAAAATGAATATCTGTCTGTGGCTCAGGCCACCTCCAGAGAAGTGATCAGTTTTTCTCCCCAGGTCAATTTCTCCAATGATATTAACATCTGATTTCCACGCAAGTGATGTGATCAGCTCTGCGCTGATCTGAACTGGTCACCAAGACAAGCAAAAATCCCAAATTGAATCTGCCACCATTTGCTGTTTTTCAGTTGTCTAGACATGGTCATAAATAGCTGGATGACTGCTCACTATAAATTTTTAATGAGAGATTTTGAAATTAGAAAAGTAGAGAAGCAATTGGAATTTATGGCCCGGAGTTATAAAACAAGCAGGGACCCACCTGAAAAGCCAACGCTGGGTTTCCATCAACTTCCTCACACCAGCAGCTCCCTCGATTATGCAAGTCCAGAATACCAGCCCCATTTTTACTCCCCTGAATCCTCCTAGAAAAATCCCACAGTATCTCTTTCTGATTCTCAGCTTATGGAATGAGAATTTTAAAATTACCCAGAAAGCATCACATATAAGCCAAATTAAAATGATTTGGGGTTGTCTGCTAGTCTAGCTAGGTAGCTCCTAAGCAGATTGGGTTAATGACCCCTTTGAAAATAAGAGGCAGAGACAGACATTCTTCCTGGAGAATATCTATATATTGCAAAAAAAAAAAAAATGGGGGGATGTACAGGAATCTTGAAGTTTATTCAAGCACTTGTGGATGCCTGGTTGACATTCTTCTAAGATTAACTATACCTCAGCTTCCTTCTCTCATGTGGATCTAGGTTTTCTAAGCTCTGTTCCTGTATAAATTTTGATTTTCAGAAAGCAATATACCTGGACGATGTTCTATTAAAATACACTCACTGAATTAGGCTATATTACTGTGCCCTCAGAAAGGATAAAAACATATTTATGTCTATATGCAAAATGTGCATATGCATAAGTATGTGCTGTTGTTTTTCTTTTTTCCCCAAAATTTTAGCAGAACACATTGTGCTTAATATTACCCAATGTGTCTTTTACATAAAGATCCTGGTGATGAAAAGTTTTGTTCCCCTTGTTTCTTTTCACCGAGCTTCCTTCCACAGGCAATAAAAGTTATACAATTCAACATGTTTACCTTATTTTCTTGGCTCCCAGAAATCTTACAGCTTAATTTTATTGCTAACAGCAACAACCAACTTACTAAGAGTTTCTGGAAATTTTCCTTTAATTTTAAGTTTATTTAATTATTTTTAACTAGTTTAACCCAGGGAAAATCTTTTTTGAGATAGGCAGGACACGAAGGATATAATGGAAAAAGTTAACAGCCAGCAGATAACAATTGCCCTCAGCAACAGGGTAAGTGACAGATTTTAGTGAAAAAAATTATATCATTTCCAATCTTGACTCAGTAGAGTGAATGATACACTCCTCTCAGTACAAAGATGATACTAAATGTTTCACCATCAATGGGATATTCTTTTTTTCTTTTATGTAACTGGTACTGACAATAAAACTAGATGCCAAAAACTCTATGAGATGGAAATTGGGGTGGGGGAGTGTAAATGAAACAAGGTAAAGCCCCTACCCTTAGGAGATAAGTCATTCGTCACTTCAGGGAGAAGCGGTGATTGCAGAGCAGTGTGAAAAGTGCTACGTGGAGCGTACGCACAAAATATAACTTTTGTATCAGTTTTTTTTTTTTTTTCAGTAGCTGAGTAGATATGCAACCCCTGTCTCCAACTCTTAACTGTGCAATCAATCTTTCATTTTGTCACAAAGTCAATTTTCCTAAAATTTTCACTTTCCCATTTAGTTTTCTGGATCAAAAAGTATAGTTTCAACTTTTCAATTTACAGGAAGAAATATAAATGGGCAAGAAAACACTAAAATGGTTCAACTTCACACAAAAAAGAATCTCAGTAAAAAACTAAGTATCTTTTACTTTGCTAATAATTTTACAAAAAAAAATGATGGGACATTGTCAAAACGTAGAGGAAAAAACACCATTATATATTGTCAATAGGGGACAAATTGTCAATATATTTCCAAATCCTTAATTATGTGAATGACTTTTGATTCAACATTTTTACTTCTATAAATTTACTGTAAAGAAATAATTAGTTATATATCACATATATATACACACACATTGTTACATATATGTGTATACATAAAAGCAGCATTATTTATAACAAAACTTATCTAACAAACTATGGTACATAAAATTCAATAGCTCTTGAAAATGTTCAATATCATACAAAAACTTTAATAAAATTACTGAGTATAAACAAAACAGGTTGTCAAACAGAATGTCTAGTAAAATCGTACGTGTGTAAATGCGTATGTGTGGGCGGGTGGGTAGGTCATGGATAGATAGAAATACATAAAGACATATGGATTCAAAAATCTGAAGAATATAGAAGGAAACACCATCTCTAAAACAGTGTTTCTCAGCATGTGTCTTTAGGCCTAGTGGCATAATATATCAAAGATTTTGTTAAAACGCGGATTACAGAGTCCAAACGCATCTTCTGAATCAGAGCATCGGGGATGGGGACAAAGGTCATATTAATTTAACAAGTCTCTCAGGTGATGATTATTATGTTGTAGAGAAATGTATCCTACAATTAAAAGGGAATAATATTAATGCCTACTTCCAGTAAAAGTTGCTTTCTGATACAGGAGTCAGCCCAAAGGTGCTCCTTATGACCAAAGTACAACAATTAGTGTAACAATATAAATAACAATAGCATTGAATCTTAAAGCACATAATAAAATACCAATTGTCCATAAGACCATATTGATAAAGAATTGAATAAATTTTTCCTTACAAAATAATTCCGAACAATATATGTAGAAACAAAGGGAGGAACAGAAAAATTACCATTAATCAAATACCACAGTAATTGTTGTAAATAGGATCAACAATAGATGCTAACATTGATGGATAAAAGCTTGAGGGCAAAAAAAAATTATATCTATATATATTTGTACTGTCTCAAAGTATCTATCTTCCTCAAGATATTTATTAATTACAAAGGAAAGATTTTAACTTTATGAAGAAATGTGGCAGATAATACCTTAGCCAAGTAATCAAGGATAACAGCACCAGGAAAAAGAAGTACTGATATTATGAACTCCTTGATAAGATGCACCAGGAAGGAGACATTATTTCTGAGACATTCTTGCCAAAGAACTTTAATCTCATTATAACATGAGAACATGTTAAGCAGACCCATGCTGAGGGAACAAAGTAAGTGAACAGTACTCTTCAAAAGTGTCAAGGTCATGAGAGGGAGGGAAAGACCGAGAAACTGTTACAGACTGGAGGAGAGTAAGAAAAAATAAAGAACAGTGGAACCCAGGATATAATCCTAGAAGAGAAGAACAGTCGTGGGAAACAGTTCCAATAAGGTACAATTTAATTAACATTACTGACCGTGGTTCATTTCCTGCTTTTGATCATTGTACAATGGTTACATACGTTATTAATATTAGTGGTAGCTGGGGGAGGAATATAAAGCACAGCCCATACTCTTCTTTGAAGCTTTTCTGTAAAATTCATTTGAATTTTTTTTTTGATTGTTAAGCAGTCTCTTAACTTGGCATTTTTCAATTCTCACCAATATATTTGTAAATCACAGACACAGACAATCAAGAAGCCACCAAAAACAAAGTCTCCTCCTAATGGCAGATTCTGAAAGGAATTCCCTCTAAATTGGGCTGCTGATGCTAATAGCTTAGCGACTTAAAAAGAGAGTGAGTAAACTAGCAGGACTGAAAGAATGACCTTTGATCATGATTCCCCATCATCCGCACCTGGCTCTGAAACTCAAAAAGTCTGTTTGAATCTGAAAGCTGGACAGCAGTATCTCCATGTGGAGGAGGCAGGGGCTGTTTAGTTTGGGCAGGCGCCTCCCTGGTCCTCCACTATCTGCCTGAAACACAGTCAGGCTTTGGCATGTGGAATGCTCCAGAGACCATAAGGTGCTTGGCTCCTGCCGCTCCAGAGCTGTGACTACATCTGCAGTTGTGCAATGCCCAACTTATCAGACTTTCAGGGCAGACCCCTCAGGACCCCGGGAACCAGCCATTGTTGGGAGGCACTTTCCTGTTTTGTACCCGGCTAAGCCTAGGTAGAGGACTTCAGCAGTGACTATTGAAGCAGGAGAGGGAAGGAAAACTTGGCAAAGCCACCAACTCGTGTGTGACCAGGTGTGAGAGATCTCTGAGGATTTTTAGAAGTTGTTGGAAATGTCTGGAAGGTATAATGGTACTGAATGAATGGCAAGTGCTGGTGTCTGTCTGTAGAACATGGTTTATTTCTGAGCTCCTGGCATATGGCAAAGGGCCAATACATGTTAGCTATTGTTTTTATTGTTATCTCATTTGTACGCTCTGGCTGGGGAACTGATCACACACTAGTTAAGCCAGGTCTAAGTTAATGAGAACTTCTTTCCCGATGATGCTGCTTGAGTTTGAGGCAGCAGTACGGCAAACACAAACAGGGGAGTCCAAATCAGGGTGTTGGTTCTGGATCTAAATTAAGTTGGACCAGCCTCTGCTCTTCCTGGAGCTTCTTTTTCTTCTATAAATGTCAAGGTAGGGTGGAATTGCCAAGGCTCCCTTTGTTAGCCAGAAAGTTCTTTAACTCCACATTTTTCAAATTCTTTCATTTCACTAATTCTTGGACATGATTATGCAAGCTCTTGACGCTCTGTTCAGTATCAATAGAGTGTAGAAAGAACTCCTGTTAGAAACGCAACTCAAACCTCTCTCCAGACCTGCTGAGTCAGAAGCTCCAGTTGATTGTGATGCTGCTCAAGCTTGAGAAGCACAACTTTGGCTCTCCTCTCATCCCTCAGGGAAGACAAATGATGTCCTAAAAAGAGCTGTGACTTGCCTGAAAGTCTAGAAAATGGGTTCCTATTGGGGCAAGACCTGAATCCAGCTCTGCTCACTACTTGAAGGTAACAATAACAGCCAACAGGGAAAAAGCCCTTCTTACGTGGCAGGTACTGGGCTAAATACTGAATGTGGATACTACGTTTAATACTAACAAAACCATATTTGATAAATATTGCTTGAATTTTCCTATTTAGATTAGGAAACTGAGGTTTACACGAAGGTTAAGTAACTCTGCTGGCACCAGCCACAGAGCTGACAGATGTGGAGCCTGAATTTGAGCTCATTTAGTCATTCTGGAGCCCAAGCCGAACCATTTCATAGCAATAGCTTCTTCACGTCTCCTTCTCCTTCCCCTCCTCTTCCTCTTCCTCCTCCTCCAATGCTGATTCTTACCCTGACTACACATATTCCAAGAGAAACACAAAACCAGGAGGCAAGAACAGACCCTCTTTGAAACATGAATTTTCCTTGCAAGATGGAAGTAAAAATATGTTTTTCTATTAAAACAGACATTAATGAATTAGCAGGTAAAATGTACGCAGAATTTTAAGATAAAAATTGCCAGGTGCAGTAGCTGCACCCATAATCCCAGCACTTTGGAAGGCCAAGGTGGGAGGATCACTTGAAGCCAGGATTCTGAGACCATCCTAACTAACATAGTGAGACTCCATCTCTACAAAGAAATTGAAAAATTAGCTGAGCTTGGTGGCACATGCCTATAGTCCCAGCTACTCGGGAGGCCAAGACACAAGGATTGCTTGAGACCAGAGGTTTGAGGCTGCAGTGAGCTATGATTGCCCCACTGCACTCCAGCCTGGGCGACAGAGGGAGACCCTGTCTCCCAAAAGATAAAACACACAACTTACAACTTTAAATAATACATAGCATGAGGGTGGCTCCTTCAGCTCACACAACATACATGTAGGGATAGGTCTTCAAACTTGTCCAAGTATGGAAATGCTACTCAGAAAAAAGTTAGAACACAGTACCATGTCACTCGAGGTTGCCTCCCATAATACCGACTGGTTATTTGTGTAGTCAAGTAGCAGACATTTAATGAAACCTGACATAAATTTGGTAAGTTCCTGCCCTTTCATATTAAATTTGCTAGCAGAAAGCGCCACAATGCATGACATAAAGTGGGGGCTGAATAGATATCTGGTATTTCTTTTATTGAAAGCTCTCACATTTAGTTCCCCTATTATCTTATCCTTTATCTGTAGCTAATCAAGGTATGTCTTCAAACCAACAATATCAGTATTATGAGATCTTATAATAAATGCAGAATCTGAGACCCCACCCCCTTCCTATTGAATCAAAATCTGCTTTTCAACAAATTTCAGATGATTCGCATGCACATTACAATTTGAGAGGCTTTGCTTATCTCATCGACCTACTCCCAAAGTAAATACTCCAGTCTACATTATTGGTTCTAAAAGAGTGGTCCCTGGACCAAAAGTATCCACATCACCTGGGAACCTGGTACAGGTGCAAATGCTTAGCCTTTATCTCAGATTAGTGAATCAGAAACTCCAGAGGTAGGGCCAGAAATCTGTGTGTAACAGGCCTTCCAGGTGGGTTTCAAACTTTGTTTCATATTAAGAATCACCTGCAAGAGATTTTAAAATTCCTAATGCCCAGGCTTTGATTCATACTAAGAAAAAAATAATCCATAGACCAGTAGCTCTCACCTCTGACAAGCCTTTGATCATCTGACAAGCCTTTAAAACACACCAATGCTTGAGCCCCACCATTCTGAGATTTCAGTTATTGGAGCTGATCCCCAAGTATGGTATCTTCAAAAATCTCCCCAGTAGTATCATGTTATTACCTGTGGTTGCACCACTTCTAAAATCTCAATTAATGTATGCTACTGTCTGACAAGTTCCTCCTATAGTCCTGGCTCACTCTTTCTAGTGCCCTCAACTCCAGCGATTTGGCCCACTGGGACCTTAGATCCATTGATATCTGCCATTGGTGTCAACTGTTCAGTGACCCCCCCTTCCCCTCTCCCCTCTGAGTCCTCACTTTCCTCCCTGCCTCGTTTAGATTCCACACACTATTATTATAAACACTGCCTTGATGGGCTCTTCCTCCTTCTGTACCTAGAGAAAGGCTAACCTTGGTTAAATCCAGCTGCTCTCAGATTCCACAACTGCACTTGCACAGCTAAATTTCACAAGGGGAATCCACCTGGCATGTTGACCGGAGACGGGCCTCACTTTGTATTTATGATAGCAAATCTCAAGTGGACCCTCAGTATCGCCAGGCAGCCTGGCAGCATTCCCAAGTTGCTTCACTCTCCGTCTCCCATATGACCAGTTAATATCTTTCCTCTACCCCGAAACCTCAAATCCCCCACCTCCACTCTGCACTCTCAGCCAATAATGACCTAGCTTCTCATTTTACTGAGAAAACAGAAACAGTCTGAGAACATTCTTCTCTGCTTACCACCAACCTTCCACATGGTCTGCATCGATGCCCTTGAATGTCGCCTGCCTTCCTGTGATGGTGGGTGAATCAGCTGGGCTTCTTCTCCACCAGCAGTTTCCACTTGCTCCCGGCAGGCATCTCTTCCTATCCCCTCCACTTTGCTTTTGTCATTTTTTTCTCCCCTCTCCCTTGTCTACTAAATTATTGATGTTTCCTTCTCTACTGGGTCATTATAATTGGTATACAAACATTCTGTAATATTTTTACTTAAAATCCTTTCTCTCCTCCCACATTTTTTTTTTTTTTTTTTTTTTTTGAGACAGTCCCGCTCTGTTGTCCAGGCTGGAGTGCAACAGTGTGATCTCCACTCACTACAACCTCCGCCTCCCAGGTTCAACCAATTCTCCTGTCTCAGCCTCCCAGGTAGCTGGGATTACAGGTGCACACCACCACACCTGGCTACTTTTTTGTGTTTTTAGTGGAGGTAGGGTTTCGCCATGTTGGGCAGGCTGGCCTCAAACTCCTGACCTCAGGTTATGCAACGCCTCAGGCTCTCAAAGTGCTAGGATGACAGGCATGAGCCGCCACCGCACCCAGCCTCCTCCCACATTCTTGTACATCTCCTGCATCATTTCTTTGCTTTGCTATAAAACAAACCTTGAAGGCATTACCTTTCTTCGCTGTCCTGTCTCTCATTCTGTCTCAAAATCACTCATATGAAACTTGGTCTCAACACCCTCCTTGTTCTCTACTCCACTGAAATTCTGTATTTCAAGGTCACGATTGACCCTTAAGTTGGCACATTCAAAGGTCAGTTTTAAGTCTACATCTTTCTTGATTTCTGAACAGCATTTAGTAAAGCTGACTATTCTTTCCTTGAAACATTTTTTTCTTGGTGTCTGAAAAACCAAAATGCTTTTGTTTTATTTTTACTTTGTTATCTTTCTCTTTCTCAGTTTTCTTTGCTGGATTCTCTTGTTTTCTAACTTCTAAATTTTGAAAGGTCCCAGGCATTAGGCCTCCTCACACATCTTCTGTGGCTACCCTTATTCATAGGTAATCATTTACTGCCATGGAGTTGGATACCATCAACTAACTTGATGATTTCCACATTTGTTTCTACAGCCCCAGCCTGTTTCCTGAGCTTTAGACTCCATCTCTAAATACCTCTCTGTTGCGTTGTGGCTGCTTAAAAGGCATCTCAAACCTAAGATATTTGAAGCCAAATGCTTAGCCTTCCCCCAACAAGTATGTTCCTCCTGGTACTTTCCAACTTCGTTTATGGGCAGACCATTAGCCCAGATGCTCAGACAAAATCCGTGGAAACATCTTTGGCTCCTCTCTCTCTTACTCTCCAGAGAGAATCTACCAGTACCCACTGTGCATTCTAGTTTCAAAATATGTCCCAGTGTTTTTACCAGCTAGACTAATCTTCAAGCCCTGATTTGGCTCAAAACAACCCTACTACCCCATTCTTGCCTCATTCTGAGCGGTACAGACCTGGGCTTTGTATCAGTCCTGGCTTGATCACTTCCTAGGTGATTGACCTAAAGCAAAATATGTCACCTCTGGAGCACAGTTTCCAGAATTCAAATATAGGCATGTACGTATGAGTTTATATATGTGTATATGCGTACATGCGTACATATGCCTATATGTACGCATGCACGCATGTGTGTAAGAACAACAGATTCCTAGATCTTAAATGTGACTTCTCACCACTTTTACCACTCCCCTTTGTTCAATCCACCACCATCTTTTGCCTGGATAATTAACAAATGCCTCCAAATTTGTCTCCCTACTTCCTCTGTTGTCCACCCCCACTCCCATTTTCTGTTCTCTGCTAGCAGCCTGAGAGATCCTTTTAGAACAGGAGTCACATCATATCACGCACCTACTCAAATCCCTCCAGTCACTTCCCATCCTATCTGGAACAGCATCCTAAGTCCTCATGACAGTCTGCAAAGCCCTCCATGATCTTGGTCCTGCTGGTCTTTTTTCTCACTCCCTCTTCTCCAGCCACACTGGCCTCTTTGATGTTTTACTAATTCATCAGGCTTGGCCCTCTCTTACGGCTTTGCGATGGTTGTTCCCTGTCTCTGGAATACTTTTCTGTCATACATCTGCCTTGCACAATTCCTCCCTTTATTCAAATCCTCTCTCAAATCTCACCTCCTCATAGAATCCTTCCCTGCCTACTAATAGAATTCTGGAGCCAGCACGTACCAGCTCACAAGAAGCACTTGTAAGCTTCTGTTCCCATTTCTGTATTCAGTGATGTCACATCAGTAGCGGAGATCAGCCATACTGAGAATACACCGTGAAATCAGAAAATGCTACAATCAGAGCTACATTATTTTCATTTATTTATTTATTTATTTATTTATTTATTTTTTGAGAGGGAGTCTCACTCTGTCACCCAGGCTGGAGTGCAGTGCCACGATCTCAGCTCATTGCAACCTCCACCTCTTGGGTTCAAGTGATTCTCCTGCCTCAGCCTCCAGAGTAGTTGGGATTACAGGCACCCACCACCACACCCAGCAGATTTTTGTATTTTTAGTAGAGACAGGGTTTCACTGTGTCTCGATCTCCTGACCTCGTGATCCTCCCACCTTGGCCTCCCAAAGTGCTGGGATTACATGCGTAAGCCACTGTGCCCAGCCTTTCCTCAGTTTTTGTACTCCCAGGACAACATTACTTTTCTTCCCAAAATTCAAATTTCCTTTCATGTCAATTACTACTGAGAATTCTCAAGGCCAACTTCCTTGTCTCTCCAACATAAAGCTTATGAGCTATCCTACTTCTAATATTACCACATCACTTAGTTTTCTGACCTATTTCTTTGAAAACTGAGTTCACACACTGGACCTAGTCACCATCCTTTGTGGCAAAATTATTTCAATCTATGTTCTGATATATTCTTAGCCAAAGTTTATGTCTCCTGAAATAAGAAAATGAACCTGTGAAGATATAGACGCAAGGAGGAGTAGAGGAGGTGAAAAATCGTCTATGAACTTGAAAAGGTCAGTCTGCTTAATTGTTTTTTTTAGTGGGGAGTGGGATCAGGTTTTATAACTAAAACAGATCTGTTCCCCTTCGTTTCCAGCATACGCCTCTCTTTTTCATCTTCCTCTGTCATCTATTCCCCTCTCTAAGAAAAGTCATTCTGTGGTAGAGAATCCATGTTTTAAAAGACATTGACTTAAAACCGGTGCTGTCGGGCTGTTTCTGTTAATGGACTTAATGTGCACAGGAAAGAATGGAATGGACACCTGCTCGATCCCTGTGTTTCATTTCAGGGCCTCGGAGGCAATCAATACAGAGGACTAAGATGTATGAAGGTAAATAACAAAGCATTTTTTTGGATTCCCTTGTATCATGTCAGCAGTGTGTATAATTGCTGAGGTTTTCTGAAATGGGTGGCTATCTGAGAACGGCCACGTAGTCATAGAAATTTTGATTGTCACAGAAGCTAAAATGCAGACAATGGCTCAAAGAAATAAATTATTTTATTCTATCTTCCTACTTTGTTCCCAAATGGTGACATGTAAGAAATTAATCTATTGCATTTGGCATAATCTTATAAATATAAAGAGGACATTTTTGCTAATTTTATTAAGAATAATTGAACAGGAAATACAGGGGATTAGTTTTCTCAAACTGAGCCAAGTGACAACTAATAAATTGTACTGTCATTTCTTTCTCCAGCCTATAATCCCTCATATGTCGGCAATGGTCTCACGATTGAACAGGTGTTTTAATAATAGGCTGGAATTTGCTTAAAAATATCTCCCTGAAATGTCCTTTTGAGAGACTTAAAGCTAAGACCCACATAATAAGAATATCAAGCTGGAAAGTTGCTGATCTCAAGGAGGCCTGTCTTTGGGTGTAGACAGAACAGGTGACAGCCAGAGGCTTGCTTGCAGGAGTGCTGAGAAAGCTCTCCTGGCCCCAAACCCTGACCCACCTGGTTTGGTAAAGCTTCTAATTGAACAATTAGAGATTTTTCTAGGGCTTACTATTTGTAAATATTTCTAACCCAGATGAAATATATTATTTTCAATCCTTGTGTATATCTGTGTGTCTATGTATGTATCTATGTATGTACCTGCGTGTTTATATTTTGTGTGTGTGTGTGTAGGTATGTATATCCTTCCCTTTTCCAGAAAGAGCAGATTTCAGAAAACCAGATGAAGAGGCTGAGCATGGTGGCTTATGTCTGTAATCCTAGCCCTTTGAGAGGCCGAGGTGGGCAGATTGCCTGAGATCAGGAGTTTGAGACAAGCCTGGGCAACATGGCAAAATCCCATTTCTACTAAAAATTCAAAAAATTAGCCAGATGTGGTGGTGCATGCCTGTAGTCCCAGCTACTTGGGAGGCTGAGGCAGGAGAATCGCTTGAACCCAGTAGGCGGAAGTTGCAGTGACCCAAGACCGCGCCACTGCACTCCAGCCTGGGTGACAGAGGAAGACTCTGTCTCTACAAAACAAAACAAAACAAAACAAAAAAGAAAACCAGATGAAGAGAACTTGAGGACCTAGAAGTCTGCGTGTATGTCTGTGTATACGTGCTTGTATATGATTATGTGTGTCTGTGTGTGTTTATGTGTATTCTGTGTAGACGGTATGTGAGTCTGTTGTGTCTGCATGTCTTTATATGTATGTGCGTGTCTGCGTATGTGGTATATGAGTGTGTGTGTGTTTATGTATATGTATGTGTGTGTGTGGTGTATGTGTGTGTGTGTCTGTGTATGCTCATGTTTGTGTATGCATGTGTCTCTGTGTGTTTATGTATATGTTTATATGTATACAGGCATGTATATGTGTGTGTTTGTATGTGTGTGCATATTTCTGTTTATATGTGTGCGTTCATGTATATATGTATTTGTGTGTCTCTGTGTTCATGTATAAGTGTGAGTGTGTCTGCGTGTGGCATATGAGTGTGTCTGTGTGTATGCCTGTATCATTTCCTAGGAGCAATTTTTGATTTTAGGAAACCAGATGAGAACACCAGGAACTTTGATGCAAGAGAAGAAAAAAAAACCTGTAAAAAGGGAGAAATGTTCACACTACAGGACGTCAGCAGGATGGGAAGGGGCTGTGCCTCAGATCGCTTCCCCCACTTCATTATTTTGTTCGTATCAGCCCTGAGAGTCGGTCTTTCAGACTCGTTAAATGGTGATTTTCTAAGTTTCTATTTACAGACAGGAAACACCAAATAAAACAAAAAATATTCTAATCAGTGACTATGCACAAATTCAGGAGGTTTCTTTAAAAATGTTTATTTTTTATTCATTGTCATTTTATGAAACAGTCACTTGCTGACTGCCCTACCTAAAACAACCCCCTCGCCACACACACTCCCTTCCCTCCATCCTGCTTCATTTTCCATTTATCACCACTCAATATTGGATTGTTTGACTGTATATTGGGAGTCTTTGCCCACAGAATGTGAGCTCAATGTGGCAGCCACAGTGCCAGGAGGGGCACCATTGGCACGTCTCGGCACCCTCAGAGTTCCAACGTTCCTACTCCTTCCCCAGGTTCCTGGCAAGGCCCAGAGCCCTTCATTTAGAGAAGCAGGCACAACTGAGGAGAGGAGGATGGTCCTGGCTGCCCACGGACCCTCTGACTTTGAACTTTCATAGCAGCTCTAGGGCGGTTAGTCCAAAGGTCAGGGATTCCAAGAAGTTTTGCAGAGCAGCAGGAAGACAGAGCATGAGGACATCCTGGAAACTGCTTGCCCTTTGTGATCTAGAGGAGAAAGAGAGACTGAAGCATGGAATAACTTGTTTTATCATGGGCTCTGGGGTCAGGCTCTCTGGAATTTAATACCAACATTTATATCTTACAAGACTTTGGACAGGGTTCTTCTCTGTTCCTCAATTCTCTAATCTGTATGATGATGTAAAAATCTGTAATATCAACAAGAAAGTTCACATTTGTTTGTTCTTAAAGGTGTGTGTGTGTATATATATGATGATTACAAGGCTTGGAACTTATAAGCACTCAACAAATGAGTTGTTAGTGTTGTTGTTATTATTATTACCAGGCTCAAATTGTGTACTTGTAATCCTACTGCCACTCTCATCACATCTCATAGTCTGCTTGGACCTGGGCAGATAATTTACCAGCTTTTAAATTCAACTGATAAACTAGACTGAGGCTCTGTTGTACATAAGGTAGACAGCGAAATGCTGTGGAAAAATTGAACATGAAGAAAACATTGCCTGACATCTATTTATGACCCAGCAGGGTTTGGAAGACACACAAAAACGCAAAGCAAACCAAAGCAAAGGCACTATCTGATAAATATTGTAGGAGAGATATAAACAAAGGGTTATGGGCCCTCTGGAAGACAGAGCACTTTCAGCTGGAGGTTCATTTATAAGCGGAGAGGCCCAAATCAGGGGGGTGAAAGGTGATCAATGGGAGGAAAAGAGAGTGGAAAAAGACATTTCAGAGATAGTCACAAATCCGTTACACAGGAGAAGAGAGAAAACACTAAGAATAACTTCCTGTATTTACAGCCGGGAAATCTAGGAGAGGGTTAACAGAAAATAATAACAACACTAATCATAACAAAGCAAGAAAAGCTTTTTGGGGAAGAAAAAGGATGCTTGCTCATCTTAGTGAACACTAGACCCACCACTTATGAGCACACTCTTAACTGAATTTCTGCCTTGGCCAAATTCTCCAGCATAAGACGTGTAAGTGTAGGATCATGCATCATATCCATCTCAGCTTCAATGTTCACTGGTCATTTTGACCCTGTATTTTTTCCCCCAACCTAATAATATCGCCTATAGGAACAGTCATCAGTGATTTTCTTCACTGTGAGAGCTAACCATGCTCTATGAATAAAAAAGCAAATTCCCCCCCGTTTCTCCCTAGCCCAACTGAAAGTCATCAATAACCCCAGCAAACCCAAAGTAACAAGTGAGACCTTTTAAAGCCACTCAAATAATGCTTGCCATAGATCACACCTGCTACTTAGTAACAGATGTTGGTGTGGCTGTGATCTATTGGGGAAAAATTCACACTCAGTAGCCCTTGTACTTCCACTTCCAACTGTGTTGCAGCTATTGTTAGTATTTTGGCCCAGAATAGACGACATATTGTAGAAACACCAGCTGGCTCCCATGTAAGACACTCAAGTTAATTTTTCTCCGAAGACTCTGCTCCTTTGTTCCTCTGGACTAATTACTTTTGTGTTTATCAAAACAAAAGGGCATATTGCAGAAAAGAGAAAGGGAATTACATTAATCTTCTGCACAAGCCTTTTGGGCCATGGTGAAGGAAAATGAGGGGCCTTGGCAGTACTCAGACCCCGTGTTCTAGCATCAAAGGATGTTAGCACTGGGGGTGAGTGGAATTTAGGGAAATACCCCCGAGAGCAATATAAGTGCACCCTTAGAATGACCCTGTACAGCAGATGCAGCTCAATGTGTGTTTCAAGCTACGGAAGCCGGGAGTAGCCAACCGGAGATTCATTCCTTGTGTGAGAGGAACATCTGAGGCCCCCACCCATCCCGTGGAATGCGGGCCAAACAAGGGATTAGGGTGGATGGAGGTTTCCAGGTAGAGGTTGTTAAGGAGAAGGTGTTAAGTGAATTCTATGTAAACTGCATGCTATTTGCTAGCAGTTGCGGTTTTCCTGCCCAGCCCGGGCCATGCACTTACGTTGTCCAGTACCATTTCTGTACATTAGGTAATTCTGTCCAGCCTGCCGCCACTGGACTATCTCCCCTGTGTTTAAGCCCTGAAGAAAACCCCATATCACCTTTGCTGGCTCTGGGTCTCATCTTTGGCTTCTTGAACCTGATGCCTTCCTATTGAAGTTAATAGGCATTGGGCACAACAGTGCGGCCTAATCCCCACAATTTATGGATAGAAAATGGGATGAAATGGTGAAATGACTAACACAAGTTTATTCGGTGCATTAAAGGGAGCATCAAGTATAGAATCTGGTTTCTTGCACTCAGAAATCTTAGCACCAAAAAGAAGAGAACAACTTGGAAGAGAGGGAGGAAGAAGGGAGCCTGTGGCACGAAAAGACCTGTGCTTAGGCCCAATCATTTCCAGGTGCTGAGCCCAGGTGTGGCTGAGAGAATGGTGACCCCAGACCACCAGCGATCTGAGGCCACATCCGCATGTGCTGGGCCAGGGAATCCCACCAGAATCCTCAGGCCGATGGTTTCTTTTTTTTTTTTGAGACGGAGTCTTCTTTTTATACAGAGCAGTGAATGTAGGTTACAGGCGCCCGCCACCTCACCCAGCTAAAGTGGCTGGACAATTTAACAGAGCAGTTTTTCCACCAGCTTTTAACACAATCCATGTCCTTCTTAAGCTCGTGTTTCTAAATGCAGGCTGCTGAGGGCCCAGTTCACTCTGCAGTTACACTGTATTTTTAAAAATTGAGGTAGCAAATTGGAAGTTCCTGAAGTATCTGTTAAGAACCTTCACCATCCCTGAATTAAATGGATCTGAGAGAAGTCAAGTCAGTGTTCTTTGCCCTTCTCCCTTAGGATATTAATGCAGGGGCATACGCCTGTCCGTGCAACCAGCGTTGATCCTTTATTTTTATTCTCCCACCTCTCCCACCTCTTTCCTTCCCTGACCTGTTGAATTTAGCTTCGAGGGCTTCACCTTGCCCTCTGAAGGAGAGGGTCATTTATTTATTTTTTAGATTTAAAAAAGTTTGGATTTATGGGGAAGGGATGGGAAAAAGGAAGACAAGAAGTCTCAACATAAACTCGCCCTGCATCCCAATTTTTTCTCCATGATCTCCTCATTAACCTTCAAATGATCACGGGCAAATACGAGCAACGTGCAAAGGTATTGTTAATCTTCTTCAGGGCACATGCAAGCAACTTAATAGAACACAGCTGCTAACTATATCAGTGTCTGTAAAGACCAATACGACCTAACTCTTTAGGTATGTGGGGGTTTGGCTCTAACCACGGTCTCTTGTTATATTGCTATTGAGGAAGACAGAAGTTGTTTCTTCTTTCAGATTAATGTCTCCTAATTCCTAGTCTATTTCCCTGTAATGTAGTAGATGTTCTCAAGGATTCTAAAGATTCTAAAGACATTAACCTACCTTAACATCTCTTCTTGTGATAAAAAGGAAGCTGCCTGTATCGTGACAATGATAATCTTTTGTTTTAAAGGAGAGCTGAGTAATTCACTTGGCTGTGGATTTTAGTTGTTTTTTTTTTTTTTAAACAGGAAAATCAGACTAGCTGCTTAATTCAACATCATAAAAAAAAAAAAAAAAAAAAAAAACCATAATGAAACTGGCTTATTCCCCCTTAGTGAAAGCAAATTTCCAATTTTACACCTGTGATTGTTCTAGCTGGTCCACTTGATTACTTTCAGCAACAACAGAAGAAGCAAACTGTAGGTTTGCAGAATTGATGAGCCTTCCTAATTAAAGATTAAATCAGCCTATTATTCTATTCAAGGTGTAAGGGTTTTATATGCCTTTTCTTTTCTATATATTTAAGTCAGAATTCAGTGTCATATCTGAGCTCTCTCAAATTACTTATCAGGGTTGTATGCCCTTCAAATGTCAACATCCCTTGGGGTGAATTAAAGATGGCCACCAAATCTTTGTCTCTCTCTTCATAGGAAGAAAAGTGCATCTCCCTCTCCTTGAATCTGGGTTGACCTTGTGACTTGCTTTGACCAATGGAATGAGACATTTTCAACATTCTTTCTGGAAATAGCCTTAGCCAGATCCAGAAGTTCATTAACTGTCCTTTTTTCCTTCCATGTTATCACAGTCAACAGTTTTTAGTTATTCTGCTATTACATAACTTGAGTCTTCTTAACTTCCCAAAACAATTTTTTCACTGCCTTCGTACCCTCACAGTCTCCTTGAGGGTCTTCCAGCTCCCTCCTGCAAGCAGTTCCAAACTCAAGGTTGCCTTTCTGTTTTTTCATGGCGGCAACACACTACTAATGCCAATTCTATTTCACTTATTTGCTACTATGGAATGAACTACTCAAAAGCTTAGGGGCTTAAAACATGAGTGTGTTTATTATCTCTTACAATTCATGGGTTAACTAGATTCTGCTGGGCGGTTTTTCGGCTCCATGTAATTTTCTATGGGATTTTGATTGGGCTGGAAACTCCAAGATTCACGCCCTCTCCCGCACCCCACCCAGTCCCCATAGCTGGCAGGTGATGCTGGTTGTCAGTCAGGAACTCAACTGGGACTGTCTAACAGGGCCATATGTATATGGCCTCTTGATGCAGCTTGGGATTCTTCCAGGCAAGAGGAAGGTTCCAACAGGAAGCACAAGAGTGAGTGTTCTAAGAGGGAGAAAATGGAAAACTCCAGTGCCCTTAATAAGCTAACTGTGCTGGGAGTATAAAAACTGAGGAATATAGGGAGGTTGTAAGGAAAAGGAAAGAAAAGAACAAAAAGTTTATAATATCATTGAAAGCACTTTGCAAATTTCTACTTTTCAAGTACAGAAATTATGTTCAGAGTTGATTTATTTATTCAATGAACAAATACTTATGAGCTAACAGATGTGCACTTTGAGATAGGGTGGTATGCTCTCTGGAAAAAAAAAAAAAGGAGAAGGAACTCTGATTTGTAGCAATTTCTGATTCCATGGTTTCAGCTACTGATGTGACATCACTGAACACAGAGATGGGAAGAGAAGCTCACTAGTGCTTCTTGCGAGCTGGTACATGCTGGCTCCAGAATTCTATTAGTGGAAAGAGAAGGATTCTACAAGGAGGTGAGATTTGAAAGAAGGTTTGAATAAAGAGCGGAATTGTGCAGATATGTGTGTGTCACACACACATACATATATATATATATATATTCCAGATAGAAGGAAATAGCCATTGCACAGTCTTGAGAGGGCCATGCCTGCTGAGTTAGAGGAACATAAAAGAGGCCAGCATACCACATCATCCCTTTGGCCACAAAAAATTTTTTTTTTTTTTTTTTTTTTTTTTGAGACGGAGTCTCGCTCTGTCGCCCAGGCTGGAGTGCAGTGGCCGGATCTCAGCTCACTGCAAGCTCCGCCTCCCGGGTTCACGCCATTCTCCGGCCTCAGCCTCCCGAGTAGCTGGGACTACAGGCGCCCGCCACCTCGCCCGGCTAGTTTTTTTTTATTCCTTAGTAGAGACGGGGTTTCACCGTGTTAGCCAGGATGGTCTCGATCTCCTGACCTCGTGATCCGCCCGTCTCGGCCTCCCAAAGTGCTGGGATTACAGGCTTGAGCCACCGCGCCCGGCCGGCCACATTCTTTAGGCTAAGGCAGAAGCATCACAGTTCCAGGGGAAGGAACTAAACTCTACTCACTGGTGAAGAATTTGTGGACCCCTTTAATCCACCTCAACCTTCAAATATCGCTTTCCTCTGGAGTGGTATTCTGTAGTTCACGAACCCCTTTCTTTCTCCTCTCTTTTTCCTTTCCTTTATTCCATGCTCTCTCTTTTTATATTAGCAATCCAGCCACTTGCAGGTTCTTATAGTATCTAGATATGTAATCGTCACTAACTTTCTAAATACAAGATTACACTTAAAAATGTAGTGTATTAATCAAACAACACTACCATGGTGATCGCTGAAGCTCGTGTCTCTACCTTTGTACATATTATGTTTTCCATGCTGAAAAGTAAGAGAAGAGTGTAAATATTAGACACTGAGATGGACCCTTAAACAATAGTCTTGTAGCACCTAGCGGACTTGCAACACTAGTAGCTGCTTCATAATTTTTTAAAAAAAGTTTTCAAAGGCCAGGCGCGGTGGCTCAAGCCTGTAATCCCAGCACTTTGGGAGGCCGAGACGGGCGGATCACGAGGTCAGGTGATCCAGACCATCCTGGCTAACCCGGTGAAACCCCGTCTCTACTAAAAAATACAAAAAACTAGCCGGGCGAGGCGGCGGGCACCTGTAGTCCCAGCTACTCGGGAGGCTGAGGCAGGAGAATGGCGTGAACCCGGGAGGCGGAGCTTGCAGTGAGCTGAGATCCGGCCACTGCACTCCAGCCTGGGCGACAGAGCTAGACTCCGTCTCAAAAAAAAAAAAAAAAAAAAAAAAAAAAAAAGTTTTCAAAATCCTGGAATACACATAATTTAGTCATGGTCACAGGGAACCTAATTAAATGCATGGACTTACCTGGTTTTGATGATATAGGAGGAGAACACAGTTCTTAAAATATACAATTGTCAAAACCTTAGGAAGCATAGCCATGCAATTGCAGATAGAAACAGAAATACTTGAGGTAACAGAAATGTACTTGATGAAGGTTTTATTATAAAGGCTAATCTTTGAGCTACTACACATATTGAGACTTAAAATACCCAGAATAATATGCCAGATCTGATATGTTTTATCTCTGTATCCTGCTTAAGAATACTGCATGGGATGCTGTAAGCATCATGATGGCATTATCTATTATTATCAGCAATGGCAGCAACAAGAAATGGCCTGGCTGACGCTGGCCTGTATGGTTCAGTATAGGACCCTATTTTTGAGTGCAGTCATGTAACAACAGAAGGCACAGAACAAGGACAGTGACCATAAGAGACCCAGCCTCAAACAACGACACATATATCCCTATGAGTTTCACCCAAGTCCCAGGAACAAAGTCTTGGTAGGCTGTTATTCCCTGCTGTGAAGTCTACTTGCCAGTTTTAGCATGTTCAACTCATAAACTTATTAAGTCAACAGAAGAATCGATTGAAAAAAAGAAAAAAAAAAACATAGTCATATTGAGAGTTACTGACCTGCATCTCCAAAAAGCCTGTGTCTTCAGGTCTCTTTTCACACCATAAAGTTGCCATTGCCCTTGGATATTTTTCTCTTTTGAGTTTATAATCCCAGATGGTGAGTTGATGGCAAACTGGAACCTAGAAAATCGCAGTTTTCTTTTATGTATTTGTTTGTTTCTCTCCTCTATTAGAATGCAAGCTTTCTGAGGTTAGAGCCAATGTCTGTCTTGCTCTCCATTGTACCTCCAGTGTCTAGAACAGTGTTTGGCATGTTTGCTGAGTGATTAGATGCTGAATGACTGAGTTTACTCAGGTTCTGAGTTCAAAGAACCTCTGAGGATGTGGAGAAACAGGAACACTTTTACACTGTTGGTGGGATTGTAAACTAGTTCAACCATTATGGAAAACAGTATGGCGATTCCTCAAGGATCTAGAACTAGAAGTACCATATGACCCAGCCATCCCATTACTGGGTATATACCCAAAGGATTATAAATCATGCTGCTATAAAGACACATGCACACATATGTTTATTGCGGTACTATTCACAATAGTAAAGACTTGGAATCAACCCAAATGTCCATCAGTGACAGACTGGATTAAGAAAATGTGGCACATATACCCATGGAATACTATGCAACCATAAAAAAGGATGAGTTTGTGTCCTTTGTAGGGACATGGATGCAGCTGGAAACCATCATTCTCAGCAAACTATCACAAGAACAGAAAACCAAACACCGCATGTTCTCACTCATAGGTGGGAGCTGAACAATGAGATCACTTGGACTCAGGAAGGGGAACATCACACACCGGGGCCTATCATGGGGAGGGGGGGGGAGGGGGGGGGGGGGGGAGGGATTGCACTGGGAGTTATACCTGATGTAAATGACGAGTTGATGGGTGCTGACGAGTTGAAGGGTGCAGCACACCAACATGGCACAAGTATACATATGTAACAAACCTGCACGTTATGCACATGTACCCTAGAACTTAAAGTATTTAAAAAAAAAAAAAAAAGTATCACTTCCAAAGATGGATGGATATCATCTTTATTTATTCACCATTCGGGTTTCCAAAACTGATGGTAGACATCTTACACAGTGTTACTTGAATAAGGACCATTTCTGTTTGGACAGAGCTCACCTCACAAATAATCAAGTGGCATGTCATCAGTTCAATGGTTCTTAATCTATTCTGGCATGGACTTTACATATTTTCAAGAAAGTTTTATTTTATTTTAAGAGAACTCTATTCAAAAGCATTTTGACTTAAAGTTGAGTAAAGATTTTATATTAGTTAATATCTAGTATGTACCCAAAACTTTGTCATGAAATATATAGACATGTGCATTTATATTTATGTTTATATATGTAAACACTTATATACTGCACTAATATATTTATGTATATATGTGTATATATATACACACACACATTTAAAACTATTTTATACTTCTACCTACATTCCCCCAAGAAATATTGTTTTTAAAGTGATTAATTAATTTACATCTGGAGTGAGACACATAAATAACATTTGAAAATCTATCAAAAATTCAAAGCATGGCACACCCTTTTAAAAACACCCTAGTGATAAAGTTTTATAAAACACAGCCATTAGCTTCATTTTAATTTGTTTATAGCTATTAACACTAATGACTGGTGTATTAGTCCATTTTTCACATGCTGATAAAGCCATGCCCAAGACTGGGGAGAAAAAGAGGTTCAACTGGACTTACAGTTCCACATGGCAGGGGAGGCCTCAGGATCATGGCAGAAGGTGAAAGGCACTTCTTACATGGTGGTGGCAAGAGAAAATGAGGAAGAAGGAAAAGTGGAAACTCCTCATAAACCCATCAGATCTCATGAGACTTATTCACTATAATGAGAATAGCACGGGAAAGACTGTCACTCATAATTTAATTTCCTCCCTCTGGGTCCCTCCCACAACATGTAGGAATTCTGGGAGATATAATTCAAGTTGAGATTTGGGTAGGAACACAACCAAACCATATCATTCTGCCTCTGGCCCCTCTAAATCTCATGTTCTCACATTTCAAAACCAGTTATGACTTCCCACTGTCCCCCAAAGTCTTAACTCATTTCAGCATTAACCCAAAGGTCCACAGTCCAAAGTCTCATCTGAGACAAGGCAAGTCCTTTCTGCCTATGAGCCTGTAAAATAAAAAACAAGCTAGTTACTTCCTAGATACAGTGGGGTTACAGGTATTGGGTAAATACAGCCATTCCAAATGAGAGAAATTGGTCAAAACAAAGGGGTTACAGGGTTCATGCAAGTCTAAAATCCAGCAGGGCAGTCAAATCTTAAAGCTCCAAAATGATCTCCTTTGACTCCAGGTGTCACATTTAGGTCACACTGATGCAAGAGGTGGGTTCCCATGGTCTTGGGAAGAGTCCCCAGTAGGAACTCTGTGTGGGGGCTCTGACCCCAAATTTCCTTTACACACTGCCGTAGCAAATGTTCTCCATGAGGGCCCTGCCCCTGCAGCAGACTTTTGCCTGGGCATCCAGGCGTTTCCATACATCTTCTGAAATCCAGGCAGAGGTTCCCAAATCTCAAATCTTGACTTCTGTGCAATGGCAAGCTCAACACCACATTGGAAGCTGCCAATGCTTGGGTCTTCCACCTTCTGAAGCCACAGCCTGACTGTACATTGTCCCCTTTCAGCCATGGCTGGGGTGACTGGGACACAAGGCACCAAGTCCCTAGGCTGCATACAGCACAAGGACCCGGGGCCGGCCCACAGAACTACTTTTTCCTCTAGGGACTCCTGGCCTGTGATGGGAGGGGCTGCCGTGAAGGTCTCAAGCATGCCCTGGAAACATTTTCCCCATGCTCTTGGGAATTAACATTAGGGCCCTTGCTACTTATGTGAATTTCTGCAGCTGGCTTGAATTTCTCCTCAGAAAATCAGTTTTTCTTTTCTACTGCATTGTCAGGCTGCAAGTTTTCTGAACTTTTATGTTCTGTTTCCCTTTTAAAATGGAATGATTTTTAACAGCATCCAAGTCACCTCTTGAATGCTTTGCTGCTTAGAAATTTCTTCTTCTACCAGATACCTTAAGTCATCTCTCTCAAGTTCAAAGTTCCACAAATCTCTAAGGAAGGGGCAAAATGCCTCCAGTCTATTGGCTAAAACACAACAAATTTAGGAATTTATTGGAGTTGATTTCTGTATGTGGTGAGAGAGACAGGGATCTAGTCTTACTCTTCTGCATGTGGCTAGTTTTCCCAGCACCATTTATTGAATAGAGAGTGATTTCCCCCATTGTTTATTTTTGTTGGCTTTATTGAAGATCAGTTGATTGTGGATTTGTCGCTTTATTTCTGGGTCCTCTATTCTGTTCCATTGATCTATGTGTCTGTTTTTGTACAGTATCATGCTATTATAGTTACTCTAGCTTATAGTATAATTTGAAGTGAGACAATGTGATGTCTCTGGGTTTGTTCTTTTTGCTTATGACTGCTTTAGCTGTTTGGCTTCTTTTTTGGTTCATCTGAACTTCAGGATTTTTCTTTCTGATTCTGTGACAAATGACATGGGTAATTTAATAGGGATTGTGTTGAATCTGTATATTGCTTTGAACGCTCCTTTTTAAAAAGCATTATTTGTGCATGTTACCAGACCCCCTATGTGTCAAGAGAGATTTAACCTTCCTGGAGGTTACTGCCATTTGGAGGCAAATGCCAGGTGGACTAAACAGGGTTAAATACTATTGACTGACTAGACTATAGAAGAATGAAGAACTCCTATGACTGAGTTTTCTTTTTCATTCTGAACAAGTTTTTAATCATTTCACTCCTCTAGAATTCACATCTGTTCATGACATAATGCTGTGGGTCAACCTGGGCTCTGTCAAAATGAAGGCAGTATTACCAAATCCCAAATTACAGTATGTTTTACTAACCAGTTTTATAGACTAGACATTTCACTCAGGCAGAAAGGAATTCCCACTGCACTTGAGGGGTAGCAGAGCCTTGAGAACACGCTACTGGTTCTGCTTGGCTCTGTCCAGGCATACCAAAGACAAAGGGGCAGAATAAATTTGGTGAAAGATGAAATCATGAAACAAGCCCAGCTTCTCAGCTTCTTGATTTTAATTCACTCTTATTTGTGAATATGACGATCTTTTACTATGTTGTAGCAAAAAGTTCAAATCTAAAAATAAAACTTCTTCAAGACAAAAAAACCAAAGTCCTGACTGCAAAAGAGAGGGAGAATCTGCTTCCAGCTACTAAACAAAAGAGAGTAAGTCCTAGTTCTGTTTTTTTAAAAAACTTTTTATCCACAAAATACTGAAGAATTAATATAAATGGTCTAGGCAATTTCACGTATCTTTTTTCTCTGGCTTTACTTAGCAAAAATCACATCAAAATATGCATTTTTAAAGTTAACTCTGTCAACTTAGTCACCATTCCAGGTAAAGCTGTACATCAGTAAGTGATGCTAAAGGAAATTAAAAGGAGATGCAAGACTAACAATATTATATCAAAATGCAGGGCCTTTTAAACACATGTGTGTTCATGCATTAAAAAAAAAAATGCCAGTAGCATTTAGGTGTATTTAGGTTTGTGCTTAATAAGGGTCTCAGAATTATGGCCCGAGATCTTTTCCTGCTATTATTTTGTTTGCTCATTCATCTATTTCTTGATACATCTGGTCAGTAGTTACTACAAGTCTAGTATGTACCAGGTACTATTCTAGGCACAGAGGATGCAGCAGAGAATATGAGAGAAAAATTCTCCTACCTTCCTACTAAGACAGACAATTAATAAATAAACAAACATATGTGACATCATTTCAGGTAGGAAAAAGTGCTAAGAAGAAACATAAAGCAAGAGTAAGAGTGTAGAAAGTGAGTAAAGTGGGATGCTATTCTAGGTCTGGTCAGGAAAGCTGTCTGAGCAGGTAGCATTTGAACAAAGGGCACAGACTCAGTCTGCTGGAAAACGCTACAGAATGTCATGGAAGGGTCAGTGAATGGACCCAACACACTGATATTGCCACCCAGTCCCCAGGACTGTTTGTCTTAGTCACCAGAACCTCCCTAGGTACTTGCCCTGGGAAAAAAGGCTTCACGATAAGAGAAGAAAATTTAAAATGCAAAAACTCAAAATGGGCAGCAAATAGGATGCAGTTGTTGAGTCTGCCCTGGGGTACTCGCACTCCACAGATTGTCCTTCCAGGTCACCTGCCCAGGGACTCATTGTGTCAGAGCACTTAGGATGTGAGCCACAAAAATAAATAAATAAATAATAAAAATAAATAAAGGCTGTAGTATCCATGTCCCCCAAAATTTCTCTTTCACATCCAAGACTAGTAAGAGAAAACACTTGTGTGGTGTAAGGACATTTTATTTGACTTTATGGTGGTATGTGAAATAACAATCTCACACTTTCAGAAGCATCAAAGAATATCATCAGAGTGACATGGTTTGGAAACACATTTGGTCTCTCAGTCACCTTCTTTACCTCTTCTTCTGTTAATAGAACCCCTTCCTCCTATGGGAAACTCATTCCATGTGGGTCCAGTAGAGCTAAACGCACTTCCTGTCACAGCAGCGAGTTTTTGACACAATCAGAGTATACATCCCTCAAACAAAGTAATCAGTGAGGGATGGGCAGGTGATACAAACCAGACTCATTACAATTCTCAGCAGAATGTTTCTTTAGGCACTATTAGAAAAATCTTCTTTTTTTCTGAGACTGAAAAAGCTGAAAAGATGTGAGTGTGCAACTGTCAGTCATCATTCATGATCACCACTGAAGAGAAAGTGTTAGTTAGAAGAAAGAGACGGAATCCCTATGACAACATTTGTGAATCCCTAGATCCAGCTAGATCCGAAGACACGTCAACCCACAGATGTACCAGGTTCATGAATCAATACATGCCTGATTTTGCTTAAACAAGTTTGAGTTGGACTACTGTCATGAGCAAATTAAAAAGACTCACATAATGAGAACTAGGGATCCACAGAGGAAATATCAACAATGAAAAGAAATATACCAGGGGTATCAGGTAATGGCAAAAGTCAACAAAGTGTGCCATGCTGGAGAGCAGAGGAAATGCCATAATGAAGAAGAGAGTCATGCTTGTCCATAGTTACATGTAAGACGCCCAGGGAAGTCGTGCAATGGAAGAAAAGAAATGGTGAGTGGTATTCCAGGTGTTCTGTCAAGGGTCCATTCCAAAAAGTTGCTGTTATTTTATTATTCCTATTAGATTGTACCTAGGCAGATTGATGTAACCTAGGCAATTCTATTTTATTATTATTTCATAAAAACACTTTATTTGATAGTTTTTAGTTATTTACATTTTATTTAACACTTTATTTAACATTTATATTATTTAACATTTTTGGAGCAGACCTGAGGTATGACTTTAATTCAGCACAAGTACCAATTTTGTGCTAGGCCTACATGAGGTAGATATTGAAAAGAGAAGGACAAGATTATTGACTTCAAGATGACACTCCTTTCAACAAACTTATAAAGGTGAAATTTGAGTACCGAGAGGTTTCTTTTCAGGAAACAAGACAACGAAAACAAAATGCTTCCTGAAACATGAATATAAAAGCAATGAGGTAACTGATTAATTTTGACCTACTTGTGTAAATGTATGTGTTTGGGGGGGTGGAATCAAGTATTTTTTAGAGAGTTTTAGGTTCACAGCAAAATTGAAAGGAAGATTTCCCCTGCCCCGACACATGCACAGCCTCCACCACTATCAACATTCCCCACTAGAGTGATACATTTCTACAATCAATGAACCTACATCGATGCATTATTATCACTCAAAGTCCATAATTTACATTCAGGTTCAGTCTTGGTGTTGTACATTCTGTGGGTTTAGACAGACATATAATGGCATGTATTCATCGCTATAGTATCACACATGGTAGTTTCACTGCCCTAAAAATCTTCTGTGTAAATGTGTGTAGTATTTTTAGCACAGGCTAGAGGCACCAGCTGTTCATCCCCCTTACTCTAGATGCTGCCCGGCATCAGTTCCCATCCACTGACGGCAGGTGCAAGGCAGGTGGCTGACCATAATGGTGGGTGCAAGGCAGAGCAGTCCTGAGGCTCTTTCCTTGATAAAGAGATGCCCTTTTTCTAAAATGGCTTATATTGAAAGACTGGCTAAACACAAGAAAATTAGCAATAATAAATGCGCTTTACATGATGTCACATGAATAGCTCAATGAGGAATAGCATAAATCAAGGAGACACCCTTTAAACATGCTCCCCGCCACCACCACCACCATCCTATGACGCTTTTCCTTCCTCTTGCCTCCAGGTTGGTTAGAGCTACTGCCCTGTATTAAGTATGTGGGGATTGAGTAAGGTAGAAAGCATATGTCTTAGTCCATTTTGCATTGCTATAGCAAACCCCACAGACTGGATAAAATCGATTTATTTTTCACCATTCTAGAGGCTAGGAAGTCTGATATCGAGGTGCCGTCACGTGGCAGCAGGCTTCTTGCCACATCATCCCATGGTGGAAAGTGGAAGGGCAAGACAGCATGAGACAGCAAGGGTGGAATTTGCAGCCTCAGGTCCTTTCATAATTGGCATTAATCCATTCATGTGGGTGGAGTCCTCATGACTTAAACACTTCCATTAGGCCCCACCTCCCAACACTGTTGCATTTGGGATTAAATTTCTAACACATGAACTTCGGGAGAAATATTCAAATAATAGCAGTATAACTTACAAGGTTTATAAAACAAAGGGCAAAGGAAAAGTTAAAAAAAATGAATGGGAAAGTTGTGGCAATTCCTTTGGGAATGAAACTGTGACTATTCTGAAGGAAATCTCTGATGTTAAGAGGTTAACTCCATGAGAGGAGCTATCACATATAAAGGGAAACAGAATTCCTGCAAAAGAGGTATGAATAACCCACATGCATCTGGGCTTGACTTGTGTGACTATTTTTCTCTCTCTCCCTTCGCCTCACAACCTTGCATCTTCCACAATGTATTGCAACACTCAATAGAATTCATCTTGCCACTCCCATTGCAACCAGGAACATGGCACCTGGAGCAGCTCTGGGCATGCAACCTGACACCTCTGAAACAGGAGGAGGGCTACCTCTTCTCTAAACTGCCAAACACGAACAAGGAAAAGGTCTAAATGTCATTGAGTCCTCTTGCAAAAGGACAAAGAGCAGAGCTTCTCAGAATTTCCTACAGGGCATGCACGTAGTTAATTTAAACACATTCAAATTAACAGACTGTGTTGACTGAAGGGTGAATTTCTCTCTGTTTTTGGATAAAAACTAATTTCAATGTGGTGGTACCAGACAGCGAGCACATTCCTACAATGAAGTAAACAAATGTTATTGCCTTCACTTAGAGAGTCTTGCCCAATTAGGTTGATTATAATGATGACAGAGATGTATCCTGAATGCACAAGAAAGTAGTAATGCACAGATTTGTTATGTAATATTTATAGACTCTGTGGTAAAACTTCAGATGAATTAAAATATACAGTCTTGTATTTCCATGGATGAAGGCAATGGGATCCACATGTTTGCTAAAAGTAAAAGGCAGAGCCAACAAATTCCTTGACATTTACATTGATAAGACTTTCTCTGAGAAATTGTAAACTCCTGATGTAAACTGCTATTTTAAACAACAGAGAAGCAGCTTGTCTCTGTCACCTGTAAGTTTAACCCCAAATTACAATTTTGTCTTTGCTTGACTTTAGAAACAGTCTCTATCATTTTCTCTTAAATGATTTGACTTAGGAAGGCATGTACTTTATGAAAATAACACGTTAGATTATATTCAGTCTGATTATTTTATTAGTGTACCCAAAGTGTTATTGGTAAGCTGATTTACTCAGATATTGCCATGATGAAATATGGACTTTACCCTGTTTCTGTTTCTTTGTGTCGAGGTCATTAACAAAGAAAGCACAATGTTTAAGACCGCTACTTATTTTAACAATATAATCTATATCATGACTTGATGAGCAAGTACAACATAATAGGAGAGCAATGGTTTTGCACAGTAAAATGTTGGATAAAGAATTTAACCTCCTTGGGCCCCAGTTTCCTCATGTAAAATGATAGAGTTGTTCTATGTGATCTCATAGGTTTTTTCTGCCCTCAACCATCTGTGATCTCTGATTACTAACACATTGGTACTGTGTGTGGTAGCCAGGTTGGAAAGACCCAACCTAGAAAGGCCAAACTGTGATAAACACTTGATTCAGTGTGACAGTCATTTGTAGTTATTTGAAAACAAAAATAAGATACTCATCAAGAACAGGGATATAGTCAAGACTGAAGGAGGTATAAATTAAACAAAATGAAGAAAGACATATATATATGTATATATATATGCACATATATACATATGAATATTTATTTAAA
Source organism: Macaca thibetana thibetana (assembly GCF_024542745.1). Lineage (NCBI taxonomy): Eukaryota > Metazoa > Chordata > Mammalia > Primates > Cercopithecidae > Macaca > Macaca thibetana. Next base: position 21,569,141 of record NC_065589.1, on the reverse strand, counting down.
ATAATATATATTCAATATTTATTTAAAATAAATATTGCAACTTCTTTTGTATAATATGTCTTAGGGGAGACAGTTAATTGTTTAGGAAAATACCTCAGTAGGCATAAAAACTGAAACTGCTTGTGGAACAGAAGAGTCAAGGGGGGCCTCCATTCCAAACCCATGCCTGTCCCTCTACACAATCTAAAATGCAAGAAAGTAACCAGCACCAAGCACCACTTTAATAGCATTTGGCTCAGTATCAAGCTCTCCTTTGCTGATGACTGTATTCATTGATTTGTTGTCTTACATTCATGCATTTCTAACCTGTCGCTACATCACTAACAGACTGTATGGTAACCATACAATGATCTTGGTATCAATACAATTTGTTTGATCATTTCTTTATTCATTCAATCACCATCTATAAATTGCCCAGTCACTGGGAATATAATGACGATTATATATAAACTGTATACTAATATGTTCAAAGTCTAGTACACTGGTTCTCAAATTTTAAATGCACACAAATTACTGGAGAACTTGATAAAACATGTATTTCTGGATACCTTCCCTAAGGATTTTGATTAAGCAGGGAGGGTAGGTGCCAAGACAAAATATATTTTTATCAGGCTTTTCAGGTGACTCTCCTACAGGTGATATGAAATTATCATTTTGAGAAATTCTGAACTAGTATATGTTCTCCCTTCTCCCTTACTGAAATCCACCAGCTTCCCAGGTTTCCAATCCTTTCCAAGGCTTACCTTCCATGCTATCTGCATTTATTCTGCCCAGGATCTTGCCAGCTCTGCCACTTGACTTGTGTGTACATCCCTTAAGCTGCCACAGACTGACCCCAAGCATTACCATAAAAAGACATGAAGAGTAAATACCATGTGGGTTTGTTATACACAGAGATGAAGTGGATTACAGAACTTTTTTAAAGATATATGCAACTAAACTTGTGACTCATCCCAGCAAACAGTAAAGTAGAGAAGTTTGGGTAGCAACCTGATGACTTGATCAGTGTCAGCAGTTTACCTATGTAAAATAAATCCTAATGTGTTTCAGACACATTTAAGACTTGAACAGGCTTTTACAAAAATACAAGCACGTCTAATTACTATCATTTTCTGTAGTCACTTTGCATATAAAAACACAGCTAGTGTTTGATTAGGGACCACTGATTCATGATGATATATATCATATAGATAACAGAGAGAAAATATAAACTGTATTATTTAAAAAAGCTATTATAACTAGATGTTTCATGAAACAAAAAGAAATTTTAAAAAGATATTTAATTAGCAAAGCTAGGCAAAGATGAGCTGATCAGGTTAAGCAGATTGATGGCAGGTTTTGAATTAAATAATGAAACTATTTAATCAACATATCCACAAGTCTGTATTGAGCACTTTTGCAGAGGATTCATGTGTGCATGTATCTAAATAAACTATCACGTGGATAGGAAAGCACAGCTGGAAAATAAATCAGAAAAAATTCTGATATTTGGGTATTGTATTTGATTCATTCCTTTCCACAATTGTAAAACGCACATAGGAGTAAAATTTATGATTCCCATGCAATAGAAAAGCATAATCTTAAGTTAGGGAAATGATGGGACCAACTGCTGGTTTCTAAAATGTGGTGAGAATATGTATTTAAAGAGGACCCTATCAGGCCTTTATTCTATAAAAGAGCTAGACAAATAAATCTGAGGCATCTGAGGGTAATGGCATCTTGAGAGATAATGGATATTCAATCTGGGAGATGGGAAGGAGATAAAACCTTGGCTGGGGTATGCTAAAAAAAAAACTTAGACTGGCTGTTAAACTGCTGGATAGACTAGTCCCTATAAATTTTCAAAAGAGTGCCCTGGGTTTTGTCCAGGAGGCTATTGTCAATGAGATACACACTGCTAAAACTCTCCACAGTCCTTCAGAAATTTTAGGAAAGGTTCATACAACACCCACCTCATCCCTGGGGCCAATTACCAGTAGTTCTTGGCAAAACACAATCTTTAATAATCTTAGAGACAACCCATGAAAAAGAGGAAAAAATATTCCATTTTAATTCAATAATTAGGTAGATTCCTAATCTTGTCTACTAGCAAATATTTACCAAATGTTGTCAGAAAAATTAGTTGTAACCTCTATTAGCATTTTTATTTATTTGTAGTTGTTTTGGGAAGCCAAGAACTGAACCCATATATAATGGCGAACTTAATCAAGAAATGTATGTGTTCTGACTGCTCCACCAACTGGCCATTTCCTCGTCTATCTCCCTCTCATCAGGCCTCCCTATTCTCTGAGACACAACATTATTAAAATTAGGTTAATCAATAATCCTACAATATCCTGTAAATGTTCAGGTGAAAGGAAGAGTTGCATGCCTCTCAGTGTAAATTAAAAGCTAGAAATGGATAAGCTTAGTGAGGAAGACATGTGAAAAGCGAGGCCTCTCGCACCAAATAGCCAAGTTGTGAATACAAAGGAAAAGTTAGTGAAAGAAATTAAAGTTAGTATTTGAGTACACACATGATGAGAAAGCAAAACAGCCTTATTGCTGATATGAAGAATGTTTTAGTGGTCTGGATAAAAGATCAAACCAGCCATAACCCTCCTTTAAGCAAAAGCCTAATTCAGAACAAGGCCCTAATTGTCTGCCATTCTATGAAGGCTGAGAGAGGTGAGGAAGCTGAAGAAGAAAACTTGGAAACTAGCAGAGGTTGAGTTTGTGAGGTCTCTGTGACATAGGAGTTATAGAAATAAGCGGTTTCCATACCATAAAAGTCCAAGGTGAAGCAGCAAGTGCTGATGTAGAAGCTCTAAAAAGTTATCTAGAAAATCTAAGATCATTCACAAATGTGGCTACACTAAACAATAGCTTTTCAGAGTAGACACAACACCCTTATATTGGAAAAAGATGTCTTCTAGGACTTTCATAGCTTGAGAAGACAAGTCAATGACTGTCGTCAAAGCTTCAAAGAACAGGCTGATTTTCTTGTTAGGGGTTAATGCATCTAATGACTTTAAGTTGAAGCCAATGCTCATTTACCACTTCAAAAGTTCCAGGGCTATTAAGAATTGTGCTAAATCTACTCTACCTGTGTTCTATAAATTCAACAACAAAGCCTGGATGCATATTTGTTTACAGCATGGTGTACTGAATATTTTAAGCACACAGTTGTGACCTAGTGATCAGAAAAAAATGTTTCTTTTAAAATATTATTACTCGTTGACAATCCATCTGGTTACCCAAGAGCTCTGATATCAATATACAAGGAGATTAATGTTGTTTTCATGCCTGCTAACATAACATTTATTCTACAGCCCATGGATCAAGGAATAATGTTAACTTTCAAGTCATTAGCTAAGGAATACACTTCATAAGGCTAAAGCTGCCACAGATACTGATTCCTGTGATGGATTTGGTCCAAGTAAATTGAAAACCTTCTGGAAAGGGTTCACCATTCTAGATGCCAATATGGACATTCATGATTCATGGGAGGAGGTCAAAATATCAACATTAATAGGAGTTTGGAAGAAGTTGATTCCAGCCCTCATGGATCACTTTGAGGGGTTCAAGATTTCAGTGGAGGAAGTCACTGGCAATGTGGTAGAAATAGCAAGAGAACTAGAATTAGACATGGAGCCTGAAGATGCAACTGAATTGCTGCAATCTTATGATGAAACATTAATCATGAGAATTCACTTTTCATGGATAAGCAAAGTGGTTTTTTGAGATGGACACTACTTCAGGTGAAGATTCTGTGAACATTGTTGAAATGACAAGAAAGGATTTAGAATATTATATAAACTTGATAAAGCAGTGGCAGGGTTTGAGAGGATTAACTCTAGTTTTGAAAAATGTTCTGCTGTGGATAAAATGCTAACAAATAGCATCGCATGCTACAGAAAAATCTTAGGTGAAAGAAAAAGTCCATAGATGCAGCAAACTTTATTGTTGTCTTATTTTAAGAAAATTCTATAGTCATGCTAACCTTCAGTAAACACCATCTTGATTGGTCAGCAATCATCAACATTGAGATAAGACCCTCTACCAACCAAAAGATTATGACTTGCTGAAGGGTCATGTAATGATGGCCCTCTTAAAAGGGCCATGTAATGATGTTTTAGCAATGAAATATTTTTAAATTAAGGTATATACATTTTTAGATACAATGCTATTGAACACTTATTAGACTCCAGTATAGTGTAAACATAACTTTTATGTGCATTGAGAAACTGAAAACATTATGTGACTCACTTTGTTGCAATATTTGCTTTATTGCAGTGACCTGGAACTCACCCTCAATATCTTCAAGTTATGCCTGTATTTCTTATTCTCTTGATTATGGAATGGCCTTGTGACTTGCTTTGTCTCAAAAGAATATGGTTGAAGTGACAGCATGATGACCTTATGCCTTATGATATCCTGCAGACTTCCCTTCTTCCTCTTGGATTCCTGACTGCTGTTAGATTAAGTCATAGTCAGTGCTTAAGAAAGGAGAAACAAAATCAAGGAGATCTCAACTGCCCCAGCCAATATCTTCCTAGATAGGTCTACAGGAAGGTGACCTGCAGAGATGTGAGAGAGTCCAGTCAAGATCAGCAGATACTCTAGCTGACTTGTAGCCCATCACGAATACATAAGCAACCCTAGTGTATTAGTACATTCTCACACTGCTATGAAGAAATACCTGAGACTGGGTAATTTATAAAGGAAAGAGGTTTAATTGACTCACAGTTCTGCATGGTTGGAAGGGCCTCAGGAAACGTAAAAGCATAGCAGAAGGGGAATCAAACGTGTCCTTCTTCACATTGCAAAAGGAAGGAGAAGTGCAGAATGTAGGGCAGAAAAGCCCCTTATAAAACCATCAGAGCTCATGAGAACTCACTCACTTGAATGGCATAGGGGAACCACTCCAATGATCTAATCACCTCCCATAAGTTCCTTCCCCTCTTCCCCAACAGGTGGGGATTACAATTTAGATCACAATTCACGATGAGATTTGTGTGGGGAAACAGAGCCAGACAACATCAGTCTGCCCCTGGTCGCTCCCAAATCTCATCTTTCTCACATTTGAGAGCACAATTATGCCTTCCCGACGTTCCACAGAGTCTTAACTCATTTCAGCATTAACCCAGAAATCCAAGTCCATAGCCTCATCTGAGATGAGGCAATTCCCTTCCACCTATTACCCTGTAAAATCAAAAGCAAGTTAGTTACTTCCAAGATACAATGGGAGTATAGGCATTGGATAAATGCACCCATTTCAAATGAGAGAAATTGGCCCAAAAAGGAGGGCTACACTCCCCATTCAAGTCTGAAATCCAACAGGGCAGTTATTAAAACTTAAAGTTCCAAAATGATCTCCTTTGACTCCATATTTCACATCTAGGTCATGCTGATGCAAGGAGTGGGCTCTCTTGGCCTTGGGCAGCTCTGCCCCTATGGCTTTGCAGGGGACAGCCTCCCTCCCAGCTTCCTTTGCAGGCTGGTGTTGAGTGTCTATGGCTTTTCCGGGTGCATGACGCAAGCTATTGGTGGATCTACCACTCTGGGGCCTAGAGGAGAGTGGCCCCCTTCTTAAAGCTCCACTAGGCAGTGTCCCAGTGGAGACTCTGTGTCGGACCTCCAACCCTACACTTCCCTTCCACACTGCCCTAGCAGAGGTTCAGCATGAGGGCTCTGTCCCACATCAGACTTCTGCCTGGACATCTAGGCATTTCCATACATCCTCTGAAATCTAGGTGGAGGTTTCCAAACCTCAATTTTTGTCTTCTGCATACCTGCAAGACCACATGGAGGCTGCCGAGGCTTGCATGCTCTGAAGCAATGGCCTGAGCTGTATCTTGGCCCCTTTTAGCCATGACTGGAGTGGCTGGGACAGAGGGCACCAAGTACCAAAGATGCATACAGCAGGGGGACCCTGGACCTGGCCCAGGGAACCATTTTTCCCTCCTAGAACTCTGGACCTATGATGGGAGGGGCACAAAGATATCTGACATGCCCTGGAGATATTTTTCCCATTGTCTTGGCTATTAACATTTGGCTCCTTGTTACTCATGCACAGTTTTGCAGCAATTTCTCCCCAGAAAATGGGTTTTTCTTTTCTACTGCATCATAAAAAGACAAATTTTCCAAAATTTATGCTCTGTCACCTCTTGAGTGCTTTGCTGCTTAGATATTTCTTCTGCCAGATACCCTAAATAATCTCTTTCAAGTTCAAAATTCCACAGATCTCCAGGGTAGGGACAAAAAACTGCCAGTCTCTTTGCTAACACACAGCCAGAGTTACCTTTATTCCAGTTCCCAACAAGTTTCTAATCTACATCTGAGACCACCTCAGCCTGGACTACATTGTCCATATCACTATCAACATTTTGGTCAAAGCCATTCAACAAGTCTCTAGGAAGTTCCAAACTTTCCCACATCTTTCTATCTTCTTCTGGGTCCTCCAAACGGTTCCAACCTCTGCCTGTTACCCAGTTCCAAAGTTGCTTCCATATTTTCAGGTATCCCTATAGCAGCACCCAATTCTTTGTGGTACCAATTTACTGTATTAGTCTATTCTCATGCAGCTACAAAGAAATACCTGAGACTGGGTAATTTATAAAGGAAAGAAGTTTAACTGACTCACAGTTCCGCAGGATTGGAAAGACCTCAGGAAACTTACAATCTGGTGGAAGGGGAGTCAAACATGTCCTTCTTCACATGACAGCAGGAGAAAGAAGTGCAGAGCAAAGTGGGGAAAATCCCCTTATAAAACCATCAGATTTGATGAGAACTTATTTACTATCATGAGAACAGCATAGGGGAACCACCCCCATGATTTAGTCACCTCCCATGAGTCCCCTCCCCCAACACATGGGTATTACAATTCAGATTACAATTCAAGACAAGATTTGGGTGGGGACACAGAGCCAGACCATATCACCTAGTCTACTCTAAAAGAATCACCCAGCAGACTCAAAAACTCATAAGCAGTGATAAACATTTGTGTTATGCCATAAAGTTTTAGGTATTTTGTTAGGCAAGAGCTCATTGATATTGTCGTTTATATTAAAAAATCAGGAAGTGAATGGAAGGAAACAAAGATATGATTTTCTCTTTTCAACAGGAAAAAATTTCTATGTTGTGTTTTCAGACTACCTATTATATTTGATGAGGGCCAGTGCTTATGTTCTGTTAGCTTTGGATATAAGAAATAACCATGACAAAGATGACAATAGCATTGAGAAATGACAAGCTAAAAATTCCAAAGAAATGTGGGTGGAGCTTATGCAGATGGGAGAAACTTTTGCATGCCTAGTCATATTTTGTAAAAGGATTTTCGAAACTGTACCATACATTCGGGCTATGCATCTCATTATGCTATACATTTCATTAGGCTATAGGCTTCATTAGACACTTGAATCAAGAATCTCATTACATACTCCAGACACACATCTCATTATGCCATGCATCTCATTAAGCTCCCAGCTAGGAACAGATGTAAAATAGACAAATTTTAGCAAGGCTTTGATTCCAGCCCACATGGCATTCTCATCAACAACCGAGCAAGGGTGGACCAACAATTGGCTGATTTTTGAATGACACTTGACAAAGAGGAATGAGCTCAATCAGGCACTATTAAATAACAGGAGAAAAAAATAACTTGGTGTTACATTCCACTTGGCTGTCCACTCTAGGAATGTGTTTCTACTGTCAATCAGGAATCATCTATCAGTAAAAAGCCAGAGATGGGGTAGAAGAGGGCATGTGTCTGTAACACTGCAATCATCTGTCATGAGGCAGGCACTCAACAAAGGGTAACATCAATGTCACCTTGGGTTTGGCTTCAACACAATTGTATCTGTTCTGTGTCCCTAGCTGTAATTCATTGTTTGGCATCTTCAAGGATAGGTTCCCTGATGACGTTCCTGGTTAAGTAGTACTTTGGTCACAAATGATAAAAACCTAACTGACTAATTTAAGACTAGCATGTACTGAGGAGCCCAGAGGGGTGGCAGATTTCAAACCCGACTTTATGCAAAGGCTGAGACATCAGTAAGACACCAGTAAGATACATGTCTCCCTATCTTTCAGTTCTCCTTTGCTTTGTGTTGGCTTCATTCTTATGCATGTTTTCCCCATGAGATGGTTTCAGGAGGCTGCAAGCTTCCATCATCCTCACAGATATCAGTTCCAGTGAAAGATAGTGTCTTCTAGGAAGAGATAATCAAATCCTAGGGGATGACTCTCACTGGCCAATTGTGGGTAAAATGATTGTTCAGCCACCAATCTCTGTGTCACAGGAATGGAGTAACCTGAGTTACCAGCTTTACGTTGTATGCCCTCCCTAAATGTAGTCATGAATTAACACTGAAAGGAGGGCTGGACAAACAAGAGAATGTTTAGTAGACAAAAAGAGAGTTGGTCATACAGAAAATGTTCAGTATACAAAAATACCACATCTATGCCTGCTCCATCCTGAGAATACTCAGGTCTGGTGCAATACATGTGCAGTCTGAGAACTTGTGAATTCTTTCCTTGGTCACCAAGAAAATATTTGTCACTAATATTCAAATAAGTGATGTATTTTAAGCGATTAGCGGGGTAGATAAGTGCCATGGATGTTTCTGGGGCTCTTGTGATGACACCAAATGTAAATATGGTCATTCTGTGGAAACTAGGCTAGACAGTAAACCACCAAGAGATAGTATAATTTCCATGTGCCGGCAAGTATTTTATTTTGAAAGGCTAAAATATTTCATCTTACCACTGGCTTATGCTTGAATGTCTTTAGAAAGGGTTAAATTAGGGAACATAAAAAACACACAAAAAAACAGAGGAAAGATAGTTGATTTAATTTCACATGCAGGTGCAATTGTTAAGTTGAATGCCTTCTTGAGAGTAAGTTTGGGTAGAAAAAGTAAAGGAAAGTCCTCAAGAATTTCAGATATTTAATGGTAAAGGTAGAAGGGCAGGTAAGAAGATGTGGAATAAAATGGAAGAAAAGAAGTGTGGAGAAGGTCAGACAGAACTGAAGGCAAAATTCCTCAACTTTATGGTTTGCTTAGGGCTGTCCCCAGGTAGCACTCTGCAACTCTGAATAAATAAAAATTTTCTCTAATCCGAAAGGATAGTAGTTTTGTTAGATAGGACTATAAAATGATGTCCAACCAGAACCAGTTATTAAATATTTTCACTGGACTTTTCTAGACAGTATAAGTCTGAAAAGAGTGGGTATCAATACAGTCTTGACCTTCTGGGTCCTTGTGAAGCTCTTTGCCTGTGAAAATATTACAGTTTAAACATTCCCTCCACATTCCTTTGACATGAAGTGCTGTATCTCTGATTGCCCAGAGTAGACAAAGCGGTTTCCTTTTCTAGCTTAGTGGGGTTTTTTTCTTTTCTTTAAAAGATCATTTAGCAGGAAGATGTTAAAGCAGAAGAGAGGTTGGAGTAACTGTTATGGGTCAAATTCTAACTTCATGTCATCATGGGTTCCCTCTGGTACCAAGTTTCACTGAAAACAAAGGCATGAACTACTTCTAATCTTCAGTTGATTTTTTTTACCTTAAGAACATCCTAGAATAGAGGAATTCAATACATTCATGGCCATAGAAGCAGCAAACTTCTCACATACTTAAAAAAAAAAAACTCTCATCAAGTCTTATTTATTAATAAATAATAAGCACAAGGACTAATGAAGTACAAATGATAAAAATTTTTAAATGATCGTTCTTTTCCTTTTGTTTGGTATGATTTGTCTTTGAGCTTTATTGGTTTTACTCTTTCAATTAAAATGCTTGGGTTCTCATCACACCATTCCTGAATGCAAATATCAGTTGGTTTAGTATTTAGCTTCCTAGCTCTTTCTTGGCTCTTGGAAACATACCCTTATTCTCTGGTCCATTCTTCACCTACAGATGATTAAGAAAGAGAATTTTTATGTAGTTAAAAAATAGGACACATGTTCCTTATAGATATTTTACTACAGATTCAGAATCAGAAGCAAGCTATTCTCCCATCTTTGTCTTATAAGTGCAATTTTGAAAACACAGACTGAGTTGTAATTACAGGATTAAGGATAAAAGTCAATTTGTTTGCCTGTGAGATTTGTTCCCCAAATTGTCCTGAATACAAGGACATAAAATCCTGAAAGTCTATGCATGGCATATCACCTCCTTACTTCCAAGTTTCTGGACAATTGGGTAGATGGGCTTTGCAATGGATGTTCATGAGAGTAACAAGACAGCCCACGACTCCATTTCCAAATAAGGCATAGGAGATGATTCTTTTGTTTTTTTCCTGCCATCTTTATGCAGGAAAAAAGAGTAAAGGAAAAAATTAATGATTATGTAGCCAGTAAATTTCAAGGCAATAGTGAGAGATGAAAGGGTCTTATCTGATTGTTCATCTCATGCCTTTTAGGAGAACCTATTAGCTTGGAACACAGTCACCTGCTGGTATATGTGGCACATACACATACACACAAATATAATAGAGACTCTCTGGGTTTGGAGTCCTGGACCTATGCAATATCTTTGCTCTTCAAAACAGTCCCAGGATGGCAGCCTCCTGTCTCCATTTTGTTGTGAAGCCCTTGGATTTTATATTATACAAACTATAAATAAAATTTAGACAATGAAAGCTAAAAGGATTTCTTCACTTGGTTAAGGTGGAAGCATATGTAGGCATTAAAAAAAAAAAAAAGGCATTCTGACCTTTGGGTGAACAGTAGAACTTAAAATGCTATTGTTAGAATGTGGCATGGGGAAAGCATGATTTAAATGTAAATCTTTTATCTCGAAAGCCATAAAAGACTATGCCTTGGAGGTCTGAGAAAATACAAGCTCTAATGTGAAGCATATAAAAAAAAATTAAAACATTTAGCACAGCACCAAATCTGCTTTTCTGAACCGCATTTTTGCTCACAAGATACTTAAGAGTAGATGGCATTTTATTTATGTTTAAAATGAGCTGTTCTTTAACTGTTTAGTCTCTGGTTCCTTGGCCTGGTTCTAGAACTCAGGGCATCAGTGTACCCTGAGAATGCCATCTTTCTCCTCCTCTTAACCTCCAAGCTCCTGATGTGCCTTTTAGCCTGTCCCATGAATGTCCCCATGGGTGGACCTGCCCCCTGAAAACTCTCCAGTCTGTTTCTCACCTCCGGGAGCTGCAGACATAGCCAGGAGGGACGGTGTCAATGTTGAAGGTCATACCTCTATTTTCAAATGCCTTGACTTGCCCTATACCTTTGAGAGAAAACAAATAAGATCCTGCAAATATTTGGACCAAGGCTTCGGTAGGACTGGGCTTATGACAGGTTTTGTATATGGGCCACAGATTGGACACAGTTGGAACTGAGGCTCTTGCCCAGATTTCACTCACTATCTTCCATATGGCTTTGTTGGTGCTGATCATACCTTTTCCAGGACCGAATGCGCCCTCCCCTTTAGGAGCATCCTGCCGGTTCCTCATGTTTTCACCACCTGCTGGCTTTTCTAGGCTTGGCACCAGTTTCCCACACTTTTCTCCCTGCTACCATGTGTGGACCAGGCAGAAGTCTTTTCTCCCTGCTCCTAAAAGAAACCAAGGTCTTATGCAGCTCTGAGTCTGATATTTGTTTCCCTTGGGGTCAAGTCCTCCGGGAGCTCTTTGATTTAAAAATCCTGTCTTTTGCATTCCCTACATGGGCATGTAACACTTACTAAGTTTGTTTAGTGAATGAATGAATGAATGAATGAATGAATGAATGAATGAATTTCCCATGCTTTTGAATTTTAGATGTATTTCTTTAACCCTTTACATAACCTGAAGTAGGCATAAACTTTCAAATCATTTCCTGCTTCCTCTGCCTGGAATCCTCTTCTGTCCTACACCACCTTCTAATCACTGCCACATCCCAGATTAGAAGTGGTTCCCTCTTGTAAACTCCTACCACACCAGTGTGTTCCCTCTTAGCCCTAGTTCAATTTATTAAATGATGATGTCTGCAATTTAACGTGGGTTGTTCTCTCACCTGTACAGTAAGCCCATGAGAACTAAAGATCATATCATATTCTTCACTGTATTTACACCACAAAAACAATGCTTGATGTATAAAAGATATTATTTTATTAGATGAAAAATGAAGAACAAATCATTGATTTTCAAGGTGCATATAAGTTTGATTGTTTCCTAGTTTGCCTAATATATCTTTAGTTATTCCTTCAAAATCTTTTGAAATTTTTCCCCAAATCTCTGCCACTGGCTCTGACTGTCTTTCTCTGCTCAGAGTTCTTTGCGCCTCAAGTTCTAACCCTTTATTTGGTTGCTATGCCCTGGCTTTCACACAGATAGATTCCAGGCAACCTCAATACATTCCCCAGGTATATTCTTGTCCACTCATAAAATTTTCTCCTGAATTCTGTCTTCGTGAAAATGAAACATAGCCCAGAAGGTTTTTTTGTTATTCCTAAGTATATACAATAACATACATGCCAATTAGTTATCACTTTATATTTAAGACAATTAACCCTTTGAGGTAGCCATTGCTATCTATTGGGTAGTTAAGGAAAGTGAGGTTCCCTAATACGCAACAGAGAAGCCACTGATTCCCTCCACACTGTACCAAGGATGCTTAGGTCCAGTCATGGATGACCAGCCAAGGATGCCTAGGTCAGATGGCTACCACTTTCGGCAATTTGTACCAACGGCCATAAAAATGTCTATGTCTAATTACCCAATAATTCTCCTTTCAGGAATCTAGCCTAGGAAGATCATCATAAACTGAAAAAAAATTTCACACATGAAAATTCTCCACTGTGCTAGATTAGGTCCCAGGCAACACTATTCACAATAGTGAAAAACACGGAATCAACCTAAATGTTTGTAAATGGTAGACTGGATAAAGGAAATGTGGTACATATATACCGTGGAATACTATGCAGCCATTTAAAAGAACAAGATCATATTTTCTGGAGGAATAGATGGAGTTGGAGGCCCTTATCCTTAGCAAACTTAGGAATGGGAAATTAAATACTGCGATGATGAGAACCAATGGGCACAAAGAGGGGGAACAACAGGCACTGGAGCCTATCAAAGAGTGGAGGATGAGAGGAGGGAGAGGATGAGAAAAAAATAATTAATGGGTACTAGGCTTAGTACCGGGGTGACAAAGTAATCTGTATAACAAACCCCTATGACACAAGTTTACCTATATAACAAACCTGCATATGTACCCCTGAACTTAAAATAAAAGTTAAAGATAAAATTTTAAAATAACAGAAAAAAGAATTTGGAAATAAACTAGAGATTAAATGAAGATATTATAGTAATATTACATTTCCAAATGTTGAAAACTGGTGTTATGTAAGAGAAAATTCTTGCTTTTAGGACATATGCACTTAAGTGTTAAAGAGTAAAGGGACAATTTACTCTCAAATAGTTTAGGGAAAAAAAGTCATGTGCATGTGTGTGTGCGTGCGCGCGTGCGCGTGTGTGTGTGTATGCATGACAGAGAGAAAGAAAAAGAGAGAAAAAGAGGATAATAAAGCAAATGAGTAAAAGTATAAATGATTTGTAAATTTGAGTAAAAGTTATATGGAAGTTTCCTGTAATAAACTCGCAATTTTTCTGTAAGCTTGAAATTATAGCAAAATTAAAAGTAACAAAACATGCCCTTTGCTTTGTTATTTATAAAAGTGGGAGTAAAATGAAAACAACTCATGTTAAAAATAGAAGAAAGGGTAATTAAATGATGATATATCCACATGATGGAAAATAAAGAAGCCATTAAAATTGTTTACAAAAATAATTATTAAGGAAATGGAAGGATGCTTAATTTATAGCATAAAAAGAGTTGAATAAAAATGGCAAATATGCAATGGTGGTGATTCGAAAACAATAGAAATTGTTGATGGAATTATGGGTGAGTTTTATTTATCGCTGTTTTGTTTTTATTACTTTTCCTTATTTTTGCATATATAAAATACTAAGAATGTATTAACTACATATAAAATTTTCAATTTTTAGTCTTTTTTTCTGATTATTTGTTAAATAATAAAAAATAATTGTGGGCCAGGCACGGTGGCTCACACCTGTAATCCCAGCACTTTGGGAAGCCAAGGCGGGTGAATCACCTGAGGTCAGGAGTTCGAGACCAGCCTGGCCAACATGGTGAAACTCTGTCTCTACTAAAAAAACAAAAAATATCTGGGCATGGTGGCATAAGCCTGTAATCCCAGCTACTAGGGAGGCTGAGGCAGAAGAATCCCTTGAACCTGGGAGGCAGAGGTTGCAGTGAGCCAAGATCGTGCCACTGCACTCCAGTCTGGTGACAGAGTGAGACTCCATCTCAAATAATAATAATGATAATAATAATTGTGCACCTTGTCCCATGAAATATTTCTCTAGAAGGGTGAGATCAGGGCCCAATGATGTAATACAATCCTATGTCAGGATGTGTCAGTCAGCTTTTCAGTTGCCTTTCCATGCCCATGCTTTCCACTCTCATTGTAAACTTCCAGTGTGGGAAAGCACCATTTTGCTATCATGTTCTAATAGCTCAGAGTTGAATGCAGGAAGCTGCTTCTTCATAATGGAGATGTTTTCCTTTCTGAGCCCTTGGCAGCATATTGAACATGGAGGCTTGGGGGACAGGAAAATCTGAGTTTGAAAACTGACTCTTAACTAACCCTATGACCTTGAGGAAATTTCTAAAACTCTCCAAGCTTCAGTTTTCTCACCCCTAAGATTGGAATGTTAGTACTTACCTTGTAGTGTAGCTGTAAACATTAAATGGCAACATACACGTCTGAGTGGTGCCCAGAGCCCCTCTAACCTGTTAGAGATGGGTGTCGCTGTTGTCATCATCTTGATTTTGTACACCCTGAGATGCCAACAGGAAATGCACTTATAATTCCCTCTAACTGATGAGGAAGAAATTAAAGCCTCAAGGTCTGCACACACATCCTATGTTTTGATTCTTAGTTTTTGGTCATTAAAGAGAGCACAAAGGAGGGCAAATTCGAATTATCATATTCGTAACTTTGCTGTTTCAAGAAATCATATTCTTTCTTGAAATTCAAAACCACTCACACCTAACTCTACAGGAAGAGTGCTTCTATGCCTTTCGGATAAGTCAGGCCATAAAAAAAAATCCACAAGACTAACAAAGGTCTCTCTTTATTTCCAGTAATGCTGCTCATAGAGGAGTTACTTACTGACAGTCTCCTCCTTTCATACTTCCAAGTTTTCATGGCACACAATTGCTTTCTCCAGAAGATGACACTTGAGTCTACCAAGTTTCCCGACCAAAGCAGCACATCCCTCCTGCTGAATAAACTGAGACGTGGCAGACAGGGGCCACAGACTAGTGAGCAGAGTCTGAAGACCCCTTCTTCAACACCCCACCCCAGCCAGCAGCATCGTGCTGCGTCTCCTCCAGGGTCACCTGGGTGAGACTGAAAGAATCTGGAAAAGGTAAGAATTTAAAGACCAAATATGTAAACATTGCAAGCCCTTTGACTTATTTTCATTTCTCTCTGCAAAAGAGTACAATCAATTCGTAATGTTTCTTAAAGAAATAGTGTAACCATTTGGCTTGTAGAAAAGCACGAGAAATATTTAGGTTCCTAAGGAAGATGAGGTCCCTTCTTAGTTCTTTGTTTTTTTGTTTTTGTTCTTGTTTTTTTTTTACTCTGTCGCCCAGGCTGGAGTACAGTGGCATGATCTTGGCTCACTGCAACTTCCGCCTCCTGGATTCAAGCAATTCTCCTGCCCCAGCCTCCCGAATAGCTGGGATTACAGGAACACACCACCACACCCAGCTAATTTTTATATTTTTAGTATAGACGGGGTTTCACCACGTTGGCCAGGTTGGTCTCGAACTCCTTACCTCAGGTGATTCGCCTGCCTCAGCCTCCCAAAGTGCTGGGATTACAGGTGTGAGCCACCGTGCCCAGCCCTAGTTTTTGTTGTTGTTGTTTTTTGTTTGTTTGAGGCAGAGTCTCACTCTGTCACGCAGGCTAGAGTGCACTGGGGCAATCTCGGCTCACTGCAACCTCTGCCTCTTAGGTTCAAGCGATTCTCGCGTCTCAGTCTGCCAAGTAGCTGGGATTTCAGGCACCCAACACCATGCCCAGCTAATTTTTTCTAAAGACAAGTTTTCACCATGTTGGGCAGGCTGGTCTCAAACTCCTGACCTCAAGTGATCCACCTGCCTCAGCCTCCTAAAGTGCTGGGATTACAGGCGGGAGCCACCATGCCCAGCCCCTTAGTTTTGAATTATTGCCATCTACTGATAAGAAACCATCTTTTGTAAAATGTCCATGAAATAGAATACCCTAGCGCAGATTCATCCAAAATTGTGTCTGGAAATTAAATCATTCAGTGATGGAAGCAGAGTGGCCGAATAGCACCAGTGGTCAGGACTGTGATAAGAATGGGGTTCCTGAGTACAGATCATAATCCCAGCTTCCAGGGCCTTTCTGCCTCACCAGAAACTGTTTTTCCTGGCGTCTCAGGTTCACTCTGCAAGTTACTAGTTCCTGTCCGCTCACAGATCAGCTGACAGTCTATAAATTCCCCATAAATATTAGCTAACAATAATGATGTGCTCTGCTTCTCCCGAAGGGCATTTGCATCTAAGAATAAATAAACTTTCATGATCCAAGAAAATGAAGCTGTAATGATAGAATAATCAGCACTGAGTCTGAGATTTAATATTATGTTTATTCATTCCACAAACTTTATTCTAGGTATTTACATAGGCTCCAAATCTCAAAGAACTATAGCATAGTGAGAGAAAGCTTATGCTCTAGTCAGAAAGTATTTTACCTAGTGATAAAATATCCTATAACCATCTTTAGTACAGATATTTGCAGGGTTACACAGAAGACGGCACCTGAGATGGGGAGATCAGCAATGCTTAAGGGTTATCAACCGGGTGTGGTGACTCACACCTGTAATTCCAGCACTTTGAGAGGACGAGGTGGGTGGATCACCTGAGGTCAGGAGTTCAAGACCAGCTTGACCAATACATGAAACCTCGTCTCTACTAAAAACACAAAAATTAGCAGGGCATGGTGGCATGTACCTGTGGTCCCAGCTACTTGGGAGGCTGAGACAGGAGAATTGCTTGAACCCAGGAGGTGGAGGTTTCAGTGAGCCAAGATCGTGCCACTGCACTCCAGCCTGGGCTACAGAGGGAGACTCAGTCTCAAAAAAAAAAAAAGAAGAGTTATCACAGGGCACTGTCACGTAGGGAACATTGTCAATTACACATCTCTGTGAGCATTCTTAGGGGCCTGCATCAGGGGTCATGTTCATTTTACCAGTGATTATACAGAAGCACAGAGCGGGTTATTGGCTTAGCCAAAGCAAAACAACCAGTCATGACGGAGCCACTGTTGACACAAATCCATGCCGCTTCTAACTACTCAGTTAGGGCCCATTTTCCCGGACATATTGTGTGTTCAGCCCACCCTCTTCTAAACTCTGATAAGTGTATATACACTCATGATAGGATTCAGACTTCTTAGGAACAGGAACCATCAGTTTGGTTTAAGTGACTCAAAAGTTTTAGGACAAATCTAAATAGAATAATTGTAATATAGACTAAGGCTTCTTTTATTTTTCTTCTGGAAAACAATGGGAAGTGGTAGTCAAACTGCATAGTTTAACTCCAACCCACCCCTTGTTCTGGAAAAAAAAAAGAAAATAAACAAACAAAAGAAACCCTGACTTACTGGAGAATAAGTGATATATTAGTCATACTTATAAATCAAAATGAAAATAAAAATATTTTTATTATTTCTATTTTAAAGAAAAAATTAGGTGAGGTGTAATTTTACCAAAACTCATGAAGCAAGATCATGATGATATCTTCATTCTTTAAATTCTGCAAGAGTCCATTTATTTAGTCCTTTAACAAATGCTTGAAGCCTACTGTGTCCAGGTAGAGGCACAGGCCACCAGGGTTAGAAAGATTCATGCCATAAAGTTCTAGGGTTCGAATAACTCAAACCCCGATGGCAGAGCATCCAGGGAAAAGTAAAACTCAAATTCAGTTCAGTTAGTTAAGTTCTGTCAGGGAACATGCTGGTGAGTAGTCACCTGATCTAGACCTGGACGCATGGATAAAAGTGAACCACCTAGGCAAGGAGGTGAAGCTGACACATGTGTAGCAGGTAGCCAGATGCAGAGACAGCAAAGAGCTGCTGGGCACAGGAGCTGCAAACAATTAAAGGGAGGCATTAGGAGGGACAAAGCAGGATGGGAAACTGAGGCCAGTAACAAAAAGTTGCAGCATCTGAACTTTGTGTTGAGATCCACGGGGAGCCACTGAAAAGTTGAAAAGAGACATGCAACATATCGGATGTTCAGGGTTTTTGTTTTGTTTTTTGGGACAGACTCTCGCTCTGTCACCCACGCTGAAGTGCAGTGGTGCTATCTTAGCTCACTGTAACCTCTGCTTCCCAGATTCAAGTGATTCTCTTTCCTCAGCCTCACAAGAAGCTCTGGGATTACAGGTGACCACCACCATGCCCAACTAATTTTTTGTATTTTTAGTAGAGACAGGGTTTCACCATGTTGACCAGGCTGGTCTCAAACTCCTGGCCTCAAGTGATCTGCCCACCTCGGCCTCCCAAAGTGCTGGGATTAAAGGTGTGAGCCACCGTGCCTGGCCCAGATGTTCACTTTAGACAGATGACACAGCAGAGTTAGGGAGGACAACAAACAATGACACAGCTGATTGTAGTGGGAAGAGTTACCACACTCCCTTCTGTGGGTAGAAACTGCAAGAGAAAAAGAGACAGTTCTACCTAGATAGAATCAGACCCTGCTATTAAGAAAATTGGTATGACTCAACCTAGATTGAACTAAAATTTACCTTCCCATTGTTGCACAATTTAAAAAGTATTTCAAGTGAGAAAATACTGTGCGAACAAGATTGCTGCGAGATTGTTTTTAAAGAACAAACTCTTTTCCTGGTTTTGTTGAACAAGTAGAGTATTCATTTATGTATCAAAAATGTCCTTGGATAATTACAAATGAGTATTATTTATTCATTAAAGCAGACTTGACAGTTCAGTGATCTTAAAACTATAAAAGTGCATTTTTTTAAAAAAATAAAAAAGAACATTTCAGTAATTTGGACTGGCTTCTCTCCAATTTGAGGATTTACTCTATCAGCTTTAACTGATTTATTCACAACATTAGCAAGCAATTTTGGAATTGTGTAATCAAAATCTAAATAGATCTTAATAGCCCCAAAGAATTAATATGCCTGCTACAATGTGAGCAATTTATTCCTTTCACACCAGTAGATTATGGTTCAATGATTGTGAAATTCCAGATTATTTGTAGGAAAAACATTATATGAACAAAGTCATCTTTTAGATTTGTCTTTTTTGTTGGATTTTGTTTATCTTTGTTGGGTCTCCTCCATCGATAGTAAGACATTCATTTTTCAAATATTGGGCATGACTATGTACCAGACACTGCCATTCATTGCAGGGACCTGGATGTGGAGGGCTTGGCTTCTGCTTTTAAAGGAATCACCATCTGGTGAGGGATACCAGGATATAAACAAACCACTATTGAATGATGCAATCAGTCCCTTAATAGGAGCTTACTTCAGGAGTTATGGCAACGTAAAAGAGCAAGAACTTGACTGTCCAGAGAGTTTAGGGAAGGTTTCTCTGAGCAGAAGATTCTTTGAGGTGATCTGAACAGCCTGATGAAAAGATGTAGCAGATAAATAGCATTTCAGGGAAAATAAATGAGACCATGGAATAATACTGGATGCATTACAGAAAGTATGATTAGTTGAGACTGGACAGAGATGTCTTATGTAGACAAGATATGGGGGGAGAGAATAAGAATGTAGGTAAAACACCTTCCACGGGGCTTCACATTTCATAGTAGGGACCTTGAAGGCAGCTTTCAAAGCATCTATGTACGAATTTTATGCAGGCCACTAATTTCTCTACCCTTGGCGTGTTGTCTGTTTCTGTCCCCATCATTCCCAGAGTTGTTAACATCCTTATCAAATGACAGCGGTGATAGATTCTGGAATATTCTGGAGTGAAGCTTGGTGTCTGCCCTCACATTGCTTACAATATTATCAAATTGTGCTCAGCATATTTAAGTTATTTTTCAGTCCCCCAATGTGCCCACTTAGAGAAGATGAATTAAAACTTTTTTTTGTTTTTGTAGAGCTGGGGTCTTACTATGTTGCCCAGGAGTTGGAGACCAATCTGGGCAACATACTGAGATCCTGTCTGTACAAAACATAAAACAAATGACATGAGTGTATTAGTCTGTTCTCATACTGCTATAAGAACTGCCTGACACTGGGTAATTTGGAGAGGAAAGAGGTTGAATTGATTCACCATTCCACATGGCTGGGGAGGCCTCAGGAAACTTACAGTCATGGCAGAAGGGGAAGCAGGTATGTCTTACACGGTGGCAGGAGAGAAGCATGTGAAGGAAGAACTGTCAAACACTTATGAAACCATCAGACCTCATGAGGTCTCCCTATCAGGAGAACAGCATGGGGAAATCGCCCCCATGATCCAATCACCTCCTACCAGGTCCCCCTCCTTTGACACCATTCAATGGACCTTGCTTATGAAACCATTTTTCCCTCCTAGGTCTCTGGGCCTGTAATAGGAGGGGCTGCTGGGAAGGCCTCTGACATGCCCTGGAGACATTCTCCCATTGTCTTGGCTATTAACATTCAGCTCCTCATAACTTCAATTCCTTTCCAGAAAATGGGTTTTTCTTTTCTACCACATGGTCAGGCTACAAGTTTTCCAAACCTTTATGCTCCGCTTCCCTTTTAAACGTAAGTGTCAATTTCAGATCATTTCTTTCAAGTTCAAAGTTTCACAGATCTCCAGGGCAGGGACAAAATGTCATCAGCCTCTTTGCTAAAGCATAGCAAGAGTGACCTTTGCTCCAGTTCCCAGTAAGTTCTTCATCTTCATCTGAGATCACCTCAGCCTGGAATTCATTGTTGTTATCACTATCAGCATTTTGGTTGAAACCATTCAGTAAGTCTCCAGGAAGTTTCAAACTTTCTCACATCTTTCTGTCTTCTTCTGAGCCCTCCAAACTGTTCCAACCTCTGCACGTTACCCAATTCCAAAGTCACTTCCATATTTTCTGGTACCTTTATAGCAGTGCCCCAAACTCCTGGTACCAATTTTCTGTATTAGTCCATTCTCACACTGCTATAAAGAACTGCATGAGACTGGGTAATTTAGAAAGCAAACAGGTTGATTTGACTCACAGTTCCAAATAGCTGGGGAAGCCTCAGGCAACTTGCAATTGTGGCAGAAGGGGAACTGTCAAACACTTATAAAACCATCAGATCTCGTGAGAACTCACTCACTATCAGGAAAACATCATGGGGGAACCACTTCCATGATCCAGTCACCTCCCTCCCACCAGTTCCTTCCCTCAACATGTGGAAATTATGGGGATTACAATTCTAAATTAAATTTAGGTGGGAACCCAGAGTCAGACCATATCATTGAGTGTGATGGCATGTACCTGTAGTCCCAGCTACTCAGGAGGCTGAATTAGGAGGATCACTTGAGCCCAGGAGGTTAAGGCTGCAGTGAGCCATGATTGTGCCAGCACACTGCAGCCTTGGTGACAGAGTGAGAACCTGTCTCAAGAAAAAAAAAAAAAAAAAAAAAGAAAGAAAAAGCAACTGAGATTTAATACCAATAATTTTAATCACAAAGAAACAAGCATAGATAATTAGAAATAAGAGAAAATGAGGTGGGAAAAGATATTCAAAATCGCACATATGTGTGTATGTGTGTGCCTGTGTATATGTGTGCATGCATATGAACATATGTACACACATGTGTGTACATGTGTGTGTTTTCTTTCTTTTGCACCCAACTATTTAAGCAGAAGTAGGCTTTTTAAGGTGTGCTATATTTGGAGTAAGGTATTAACTACAAATATGCAAGGAAAAGCAGTATCAAAGTTGATTTAAATATTAAGACCAAATATAATGTGGGAAGACCCAGAGAAAAGTGTTTATGTTATAATTCTAAGAATGAGGAAGAGTTCAGGTTGATGCAAGAGCTGTTTTCTGGCCATCATATAAAGATATTTAAATCTTCTCTGTGAAGAAAGAGAGAGGGAGAGAGAAAACGGAGAAGAGAGCGTAGTGTGACATTTCTGGGGTTGGATTTCTGCCCCTGAGGCTGTGTCTTCAGTTGTGGGATAAAAGAAGCCCCCGATATATTCTGGGAGATCGTAGATTTCACATTTAGCCAGAGAAAGAAAACCTTCTTAGAAAAGCCACCCATTCTTAGAAAAGTCAAGCCCTTCTCCTGCAGGTGGGAGAAAATTGGCAGAGCAGACCTAACTGAAGAAGAGACTGAAAGAGTTCCCAGTTTTTCTATGGCCACAGAACAATATGAAAAAGGAGGCAAAAGCTTTCTGTGTCCCCCAAGAGCAATACAGAGAAATCTGGAAGGCCATAGACTAGTTGAAGCTCATGGTGGGGCAAGAAGGAAGCAGTGTGAGAACCCAACACAAGTGGCCACAGCAGGAGGGCACAGTGACAGCTGTGGCAACACAAGTAGGGAGTGATGACACAGGACTGGTCACTGCTCAGAGAGGCCATTGTGTTGAAAGATGCACACAGACCAATGCAAACCTGTCCCAGATCAGAAGGACTAGGAGAGAAGGGACACTGAATTGACTGAGGAGTTGCCCAAAAGTGCATTCACTTTTAAACCAGAAGTGATTGAATTACCTTGATTTGTTAAAACTGTTATCTGCCACCAATAGAAATGAGATCTTATGAGCTGACTTGACCTCAGTAACATAGAAAAAAGTTTTATTTTGCACACCTGAGCTCATCACTGCACAACTTATCTCCACATCGCCTGTGTATCATCTTAAAAGAGGCAAGTGGGACACCCAATATTGTCTCCTCTAAACTAAATGAAATATCAAGAGGCTTAGTTGGTAGAAGTAAAATCAGTGCAGACAGCTATACATTGGCAAAACAGGAAATGAATAAGTTCATTCTAGAATCAATCCAACAAGTTTGAGTTCATTGACCCTTTCCTGTAATACTTTTCAAACTGCATTAGCATCAGACTGTACTTACAATGAATGATATTTTATGATAATGTATTCAAAGGAAAAACGACATTACCAACAAACAGGATCATGGGCATGGAGGATGTTTTTAATAGCTGTAAGAAACAGTTACTGTCTCTCTTAATACTGACTTGTACCAGTGATGCTATTGAAGATAGAAGTTCTACTTGATGGTCCGGTCATAGAAATCCTCTCTATCTAGGGTGGAAACATGAAATAAGAGGCCTTAAATCTCTTGACTTCAGCTGGTCCCACTCCAATCCTGCCTTCCTGATAGGATGAAGACATTTAGGGGCCAGAGAAAATAGTCAATTGATTCCACATGTTGCCTCAGGGGCTGTGGGTAGAACAAGATTATTTCATCCCAACTATCTGAAGAGTCCTCCAGAGATCTAATTTGCTAATGGTCACATCCATGATCCCTCCCATTATGAGACATAAAACACTTTTGAAAAGGGTATGGAGGAAACTAGTCCCATCTTAAAAGACAAGCAAAATGTACAGTGGTTTTGGAGGTCTGTTCACATCACACCTTTTGTAATAAGCCCAGATATCAACAAACACCCTTCTGTATGACACAAACTAACCTTGCTGCCCAAGGCCAAATGTGCCATACAGAAAAATTCATTCCCACACTCTAAATATCTAAGGTGTAAACCAATTGCCAGGGGGAAAAAAGGTGTCACGAAACCTTCCATTACTCTTAACCAGAAAGCAACCAGGCCAAGTGGTCAACTATAGAAAGATTTTTTTTTTTTTTCAATGCAGTCATTATGTTTTAACTGGAGAAAACAAAATTGATCTGTACAAGTCAGGACCTAGAAACAAGTGTGTAATTACTAATTATACACTTAGGGGTTTATTCTCCCCTAGATACAGATGCCCAACTCCCACCAAAATTAATCTGAGTTGCATTCAAGTGTGGAGGGGAGAATGGGTTTCATGGCTGCTCTGCAGAAGTAATGAAATTCCCTTATAAGCCCATGTTGCCTCATAATAATACTCCAATATTGAACCTCAAGTTTGTTAAGTAGCAAAGACTCAATACAACTATTCACTGTGAAGCTTTCCAAGGAAAAGACCCCAGTGTGTATTGAATATTTCAGTATTTTCTCAGAAATGATTAGCTTTTTAATTACTTTAAGTAAGGGGAGGAAAATTCCTTTCATGATTATTCAGGTAAGTGGTGGAGTCAGGAAATGAGCAGAAACAGAATTTTACCAAATCCTTAATTTGGTCCTTTACTTTTCAACCACATAGAATCAAATATTTCTTAATGAAGAAAATAATGAAATAACATGCTGGGAAGTGTATAAGGTGAAGAAATTGTTGCATGCTATCTACAGTGAAGACTTGGAGAGTGGAAACAATGTAAAAAAAAGAGAATAATGCTGTATTTGTTTACATTTACACTTTATTGGTGGATTACTCTATTGGCCTATCAGAGCGTCTCAAAGAAAGGAGCACGTTCTAATAACACATTGTCAATGTTTGCTTACAAACACTTTTCTGTGTCAAACTTTTCCATTCACTGAAAGAAAGTAGTTTATAATGCATCCTAAAGAAGGCATGCTTACTTTTGCCTCTTATTTTTTCTTTTGCTTTATTGATGTCCACACTCTAAAAATTACCTTCGTTATCATGATTAAGTGAACTGCTATTTATTTTTTTCTAATGTTTTACATATTCTTTATTAAATTTTTTTTATTTTTATGGATTTAGGGGTACAAGTGGAGTTTTGTTACCTGGGTGTATTGGATAATAGTAAAATGTGGGCTTTCAGTGTACTCATCACCCAAGTAGTGTACACTGTGCCCAATAGGTGGTATTTCATCCATCACCCCCGCAGCCTTCCCATGATTTGTAGTCTCCAGTGTCTATTATTCCACTCTGTATGTCTGTGTGTACCTATTGTTTAGCTCCCATGTATAAGTGAGAGCACATGGTTTTCTACTTTCTGCTTGAGTCATTTCACTAAGGACAATGGTCTCCCATTCTATCTGTGTTGCTACAAAAGATATTATTTTATTCTTTTATGAGGCTGAGTACTATTCCATTATTTTGTGTGTGTGTGTGTGTGTGTGTGAGTGTATACATACACACCACATTTTTTAATCCAGTCACCCATTGATGGACACATAGGTTGATTCCATGACTTTGCTGTTGTGAATAGTGCCGCAGAAAACATACATGTTCAGGTGTCTTTTTTATATAATGTTTTCTTTGGGGTAGATACCCAGTAGTGGGATTGCTGGATCAAATGGTAGTTTTATTTTTAGTTCTTTGAGAAAGTCTCTATACTGTTTTTCATAGAGGTTGAACTAATTTAAGTTCCCACCAACAACGTATTCCCTCTTCTTCACATCCTCACTAATACCTGTTGTTTTCTGACTTTTGTATAATAGCTATTTTGACTGGCATAAGATGGTATCATTGTGGTTTTAATTTGCATTTCTCTGATTAGTGATGTTGAGCTGATGATGATTCATGAGTAAATTTTTTTTCTTAAGTTTTTTGGCCACTCGTATGTCTTCTTTGGGAAAATCTCTGTTAATGTCCCTTGTCCACTATTTAATGGGGTTGTTTTTCTCTTATTGAGTTGTTTGAGTTCCTTTTAGATTCTGGATATTAGATCTTTGTCAGATGCATTGTTTGCAAATATTTTCACCCATTTTGTAAGTTTTCTGCTCTGTTGACTATTTATTTTAATAGAAACTTGAATTGCCACTCACTGTACTTAAGCATATTTTAAGGTAATTATTTTGTGCTTGTAGATTAATACTCATTGGGGAGAAATTGGAAAATACACAGAAAATAAACCTGTCTTAAACTCTTCCACTCAGATTATCAATGTTAATATTTTCTATCTTCAACTATTTTTTATACTTTTACTTTTACAAAATTCAGATGCTGAATCTATACAGCTTTGTATTGTAATTTTGGACATTAAATAGGCACTTCTATGATATGAAATAATCTGTTAAAGCATTATTCTAATTAATGTGATTATTGAAAGTATTATTTTATTTTACCGGCTGGGTCGTTTGGGTTGTGTTTCTCCTTTTCTTTTGTGCTAGAAATGGGGTGGGATCTACATTCTTAAAATTCAATCTGTTTCCATACAACAACAGCATGTTTCTAAAAGTGAAATTCCATAGCAGGTTGTTTTTACAGGTTCTTCTTTTCTTTTCTTTTTTTAAAGAAAGCAATGGAGGTCCATGAGGAGATACTTAGCGAGAAGCAGAAACACGTTGGAAAGTCAGTTTCCTTCCCACCCTTGGGCTCCCAGTTCTTTCCCAGAGACAACTCGGTTTCCAGGTTCTTACATGTATTTTCAGAAAAATGATGACATGAAGCTTTACTTTAAAGACTTTTTGTAGATTTGTACCAATTTCTTCAGCTCGTTTTTTTGTCATAAGCAGTACCAAGAATGAGGTACAGGTGGATGCAGAGTTTAATGGTAATGGTACCTATTGTTTCCGTCAACCACACATACTTTCATTTTCCAGTTCGTTTGGCACTGCTCAGTTGCAGCACTGCAGACCTTGTATGGCTGGTGGCCATAAAGACAATGAGGCCAATTCACAAGAAGCAGAACTAAGTAGAAGACAGAGCATTACACTGGCTTCACCTGAACCCCCAAACCAGGGGTAGTGTCAAGCCACTAAAGCCAACAAACCCACTTTACTTTTTAAAAACTGATTCGAGTTTTGGTTTTGTCACATAACTGGAAGAAACACAGTAAGAGGTGACCTTTCTGTGTGTAACAACAACACACAGAAAAGGGGAGATCCCAGACATCATCCCTGATGGATGCCAGGAGAAAATGCAGCTAGAGAGATGCTTTCAGAAGCGCTGCCCCTGTGAAATAATATACAGTGCTTAGCAGTGACTTGGAAACTGAAGCAACGTATGATGCAAACTTTATGCTGTGCACTATGTGTGTACAGATATTTGTGTACCCTGGAAAGCAGAGAAGCTCTCGCAAATACCCTACCCGGTACAACCTCCAGAGTGAAACTGTTCAGCATGTATCCATTCAACTTAGCTCTATCTGGCTTCTTATTTTCATATAAGTTTTTGTTTTGATTTTTTTTTTATTTAGTTTTTTGAGAGAGTCTCACTCTGTCGCCCAGGCTGGAGTGCAATGGCGCGATCTCAGCTCACTGCAACCTCCGCCTCCCGGGCTCAAGCAATTCTCCTGACTCAGCCTCCTGAGTAAGTGAGATTACAGGCACCCACCACCACGCCCGGCTAATTTTTTGTATTTTCAGTAGAGACAGGGTTTCACCGTGTTAGCCAGGATGGTCTTGATCTCCTGACCTTGTGATCCACCTGCCTCCACCTCCCAAAGTGCCGGGATTACAGGAGTGAGCCACCGCGCCCGGCCTGTTTTGATTTTAATTTACCTGAATCAGGGAGAGAAGATGGAGCAACTATTTTGCAATATTGAGCTCCAGAAACATTTAAAGAGAATTTAAACACAGCCTGCCTTACCAAGTGGGAAGTGTCCATCTCTATCGGTCCTTTCTTGAAATTTGAAGTTGGGGGGCCCAGGAGCAATCTAACACTCATTCATCTGAGAGTGAGATCTGTACTGCTCATTCTAGGACTTTGCTAGGGCAGGCTAGTGGGGAGAATCAACTCAGCTAACAAAGACTTAACATATACACACATGCTTACACACTCAAGTACACACCTACATATGTGTACTCATATACACATGCACACAAATGCTCACACATTCACATTTACAAATATGCCAGCCTTGATAAGTCAATAAGGCATCATAGTGATAACAGGTGCTCACTGTGGGAGAGAAAGAACAAACTGGAACCCACCCATAAGCTTCCAATGTTGCATTTGAACTTGAGTTTACACTATCAAAGAAGGAAAATATGCTAGCATTTTGTCATCCCCTGACTATCATTATTTGTAACAAATCCTCAAGTAATTTAGACTCATTAATGCTCAGACACCCATAATCTATTTGCTCTATTTAGTTGAGCTATTGAGTGAGGTCTAAAAATGCCCTCACCCTCCCACATTACTGCGTTCTGTCTTCTTGATATGAATTGTAGGAGCAAAGTAAACAGAGGGCTCTGTCAGAATTTCCTTTTTTACAAATGAGCCATAAAATTGTCCATTAATCAGTCCTGGCTCCCAGGGACCAGTTTGCATTGTGGAGGTTTCCTTTTCCTTTTCTGATCCCCGTTTTGTTGAAGAGATTACTCAAAAGAA
Organism: Macaca thibetana thibetana; assembly: GCF_024542745.1. Taxonomy (NCBI): domain Eukaryota; kingdom Metazoa; phylum Chordata; class Mammalia; order Primates; family Cercopithecidae; genus Macaca; species Macaca thibetana. The sequence continues at coordinate 21,540,800 of NC_065589.1, read as the reverse complement.
AAAAGAAATCACACAGCAATAAGCCCCAGAGAATAGGCTTAACAAAGCCAGCCTTTTTTCTTCTTCTTCTTCTTATAAGCTGGCTTTGGCTGGAGTCAAATTCTAATCATTCAGCACCATTAAAAACTTTAACATTTACTCTGCTGGCTTTAGAAATCTTTTAAAATATAAAATATTCCTTCTTGTCACCCCAGAGGGCACGGCGTTCCCATCTACTCAAACAAGTACTTGATGTAAGTCTTTTAGCACCATGTAAAGACCTCCTCAGGATCTCCGAGACCAGCTTCCATGGGCACAGAAGTAAGGAAACACTGGGGAAATTTACTCCGAGCTTGGCATTTCAGGCCTCCCCTCACATAATTCCTAGACAAGGTGTCATTTCTGACAGTTTTTGCATTTATCTTGGGGGTGTTTCCTTTAAAAGACGGAAGGAGAAAATACATATCAAGCTTTGAGCTGTCTGAGAGGAGAGAGGTCCTGGACTGCCTACCTTTCAGGCTGCAGCCTTCTTCTCGGGTGGCTATTACCTAGGACCAGGCCACCTACCTTCCATTTTTCCCATGAAGTAGATTTTGTACCTTCAGGAAGATTCCCCACAAATATATGCATGGTACCAACATTATCAATACATAGGTGATTTTTAAATATATAGTAAGATATATATAGTATATATTTAAAAAATATATATAGTAGTTATATGTATCTATTTATAGTCTATATATAGTAATCATATGTAAGTGTAGTAATAAAAGAGACAGCAAAAATTGGCTTTAATGGAATTGTAACCAAAGCACGGTCTGTGTTTAGTTTGGGACTGCTGGTCTCGTTGAACCCCTACTTTTCCTCCCTCTAGTCTAGTTCTCCCTTTGTATTTTGCCCTTTATTTACATTTAGTGTAAAACTTCCATAAACTCCCTTAAGGGATTTCTTTATTTTTTCTTTACCTTAAAAAAAAAAAAGAAAAGAAAAGAAATGCTAAACAGTTTGTCTAACCTGGGGAGTTTGGCAGGGAAACGAAATAGCCAGTAAAGATTTTTATTTCTAGAGGAGAGTCACCCTGAGGTTAACTTGGAAGCTAAACAGTTTTAAAAGTTTATCTCACAAAAGTAAAAGCAAAATGTTATTGTGTTGCGTCCCCTGTGTGAAATAATAGCTATTTCTCCTAGCAAGACCCCATTCTTGATCTGTGAGATGGCATCTAAGGTTTTAAATAAGCTAAGTGTGACTAACCAGAAATTCCTCTTTCTCAGTCATGAACGTTGTTTAATTATCACCCTCGGTGAATTAAATGCATTGGTCTGAATTGATTAATTGTTCCAGAAATCTTCTGAGGAAGTACATGGGCTTCATAATCATTCTACTTCTTGAGAGCTCCTCCAATAACACTGCACTTATGCACATAAAATTTCAGGATGCCTGGACTTGTATTTGATGTGACTCACTCACACCTAGAAAACCATTTCTCTCATTCAGAGACTGCAGAAGTGTGAGTTCCTTGAATCATTGATCTGATTAGCACAAACATGTTGGATTTTGCTAACATACCTTAAGACTTTATTAGCCTACCGTATTTTATATGTCCTACAGGCTTTGGCAGTTTTGCACATTTAATTGAAATGCCTTGGCTTCTATAGAAAAGAACTTGCTTAAATCAAAAAGGAATTACTCATAATCTCTCTAATATTAACATTTGGACATTTGACAGTACCTGCTGCATCCCACGGTGTTGTATTTATGCAGCTCAGGTCTGAGGTCTCGTCTGACTTAGTATTTGTTTCAGTCAAGCTGTGTGAAATCTCTTGGCTTTCGTGTATACAGACAGGAAGGTCTGCAGGGGTGTGGGGAGACAAAACACTGTGTCCAGAGTAGTAGCCAAGAGAGACCTTCATTATGCATGTTTCCACTGGTGCCCGTGTCACTCAGGAAAACCACCCTGGAAAGGTAGTAAATGAAAGGCCTGCTGCACCGACAAGGGGGCTGCCTCTAGAAGAGAACCTGCCAAGTCAGCTCCCTCCATCTGGGCAGGCCCCACTGACTCACGTGGCTTCCTAAGTCACTTAACCCTGACTCACCTCTGGGCTAGCCAACTACTGCTGAGATCCTCTGCAAGGCAAATCACGTTATCCTTTTTTGAAACAAATGATGCATTTTAGGACTAACACATTCAGGCCCTGGCCTCATTCTCTGGCACGATATTGGAAACCAAAAGTGATTCCTGCTAGGACAAGGTAGCCTACTAAAAGTAGGTGAAAATCTCAGATAATCCACATTCCCCATGTAGCCATTCTACTAATTCTTTCCTTATTGACCTTCACAGGAGAGATTAGGTTGCTTTTGGATAGGGATGCAGGGTTGCAAACATACTCATACTTCCCTCAGATGTGCAGAGGGACACATTCCTTCATTCCTCTGCAGATGTACTCATCTTTGTCACAAACCCATACAAATGCTTGTTGAGATATTGAGAAGAACACCCTATATAGAGTGCAAGTCAGCAACTTAAACTGTTTCCTTAGGGACCAGGTTCAGTTTTTCGAGTTTCTTGTTATTCCCACAGTGCCTCTTAAAGATGGGGTTTGTGGGTTTAGGGAAGGAAGCTGTGTGTCACCTTACGGAGTGGAGACTGATGATGGGAGACGGCTGAAAAACTTTCGGTCTGCTCCTCTGAGGCAGGGTTCTGAATGGCCTCCACTACCCGTCCTGGGTGAATGGGTTATTGGTATTACTATCACTATTGAGTATAACACCAGTGGAGCTAGTGCATTATAACCCTAACCATTACAATGCAAGACTTTTAAAAACTTAACTACACAAGAACTATCAACTATTACAAATATTCCACTAAACTCACACTATCACTTCTCCAATCCAAGTTTCCCTTAGCCAGATACTAACATTGACTACCGACACTTCAATGACATCTGATAGGAGTGGAAGTTGTTAATATGTCTTACTCTTGCAAATACATTGCTAGGGCTCATTCTAGGTCTCGCAGCTCAAGAGTCATTAACTTTTTCATAAATTCAGCTCTAGGTGGAATCTGAAAAGCAAATCCTTACAGACACCATTAAACATAGTATTACCTAAATCTAAAATGAGAAAATATTTATAATAAAGTGAAAGTGATATAATACAGAATCTCCATTTTACAAATGCACATACATGAACACATGTAGACACACACACGTGTATATACACAAAAACAAACGTCAGAAAGAAAAGTCCCAAATGTTAATAAAGATTATTTCATAGCGGCCCAGTTACTAGATGATTTTTATTTTCTACCACGTACTTTCTTGTTTTATACATTCTCTTTTGCTATCGTGTATTTATTTTACATCCAGGAAAAAACCTTGTTTTTAAAGATAAACTTTTATTTTAAAAATTGCTAATTAAATGGCTATATAAGAAGTTCATTTTATAAGCATGAAGACAATGGTGATACGTAATAAGGATTTAACAGAAGTTTTCAACTTTTTTTTCCCCAAAGAAGATTAACTTTATGTTTCCAACATTAAGTTCCAAACTTTAAATAAACAAATTGACTTTATTTATTTTTGAGATGGAGTCTCGTTCTGTCACCCAAGCTGGAATACAGTGGCATGATCTCAGCTCACTGCAGCCTCTACCTCCCAGGTTCAAGCAATTCTCATGCCTCAGCCTCCGGTGTAGCTGGGACTACTGGCATGTGCCACCATGCCCAGCTAATTTTTGTATTTTTTTTTAGTAGAGTCAGGGTTTCACTATGTTGGCCAGGCTGATCTTGAACTCCTGACCTCAGGTGATTCACTCACTTTGGCCTCCCAAAGCGTTGGGATTACCTGCGTGAGCCACCGTGCCCGGCCAAAAAATCCAATTTACTTTAAAACAATAGCTTTAATTATTTTTAGTCGCTTGAAAAAATAGTCAAAAAACAGAGAACTGCAAGATTCTTGCCTCTACGAGCAAAGTGAGACAACCAACTTGATTTGCCAGAATTCCTGCCAAAAGCGAGAAAACGTGATCATGCACTGAGTTAAATCAGGCATAATGATATTATTAGGGTCTTTTATATGTTGAAAATTACTTGCAGATTTTCCTTTCTACCTTTACAGAGAACTTTAAATGTGGTGGGACTCCTGAAAGCGGCTGTGATACTGTTCAATGAAAAAGCAGAATAGAAAATTGTGATTGTCCCTCAATTTCTGTTATCAATTTGGAATGCATTTGGCTGTGGGGAACAGAAAACCCACTAAGCAGAACTGAGCACTAGCTTACAGGCATGTAGGTTTGTGTATTAACTCACTTAATCCTCATCACAACCCCAGGAACATGTAGAATTATCACTGATGGCGAAAAGGAGGAATACAGAGGCTAAGAAACACATCCAAAGATACATGGCTACTAGATGTCAGATCTGGGATTCGAACCCAGCCATTGGACTCTAGGGTCTTCCCCTTCTTAACCTCTGATATTCTGTTTACAGAAAAGGGAGGGACTTCCCATAATATTCAGAAACAGATTCTTTGTTACCTGGGTCTCTTCCTTGGTTCTTGTACACTGGGAATTCGGGGGAAGCATCGGAGACCCAGAAGTCAATGTGTTTGCATTTTTTTTTTTTTTAATTTAAAATGGGAGCCACTTGGGAGTTTTGCTAATGCAGCACTTTTTCCACCTTTCTGTCTGCAGCAAGGTTGAAAAGCTTCTTCCTCACAGGAAATAACCCGCAAATGAAATCACGAGACACGGTTGCTCTCCTTGGTGAGCTGTTGGAAGGGCGGACGATTCCTGGTCCATCCATTACCATGTAAATAATTAAACACCCAGAGCCTGCAGCCCAGGGTGGGCGGTCTGTGGTGGCAATTTGCTTTAAATATTGGTGAGCCTAAACTCGGTCAGTCATCAGCTCCTCCTAGTGGCATTTTGGGCCTTCAAGCAGGAAGCAGCTGAGGTGCTGCTGTCTTTGAATAACAAAAACCCTGACTGATGAGTAGCTTGAAGTTTCTTCTGAAGTGACAAGACCTTTCGTCACCTCTCAAGCCACAGGACTTGACTCCTCAGGGAAAGCTGCCCCACCCTGAGTGCAAAATCTGATTTGGTCAACAAACTACTTTTACACCACCAGGGCAAAGCATGTTATCATCTATGTATGTGACATTTATGATAACAACCAACATTGTATGTATAATTCTGTCCAAAAATAGAGTCCAGGCCGGGTGTGGTGGTTCATGCCTGTAATCCCAGCACTTTGAGAGGCTGAGATGGGCGGATCACTTGAAGTCAAGAGTTCGAGACCAGCCTGGCCAACATGGTGAAACCCTGTCTCTACTAAAAATACAAAAATTAGCCAGGTGTGGTGGTGCATGCCTGTAATCCATGCTACTTGGGATGCTGAGGCAGGAGAATTGCTTGAACCCGGGAGGCAGAGTTTCAATGAGCCGAGATCACGCCACTGCACTTCGGCCTGGGCACTAAGAGTGAAACTCTGTCTCAAAAAAATAAGTAAATAAAAATAGAGTCCAACCACAATTATTTTCTCTGTTAAAGATGAGTAGAAACATGGAAAAGAAAAAAGACAACGTATTGAGAACTTAAATTTGGCTTTTAATTATGCTCTGCTCTTGCGTGTGAATAAAGCCGCATCTGCCAAACTAAAGTTTAATGATTTCAAATAAAGCAACAAGGCCACACTTGAAGAGTAAAAGAAAACGTGGAAGAAAAGGCTAAGAAGCTGTTCACCTTCCCCATCCTGCCCTACTACTCAAGTCCTCTGTGGAAACGACTTCACATTGTTAATCAGCAGATCTCTTTCAGACTGATGCCACGTGTCACCATTCCCCAGACTTTTGATGGATTAGGTGAAGTTCAGTGTTTCAGTCTCAAAGGATATCTTGACAATAAAACTAAATAGAAGGAGCTGAGACGTCAACAGAGTCCCAAGTGTAGAGTAGGCATCATTCGTAACTTAGAAGGACATTCGTTCTTGGACAAACCCAAATTAGAATAATCTACCTATAAGTTGGGTGTGGTGGCTCACACCCGTAATACCAGCGACTCAGGAGGCTGAGGTGGGAGGATCACTTGAGGCCAGGAGTCTGAGAATAATCTACTTACAGATAATCCAGATTACTGACACAAAGGCGAATGCAAATCACATTGAGAAAAAAAATTCAGGTATCTACATTGCAAGTATAATCAAATAGGAAAAGTTCCAGCTCTAAATTTTGCTGCTGTAAGTATGATCGCGTAGTTTGATACATGATCCATAATCTACTCAACACTGAGTAAATATACTATGAATTTTATTATTGATGCCAGTAGGCATTAAAATTCCACCTTTTTTATGTACCCTGCCAGCATTGATTACAACACAAGGACACACACACACACACACACACACACACACACACACACACCCTACTATGGAGCAGCTTTAGAGCTTTAAGAATAATTTGGGCTGCCTCGGAATACCAGAAGCCCTAGAAAACCAGCAACTACACTGGAAGATCTTGAGTAACAAGGGTGGTTGTCTAGAAAAAAACTACAGGCTCTAGAGCCAGGAATAAATCTAGGTTAGGATCTTGGCTCTACCCTTGACAATGTTTTCCCTTAAGCATATCTGATGACATCTGTAAGCTCTAGTCTAAAAGAGTGCCACTAATACCTAATTCACAAATCTGCCCATGAGAATGGAATGATCCCATATATAAACTGCTTAACAGTGCCTGGCACAAAGCAAGCTCCTCAGGACACTTCGTTTCCTGCTATTTTCCTCTCCTTGACAAGTGCTTGTTCTGGTGAATCTCCAGGGGGTTAGGTAAGCATGGACACACTCCTGAGAATTTTAAAATCCTTGGGATTGTTTTTTCCTCCTGACAGTCAGTACTGTTGACTGGTTTGCAACCTCCTGGTGAATTTTTTTTCCTCAAATCTTAAGAGTATTTTTGGACTTTATAGATCAGTGTCCTCCCAAAATGGCTCAGCCTGACCTACCCCCAGCCTGTCTCCAACACTCAGTCTGTGTTTTCTTGAAACCTGCGATTCTTTCCTGTTCCAACTACATGTTCTTATTCAATCATCTCAACCAGTATTTACCATATGCCAATCCTGTACTGGGATACAAGGTGACTAAGACAGGCTTGGTTCCACCTTCAAGGAGATGATGTTCTTGCAGAGGACACAGATGAAAAGTGGGTACATAAATGCTTTAATTACAACTGATACTGTGGCAAGTGCTGCGATGGGGGCTGCAGTAGAGAACAGAGTTGTAAGTGTTGGGGCAGTGGGCACTACCTGACATAGGACATCAAGGAAGCCTCCTTGAGGAGGGACGAGTTAGGCAGAGGTGAGCTGCATAGGGAGCGAGAGACCTCAGGCAGGAGGGAGGCAGAGGCTATACAGTAGGACCTCTGAAATAAAAACTCTTGGCAACAGGGCACTTTGTCCCCTTCTTCCCTTCTTCCTTTTTCCCTCCTTCCCTCCTTCCCCCCTTCCCTTCCCTTCTCTTACCTTCCCTCCCCTCCCCTCCCCTCCTTTTTCGAGACAGATTTTCACTGTCACTCAGGCTAGAGCACAGTGGTGTGATCTCAGCTCAGTGCAACTTCCACTTCCCAGGTTCAAGTGATTCTCCTGTCTCAGCCTCCCAAGCAGCTGGGATTACAGGCGCCCACCACCATGCCCGGCTAATTTTTGTATTTTAATAGAGATGGTTGTGGGGGTGGGGTTCACTATGTTGGCCAGGCTGGTCTGGAACGCCTGACCAGATTCTTGTTTCTAGATTCAACTCCATTCTTACAATCCTGAACTCCTAGCTGAGGATTTAATTGCATATATAATCTTAGTATAGATCTCTGTGACTTCTACCTTATTTATTTATCTATTCATTTAAAATTTTCTGTCTATATGTCAAGAGATCTACTTAATAAACTAGATTCCTTTCGTTTTAACTGAAAAAAATGAGAGAAGAGTGCTGCCTGGAGCCCAGCCTCCTTGGTGTTGTGCTCTACTTTTTTATCTACACAGGATTTATGTCAATTTGTTGGTCTTACAGATGCTCCTATTGTGGGGAGGAAACCATGGGGTGAAGACAAGGGCTGCCTGACTTCCCAGTTTCACTCCAGGAGGCCCACATCACACCAGCTTCCTCTCTTGGTGCTGTAGACACAGTCACAAGGTGTCCGCCTGTGTCTTCCTCACACCCATCCGCTGGGAAGCAGGACTCTTCTTTCTGCTCCGCAGGGTGGAAAATGCGACCACAGGCAGTCGCTTGGAGATGGCTCCCACACTCCATGAAGGTCACCACGGGCATAAGAGCTGCCTGGCTGCGGTGGCCGCCTGTTTTCAGCAGAGGTCTTTAGCCAGCATTTTCTCCTGCAGGGTAGCACTGAGCTTTCTTCTAGCTGATGGCTCTGGAAGGCACCACAAGTTCTTTTTGGCACATTTTCCACCTTCCTCCTCTCCTCCCACTCCCCTCTCTCTCTCCTCACCCCACACAGATCCTGTGCTGATTGACTGCCGTCACCAGGCTTCTGTACCAAGGAATCAATCAAAAGAGACCTACCCACGCAGAACAGCCGCCGCCCCTCCACCAGGCTGCTGCCTCTGACATTTCCTGCGTGCCTGGAATGAGCCTGTTTGGAAGGCTCCAGCCTCCTCCTATCAGTCTGGGCACTCAGGGCTCTGGCAGCAGCTGCCGCTCTGAATGCTGTCACCCTGCCACGTCAACACTGGCCAGGCCGATGTTCCTTCACACTCATCTGCTGAGCCCAAATTTCCCCTGCTGGCGGGGCTCTCCCTGTTTGAATGGGCTCCCAGTCAGAAAGGGCTCCCTGAAGTCTTAGCTCCTTGAAGCTCGCACCTTGCAGCCTTCCGGCTAGAGGATGTGGATGTTGGATCAGCTCAGCGATCCTTGGTTCACAAAAAAGAAATTCAATTCAGTATGGCCTTTCCCAAACCCCCTCAAACAGCCTTCTATGCAGATTGAGCCTGCTGGCTTTGGCATTGTCCTTCCGACTTGATTTTTCAGACTGTCTTTCCTCTTTTCTGTGAGAATATCGTGGGGCTCAAGGACCTGAAGGAATTAGTGCATGTATTTCATCTGAACTTTGCTGAAGCTTTTTATTTTAAGCCAAGTGCTTCCTCTGCTGTCTAGAAAAAAAAAAAAAAAAAATTCTTCTCTTGCTGTCTCTTTTGACCACGCAGATAGCCGCTTCTCATTTTTCTGGTTCCGGCTTTCAGGTAGTTGTATACTAATTGCAGCTAATTCTTGAGTGTAGACTAATTAGGAAATACCGAAAACCACAATAAGGTAAAGTTTAAAAACCTCCTTAGGCCGGACGCGGTGACTCACGCCTGTAATCCCAGCATGTCGGGAGGCCGAGATGGGTCACTTGGGGTCAGGAGTTTGAGACCAACCTGGCCAATATGATGAAGCCCTGTCTCTACTAAAAATACAAAAATTACCCAGGCATGATGGCGGGCACCTATGATCCCAGCCACTCAGGAGGCTGAGGCAGGAGAATTGCTTGAATCCGGGGGGCGGAGGTTGCAGTGAGCCAAGATCACACCACTGCGCTCCAGCCTGGGCGACAGAGCGAGACTCCATCTCAAAAACTACATAAATAAATAAAAAATAAAAGAAAAATGCTTCGTATCTAAGAAGCAAGAGATAATAATGATTAACATGATAGGCTATATCCTTACAGTTTAGTTCCCTGCATTATACACACAAAGAATAAACACACATGGATGACCTTTCTATGCACGAGAAAAGCACCATCACGTAGCACATCTCAGAACCACTTCTGATTTAATATTTTATGAATCCAAAAGGCGGGATTACTCTTTGACCCACCAATTCCCCCCTAGAATGGAAAAGTACATCAAAGTCTATGCGCCAGGTGGTTCATCGCCACCTTTATCATATCAGCTCCAGATTAGGGACAATTTAAATTCCCAGCAATGAGAGATTGGTTAACTAGATTGTGGGATAACTGCGCAATGTAATACTATGAGAATGTAAAAAACGGTGACATACATACGTAAATACACACACACAAACATGGGCATGGAACACTACTAATAAAAAGGTCACAAATTAGTATGCAGAATATGTTACGTGTATGCATCTATCTCACTTTGGAAGATGATATCCAAAATATTAATAATATTTATCTCTGGCGGGGGGTTTTGTGAGTAATATATGACTTGAGGTTGTGTGATTATGTTAGAATTTTTATAATGAACACTTCTGCTTGTGTAAGTTAATAGGAGAAAATATATTAGAGATGATTTTTCTGTATCATTGTTTTTCTCAAAAATGACTATTAATGGTTCGATACCACTATATGGTTGTTTATTTCCCTATTTCAACTGCCTTATTGTATACTGAGGACGGGAGTGGGAGGGAATGAGGCTTAGAGACAAGAAGACCTGACTAATTAGGAACAAGCCTGGACTAGAATCCAAGCCTCTGTTTCAAAGGTATAAATCCTATGCTGCTTTCCAGTTGTTATAAATCTAGGAATCTCTAATATATCCTACAAGTATGCTGTGTGTATGTGTGAGTGTGTGTATGTAACACATATACACACAATATTTGACCATATTATTTTTAAAGGGAGTTGAAGTTGGCTCATAAAATGGTTGTACTTTTCCAGTGCCCTTTGAACTTGGAAAACATTTCCTACTCGAACTTCATCTCAATTTTCTCTACGCCAGTTGTTCTCCAGCTGAGGTCCCTGATCAGCAGCAAAATCACATGGGAACTTGTGAGAAATGCAAATTCTGCCTCATCCTAGCCCTGTGAAATCAGAAACGCTGGAGAGGGGCCCACCACCTGTGTTTCAACAAGTCCTCCAGGTGATTTGGATGCTCCATTAGGTATGAGACCCTCTGCTCCACGTAAACCAAAGCAGCAATGACGGCAGACAAAACCAGCACAAACCAAAAACCAACAGAAAAACTGCAGTGGTCTGTGTTTCTTACTACTTTCCTTCCTCAAGTTGCCTTTCCTTCTGCCTCCTCTACCCCTAAATTAACCTAGAAAAATGTGAAGAATGTGGATTCCAAGGTCAGAGTGCCCAGGCTTAAATCTCAATTTCATCCCATATTAGCTGCATCATCTTAAATGAATTATTTAGCATATTTGTGTCCATTTCCTCATCTATAAAATGAGGTGAAAATCACAGTACATATCTCCCGGCACTACTGTATTAGTGTGTTCTCATGATGCTATAAAGAACTGCCCGAGACTGCATAATTTATAAAGGAAAGAGGTTTAATTGATTCACAGTTCTACAGGACTGAGGAGGCCTCAGGAAACTTACAATCACTGCAGAAGGGGAAGTAAACATGTCCTTCTTCATATGATGACAGGAAGAATTGCCAAGCAAAGGGAGAAAAGCCCCTCATAAAACTATCAGATCTCGTGAGAACCCACTCATGATCACGAGAACAGCAGCATGGGGGAAGCCACTCCCATGATTCAATTACCTCCCACCAGGTCCCTCCTATGACATGTGGGGATTATGGGAACTACAATTCAGGGTGAGAGTTGGTGAGAGTTGGGTGGGGACACAGCCAAATCATATCAACTACTAAACATACAGATTTGAGTGTCTAGCTATGCTAAGTATATAAAGCTGTGTGTAAATTATCTCTATTTTCGCTCTACCCATCAGAAGCACTACGTGCTTCTAGTGTCCCCATCCCTGCTCACACTTACAGGTTCCGTGTTTAGTCTCCCAGGTTTTCTAGGTTGCTAAGAATCTTCTTATATCCCATGTGTATTAATGGATTACTAGTAGTTGTGGGTTGAATGGAAAGATTTTCAATTTCTAACCCCCGATTCCTGTGAATGTGACCTTATCAAAATTATTGCCTTTGCAGATATGATCAAGTTAAGGTGACATAATACTGAATTATGGAGGCCCAACAGCTGACATCCTTCTATAATGAGAGACACTTACACAGACACACAAGAAGGCCATGTGAAGCAGAGCCTATGCTGCCAGAAGCCAAGGACAGTCAGGACTCTCAGTCACCACTAAAAGATAGGAAGAGGTGACGAAGGATCTCTCTCCAGAGCCTTCAGAGAGAGCACAGCCTTGCCAGCACCTTGACTTTGGACTTCTGGCCTCCAGAACTATGAGGCAATACATTTCTGTCATTTTAAGCCACTCAATTTGTGGCAATTTGTTATAGCAAACCCAGGAAACTAATATGTAAGCAACTTGATATAAGAGTCCTATAGCTCATTGTATTAGTTCGTTATCACATTGTTCTAAAGAACTACCTAAGACTGGGTAATTTATACAGGAAAGAGGCTTAATTGACTCACAGTTTCACAGGATGTTCAGAAAGCATGACTGGGGAGGACTCAAGAAACTTACCATCATGGCAGAAGGGAAGGAGAAGCAGGCACATCTTACTATGGTTAGAGCAAGAGGAAGAGAGTAAAGGGGAAGATGCTACGTGGTTTTAAGCAACCAGATCTCATTAACAACCACATCTCATAAGAACTCACAATCACAAGAATAGCAAGGGGGACATCCACCCCCGTGATCTAATTACCTGTCACCAGGCCCCCACCCCAACATTGGGGATTACAATTTGACATGAGATTTGGGTGGAGACGCAGATGCAAACTACATCACTACTTTTCTGGAAGACATGCTTTCAGTATTTTCAGCAATATGGAGAACAGTCTTCGTGAACCCTAAACTTGAAGTCAAAAGACCAATGTCCAAATTTCAACTCTAATACTTGCTAGATTCGTAAATTTTTGTAGATTTCTAAACTCTCTGAACTTAATCTTCTCACATATAAGATCACCAGATAAAATGCAGAGCACACAAATATGAATTTCAGATAATGAGCAAGTAATTTGTAGTGTAATTATGTCTCACATAAGTATGTCCCTTAAGACATAAAAATGTGTTTATTTATGGGAAACACAGTATTAACTAGAAATCCTGCATTTTTATTAGCTAAATCTTGAAACCCCACTCACATGAAAATATAGTTGATAACATCTGATTTGCACTCTTATTGCAAAAATTAAAGGGAAATTACATGTAAAAATGCTTGCTGTGTTTTAAGTGTTCAATAAATGTATGTAATGATAAATCCACAGAAATGGATGATCTTTGAGAGGCTCAAATAGAAAACATAAGCTATTTCGTAGAGGAGCCCTCATATACCACCATATGAATTTTCATAAGCATGATTTATTGGATTTAATTAGAAGAGGAATGTTAGAGGTGAGAGCATGGGTAGCAGTTATATATATTTATATGCAAATGTATAATATACACACATAATATATGTTTATTATACATTACATCTATTTATTTGACAGTAAAGTGTGTGAAAAAATAATTATCAAAAAGCAGACACAAATACTCTGAAGAAACCAGTTTGGAGTCAGGTAGTATAGTGGGAAGCAACGCTATACAGCAAGAACTCCCAAGTACATCATGGTTTCATCAATCATGGTACGGTGATTAATGATGATAATTACAATTCTGTGTCATTGGATAAAAATTAACTTGTGTCTGTTATGTTCTCTTTGTGACAGTAGGGCTATGTGTAGCATTTCAGAAATATCTCTCTCCAAAACAAAAGAATAATCTTCAGTCATCTAGGCATTTCACTCCTCTGCAGATGAAACATTCGCATATTTTAAGAGTGGTCCTCTCTGAAGGTTTAAGAAAATGGTGCAAGTTTCCAGTATTTCAGACAGTTGGGGAGCCCCTCCACTGGCAATTGAAAGATGGTTATTTGTTTTGCTTCCTCAAATAACTGGTCTGGGAAAAGAGTTTTTAGGTTACTAATTTCAAGTCAAAACAAAATTACTAAGTAATTCATTAACTAATACCTAGTGAAAAAAAGTGAGAACAATATAAGGAAGAAAAGTCTCTTGAATATACGTCTAATGGAGTCATATTTTTCCTATCTCTAAATGCCAGAATTCCATTCTAAATGTGGTGTCAATTTTTATGAACCTCATATTTGCAGAACCCTTCAATAGTTTCAACCACTGAATAAAAATGAGATGGAAAATATGGTCTCTTAAGAGCTTAGAAGAAAAGAACATATGCATCCATAAAGCCATGTTGAATCACCGAATATTAATCCCATAGATAATGGAATTTTATACTTCAATCCTGCATTTTCCCAACTTAATTGACAGCAGAAATCTTTTATTTTTATTTCAATGAATTCGTATTAATATTCAGTGGAACACATTTTGGGAAACACAAGCCACAGGGAACCTGTCACTATTGTCTAACCATTGACCAACTTTTCAGTATTATCTATTGTCTCTGCTTCCTAAACATCTTGAACTTGAACTGTATTGGAACACTTACTATTAAGTTTTCTGAAGCAATAGGTCTTCAAAGTGAGGTATGCATAAGCCAAGGATTGCATAAGAATTTATTGAGGTATTAAATAAAATCAGACTTTTTGTTCCTATTAGTCTAAAAAATAAAATAAAATAAATTCTACAAATATCTAATATGCAGATTGACACTAGTACATGCATATAGCTTATCAATGATGTGTGATCATGACGGCCAATACTCAAAATATTTTTTTTTCTGAAAAGGGTGTGCAGTTAAAAGTAGATAGACCCTTGCTCTAAAGATCCAAGGCTCTTTATTGTTCATGCCTTTCTCATTCTTCTAAAATCTTTCCCTAGTTCTCTCAATACAGGGCAGATCTAATGGATGTCAATGATGTTTCCATTGCCTTTTTTTGTTTATTTGTAAATCTAGTCCACTAAACCATAAGTTCCTTAAAGGACCTTTTTATCCCCTTGAACTATTACAGTATTAGGTATTCAATAAAGGTTTATGGAATAAATGAACACGTGAACAAATGAGCGGCCAAACTTAGATGGTTAATCTGAATCACAAAGACAGCCTGAAATAGTAAATCACCTTTCTGCAATTTAGATCTCTTCTGCCAAATTCATGTCTTATCCAGCCAAATATTTTTTACCTTTCATTTGTCCAGTTTGTTTTTCAGAGATGATAGCTAGGCAATTCTCTTTGTAATGATTTCTATCTGTAAAACTTAGATAGATGAGAACACAGAAGATAATCACAGCTAGAAATCATAAGCTATGGGAACATGTAACAATTGTAATTCTTTATTGAGGAAAAGGTAATTAACTGACAGATGCCTTGCCCTAATTATAACACTCTGTCAATTACTTGGCCCCATTTATCAAGATCTCCAACTTCTCCAGATCATTTTGCTGCTCAAATTAGTATGTGCAGGGATATTTTTTTTTATTCTCTTCATTAGACTAATGTGATTCTCCCCTTGGAAGTTCAGAAATGATAGTTGAAGATGGTTTCACCACATAATACTTCTCAGAGCTCTTTCCCGTGTCAGGAAAGCCCTTGAGGCATCCCTTAAGATTATTTGTATCTGTATAGAACTGAATTTTTCCATGGATACTTTAATTATATTGAGCCAAAAAATATTAAATTAAGATCATATCCAATTGTTCAAAATAAAGACTGAAAAAAAGAAAGGTCTGCTGGAGAGATTTCTGTTAGAGGAAAGATTCACTATCAACCAGACCTACTGAGTAATAAAAAATAAGCAGCACTGCCCACATTAGTTTAGGTCTTTCAAAATAGGATACATAAGTCTAGAAGTGTTTATCTTTAAATTTGCCTGTAGGAAAAAGTAAATGAGTTTTCAAGGTCCTTTCAAACACTGCGATGGGAACACTGGCTATGCGTGAAGACTACTAAGGACACAGAAGATGCACAGTGGTGATTTATACATTTGTTTGCATTTTATATTGTGCTATGGAGTCAAGAGAGGAGGGCTAGTTCTGTCTTGAAGTATGACTTAGGGAAGGCATTGAGTTGTGGGCTGGTGAAATCACCCCTAGAATACCACAGTCAAGTTGGGGCATCACAGCTCCAGAAAGAAGGCAGTAGATAAACTGGAGGGAGTTCAGAGACAAGCAAAGAGAATGATAAACGTATTGGAAGACATCACTTATGTGGCAAGATGGATGCACCAGACAATACCTTCACAAGTGTGCTTGCCAGAGTGATGACTAAGGTGATAACATGATAATACTTGAAAAGCAGAAACAACCAAGGAGCAGGAAGAGGACTGGGGTTCGAGGTGCTCATCGCTTGAAGAGATAAATAATGACGGTTTTCAAGGATGGGAAAGGAAAGGCCAGTGAATATTAGGAAAAAACTATGCTCACAAAGAGCTTAATTAAACTGATTGGGCTTTTTAAAAAATCGATATTACATGATTGTCCTTAGATTTTTGTGATGTGCTAGAGAAACAAGGAAAGAAATAGAGCCTCTGGGTTATAAGTAGAGGGTAAACCTACAATTACTATGTCTTCTCAGACCATAGGGTCTTTTCAGGGAACCTGCCCAGCAAAGAAGAACTAACCAGGATTACTTCTTGCAATTTTGTTGTTGGTGCCAAATTTTCCACAAATGACTAGGAATTCAGTACATAAAAACATCTGACATTTTTACATAACACTCTTACAGGTATATACAACAGTAGACATAAACATTTGAAGGAATATAAGGGATAAAGTGTCAGAATTCATAACTCTTTTTAAGGTTGCTTGTTCCATAAAAATGTTTGAATCTCTAGACCTCAATTTCTTCTTCTGTAAAATAAGTGCCCGAGATAAGATAATCTATAATTTCTTATTTAATTAGAAAAGGATACAACATAATGTTTCTAAGTCACTGATCTTCTTTCAATAAGTACTAATGTACTTCAAAATGTACTGTAACCACATATTTCTTTCTGTCTTCCAGATATCCTTATAATCCAGGGATCAGCAAACTTTTTGTAAAGGGCTAGAAAGTAAATATGTTAGGCTGTGCGTGCCATATGGTCTCTGTAAGAACTTCTCAATTCTGCTGTTTTAATGAGAAATCAACCATAGACAATGCATAAATGGATAGGTGTGGCTGCACTCCAATTAAACTTATTTATGGATACATACGTGAATTTTATATAATTATCAGGGATTATAAAAATTGCTTTTCTTTTGATATTTTCCCTAACCATTTAAAAATGTAAAACCATATTTTTAGCTCAAGAGTGCCACAAAAACAAGCAGTGGGCTAACCTAATCAAACTGCTAAGTAGTGTTTTTCATTTTATTTCTGATCAGCATTATTTGTTATAGAACTAAACAACTTTTGACTCTAAAATTGGCATTTCAAGATCTCTGGATAAAAGGAAGCCAGGGAGAAAAAGTCCTTCAGCCATAATGCACTGTCAGAAATGTATGGAAAGCAATAATGATGACCCTGGTGATAACAAGAAAAAAGTCATTACTATATGGAATTATCCTGGGGCCGCCGTAAATTATCAACTACTTTTGCTTCACCAAAATGATCAGGTAGACTTCCCCAAAAAGAAAGAACAAGGGGAATAAAAAATGAAAATGTATTCTATGCTTCTCTTTTTCCAGGTTTCCCTAAAAGGGTTTTAAAAATCCTCCTTCTGTGCTGCAGAAGAAAAATAGAAAATAGAAATTCTTCCCTAGCCACCGAGGCCTTCTTTTTAGATGTTTAATTCATTCAGGGATCCTTTCTGTAGGTTAGACAATCAGTTGACAGGAATTGGGTATTTCCTTTTACTTTTGAGTCAATAGGATATAAATTAAATGTGACTAAATTATGAAAATTAAAGCAAATAAAACTAAAATCACAATTAGGATAATTAGGTATTCCTCTAAATCAGAATGTCCATCAAATGTACAGTTGAAGCATTCTAAAAATAAGCCACAATCCAAAAGGGGAATTGTTGTCTTCGAATTGATGCCTCCAGCTCAGATAGCAACTCATCAGTGCCGCAACCAAAATGCTTATCCCGGTTTGTCTGGGAGAGAAAGGAACGGTTTTGGTTCCTGATGCTGTCAATTCACTTGAGTAAAAAGGCACACAAAGGAATACATGTATATATTTGCAATTAAATTAAAATTATTGTCTCAGCTTTATACAGTTGAGTAAAAATATAAGTTGGGACTTTACAACTGCAACTTTCACTCAGATTTATAGGAACCATTTTATGTTTATCAATGACTTTTAATAGGTTTACAGCATCAAAACTGGCAATGTTTTAAAAAGTCAATAAATAGCTGCATTATAATTTTGAATGTCTATGTCACACAAAGGTAACAAATTCATTCCTTGTGGGAAAAATATTTCACAGCACATGCATAAACGAATAAAGGAAAAGAAATGTACCTATGTTTTAACGGTTATACGGCCAGTTGAATTACTACCATTTTCTAAATCACATGAAGCAATGCGAATTTACAATAAAAGAATATTGTCTTTGAAAAATGAATTGCAGATTTTGATCACTGCCACTACTTTAACCACTACAGACAGCAAGTAGTCAAATAAGAAAATACTGTATTGTTGATTCTAGTAGGAAATGCATACTAATTTCAATAAATTTATATGAGCTATGAAATAAAATTATATTAGCTACCAGATCTCCAGGAAAATAAAACTGGAAAATACATTAAGTGTGAAAACACACGAAGTTTCAGATAAAATGGAATTGGTTGACTCATGATGTATTAGAACAGTGACACAACAAGAAAGTGCTCAAAAAAGTGGGCGTCCGGAAAGGAAGGGGGGAATACCATTGAACAATATAAATCTTAGGATCTACTGCTCCACTTCTAAATATTCAGAGCCGGACTTCATAAAAATTGCTGTAAAAATGAAGCTGAGTCTAATGTTTACAATCATGGACTTGGGAGCCTGGATTTAACCCCAAACTCTGCTACTCACCAGCAGTATGTCCCTGGGCAAGTTACTTAACCTCTCTGTGCCTTAGTTTCTTCATTTGTAAATGGAACTCGTACCTACCTCATAAGGTTATAATGAGGAGTCACTGAGTTAACATTTGTAAAATGCCTTGTTTAGCTTTCACTTTCCATCAAACAAGTGTTTGATCATGAAATAAAAGTCTTTGTCTCTTGACTTTCATTACTTCTTTTCTGTTTAGGAGACAAGTCCTCTAGCTGATTACGGAAGTCCTTCATGCTCACCTTAAATCCCTCCAAAGGCCAGTCCAGTCTTCACCCATTTCCTCATTCAGTAACTCCTTCCCTTTCCTCTGATCAAATCTTGCTTTTCCAACCTCATTCTTTCTACTCGTTAAATCTGATAAGCAACTAATCATAGCTAAAATTTTTGAAGTGTGAACTATACTCTGGATACAATGCCAAGTTCTTTCCATATATCAACTCATTTAATTTAATTTAAACCTGTGGGCTAAGGAGTCTTCACAATCTGATAGCAGAGGGAAGTAAGACTCAAAATGGTGAATACATTTTACAAGATCACACAACCAGCAAATGACAGGCACGGGGACTGAAAAATGGCCACAGTACCAGGGCTGTGCTCTCTTTCACAGTGCATTGCCACATTCCCTCCACTGCGAATCTAATCAGGAGCCAGTGTGGAAATACTCTCTGTTCTGGGTACATGAATGCATTTTAACAAAAACCTCTGCAGACAAAACCTAAATTCAGAATTTCAGTTTCTAACAAACCACTGGGGAAGTGTTGGGGAATTACAGACACTGCTCAGATTATCCTCTCTCATGTGGCTCTGCACACCATTTCTTCTGCAAAGCTTATAGACTTTTATAAGAACTAGGGTACATTTGTCACAGGGCGGGAACCATGAAGGGCGTTCTTGTTTCTTTCTTAACGGAAACAAGGTCTCTTCCAACCCTAAATCCCATAAGGAAAAGAATTAAGGCTCCAAAAGAAATGGGCAGTGGCCTTATTCCTCTCTCCCTTCCTCACCCTTTCCCCATTTTTAACCCTGGAATCTAGATTTTAAAAATGGATCTATTATGTTATTTCCTCCCAGGTGAAATAGACAAATATAAATGCACAGTTAGCTACGCATTTCTTCACTGACTATCTTCCTGATAGCTGTTTAGCTTCATCGGAAGGAAATAAAATCACTACTTACTTCTGGAGCATTCTGTGTTCTTGGATCACCCTTCACGAAGAGAAAAAATAAATGTCATGCTTTTGAGGTAGGAAGCAGCAAGTTGATGAGGGGAAGAGGGACTCCAGTTAGCAAAGATGGATGAGGGAATACGTTTAGGAAGTCGAGCGAGTGACTGAGTCATCAACATACTTCGATTGTGACCATTTTACTAATCTTTGCATTTTCAGATTCTGAAGTGTTAGTTCCTTAAGTCTTCTCAGTGTCACTGTATGCTGTAAAATCCTACAGCTTATAAATTCAGTTTCAATTTGGAAACAACTTCTCAAGCATAAGCTTTTGACAGGGAAAGTTAAAATACAAAATTAGGGAAATACATATTATCCTCCTCCTCCCCGACCAAGATGCTGACCTGCAGAGGCTGCTCAGTAAAAGTCACCATATACACAGGCACCCACCTGACCCAGTTGTGTCTTTCTACGTTACTAGTCATTCATTTGCTTGTAATTCATCATAGTGTGTTTAATTTTAAAATTAATTCCCCAGCTAATTTTAAGATTTATGGCTGAGCCTTTGCCTCAAAAGCTGACTACATCATGAAAAACACTCAATTGAAAAATAATTAATCTGGTGTCTTAAACTGTCTTCACATTGAGTTTAGATGGGCAAATTATCAGTCCCATACACTGCATGTAATTTTTGAATACATTGAAAGCAAAAAAAAAAAAAAAAGGCAAGCAATCATTTTAAACTTCCAATAGGGCATAGCCTCAAGACGCCAAACATGTCTTTGATTCTGGAAGAAAAATTGCCTCTACCAGAAGGATGCTGAAGAAAGGAATCCCAAAATTTAAGTGCCTTCAATATACTGCATCTCATTTAACTCATTTAACTGCATGGTCTCTGGGGAAGGTATTGTCAACTACACTTTATGAGCAGACAAGGAAATCCAGGCACAGAACAGTCATACAGTTTGCCCAAGGACCACACACAACTGTAGAGACCATGGTTCCCTCTCCGGCCACTCTTCTTGTCCTATGTCACACTCAGAGGCTCATTTCACAGGTCCCAGGAACACGTGAAGCTCTTTCTGACTTAGAGACTGTGCGCTGTTCACTCATCTTTGCCGGATTCTTCTCCTGCCTCCTTCTCGTACTTCAGGTCTCAGCATAGATCTCTTAACGCTTTCCGTGTCCACTCTATCTGAAAATAGAGCTCCTTTTCTATTTGGTCTCAGCGTGTTGTTTGTTTGCTTCACAGCAGTAGACTTTAGAAAACATGTATTTGTTCAATTTTTTTTTTTCCTTTCTGCTTCACCTACCCACTTAAGTGTAAACTTCAAGAGGGTGATTTTCAGGTTCTTTTTGTGCACCCAGCATCTGGAATAGCCACTAATACATCACTACAGGTCCCCAGTAAGTGCTTTTTAATAGATAAAAGACAGGAAAAATAAGTGGGCAGATAGGGATGAGGACTGAGTCCAAATTTGGTCTGGCTGTGGGATGTCAGCTTTTGTATAACTTTGTGGTCTAGGTGGACACACCAGCTGGGATCCCTTGCAGCAAATAGAAAACTCTGCCATGAGGAGTGAGAGATGTGTGATATCACCAGGGACAAAATCACCAGCAAGAGTTGAAGAGTTAAGTCCAAGGACCCGCTGTCAGTCAGTGCTTCATCTGAAGAACTGCTCTAGGTTCAGGGAAGTCCCATGCCCACCAGCAAGAGCACATTGGACCTCTGAGACCCTGTCTAGCCAATGACTTGCTGGTCTCTTTATGAAGTTCAACCTTCATCTTTGTACTATTTCTTTTTCTCGAAGAGCCTTCTTTATTCTCTTTCATTCTTCTCTTTATTGCTGTGTTTTCAAAGCATTCATATTTTCTAATCATCTTATTCTAAATTATATTAAATTTAGTATCATTTAGGCCTATCGTGCTTTATTATTCTTTTTGATACTCTGGTTGGTATTTTTTAATTGGATAAAAAAAGGATTTGGAACCTTTATTTTGCTTCTATAAGCTACTTGTTTGGATTAGTTAGTTCAGGCTGCCATAACCCAATACCATAGACTGGATGGCTTAAACAACGGAAATTATTTCCCATGGTTCTGGAACCTAGAAGTCTGAAATCAGAGTGCTAGCATGGTTGGCTTCTGGTGAGGGCCCTCTTGCTGGCTTGTAGACAGCTGCCTTCTCAGTAAGTCTTCTCATGGTGAGGAGAGAGATAAAGAAACAAAGATAGCAAGTCTCTGGTATGTCTTTTTTGTTGTTTGTTTTATGTTTTTGTTTTTTTGGGACTTGTTTTTGAGATGGAGTCTCACTCTGCTGCCCAGGCTGGATGCAGTGGCACAATCTTGGCTCACTGCAACCTCTGCCTCTGCCTCCCGGTTTCAAGTGACTCTCCTGCCTCAGCCTCCCAAGTGGCTGGGACTACAGGTGCATGCCACCACGCCCAGCTACTTTTTTTTTGGGGTGGGGGCGGATTTTTAGTAGAGACAGGGTTTCACCATACTGGCCAGGCTAGTTTCGAACTCCTGACCTCAGATGATCTGCCTGTCTCAGACTCCCAAAATGCTGGGATTACAGGCATGAGCCACTGTGCCCAGCCAGATATGTCTTCTTATAAGGGCACTAATTATTCCATTAGGAAGTTCCCGCACATGACCTTTTCTAAAACCTATTACCTCCCAAAGGCCCCATCTACAAATACCATCGCACGGGAGTTAGGGCTTCAACATACATATTTGGGGATGGGGAGAACAATTTAGTCCATAGCACTAACTATTTTATGACCGTCTTTCTGTTTTTTCATTTCTTTCAACTTTTTTTTTTTTTTTTTTTTTTTTTTTTTTTGCTTTGTAGTATTTAGTCATTAGTATGGAATCTCATTTAAACCTTCTTTTTGTCTCCTAGAGGTGGCTACTTCATTTTTCATTTTCAGTTTTATTTTAACTATTTAATTTTATCCCTGTTTTTATTTCTGTTGTACAATTATGTCATTTAATTTTTTTAAATTTCCATTTTACGATTACATTATTTGCCTATGTCTTATTGCTGTATTTTTGTGATTGAGATTCTGGGGCTGTAGAGATGGAAGCTCTGATGACAGTTCTTTTTCTGAGGAACAGGGATCAGTTCTTTTTCCATCTCCAGCTGATCATTTATCATCTTAGACTCCACATTCCCTCATCCTAGACCAGTAAGAAAAAGATCTCCACCCCCTCTTTCTCTAGTTCTGCTAACTTGAGGGAAATACATCTGAGTGACTGGAAGGAGATTACCATCTCACATCATCAGCCCTCCACACCTTCTATGAAGAAAAGCATGAGGCATGATACCTGAGCTCTGCGATGCAGCCACCATGGCCCACAGAGGTCATGACCACAGGACTTAGTCTGTGAAGAGGAAGCAACAGGGTGACAGATTCCATCTAGGGAGGTATCCTCCATGCGGTCTTTGTTGGGGACTTGTTGCATGACCTGTTTCCCCTCTTGAGGACTGCCCAATCAGTGCCCTGGACATAGAATATTCTCTTTTAATGGAAGCTGGGTGCCAAGGGACAACTTGGCACCATATTCTTCTTCCTTATTAGGAGAAATATTTTCTTTATTCTGGGCGCACAGTGAACTTCCTTGTATTGCTTTGGCATATGCATTGTATGGTACCTGGCCAGTGCTGCCAGTATATCTGCCCCCATTGGAAGAAAATAGAGTCCCTCTGCTGCAGCACGAGAGGGGTGTGTGCAGTCCATCACTCTACATCAGCTATTGGGATGAACCCACTAGCCATAGGAGAGCAGCACACACCACACAACAGATTTTGCTGTTCCTCTCCTTTCTATGAGTAAAACATTGTTCCAGCCAGTGCCTTGTATATTGAATGCTCCTTGACAGCTCCAAACCCATAGTTGATGCAGTGGGCCAAGGTCTGTGGGCTTCTGTTTCTGATGGTTAACATCGTCATCCTCTTTGGATGCTACATGGTAGTAATCCTTACGTGGGATTGGCAGATGAGCCTGACTGCTCAATAGTATTTTAACCAATGAGCAAGTAGTCTTGAGCCTCCATTTATAGCCCTTGAAAGAAAGCATGAAAACCTATAAGCAGGGGCAGGGCTCAAAAATCTTTCTATAGTTAATAAAAATGAGTATTTCTATAGTTAATAAAATAGATCAATTTGACTGCAGTATACTAATTATCACATAGGCTAAACGTTCTTGCAGTTGCTTATTACATAGGTCTCCCTAACTCCCCCACCACACCCTATAAGAACAACAACAACAACAACAAATTCAATGTATTTTCTATTACCTCATCTCCCTCATCAATTGCTTGGTTTAACTTTGAACAATTCATAATTTAACATAACTTAGTTTAATATTGTACTTTTGTCATTTTCATCCCATTGGCTGAGAGACCAAGTACAATATATTTTTTGAGCTTTCTAATCCCAAGGCAATGGTTAATTTTATGTGTCAACTTGATGGCCATAGGGTACCCAGATATTTGGTTAAACATTATTCTGGGTGTGTCTGTAAGGGTCGTTTTGGATGAATTAACATGTAAATCAATAGACTAAGTAAAGTAGATTACGCTCCCCAACATGGGTGAGCCTCACCCGATTTGTTGGATGCCTAAATAAAACAAAAGGCAGGGTAAGAGAGAATCCTCTCTCTCTGCTGGACTGTTTCATGAGCTGGTACATCTGTCTTCTTCCAAACTTGGACTGGAATATACACTATTGGCTCTCCTGATTCTTCAGCCTTTGGACTCAGACTGGAACTACAACATCAGCTCTCCTCCACTTGACAGATGGCAGATTGTGGGACATCTCAGCTTTCGAATCATGTGAACAAATTTCTTACAATACATCAATCTCTCCTATCTTTCCCCTCTCCCTCTCTCTCTGTCTCTATAGACAGATAGACTGATAGACCTGAGATGCATTCACACACACACACACACATGCACACACATACTATATTATTGGTTCTGAATCCTATTAGGTTGATGCCAAAGTAATTGTGGTCTTTGTCATGGCAAAAACTGAAATTACTTTTGCACGAACCTAATACCATCCCTTAGTTACCTCATCTAAGAAATACTAGTCACGATAGTATCTAACTTATTAGGTCACTGAGAAAATAAAAGGAGAAATAAAATCAAAAGTGCTTACCTGTATTACCAGTGCTCAGTAGACACTAATGTTCATTATTCAATAGCTCTAGAAATTTATTGAAAATCCTCACGGTAAATTCAATTTATTTACAGCGTTGATGTCATCAATCAATTTCAGTCCTCCTTTCAGAATATTTGCGTCTTAGAATGTCCTGGTGACTCTCTCAAGTTATCAGTTCATGGGTATTCTACGGAAATCATATCCCAGTGACATCACCGTATGAGGTTGGGATGTTTTTTCCATCTCTAATGTGATTTATTGTCTATTTTGGGAATCACACACAGTGTTCAGTGAAGAACTCAGGTCAACAAAGGACTCTCAGAGAGCTCCCGTCTTAGCTTCACCTGGGGATCCTGGCAAGGGTGCAGGCTGCCACATTCTGAGTTTTATATAAAAACTTCTCAGCCTGCACCTGGCACCTAAAGAATGCTCATCATGTTGAGTCTTTGATCAAAGGACCACAAGGTGAGGGAAAGAGGAGAGGGGATGCACTGGGGATGAAGAACAAATGGCATTTTCTTCCACCCATACAAAAGGAAGTACAAAGCAAGAAGATTCCGCGAAGCAAAGGGAAATATGAGTTCCAACAACACCTTGTGTAAGTTTTTCCAGATGCCATATTTTGTTTGTTTGTTTTTGAGACAGGGTCTCACTGTGTAGCCCAGGCTGGAGTGCAGTGGCGCAATCTCAGCTCACTGCTGGGACTCCCTGGCTCAACCTTCTGGGCTCCAGCAACCCTCCAGCCTCAGCCTTCCAGGTAGCTGGGACTACAGGTGTGCTCCACCATGCCCAGCTAATTTTTGCATTTTCGGGGATGGGATTTCACCATGTTGCCCAAGCTGGTCTGGAACTTCTGGGCTCAAGCAATCTGCCCACTTCGGCCTCCCAAAGTGCTGGGATTACAGGCTTGCACCACTGTACCCAGCCAGCTGCCATATTTTTTTTAACATACCTTTTAAATACTTGTCAAGAAAACCCATGGATAGGTCATACAAAATTTTTTTCATAACTCAGATATATTTCCTTTACAAGTTGAAGAAATGTAAGTATTTACTCTTTTATTTTTATGCCAGAACAAAGGTGTAAATCAACTAGTTGCCAGCTACCTCCCTGACTTTCCATCTTTTTCCCTTAGTAGCTATACAGTTGTCATTTATCAATGACCA
Source organism: Macaca thibetana thibetana (assembly GCF_024542745.1). NCBI lineage: Eukaryota > Metazoa > Chordata > Mammalia > Primates > Cercopithecidae > Macaca > Macaca thibetana. The sequence continues at coordinate 21,514,475 of NC_065589.1, read as the reverse complement.
GTTGGTTTTATAGGCTTATTATCTGAAGGGGGACTCAGTCAACTATTATCTAACTCAGTCACATATTATCTTCAAATCCGTGAACTCCTTCACATATTTGAAGTTCAGAAAGGTCCCATATAAAGTGAGAGAACTATCTATTGGATTCCTTTCCAGGTCATTCTACATGGCCGCCACTATGATTAAACAATGGAAGTGTGAGAAGTCAAGGGGAAGTAATTAGGCTGGATAAATAGTATGGCCCCTCACACTATGCCTCACGCCATGAAAACGTTTCAGGCCAGGCACAGTGGCTCACACCTGTAATCCCAGCACTTTGGGAGGCCGAGGCGGGTGGATCACAAGGTCAGGAGATCGAGACCATCCTGGTTAACATGGTGAAATCCCATCTCTACTAAAAATTCAAAAAATTAGCCAGGCATGGTGGTGGGCACTTGTAATCCCAGCTACTCGGGAGGCTGAGGCAGGAGAATGGCATGAACCTGGGAGGCAGAGCTTACAGTGAACCGAGATCACGCTACTACACTCCAGCCTGGGCGACAGAGCGCTATTCACAATAGCAAAGACTTGGAACCAACCCAAATGTCCATCAATGACAGACTGGATTAAGAAAATGTGGCACATATACACCATGGAATACTATGCAGCCATAAAAAATGATGAGTTCATGTCCTTTGTAGGGACATGGATGAAGCTAGAAACCATTCTCAGCAAACTATCACAAGGACAAAAAACCAAACACTGCATGTTCTCACTCATAGGTGGGAATTGGACAATGAGAACACTTGGATACAGGAAGGGGAACATCACACACTGGGGCCTGTTGTGGGGTGTGGGGAGGGGAGAGGGATAGCATTAGGAGATATACCTAATGTAAATGACGAGTTAATGGGTGCAGCTCACCAACATGGCACATGTATACATATGTAACAAACCTGCACATTGTGCACATGTACCCTAGAACTTAAAGTATAATAATAAAAAAAAAAGTTTCAAAAACCTTTAGGCATACTAAGTTTGAAAAAAGCAAAAATTATACTCTACACATAGCATCTGGCACCCAGGTCTAGATTACAATGTTAACCAAACAACGGATGAGCAGATCCAAAGTTCCCTGACTACTCAACAGTAAACAAGATTTTTTTTAAAAGCTAAAAACTACAATAAAATTCATACTAACAAGATGTCTTGTGTTTAGTAAGTACTTGATGTAAATGTGGGGATGGATTGCATACTGCAAGTCATTTAAACAACCAAATAGCAGCAACAAAAGAAGCAATATAATCCATCTTGCCCAAAAGGTAGCTCCACTAGTATGGCTAAAAACACAAACCATAATTCCATGGGATATTGAATTTATAAAGAGGTATAGGTAACGCAAGGATGGAGTATATCTTCCCGTGTTTTATACTTCTCTTACATTTGTTTCATCATTAAATATTCTGATAAACGTAACAATACAAACTGTTAAATATAATTTTGTAAACAAGAGAATTTAAAAACTTCCTAAATATTCATGTACCATATTGATGCTTTAACATTGTAAACAAAAGTAGGTTTTATTTTTTTCCCAAACACACAGTTAGATAGCAAGTGGAAATTTAATTCAACTGGGATTTGGGGGTTCTGTCGCTTTTGATGTATTAATACATGTGGAATTTCTTTTAACCAAATGCATTAGTTGCTTTTTAAACCAGGTACAATGAATATATTTAAATAATTTTTAAGATTATAAGAAACAGGAGGGTATTATAGAGAGATGATTAGAAAGAAATGAGACTGATTTTTCTCATGTGTTCTATAAAGCTTATTCTGAAAGCAATTAAAAGAGATTTTAAAAAATATATATCCTTAGCATCCATGGAACATACATATGTCAGTGCTCCAATTTTAGCCTCCAGCCAAAAACTACCTCATTATTTTAACCTAACTTACACTCTCTAAGTTCCAGTTTCCTCATCTGTAAAGATAATAATAGTATTTAACTCATAATTTTGTGAAGATTTTAAAAGATGATAAATGTCAAAAGTTTGGCATAGTGTCTGACTTACTGTAAGCATGTAGTACCTTCTAGCTGCTTTCATTTTTGTTATCATTATTAATCCCTTTCAAAGTTTATTGGACTTGTTAAAAGTCAATATTTTTACTTGGTATCAAGCAACTTCTGATCTTACCTTTTTAATAACATGGTAGTAATTTATGATGGGTAACCAGATTATTTGGACAGACTATTGGGACAGACTATTCCAGTAGCAAACTTCAATGCTTTTCTAATATGCAGATAGAAGTATTTCAAAAAGGGAAAATATATCAGCAACATGAAGAAAACGCATGAGGAAGTGTGTTGATAATTTCATGTCAAATTAGGAAAAGTTAGCACATTGTAACGTTCACAGTACTGAGCCAGTATAGAGTATGCAGGCACTGCAAATATTTTTCTGCCCAATATTTTGGATTCTCTTTTTTTCATTTATGAAGAAGGAAAGAGTGAAAGAATAAATGGCACCATTGACTTGTTACTTACGACCACATGTTAAGCACTCAAGAACAGCCTGCAAGAGGCCTTTGAATCCTTACTCAGTGGTGCTGGTTTAGAAATCCTTAGGGATTAGCTGCTCATTGACAACTAAGCCTGGGAAATGTCTTGAGGGTTACACTTAGTACCCGTTCTTGTTAATAAATGTTATAATACTTCTCTGGAAAATTAGATACAAATCCTGAGCAAACCAAAATCCAATTCCAAAAACAGCTTTCAAGTGTGAGAGGTTTTCTATCTGTTCCATGAAAGCACGAGGAGTAAGAAGCATTAATTGCAAAGAGCATTTCGATATAAAGACTCTGTGGAGCATTCAGTATTTCCTCATGTGAATTTTCAGTAGGAAAAAAAATAGGTCTTTCATGAAAAACAATCTCAAACTACCCCCTTCCACTCAGAATTCATAATTATGCTTAATCTGCTGCTCCTCTTGGCTCGCTTACAGGTCCTGTTGGCAGGTAGTGAATACAAAATCAATTTAATGGGGGGTCCCCTGGGAATGGAGCAAAAGTTTGAGCATTTACCGGTTCACAATGGAGAAAGGCCAGCTTTTGGGAGCCCTGAGCTCCACGGCCATGGCTCCCCCAAAGCAGCCGCGCACATGGATGGCTGTAGGTCAGCAACCTGGGAAGGAAGAGGCAGACGCTGGGCACAGGACGGCCCTAGTGTGAGAATGGGAAACAGGACTGCAAAGCTGCATGGCTCACCTGCAACAAAGCCAGACAGGCAATCCCTGGTGAGATGTGGTGATACCCAGCATGGGGTGTGTTCCTGTCTGCTTTCCTTTGGCAGAGGGCTGCCCCAAGGGCAAGCGCTAATGAGACTGAGACGCCTGGAGATGGGAGATGCTTGGGTCCATCAAAGGGCTCATTCAGAGCTGCCCTGTCTCCACCACCCACTCAGGAGCTGCCAAACCAGCTTAAGTTACTATCCTCTTTACATTCCTAAAGGTATGGTTACTTACAGATCCACCGGACAGCCTGGGACTAAAAGAGAAAGCATTTCTCAATGTGTGTGTGTGTGTGTGTGTGTGTGTGTGTGTGTTAGATTCTGACATTTTGTTGTGTGTATTTTGTGTTTATGTGTACTTTAATTTATATTTAAAACAGATTTGAAGGAGAGATAATACTACCAATTCCAAAGAAAGCTCTTTGTTTCTATCACAATCATTCGCTCACTCATTCATCCATTCACGCATTCATTTAAAAATTCTTCAGTATTTAGCACATTAGATTATAAATCACCTGTGCCCTTTTTAAAAATAAAGTTGTCATCAAAGAAATTTCTTTCACTGTGGTTTATAAAAACACTCATTCTCAAGCTGCCAGCATTTTGCAGAAGTATTCCCTGTTTTGCTTTATTCTTTCTTTTAGGAAAAAGATTGTTTTAAATGTCTTCTTTTTCACTCCTAATTTCTGTAAGCCCTTAATCCTATACATAACATGCATGTATATATGTATGTGAATTTATTCATTCATAAAATTATTTATTAAACACCTACTATGTGCTGGGGTCTGGCCTAAATGCTGGGTATGGAAAGAGGAGTAGGATGCAGTCCAGACTTCTGAAACTCTCTCTGACAATGAGAAAACATGCATGTCAACAAGTCCAATCCTGTAAGCTATTAAAGCATCCAAGAGTAGTGTGTATTAGTCACCACAACAACCCCCACAATATAATGTTTTGCATTGAGGTGGGAGGATCTTAGATAGAAAAGGATGCCCAACTTAGATCTCACTGTTACACTTCAGTTTTAATAAAAAACATCAATAACTATGCATTTTATGGATTTATCTCCAGCATCTCTATTTTATTTTCAACAAGCCCCATAATAAAGTCACAGTTAATAAGGGTCACAGAGTATTTAAAGGGCAATGGCCACACTCTTAGTGGGGGCCATAGAGTTCTGGACTGTTCAGATGAAGAGGCCGGGCAGCATGAACTCCAATATGTGCAATTTATACATGAAAAACCTGAGGCCCTCACAGAGAGAAGAAAGGATCATTTGCTTGAGATTAGAATGTCTAGGATCATTTGCTTGGGTCCTTAGATATCTTTAGATTCTATAGAGACCCAAACAGTTCAATATTCAATTAAAAAGAAAAGAACAAAATCCCAGATGATTAGAGCTTGTTTTAAATCATCCCTGGGAAATTTACAAAAAACCAAATTGGACAAAGACCAGGATTTAACATTTTTTCATTACAAGGAACATTTATTACATATTTTGGGGACCTAGCACTTTTTGTAAGAATAGCTGGTTAGATGAAATACAACACACACACCATTTCTCAACTAACACTAAATAATGGCTGTTAAGTCTACCACCCTATCCTCTCAGGTGGTGGTGGTTTAGCTGATACCTGTGTCTCTGCAGCCTTGCCAGTTTATTTATTCCTTTGTTCAACAAACATTTATTAATCATCTCTTTTGTGCCAGGCACTGTGCCTGTAGCCTTCAAGAAGTATATAGTTGAATGGAAGAATCAAAAATTATATGTGTTGGACAAATTGTAATATGAAGGAAAAGAAAAATACAGCAATGAAAATATGAACGACACTGATATGGTCATATCAGTGACTCTGTAGCCCCACCCAAATCTTATCTCAAATTGTAATTCCCACGTGTCAAGGAAAGGCACCTGGTGGGAGGTGATTGAATCATGGGTGTGGTTTCCCCTATGCTTTTCTCAGAGTTCTCACAAGATCTGGTTGTTTGATAAGTGTGTGGCTCTTCCCACTTCTTTTCTCTCTCTCTCTCCTGCTGCCTTGTGAAGAAAGTGCTTGCTTCTCTTTCGCCTTCCACTATGACTGTTAAGTTTCCTGAGGTTTCCCCAGCCACATGGAACTGTGAGTCAATTGAACCTGTTTTCTTTATAAATTATCCAGCCTCAGGTAGTTCTTTATAGCAGTGTGAAAATGGACTGATAAAATAAATTGATACCAGGAGTTTGGGGTGCTGTTATAAAGATACCTGAAAATGTGGAAGTGACCTGGGGCAGAGGTTGGAATAGTTTGGAGGGCTCAGAAGAAGACAGGAAGATGTGGAAAAGTTTGGAACATCCTATAGACTTGTTGAATGGGTTTGACCAAAATGCTGATAGTGATATGCACAATGAACTCCATGCTACGGTGGTCTCAGATGGAGATGAGGAATTTATTGGAAATCATAAAGGTCACTCCTGCTATGCAAGAGATTGGAAGCATTGTGCACCTGCCCTAGAGATCTGTGGAACTTTGAACTTGAGAGAGATTATTTAGAGTATCTGGCAGAAGAAATCGCTAAGCAGCAATGTTCAAGATGTGACCCTGCATTTCCTAAAAGTGTATGCTCATATGCATGAAGAAGAGATGGTCTGAAATTGGAAGTTATGTTTACAAGGGAAGCAAGCATAAAAGTTTGGAAATTTTGCAGCCTGACCATGTGGTAGAAAAGAAAAACTCTTTTTCTGGAGATAAATGAAACCCAGCAGCACAAATTTGCATAAATAACAAGGAGCCAAATGTTAATAGCTAAGTTGATCAGGAAAATGTCTCCAGGGCATGTCAGAGATGCTCACAGCAGCCCCTCCCATCACAGGCCCAGAAGTCTAGGAGGAAAAAGTGGTTTCATGAGCCAGTCCCAGGGCCCCACTGCTCTGTGCAGCTCTGGGATATGGTACCTTGTGTCCCAGCCATTCCAGCTCCAACCATGGCTAAAAGGGGCCAAGGTATAGCTCAGGCCAATGCTTCAGAAGGTGCAAGCCCCAAGCCTTGGCAGTTTTCATGTGGTGTTGGACCTGTGGGTGAACTGGAGACAACAGTGGAGCTTTGCAAGCCTCTGCCTAAATTTCAAAGGGTGTATGGAAATGCCGGGATGTCCAGGCAAAAGTCTGCTACAGGGATAGAGCCCTCATGGAGAACCTCTAATATGACAGTGCAGAGGGAAAATGTGGGGTTGGAGCCCCCACACAGAGTCCCCACTGGGGCACTGCCTAGTGGAGCTGTGAAAAGAGGGCCACCATCTTCCAGACCCCAGAATGGTAGATCCTCTGAGAGGTTGCACTGTGCTCCTAAAAAAGCTGCAGGCACTCAATGTGAAAGCAGTCATGAGGGCTGTACTCCACAGAGCCACAGGGGTAGAGCTGCTCAAGGCCTTGGGAGCCCACTCTTGTATCAGTATGCCTTGGATGTGAGACATGGAGTCAAAGGAGACTATTTCAGAATTTTAAGATTTAATGACTGCCCTGTTGGGTTTTGGATTTGCATGGGGCCTGTAGCTCCTTTGTTTTGGCCAATTTCTACCGTTTGGAATGAGAACATTTACCCAATGCCTATACCCCTACTGTATATAGGAAGTAACTAACTTGCTTTTGATTTTACAGGCTCATAGGCAAAAGGGACTTGCCCTGTTTCAGATGAAATTTTGGTCTTGGACTTTTGGGTTAATGCTGGAATGAGTTAAAATTTTGGGAGACTGTTGGGAAGGCATGATTGTGTTTTGAAACGTGAGAAGAACATGAAATGTGGGAGAGGCCAGGGGCAAAATGATATGGTTTGGCTCTGCTTTGTGGCCCCATCCAAATCTCATCTCGAATCGTAATCTCCATGTGTCAGGGAGGGACCTGGTGGGAGGTGATGGATCATGGGGGTACTTTCCCCCATGCTGTTCTCATTATACAGTCTTCACGAGATCTGGTTGTTTGATAAGTGCATGGCTCTTCTCCCTTCTCTCTCTCTCATTCCCTTGTGAAGAAGGTACTTGCTTCCCCTTCCACCACGACTGTAAGTTTCCTGAGGCCTCCCCAGCCACGCAGAACTGTAAGTCAATTAAACCTTATTTAAAAAAAAATAAATTACCCAGTCTTAGGTAGTTCCTTATAGGAGTGTGGAATCAGACTACTACAAATGCTTATTAGTTTTATTAATGATAGTAAGGCCATTGTACAAAACAAGTATCCACACTGGTGAAAATAAATCAATATAGGAAAGGGAAAACCAACAAATAGGAATGACTAACAGACAACTAGTGTCCATGCATCATGAGCATGAGAGCTTTGTGAATTTGGATGTTTCTGTCTTTACTTAGGACCAGTTTAGAAAGTACAAGATAGGCTGGGTGCGGTGGCTCATGCCTGTAATCCCAGGACTTTGGGAGGCCGAGGTGGGCGGATCATGAGGCCAGGCGATCGAGACCATCCTGGCTAACACAGTGAAACCCTCTCTCCACTAAAAATACAAAAAATTAGCCAGGCGTGGTGGTGGGCACCTGTAGTCCCAGCTACTAGGGAGGCTGAGGCAGGAGAATGGCATGAACCTGGGAGGTGGAGCTTACAGTGAGCCAAGATTGCACTACTGCACTCCAGCCTGGGTGACAGAATGAGACTCTGTCTCAAAAAAGAAAGAAAGAGAGAAAGAGAGAAAGAGAGAAAGAGAGAAAGAGAGAAAGAGAGAAAGAGAGAAAGAGAGAAAAGAAAGAAAGAAAGAAAGAAAGAAAGAAAGAAAGAAAGAAAGAAAAGAAAGAAAAAGAAAGAGAGAGAAAGAGAGAGAAAGAGAGAGAAAGAGAGAAAGAGAAAGAAAGAAAGAAAAGAAAGAGAAAGAAAGAAAGAAAGAAAGAAAGAAAGAAAGAAAGAAAGAAAGAAAGAAAGGAAGAAAGAAAGAAAGAAAGAAAGAAAGAAAAGGAAGGAAGGAAGGAAGGAAAGAAAATCTTCATTTGTTGCTCTTTCCTTCTGCTGCTCCAACTTTTTCAGTGATTCTGTTTCAACAAGATCTGAATGGAGTTCTTTTACTGTGGCATCTTACAAACCACTGTGGTTTGGTGTGTTTTACTCCTTCTAATCTCATGTTGAAATCTGATCCCCAATGTTGGAGGCAGAGCTTAATGGGAGATGTGTAGGTCATGGGGATAAATCCCTCATGAATAGATTAATGTGTCTCTGGAGGAGTGGTGGTGAGTCTCACTCTATTAGTTCTCTTGAGAACTGGTTGTTAAAAAGAGCCTGGCACCTCCCCTCTCTCTCCCTCTCTCGCCATGTGACCCGTACACACCTGCTCCCCTTCACCTTCTGATATGAACAGAAGCAGCCTGAAGCCCTCACCAGAAGCACGTACTTGTGCCATGCTTCTTATACAAACTGCAGGACCATGATCCAAATAAACTTCCTTTCTTTATCCATTACCCAGCCTCAGATATTCCTTTAAAGCAACACAAGTAGACTAAGACAGGAAGCAAGGAACACTTGTGTAGAATCCAACACTGTGGCCAGGTTTTATACAGGTTTCTAAAAGGCCTCTGTTAGAAGTAGAGGAGGTATCATCTAATCACTAATTCTGCTGCACAAGGAAATGATAAGCTCTTCTCTCTATGACCTTTTAGTGAATAGGACTCAGGCTGCATTGTGCTTTTTCTTTCCTGAGGTATCCTCTCATTGAGGTTCACATTTATTTTTACTAGGCTAAGACTAACCTCTCTCAGTAATGTTTGGGACAGTGACTGCCTGTAGGAGCCCCTCAGTGTTTCCCCTATATTCTCTAACACAGCTTCTCCAGTGTGAGAAGATCTGAAATAGTTTCCACTTCCCTCTACTGCTGCCATGTTTCCATGATCGTTTTCTGTACCTTATTTCCCCTACACTCCCGTACTATGTAACTGCTGAATCACAAACACTTCCCCTTGGATGGTCAGCAAAACCACAGCTTGTCTTACTATCTGTTGCTCTTTGCTTTGGTTCCACTGAAAAATCAGTGCAAGAAATGATGTTCTCTGCACTGCTAGCAGATGTCCCATGCTAAGACCCATGACTGGACTTCCTTTGTTTCTCCTTTGCAATGCTATCTTTTTCCTTTGCCTGCCTGTCTCCCACCTGTTGGTCCTTTTAGAGGATACTCATCTACCAGTCTACGTGAAACTCAAAGCTTCTGTGACAATGACAAAAATATATACAATATTGTCTACACAGAAACATTTGTTCATAACAATACTGTTGCAAGCTTCTTGATCTTTGTGATTTCATCAACATCATTTTCCTTCTCAGGCCTCACTGGCTTCCTTTCTGATCCCTGAGCTTGACCAGGCATCCCTGCCTTTGGGACTCGCTGTTTGTTCTCTCTTCCCTCCATTCTCTCACGATTCTTCCCTCTGCATGGCTGTCAACTTCTTGTCATTAGAATCTTAGCTTAAAAGCTCTTCTAGAAGATGCCCTCCCTTTAGGGCTGGGTCAGAGAATATAAAAGATGGGCCTGGAAGACCTTGTGGTTCCAGAAAGTAAGGAAATATCTAATGATAGAGACATGTCCAGAGGACACAGGGTCTAGCACAAAGGAACTTCCACTTGGACATTCAGATTATCAAAATAAATAATAGTAAACAATTACAAGACACTAAATAAAATGAGAATTCAAGAATTCACACTGACATAAATAAATCCAGAAAGGAATTGGGAAACATAATATAGAAGGAAAGCTGGGATTAGAAATTAACATTTGGAAACTATCATAATAATAATTGATTCAGGCAAAAATTATAGGAACTATGACTATAGACCTGGGTGAAAGTTTGAAAAGTAATGGTATTTATAAACTATCTCCCCACAAAATACTTACTAATGCAAAGGGAAAAGTAGTACTTTTACAATAAAGAAACATGTCAGATGCTACCTTAGCCAAGCGATCAAAATTCACATCATTAGTAATGGGACAAATTGACATCACGTGCCCGTTAATAGGATGCCCAATATTGCCTAATGGTATTCCTGCCAAAAGTGCAGACTCTCAATCTAATCATAGGGAAACCAGAAGACATTCCAGAACAGGATTGTCTTGTTACTCTTCAAAAATGTCAAGGTCATGAAACACAGGAAAGACTGAGGAACTCTGCTGAATTAAAGGAGACTAAGGAGACATGACACCTGGATGCCACACAGATTCCAGGGTTTTGTTTCGCTGAAAAAGACATTATTTGGAAAATCAATCAAAACTGAAGAAAATCTGTAGGTTAGGTAAGAGTATTGCATCAGTGCTAGTTTCCTGATTTTGATAATTACAAGGTTGCTATGTAAGAAAATGTCCTTTCTTTCAGAAAATGCAAATTTAAGTATTTAGAGGAAAAGGGGCATTATGTCTGCAATTTACTCTAAAATGGTTCAAGAAAGAGAAAGCAAATATGTTTGTATGTCTGTGTGTGTGTGTGTGTGTGTGTGTGAGAGAGAGAGAGAGAGAGAGAGAGAGAAACAGAGAGAGTGGAGAAGGCTATTGTGTTGAAATTTCAACACTGGAGAATTTGGGTGAATAATTCTAATCTTGAAACCTTTCTGTAGACCTGACAAGCCATGAAAATTGAAAATTTAAAAGGAGGAAGAAAAAGAAAAAAGTTTTTCCCTGGTCACTTAGTGACTTTCCATACCCTATTTCAGTTTTCTTCATGCCAGCTGTCGCTACTTGATATAATTCCTGCCTTCTACATTACCAGTTTATCTGTATATTTTTTTGCCTTCCCCACTAGAATGTAAGCTTTCTGAGACAAGAAACTTGTATATCTTACCTTTGGTATAAATCACCACTAAAACATTCTATTTCTGACCCAAAGTTTCCTTAACTATCTCACTCCGGCCGGGCGCGGTGGCTCAAGCCTGTAATCCCAGCACTTTGGGAGGCCGAGATGGGCGGATCACGAGGTCAGGAGATCGAGACCATCCTGGTTAACACGGTGAAACCCCGTCTCTACTAAAAAATACAAAAAACTAGCCGGGCGAAGTGGCGGGCGCCTGTAGTCCCAGCTACTTGGGAGGCTGAGGCAGGAGAATGGCGTGAACCCGGGAGGCGGAGCTTGCAGTGAGCTGAGATCCGGCCACTGCACTCCAGCCTGGGCGACAGAGCATGACTCCGTCTCAAAAAAAAAAAAAAAAAAAACTATCTCACTCCATTTAGTATTGTCATCCCAGGTTAAGCTAAACTCAGTTCTTTAATGGAAGAATTTAAGGTCCTTCTAAATGGGTTCTCTACTTCCATTCTTCCTCTGGTGTAGTTTCCTAGCAGCTATAGTCATCAATATATGTAAATCAGGTTCTCTTTTTTAAAAGAGTCCAATGGCTTGCCTTCAGAATTAGAATAAAGCACAAAGTCTAAACCGTGGCCTATGAGACCCCTGGCCTCCACCTATTTTTTCTATTCTGTTATTCGTCATTTTTCTGGCACAGTTTTACATAAAATGCTATTTCCTGTGCCTCAAACACTTCTTTCCCACAAGCTCCCCAATTCACTCATACCCCTGGCTCAGATATCCCCTCTATCATCACTCCTTCTGATCTATTTAAATAGCCTCCCTCTCCCTACCAAACTAGTTCTTATCCCTTAATCTGAATCATTTGAAAGTATGTTGCTCCTTTACCTCTAAATACTTTTTCTCTCATTATAACCTGAAATCCATTTAATATGTATTCATATGCCTGCTTGTCTCTCCTACACAAAGTTAAGTGTAGTCAGAGCAGAGATTTTGTCAAACTGTAGAACACTTTATCCCCAGCCCAGGCACATAGTAGGTAATCAATTAATTTGTATTAAATGAATCAACAGGTAAAGTTTACTGTAGATGGTAGATATAATAATAGAATGCTTATAAACATATAATATCTTCTTTAGAAAGGCAATTTTTATACCCATTGAGGTGAGACTCAGACTTTTTGATTAGTTGGCTGTAAATGTATATCAGAGATGCTCTTACAACCTCCTCTAATCCTGTAATCACAGTGTCATATAATTACCTCTGGCTAGGTTGTTAGGCTTTGAAAACCTATTTATAGCCTATGGCCACAGGTGTTGCTTGGTTAGGCCCCATCACCCAGGACTAGTCAATTCAGGTTTAGGCCAAGAACTGGTCACTTGCGGCCATCACAATTTCATGATTTCCACTAATACTCCAACATCTCCTAGAATGTTCTTGGCATTCTGTGAGAAGTTCATTATTTTCCCTCCATGGCTTGGGACTGACAGAAATAGTCACTGTGGCAAGCATCACAATTGTATAAGTTCCTTAGAAAACAGGCCATTTTTTTTATGGCCTTTCTTCGTTCCTCTCTCAGAAATTTTTCCCACATTGATGGCAGCAGGACAAACATCTGTGCTTAATATTCAAAAGCCATGGCTTGTATTCAAACTGCTGTAATCCTAGTGGGGGTAAAATATAAACTGGTAGCACCTGAAATCCTTTAACTCCTTCCTGCCCCATTGCTTTATTTTATGGGCCCATGTACATCGGGATCCCACAGTCTGGTTCTGCTAATGATCAGGCAAATATACACTTTCCTAAGGAGTCAGGATGGCATATTGGAAAGGGCATAATTTTAGAGTCATGCAGATTTGGTTTCTAACCCTAGTTTTACTACTGTGTCTGACTAACAAGTGAACTTGGATAAGTGACTTAATCTCAGTGGCCTTTCGATTTTTCAGAGGCTTTAACTTCTGCCTCACAAGGATTTGGGGAAGATTAAAAGAGGAAACAGATGTGTGCCACCCAGCATGGTGTCTGACACACAGTCAATGCCCATTGATTAGAACATGCCCATTGCATTAGTCTGGCACATAGAAGGAATTAAATACATATTTTCAAGATGAATGGGTGAATAAAACCCTGCAAAATGTGAAGTTCATGTGCATTCCTTTTGCCACTAGTTCTGGACGAATTCCATCCCCCAAATTTTCACAAGAATAGAAGTCATAATATACACTGAAATTCATCAGTGTGAATGATTTTAAATTGCTTCATATTTACTCACATCCATTGCCAGAAAGGTTGGAGGGATATATTAGCTCACAGAGATAAAACAAACAAAAAACAAAGAGAAAGCAATACAATTTATTGTCCATTAGCAAAAGCCTCATTTCAGTTGGAAAGCTGAATGTCCTAGCAGGTGGCTCTTCCAGAAAGAAAACAACAACAAGTAATCCACAATTAAATTAAAATGAGATCTTCATTAATATATAAAGCTAGGGCTGTCCATCACTGTCACTTATTTTACTCTGAGCTGTTTGACATCTAAAGACAACTTGTGTAAACTGAATTGAGAACAGGTCATTATATCAACTAACTGGGGCAATCACACTCCCTGATCCCATTATTTATGGCAGAGACTTATGGGTACTCCTTCAAATCGATATTGTCTTATTTATCCTGTGCACACAGCTAGACTACATTTCCCAGGCTTCATTGCAGTGAGTTATTGCTACAGACTAAATACTAACTAGTCAATGCAAAGTGAGTAAAAATGAGATGCATCACTTTCAGGTATGGTCCATTGAAACCTCCTGCTAACACTGTCCATGTGTCCCTCTTTCTGGCTAAAAGAATAGAGGCAACCTTAGAAACTATGTGTTGAAGATGGCTGCACTTCTCTAATCCTGAGTCCCCGAATGCCTTTGTAGAGGTCAACAATTTCACCAACCTATTTATCTATGTATCTGCCTTGTTATGTGACCAAGAAATAAACTTCCATTATATTGAATCATAATACATTTGGCAGTCAATCTATTATGGGAATTATTCTGCTCTATGAATACACTGAAAAGAGACAGGTTTTCTCTATCAATCACCACCCTCAGAAGTGAAAGAATTATAAAAGCAACCAATATCAAAGTGGGTACTCAGCATATACAAAATTCTTCAGTTGTTTTAACTTAGAATTCCTTATCCTTACAACATTTTCAGACCAAGTATAGAAATCTTACATCAGTATTTGTTTTCTCACATTTTATAATGCCTCAATACATCTTACACTGAGCATTATTTAAACTAAGATAAATATTCATAATCATTTCCACATTTCTATGATCAATCCTAAGTGTTGCTTCCTTAAAAATTTTGCAACCAATACGTGTTTTAAGAATCTTTCTATTCTTCCTTCACTCCATCTGATGAATTACTTGAAAGCAGGGTCAAAGTATTTTATCTATGAATGTCCAGTATGTAGAACAATGCCTGGCATACAGGGGAGCACTCGGTAGGTATCAAGCTCCCTGCAATTCGAGAAACATAGTCATAGGAAATATATTTTATTATTAACTCAACGTTTCTATACTTTTAGTCAATCAATGCCATATAATGTATATAACATGGTCGCACAGTAATAATGCAAACTTTAAATTTATGCCTAGTGTTCCATTATTGGAACGCTAAGCATGTTGGCGTTATTTATATCCTACTGCTCAAGGTCATCCCCAAGGTCTGATTTTGCAATTCAAAAAATTGCAACCTCAGGGATAAATGGATTAAAGAATAGGATAAAGGAAACAAAATAAATGGCCTCGCCTCTTAATAATAAGCTGCAGGAAAGGCACAACACCACAGTGGTACTGACTTGCAGGAGGCAACCCCAGTAAAGGGCATGAGCCAAACGCAGGAAGAGTCTATCTCCCTCTGGTTTTGTGCCCAGTGTATTTGCACACCTTGCTAGTTCTACTGTTGTTCTTAAAGGCTATTTTAAGACTCAGTAGCTGTAAGTCTTTTTTTTTTTTTTTTAAAGAAGCTTTTCTAAGCCTTTTTGTTGCACAAAGAAAAAGCTGTTTCTCAAAAAATAAAGAGTTGCTGAAAGCCAGAAGCTTTTTATTTAATAGAAAACTCCAAACTCATCAATTTTAATCAATGCTAAATTGGGAAATCTCAGAATCTTAGGTTTTGTATATTTCTTAATATCCCATGTTTTAAAGATTATTTAATTAAATCAGCTAACCTGGAAAAAAAAATAGTCAAGGAGAAAATACAGAGAAATGTCTCAGGGCTTACATAGAGGATTCTTTTATTCATTGCAAAAGCTGCAGGTTCAAGGGCCTATAATCCAAGGAAAATTAGTTCATTCATCTTTAACCATATGCATAGATACGCCTCTCATATTTTTACCCTACCTACACTAATTCATAACTGTCAATCAACTTTTAAACCTTGATTATGCTTGATGGTCTTGGTGAGGTTAGCTGGCCACATTATAAAATCCTACTAAATATCATTATATTTCCTTCAATGTCAATGCTCACCACCTAAATGGAATCTTCATTTCAAATTCATACTCCCTGTTCACTACAGCTCAATATGAGAGGTTTTGTAATTATTGTGAAAGTAATATACACTTATATGAAAGTTTTTAGAGAAGAGAAGTAACCAATTTCAATTAGTAAAGCAATTGAAATTCATAAGTTTCCTTAATCTTCTTGAAAGTTTTAGTAGTTTATGTTCCTTATTTAATATGGCAGAAAATTTATTCGCTAACTTCTAAAACTTCTAAAACATTTTGGATTTTGTACAGGAGCTCAATCTTGACTACAAATGACTTACACATCTACTCCAACTGTTCAACTTAGTGACTGTATGTGGATGTCACTGTATTTTCAATCTGCTTTTGAAAGCAAAAGTTATCATGCTTGACCTTGTATTACGTACACATACTGTTTTATTTTTTGTTTGATGAGGTTTTACTATTTGTTTAATAAAAATATATCTCTAACATTTTGTGTCAGATAATTAAAAATTACATCTCCTACATTTCACATTTTAAATTACATTTCACATTTTAAAATCTATAAGTTGTAGAATAAAACATTTCCCTCTTATCCCTTTTTCTAATCCATTGCCCCACTTCCCAGGTACCCACTATTATTCATTTCTTGTATATTCTTCCAGAGATTCTTTGTGTACATACAAACACATGCAAAATATCTATTGTGATTTCTGCATTTTTGACATGAATGATCACAGGCTCTACATAATCTCTGGTATCTTTATTCTCATCCTTATGAGAGAACACTTTGAATATTACTCATAATATCTGAAACTTTCTCCTCCAGATATTTTAAATAACAACATTATTTAAAGAAGAAGAAAACAGTGAAAAGCAAAACACTGTATAAAAGGCAAAAAAGGAAGTGAAATTCTAATGTTGAGACAGAGCAAAAACAACCTTGGCAGGCAGGTACCTGGACAATGATTCCACCTCTTCCACCAGCTGGTGACTCCCTTAGATGAACCACCAAAGTTAATTTTTTAAATTAAGGTATAAACAAGAAGCACATTTTTTAAAAAGCCATCTAACAAATATTGGATGGGCATCTACCTATTTTGTAACAGTCCACTGCTAAGGAAGATATCAGCAGAATAAAATGGAAAATCTCTTCTTACAGAGTATATATTCTAGTGGGAGGAGTTGAGTTACTTGAGATGGGTGGTGAGGGAAGGTCTCCGTGTGGGCAATATTTCAGCTAGTTCATGGGGAGACCTGTGGGCAGATAGTGTCTGGTGAAAAGAATCACGAAAGTTAAGGAGACAAATAAAACGGTAGCAGTGCTTAGGAAATGAGATTGAGAAGCAGGCAGTGTCCAGCTCTGATAGGAACTTGTGGTTCTTGTTAAGGAGGTAGATTCTTTCACAAGTGTGATGGGAAGCCATTGGATGTTTTTAAAGGGGGAAATGACATGTCCTTCTTTTCTCTAGAATGATGTTCATAAATGAACTCCTTATAACAGTTTTGGTAATTGAGTTTTCATGTAGAGGATTTGAGATAGAAAAAGAAAGTCCTATTAATGTGACTTTCCCAAAAACCTGTAGAGAAGGCAAGACTCCCATCACCTTTCCTTTATAAACGCTGATGAAATTAAACAATCTAACCTCTATCCCCTCCATCGTAAGGGCCTCTATGATTGTTTTATAAAATGCTGTAATCCAATAATGTTTGAATCTTGGCATCTGCTACGATCAGTCATTTTGGCTATCACAGTAATTCTTTATCCATTAGCTTTTCAGATAGGGAAAATTAAGGTGTAAACTTATAGATCAATAGAAATGATCTAGAGGTTTATGTCTCATTTTCTACAGAAATTGATATACTTGTGGTGATTTAAAAAACTCAGTGGTTCTCTAAGAATCAAGAGTCACATTATTGAATCAGATATCTTTAGAAAATCTAAACTTTTCTATTTTACTACATATCTAGCAAAGAAAAGATTTCCATGAAATAAAGTGTAGGGATTTACAACATTTTATTCCTAGGAAAGGATGATTTTCAGTTTGCTGATAAGATAAACATTACTAGAATATACTTGTGTTGATAATAAAGATATGCCTTCATAAGTCATTCTGGAGCAAAAGGAACCAAAGGCATGTATTCCTCAAGACAGAAAAAATTCAAACTATTTTCCAATAACAGGAGATTTATTTATCACCTCTGAATTTCTATTAATTTGCTAATGATATCATTTCTTGTGCCAAATAGTGTAGCAACTAAAAGCATTAAGATAAGTTAAAGTAAAGTCTGTATGGGTGCATGTATACCCTTGTAGGATTCTCCAAATACAAGATTATGCTTTTAGGTAGATGATCAAATTGAATACAATCCTTCATTCATACCGGCAGTATGGCAATGTAGGTAGAGAAACCAATAATTTCTAGTCCTTGACATCTGCAAGGCTGTGTATGTGTATGTATTCACTAATTTAAGCTGATATTGAGTTTCTACTATGACTCGCAGGCTATGGTAAGCACTGGAGCACAGCAGTGAATAAGACAGACAAGACCCCTACCGCCATGTGGCTTACATTCTAGCAAAACCACATTATGAAATGTATTGCTCGTGCAAACTGCACATGTACATTTGTCCTATATTTCTTTTTATTCCATACTTAAAATACTTCAAAAAAAATTATAGTCATCATTCTACCCCACTTTAGTTTGATAGGCTCCAATCTCTTAAGAATGAAAAGATACGTAGGCTTATAATAGTTGACAAATATATTTTTAAAGAATATGTTAAAAATTTTTGTAAGTATCTAAAAATGTCTAAGCAAGAAGTTCAGTGGATTTAAAATATCTTGAGATGTTCACCCTCCCTGTTCCTCCATTTGTGTGTGTGTCTTTTTTAATTCCTTACATAGACATATCTATAAGTATATATGGAACAAGATAATGACTATTTTTAAATCAGGTATGAAAAGCATAAAATCAAATCCCTAAAGACAAGTACGGTTTTCATGGATTTATTACAGTTTTAGAGTCATGTTAAAAAGTTTGTTTTTTAACCCCTTTGTGCTCACTATTCTTCCCTTACTGTAACCTTTTCTCAAAGGTGAGGTAGGAGGAGAGAAGAAATACAAAAGTTGTAGGGTTTTTTTTTTCCCTTTGTAAAGAAAAAAAGTCTAGACTACCCTATAAACAAAATGGTCAATTGGTTCTAACTACAAGAAGATTTTTCTCTGGCCACTGAGTCTGATCTCAATGTGTCATTTGATCAAAACTTCCAAAACAATCATTGAATTATAACAGGTACTGGTCTTAGGTCACCACAGGCCACAAGCCCAACATCATCTGCATCTTCACCACAGATTCCATGAGAAACGTGGAGTCCACACGTCAGATTTCCAGTTCCTATGCTACTTGATGTTATATTGAGAATACATATATATATATATTTGCAAAGGCAGGCTGACTTTCCTTCAGAACAGTAGCTAAATACGTGACACAAACCAGTATTGGTATCATAAATAGTAACATGACTAGAAACTTCTCCAACACTCAAAGCAGCAGAGGAATTCTTATTCAAAGTCATGTCTTAAAGTGAGGACTTTTCAGATGACCTCCAAACACACTGTGAATTATTGAAGAGTAGGCCTTCCCCAGTTTCCTAATGAATCAGGGTCAGGTATCAGCAGGATTAAGAGTAGAAGGGCAGAGAACATGAGAAGCTACAACAGCAACACACTATCAAACCAAATTCTTTGGATAAAACCATGAGGATGCAGGTATAGGTCACTACCAACTATTCAGGTCTAACAATTTTCTTAATCTCCCCATGCCTAGTTTAGAAAAATGCTTTCCCATCAATCAAAATAGATCACTTAATCCATTCATATGCATGAGAGTTTGCTCTATGACTTGGAATGGAAAGAGAAGGATTCGGTGATGAGAGATTAGGAGAGGAGTGAGGAGGTTTAGACTTCAAGCCTCACTGTGAATGGCTGAATGCTTCTAACTAACTACAGTAAGAGGAAAGTAGAGGCCAAAATTGATAGTGTTACTCACAGATTTCATGTAGAACTAGGTATAGGGTGATCTCCAGGGCCTTTAACAGAGTGTGGAAGAGCACAAATCTCTTTCAACTCTGCATAAGTCCTGTGATATCTGAGTACCTAGAGTCTGAGAAGCTTTGGGGGCACCCAGGGACATTGGAATTACCAGTACCATGGCCATGGAGAGTTTCCTAAGGATTGTGAGTGTGGATGAACACGTGGAAGATAGAGCCAGAGAAAGTACTAGGGCCAAGTCAGTGACTCCTGCTGTCAGACCACCTTGGGGCTCATATGAAGTATTCCTTTAAGCGCATCCCAAAATAATAAGGGGACCTTTGCATTTCAGGCAGGCCCAAAATGCAAAGACCTACTATTAGGAAGACTGACCTATTGAGCCAGTAGCTGTTTGTACTAACTGGTAGCACAAAAAGGTGACTGTGAACTCACACAAAAGAACTTGAACTTAAAGAATATCAGGCTGTACACTTTGAGAGCTGATTATAAGATGGACCTGATGTGATCATCTTGAAGATGTGAGAAATCGCTAGAAGAATATTAAATAATTCTTAGACCTGCAACCCTTGTTTATTCCTCAATTATATATAGGTTTTAACCTTAGATATAAGTATCTTATTTATATATTTAGAAGTAGTATAAATATATGAATTTATACACTAAGTATAAAAATATAGGCATTTATATATTTATAATACCTATATCTTGTTTAGATATAAGTATCTTTTTTTTTTTTGATACAGAGTCTCACTCTGCCCCCCAGGCTGGAGTGCAGTGGTGTGATCTCGACTCTCTGCAACCTCCACCTCCCAGGTTCAAGCGATTTTCCTGCCTCAGACTCCTGAGTAGCTGGGATTACAGGTGCATGCCACCACACCCAGTTAATTTTTGTAGTTTTAGTAGAGACAGGGTTTCACCATGTTGATCAGGCTGGTCTTGAACTCCTGACCTCAGGTGATCCTCTCGCCTTGGTCACCCAAAGTGCTGGGATTTCAGGTGTGAGCCACTGCGCCCAGCGATATAAGCAACTTATTTAACTTTTGTTTACAGCTAGATTATAGGTTTTAACATTAGATATAGGTGTCTAATGAATAAAAGTATCAGTGAGAAAGGGGATTTACAGTCAAAGGGAGTACAAACAACAATAATGTATTATCTTACACTTCTGGAGGTCAAAAGTCTAAAATATGTTGGATGTGTTTCTTCTCAAAGCTCCGGGCAAAAATCTGTCTCCTTGCCTTTCCCAGCTTCCAAATGCTGCCTGAATTCTTTGGCTCATGGTCCCTTGTCAGCAATGGAATTCCTCCAACCACTGCTACCATCTTCACATCTCTCCTTCCTCTGCTTCTCCTGTTATATTGCTTTCTCTGATGAAGACCCTTCTGCTTCCTGTCACAGGGACCCTTGTGAGTCTATTTCACCCACCTAAATGATCCAGTGTAACCTCCCCATCTCAAGATCCTTTACTTAGTCACATCTGCAAAGTCCCTTTGCCATGGCAAATAAGATACTCACAGGTTCTGGGATTAGGACATGGACATCTTGTTGGGAGGATTATCCAGCCTATGCCAAGGGGACCAAAGGAAACACATGAGAAACATTTGCAGAGATCAATGAAATAAGATCAGCTGAGATGGAGGTCCAGTCAATCCAGCAGTCTAGAACTGACTGTGGAAGCAAACATATAAAGCTGGTTTGGCCTCACACTGTTACTCACCTCCAGCTCTGATCCGGAGTCAACACGCAACCTTCTATGGACATGGCTACCCATGACATCTTCCTACACTTCTTGGACATGCTTAACAGCTGCAACTCTGATTGTAAATTATCAACCACATTTGGCAGCTGGCTGCCCACTGGCGCTTTCTTAGCTTGAGAATGACTGTTAAGAATAATGCCATTCACGCTGGGTGTAGTGGCTTATGCCTGTTATCCCAGCACTTTGGGAGGCCGAGGTGGGTGGATCACAAGATCAGGAGTTCGAGACCAGCCTGACCAACATGGTGAAACCCCCAGGTCTACTAAAAATACAAAAAAATTAGCCAGGTATGGTGGCGTGTGCCTGTAATCCCAGCTACTGAGGAGGCTGAGGCAGGAGAATCACTTGAATCCAGAAAGCAGAGATTACAGTGAGCTGAGATCACGCCACTGCACTCCAGCCTGGGTGAGAGAGCGAAATTCTGTCTCAAATAAAAGAATCCATTCACATAGCCTCGGAAATAGACATAGCCTCGGCTCTCTGTACTAAGCGGGCATATATCTTTATTTAATTCTCACAATAATCCTAGAGATATTTTAATTATGCCACAATTTTTCTCGGAAAATTCAATTCACATATTATCCAAACTTTGCCCCCAGGTAATAGACAAAGAGTCCATTTCAAGCCATGTCACTTTATGGTCCATATGAAGATTTCTCTATCTGGATACATCTGTTTGGTTCACAAAAGGAGAAGGCTCATGTTATGTTGGAGGTTGAAAGAAATATCACTTTACTAATTAGGAAAGATGAGTTCCAGTGTGGGACGTGACTTGGAGAGGCTCATAACTCTAGACAGTTGTAAAATTTAAGACCCCCTAATCTTTCTTCTTCATTTTATCATGTTGCTTTCCAATCTGGTCTAAGTTTAGAGTCAGACATAATCTTTACTTAGCAACATCAAAGTTTGCTCCAGCTTGAGCATCAACTTGCTTGCTTGCTAAATGGAAATTTAAGGGTTTCATTTTCATATGCTTGCTTGTAACATAAATATGGTCATACAAGGCTCATACAAACTCTCAAAATTGACATTGTGGTCTGCAGAATGTGAGCAAGTTGAGAAAGAAAAAACCTTGGGAAAGGTATGGCATAAAATATACCTAAGAAATAAGGCTAAGTGGAGACATAATACTATTAGGGAAAAAAAAAAGTTGATTACATTTAATTAAATCTCCTTAATTAATGTTCACAGTGGGGCTATAAGAGAACTCCCAACAGATAGAGCTCTGAGCAAATTGGACTTGCATTTGACCTCAACCTGTTTTATATTCTCCAAGAATAGTGTACCAACGTGTGTGTTATGTTTCTTTTGTTTTGCTTAATATTGACAAATATTACCTTGGAAGACAATATTATATAAAGGAAGAGGTGGATTTTGGAGGCAAACAACACCACACCTTGTCCTGTTTCTTAAGAGCAATGTGACTTAAACTTCTGTATTCATAAAAAGGTGCTCCCCATCTCACAGTTCTGGGGAGCTTTACTTCATCCGAGTCAGAGACTTGGGCAGTGCACAGTCTCCATTTGACTGGCAATTCCTGACAGCATGTCTCAATGTATCACATCTGGCTCCAGGTGGGTGCTCAGTAAGTTTTAATTACTTTCTCCTCTCATAACTATTGAGGAGAAATAAGGAATATATAGGCTCCAGAGAGACAGGAAGATTTTCTACGTATGTTCACTCCTTTACTTCCAGTGTCTAGATTAGTATTTGACATACAGATCAGAACAGGAGATTCTGTCAGTATTACTTTGTACTAAAGTATAAAAACTGATTGCCTACAGGTTTTGGGGGGAAAACTGCATCTGTGCATAATTGGCAAGGTGTCTTCTACCTTAATCTATGACAGTGGACACAACAATAGAGAGGAGACAATCTATGAAACTTTTCTTGTGATGATTCTCATTAGAGAAATAGTTCTAAATTCACTGGTGTAGTTCTTGGGACTGGTTCTCTTTCCTAAACTGGGGTCAGCAAACTATTGTCTGTGGGCCAAATTGGGCCCACTGTCTGTTTTTCTACAAGTCATGAAATAATATATTTTTTTAAATATTTTTAAAGGGTTGAAGAAAAGTCAAAAGAAGAATGATACATTGTAATATGTGAAATTATATGAAATTAATATCAGTGCCCATAAAGTTTTATTTCACTGCCACACCCATTTGTTTGTGTATTGTCTATTGCTGCTTTCATGCCATAGTGCAGAATTGAGTACTCAGCACAGAGACCATAAAGTCAAATGTTTTGGAAAAGTCAAAAATGGACTTTTGGACTTTGGCTCAACAAGAGGACAATAGGGCCTGTGTTATGAAGAGCATGTGAGAGAACCGGTATTAGTGAGAAAGGGGTCAGTATTCCTTATCTAATAACCACATAACATTATATACCAATGATCTATATTGAGGTAGCAAAATACTATTTGATGCAAGCTTTTAAGAAGTATGACACACACACAAAAACAGATGCTTTGACTTCAAACTACTGGTTCTTAATTTTTTTCTGAATCATTTATCTTTTTGAGATGGGATAAGCTCTCTGCAGGGAGCTGAATTGTGGCCCCCTAAAATTCATATGGTGATGTCCTACCCCCAATTTCTTAGAATGATTGCATTTGGAGATCAGACCTTTAATGAGGTAATGAAGGCTAAATGATGTCGTATGGGTAGGGCCTAATCCAATCTGGCTTGGGTCTTTGTGAGAAGAAATTTGGACATACCAGGAATGCACATGCCCAAAAAAAGGTCATCTGAGGACTGTGGCCATCTGCAACCCTTGGGGAGAGGCCTCAGAGGAAACCAACCCTGCTGACACCCTGATTTTGAACATCCAGCCTCCAGAACTATGAAACCATGAATTTCTGTTGTTTCAGCCACTTAGTCTGTGGTAGTTTGTTAAGACAACCCTAACAGATAAATACACTCTCATTCCACACATGAAATTACACACGTGATTTTTAAGGGGATTTGCAGGCTCCTGAAAATTGCATTGTTCATGGGCTCCTAGATTAAGGACTCTTACTCAAATAATTATTTATTATCATTACTTGATATTAACCATATTTAGCTTACACACTATTCCTTGAACAGTTGTTTGTAAGCTCTAGCAAAAGAGACTTATAGATTATAAAAGCTTGTTTGAAAAACAAATTTCTATTATTCTTTCCTTGTGCAGTCTCAGAAAGGCCATGCCTGAAGAAGGCTTAGCAGCTAGATTAGTCCAATCAACCGTGATATCCATGCAAGATGTACAGATGATTCAGCCAGGCTACCCTAATGTGTGGTGCTCTTTCTGGAGTCACCCATCTTTCCAGCTTGTACTCGAAAGGTCTTGTCCTTTAGCTTGTTTGGCAAAACAAACTCTTCTCTCCCATTCCACCAATGCTGTGGGCTTTTAATTAACTCCTTATCCTTATTCTAAAAAAAAAAAAAACTAGCCATCTTTTTAGGTCTGCCAATGGCCTACAATGAAAACTACCTGATTCTTCACCTGGCTCTCCAGCATTCTGATTTTTCTTTCTCTTTAGCTAATTTTTTCATGTCTTTTATTTATTTTGTTTGCTTTGTAAACATCCTTGGCAAGAGCATGGTGCTCTGCCGATTGCTACTTCAGGGGCTCTCCTTGGCCTTTCGGAATTTCAATATAATTTATTGATACTCAGTGGGCACGATGCACGTGGTACTTTCCTCTTGTCTTTATCTCCCAGCTCTCATCCTTCCATTTTGATCAGTGATGACCTGTGCTTCCTTTACTATTTTCTATGTCTCAATGTTACATTGCTAGCTTTAATCAAAGCTCTTTTGATATAGAATTTTGTAATGTAATTTATTCTTGACTGATTATATGTTCTAATCATAATTTGGAAAGAAGTCTTTTTATGCAGTGCTTCATGGTAGCCACCATCTTTATTTTATCGCCAATTTTTAACTCACAAATGAAGTGCTAGAGGAGACATCCCTATTCGGAAGAGCTTCATTGGAGAGGAGTTGGCAAACACTTTTACGACACAATATTTCAACTTAAGCTTCAGCAAACTTCCATATCTCTCAAACTTGGCTAAAGACAACTCAATCTCGTTTCTATTCTTATATACTCAAGTTGAGGAGGAATGAATCTTGCTGCTTAGAAATATGTACTGTGGAAGCAAACAGGGTAGCTTAAATTGAGCTCCCTGGGATTTATTAGCTGTTATCACCTTGGATAAGTTCTTTAAAAACTTTGTGCCTCAGTTTCCTTAGCTGTATAATTCAGTTATTTGTGTCTACATCATCAAGTTATTATGAGCATGATTGTTAATGTAAAAATTAGAAGATAACTTGGTCCAGAGTAAGTGCTATGTCAGAGTTCACTATTACCAAATCTTACATGTAATTTTGCTTATACAAATGGGCCATTATAACATCCCTGTATTTCCTTTTTTTTTTTTAACTGGAGTCTTGCTCTGTCGCCAGGCTGGAGTGGTGCAGTGGCGCGAGCTCAGCTCACTGCAACCTCTGCCTCCCGGGTTCAAGCAATTCCCCTCCCTCAGCCTCCCAAGTAGCTGGGATTACAGGCGTGCACCACCACGCCTGGCTAATTTTTGTATTTTAGTAGAGACGGGGATTCACCATGTTAGCCAAGATGGTCTCGATCTCCTGACCTCGTGATCTGCCCGTCTTGGCCTAACATCCCTATGTTTCAAAACCAGCATCCTTGTCATGCATCCTGCTATTGCAGAGATAGTGTTAGCTAAAGTTGTACACACAGTTCTACATATTCCTGTATTCGGTAGGGTCTGAGATAAAACTATTTTATCCTAAATTATACACAAGAATGAATTCTACTAGGTCTCAGTGTATTTGGAGTGGTCCATTTTAGTATGTTCAAATTACATTAAGGTTATATAAATCTAATAATTTATTTTTATATTTGGTAATGTTGCAAAGACTGATGACAAGGCTCAATTGTCTGTTGGTGTGAATCAATTTGGGCATTCTTATGTGTTCTTGTGTAATTTAAGATGCCTAATCAATAGGTTTATAGACCTCTGAGGGGGGATTATATTTATCAGGCAACATTTTGAAAAGGTGACAAGAAAGAGTAGTAAACTTAAAATAACATCATTTCCAAGCTGCAATAATTAGGTGTCTGGGAGCAGTGCATTTCTCTTCCTTATGCGTTATTCTGTCTATCGTGCTAATTTTTTTTTTTTTATAAAGTAGCTAGTTAATAAAGCAACAAGACAGTTTTTTCAGTATTCACCAACATTTTCTTGATAACTCAAAGAAAATAACTGAATTAGTCCTTTAGAGACAATGAAATGAATACTTAAAATGAATGTGTGGTTTTCTGAACTCAAAGTGAACTCATCGGCTAGCTATTTATAAGGATCTTTATGAGTAGGTCAAGTTTCACAATTGAACTAAAAGCCCAAAATATTTCTACCAAATTATTAAACTTTTATATTTTTTATTCTTTCAGCTATATCATGACTCCACTTTACAAGTGAAAAGAAAAATATGGTTTTAAGGGGACTTACATATTTATTTATTTGTTATATAGTGCAAATACCTTGTGCTATGGTTTGAATGTATCTCCCAAAGTTCCTGTGTTGGAAACGTGATCCCCAATGTAATCGTGTTGAGAAGTGGGACTTTTAAGAGGTGGAATCCCCATGAATGGGCTAATGTTGTTATTGTGGGAATGGATTCATTATAGTAAGATTGGGCTTGCTATAAATGAGAGTCCAGCCCCCTCTTGTGCTCTGACGTTTTCTTGCCCTTCTGTCTTCCACCAAGCAGCAAGAGAACCCTCACAAGATGCTAGCCCCTCGACCTTGGACTTTCCAGCCTCCAGTACTGTAAGAAATGAATTTTCATTCTTTATAAATTACCCAGGCTTGAGTATTCTGTAACAGCAGCATAAAAGGGACTGAGATATCTTGTTTAAACAATTTTGTCATTGAGTAGGACAATTGTTTTTGCATTGCTTTGAAATCTTGTGAGGCGAATGACATAGAATTGTGGTCAAGTTCGGATGTACTTTATAGTGAGACACATGAGGTTTGAATGCCATCCCTATCTCCTAATAGCCTTAGGCTGGTTATTCAACCTCCCTAAAACTCAGTTTCCTCATCTGTAAAATGTACATTATAAGTAACTCTCTTATTATGTTATACATCATGATACAATGTGTGATACATAAAGAATCCATATAGCACCAATGGCACAAAACAAGTGCTTGGTAAAAATCTTTATTCAGGGTAGGAGAGCCAATCAGCCTCCAATGCTTTAGTATCTGTCTCTTTAAGAATCTAGTTTATTCCAGAAGTCTTTATTCAGATTTTATTTTTGATTACTTTAGAGGCTTACTTGCTTGAGCAAAACATAAAGTTCTTTGTAGAAACAATATATGTTCATTTTACAAATCAAGTTGACATCTTGAATAAAGTAGTGACTGAAAATGTCAACTGGATATGGTTGGCATATTTTCTAAACTGATTTCAGTGCAATTTTGTAATGTTGAGTTGGGTTATGGACATGCGGACTAGCACTGAGTGGAGACTAAAGCCTATGAGATTCTCTCTGTGAGTGCTCTTATCTGTCTAGCCTTATGCTAGGTGCAATGGAATATTCAAAAGATCACTGTTTCTCTCCAAAATCCTTCAAACAAGGCTGCAAAAATTAACATAAATATGTGAAATAATTGCAGTATAATATGAGTCCACATAACCATAGAAAGAATGTTCTATAAGAGAGACGGGGAAGAAAAAACATACCAGGGGTTCCATTACTATAACACAGTTGAATCATTATGAACTGGATTGTCTGAGAAGGCTTGGAGGCAGAGGGCTTATTCACTATGAGTGCTGGCAGTGAGTGAACACTCATTGGAAGCTAAAGGAGAAGACACACCTGTTATCAATGAGCATGGAAGGAAGGGAGGTAAGAAGGTAGATAATTAGCCTGAAAGATCAGAGTATTTACTTTGACATAGGTTATGCAGAGACAAAAGCCCAGATATAAAGGAAAACATATTATAGAGATTAAGGGCAAAGCCTTTGGAAACACATTCCCCCAGTTCATTCAGCTACTGACCCTTCAGCTTAAATCTGTGTAGCCTAAACCTTACCATGCCTCAGCATCAACATATAAAATAGGGAGGACTTGTTATGAGAATTGAGTAAGATGATGCAAATGAACCACTTTGCACACAGCATGAGACAAAATTAGCAACTGTCCTCATCAGCTCAGGCTGCTATAGCAAAATACCATAGACTCAGTGGCTTAAACAACAGAAACTTGTTTCTCTCAGTTCTGCAGGCTAGAAGACCAAGATCAGGGCTGGGTGTGGTGGCTCATGCCTATAATCCCAGCACTTCTGGAGGCCGAGGCGGGTGAATCAACTGAGGTCAGGAGTTTGAGACCAGCCTGGCCAACATGGTGAAACCCGGTCTCTACTGAAAATACAAAATTAGCCAGGTGTGGTGGTGAGCTCCTGTAGTACCACTTACTAGGGAGGTTGAGGCAGGAGAATTGGTTGAACCTGGTAGGTGGAGGTTGCTATGATCGCACCACTGCACTCCAGCCTGGGCAACAGAGCAAGACTCCATCTCAAAAACAAACAAGCAAACAGGCAAATAACAACATCAACAACAAAACCCTAAAAACAAAAGAAGACCAAGAGATCAAGATGCCAGCGTGGATGAGCTCTTAATGAGGGCTCGCTTCCTGGCTTGCAGACTGCTGCTGCCTTTCTCACAGTGTGCTCACATGACAGAGAGAGCTCTGAGCTCTTCCTCTTCTTGTTAGGGCACTGATCCCACCATGGTGCCTCTTCATGACCTCAACTCAATCCAGTTACCTCCCAAAGACCTCATTTTCTAACACCGTCATATTGGGGATTAAGGCTTCACATATGAATTTTGGGGAGGGGGACACAAACATTTGGTGAATAACAACACTCAATAATGTTGTCTATTACTATATTTTGAGTAGAAATTTTTCCATACATTTTAAAGCTGAGAAAAGTGAGGCCAAGGGAGGTGTAACAGTTGCCAAGGTCACACAGCTGCTAAATACTAGATTTTGAATATGACTCAAGGTCTGCCTAAATCCATAACCCATTTTTTCCCACTATACCATCTTGCTTAAGTCCATGAGGTTAAATAACTTGAAGCTGGTTTAGGAAGAGTTGTATAACATCAACATGGTCCCAAAGTAGACCAGTGGATTGAAGGCATCAGCATCACCTGGGAACTTGTTAGGAATGCAGACTGGCCATATCCTAGATATGCTGAATCTGAAAGTCTGGAGTTGGGACCAGCAGTCCAGCAGTCTGTGATTTAACATGCCCATTAGGTTTGAAACCCACTGCTCTAAACTAAATTCTATAGTTTCAAAAGGATCCAGAAGTTAATAAGGCAGAGAATGTTTGTAAATCTTTTTGTGACAAATAGAATAGAAAGGTAAAAAGGAATTGTTGTGGTAGTGACTATGAACTTTAGCCAATGAGGTTTCAAGTCCACACCACCAATCGAACAAACTGAGGACTATAGCTGTTAAGAAAACTATTAGCTAGAATTTGTAGGGCAAAGTTGCTAGGACCAAAAAGATCACATAAACAATACATTGAATAAAACTGCACATATACTCATCAAGAAAAAGCAAGAGAGAGTTTTGCACTGACTCTCATGCCTACTGTCTATACCCATCTGCCATCTAGTCCCAGCTACTGTCACTCTCTGCTTCTGCTTCCATGGTACAATCGATAATATTTGGCAGTAAATCAATTGCAACCTTCGTCCTCATCACTGTCCCACCCTCTGTTGTACCCTGACTTCCCTTCTTCACCTGACTGACTGCTACTATCTGCCAGCCTATCATAATCCAAATAAGTGAGGCCCACAAACATTCCACCTACTCTCAGATTGGCTGCTTGTCATCTCTGCTTCTGGAGAGCTTGTATACAAGTGGCTATTTCTACGCTTTTCACACCCAGCAAGAGTCAAGCCCAGTGGTTCAGCACCGGGACCCTGGACTCCCACCTCCTAGGAATAAATCAAAACTACACCACTTACTTGCTTAAATCATCAAATTAATTTCTTTGTACCACAGTCTTTTCATCTATAAAGTAAAAATAAAAGTTATCATGTATATAAAATACTTATCACAGATTGTTACTACATAGTCCTTGTTGGCACATAATTATCTAAGTGTATGAGAGATTTCTCTACCAGACACCTTTTTAAGCCAGTAATAATATAGAAATCCATATTTGTGTCCCCAGTGCCTAGCACAGAGTCTACTAAATAGCAGACACACACACACACACACACACTTGCAACTAAACCAGACATAAATCATAAATGATGATCTCAACAATGGGATCCCTTTCAAAGATATTAAAGTTTTGTTATGTGCCATCGACTCCTGAAGTCTATGAATTCTTTCTCATACCAATGTTTTTAAGAATATAAAATGAAACGTGTCTAGGGTTACCAAAAAAAAAAAAAAAAAAAACCCAATTATATTAAAACACAGTCATTAGAAATACATAAAAATAAATTTGTGGCATAGTAAGATTGTGCTACTTATTACATAACAAAATCTAGCTGCGGATCTAACTACTATAATTTCATGGAAGTGATATGTTTAAACAATACTATGAGATATCTGCAACAGCTGAAATGTGATATGAAAAAACTGATTGCTTTGCTGCAAAAGTAAAAGGCACTGCTAATACTGTGATGGTACGTTGTTTTAACAGTTAAAGGAAATGCTTAATTTCAGGTAAAGGCTAGTGAAAATGTAGATGTAACAAACATTCTCCTAAGTTCCTAGACCTCACCTCACCCCCCCGCCTTTTTTTTTTTTTTTTTTTTTTTTGAGATGAAGTCTTATTCTGTTGCCCAGGTTGGAGTGCAGAGGTGCCCTCTTGGCTCACTGCAACCTCCATCTCCTGGGTTCAAGTGATTCTCCTGCCTCAGCCTCCCGAAGAGCTGGGACTACAAGTACGCGCCACCATGACCAGCTAAGTTTTGTATTTTCAGTAGAGGACAGGGTTTCACCATATTGGTCAGGCTGGTCTCGAACTCCTGTCCTTGTGATTCACCCGCCTCAGCCTCTCAAAGTGCTGGGATTATAGGAGTGAGCCACCATGCTCTGCCCCTAGACCCTCTTAACACCAAGTTAAGACCCACAAGCTCGAAGCTTGATTTATAAAAACCCCATGAAATCTATTAATGGAGACTACAATCGTGATTAGATGAAACAGTTGATTGTGTCTTCCATGAGTTTTACAGGCAAAATCGGCTCCTATACCATGAGATATGACTGCCCAATCTGGTTGATGTTGCTGAACAGGCTGCGATGTTTCAGAAACAAAATGGTCTCTCTTGGCCTTTCCTAATGCTTTTTTGCAAACAGTGTCCAATTTAGAAACCTCTCCTTAATGGCTTAATTATTGCATTCAGAAAAAGTAAATATGATACTTTGGCTTTAGTGAGAGAGGAAATATGTCCCATTTACAATGCTGGCACTGTGTCGAAGTGTGAGGCAATTTGCACAAGGGAAAGCTTTTTCTCTTTTGGGCTGGAGCCAGGAATCTTGATAATGCTCCCTTTTATCTGATGAATCCTGAGCGGTTGCCCTGCTAATATATTCAACCTCTTTTAATTCTAATTCTGCCTTTTTAATAAAATACCAAAATCAAACAGGATTCCACATTCCCAAGTTCCTATTTTTTAGATGTCATTAATCTGCATTGCTTTTGCGTAGGAAAAAGATCCAGGAAACGTGAGAACAGCATTCAGTAATTATACCGAAGGTATGTCTGATGTGCCCATAATTACAACTTCGGTGGACAATTTGAAATCATCTGAATAACTGCAAGCGTATATTTTTACTTAGATTGTTGAAATGAGAATAGTGTATTTATTTGAACTAAAATGGTAATGGGTCTGAAAAAAATAGAAGACTGATGAGCCCCTTCCTAGCTGAGTAACCTTAAACAAGTTTGTTGCATTCATCTATAAAGATGGGGACGGTGCAACGTTTCTTACCGTGCTGTTAGGAGGATTAAATTGGATAACATATATGGAAAACATTATTTTATAAACTAGAAAGCATCATGTGAATAGTATTTCTCGTTATGAGAATATTCGCATTATTTCCTCAATTTATCTTTGCTGGCACAGAACTATCATAGGAAATGATGAAAATTATGTAATCTTTATAGGGTAAAAAGAATTCAGTTTGGTGGAAGTGAAATAAGTTCATTTCTGAAAATCAGTGTCTATTTGATAGGGTGAGTGACCAAAAATACAAGTGTTTCATCTGAGGAATATTTGAATTGCTAAAATGTAAAGATAATTTTGAAATGCTAGTGTAATTAACACCTTAAAGTGGTGACGATCCAAGGACTGTCTGACTCCATGAAGACTGGCATAGATATTCTCAGCCATTTACTAAACCAGAACAGATTGTCGAGTGTAAAGTTTTACAAGACATGTTTCTAGTTCGAGGATTGGTATCATATGTTTGGTAAAACGAAGGGAAGCTACTTTAACTCTGCTGGTGGGTTTTTTTTTTTTTTTTTCCCCGAAACATCTGAAATATCAAACTGAACTGGGCCATTGTTTTAAAGTATTAAGGTCAGTGCTCTCAACATTCAAAGCCTTTAAGATCTGTGGAGCAGTGCAAAGAAAAAGGCTGTATATTAGGAATACGTATTTACAAACTAGCCTATAAAATCCTGGAACAATGACAGAAAAAGAAGTTCCAAGTTCCCAAAATAATGAAAGGTGGAAATTTTTCCTTTATTATAAACAATAGCAAAGACATCTTTATTTAAATGTCATTGTATTCTCACTAGCCTGTTCATTAACTTTTCATTCTCTATAATGTTTTGGACTATTAATTCAGTCAATAAGAACAGTTCAATAATTAGTTTTCCAGTGTTATTTATCTTGCCTACTTTTCCCTTTTCTTTATTCAAAAGAGTGGGGCATTTATGAATACACAATGACGAGCTTAATAAAACTCACAGATGTGAGAGATGTGTAAGTAGAGGAAAGAGGCCTAAATGGCATTCACATTGTCATATGATTCATAAGTCCTCCTTCCAATTATGTAGCACTATTAAAACTTAGAATAAAAATAGGTAATAACCATGCTGTATACATTTGATCCTAGAAATTACAATTTTGAAGTGTGCTTTTGCACTATAGATGCCTGAGGCTATAATATACAATTTTTTTTTTTTTTTTTTTTTTTGTCTTGCTCAGTCGCCCAGGCTGGAGTGCAGTGGTGCGATCTCGGCTCACTGCAAGCTCCGCCTCCCGGGTTCACGCCATTCTTCTGCCTCAGCCTCCCGAGTAGCTGGGACTACAGGTGCCCGCCACCACGCCCGGCTAATTTTTTGTATTTTTAGTAGAGACGGGGTTTCACCATGTTAGCCA
Source organism: Macaca thibetana thibetana (assembly GCF_024542745.1). NCBI lineage: Eukaryota > Metazoa > Chordata > Mammalia > Primates > Cercopithecidae > Macaca > Macaca thibetana. The sequence continues at coordinate 21,480,714 of NC_065589.1, read as the reverse complement.
GGATGGTCTCCATCTCCTGACCTCATGATCTGTCCGCCTCGGCCTCCCATATACAATTATTTTTTAAGGGATAAAACTTCTCACACTTTAAAATTGAATTTTGAAAATGAAAGTTGATATGTTTTTCAGAAAAATGAGGGTTCATTTTAAAGAATGGTTTGAGGCATGCAATTAAAAAAACAAAAGGTGTTTCCCCTTAAAATAGGGTCTGATTTGTCACAGCTCATCTTTAGGGACAAGCAGCGTGGCCCAAAGCTGAACGCTGGGCTTTGCTGAACCAGGTGGACCTTATTTTTTCAGACTCACGTCCAGTTTGCTGTCCGTCATCACAGGGACTTAATGTTGAGAACTGACAGGTTTCAAATATTGATGGGCCAACACTGGTGGATTCAGAAACTTGGAACTTGACCAAAATATCCAAATCTCACAAGTCTGTAATATCAGCCTGAAAAACAGGCGGTTTTATAAAATGTCCTCGGTTGCCCTATTTTCACATGGAATAAAATAAAATGCCACAGGAGAAAATTGCTGCTTTGATATTTTAACACATGAATTTTTTGGACTTTCAGCACCTGAATTTAAAGCCTAGTTTAAAACAGGTAATACATCTCTGCAAGAGAGACAGAATGAGTTTCTTCAAATGTATTTGACACTTAAAAATTTTACTTAAGAGTATTTTTTCCTCATTTTGTTTCCTTTGATGCTTTTTTAAAATATATTTTTCTACATCCATGATGCACAAGAATATGAAATTCACTCAGTACTTCAGAAAGTGTCAAGACCTCTCAAATAAGCCTCCTGTCTCCATGGTCTTGTCTCCTTTTGTGACAGGTACAGTACCTAGAGTCATGTCTGTCCCAACGAAATCCCTGTTCCTTTTTGCTTCATTGCCTACTGAATTTTTTTCCTCCTATGAATTGAGGGAGGACAGGAAACTTACAATTGTGCTGGCTCTGTGTGTAAATAGAATGCGTGCAAACTCTCACACGCTATGTCATCTAGAGGAGTGATCTAATTTTCTCAATTATTTCATGCTAATGAATTGTTCCTTTTTGGTGACAGTACTGGAGATAGCTGAATGCCTAAGACAACATTTCATATTATCATTTTTAGGTTCTACTGTTATGTGGTGTGTGTGTGTGTGTGTGTGTGTGTAAGATATGGCTATAGAACCAGAGTGTACCCACTTGAAATTCTAATGCTAAGAGAGAAAACAGATTTCAGGATTTGAATAACTTCATTTAGTCAATAAAGGGATAAATCATTCTGCAACAGCTATTTTTCCTTGACGCGACTTTGGATTAGAAATTCAGTCCATCTCGGAGAAGCACTTATGCAAATGCTGGTGATAGTGGTGTGGCTGATCACATTACAGTCTCGGGTTACTAGATTACCTGTGTGGCTGTGATGAAAAGATCAGTGTGTTTTCATGCTGAGATGAAATGATGCAACGCATTGTATCATGTCATCAGCAAATGTTATTTTAATAAGACTACAAATCATTGTGACATCAACAGCCTCAAACAAATCTTCTGGATATTTAAACACACTGATTCGTCCCTAAAGGCCAATGAAAAGATGTAAAAAAAAAAAAAAAAAAAAAAAGTCTCAATGTCTCATTCATAGAGTAGCAACATCCAGATAGCAGAATTTTTCATGTATTTTAAGCTATAAACTAACCTATACCTCCAGAGAACAAGTGATACTGAGGCTTTTGTGAGACTGTGATGATTAATTCCCAAACAAGTTAAAATGAGCTCTCAACCTGCATACTAAGGCATGAAGAACAGTGTGTTTTTTTTTTTTTTAATTGCTGGCAAGATAATCAGGAAAATATTATAGGTACACTGTTCATTCCTCCCATCCTTGAATCAGCAAAAAAAAAAAAAAAAAAAAAAAAAAAAAAAAAAAAAAAAAAAAAAAAAAAAGGAGAAAGTTCTAGAAAGAGGAATACTGCCAGCAACACTTAACAGACAACCTAGACTTCTGTAATGCCTAGATAATCAAATCTGGTATTTTCTTATAACAGATTTACTCAAAAAGGCCTGTGACACTACCCGATGGTTTATTGGTTAAAATAGCCTATAATCCTTCTAGAAGAAAACTGAATAGTTCAGACCCTAAATTGTTTGAACACAAGTTGAATTAACCAAGAAAAAATAGATGCATGCCCAGGACTGTTCTAGGGGGCTACAGCAACTCTGTAACAACTGTGACTTCTTCTTTTAAAATATGCATCCCCTACATGGTACGCATGAAACATAAAGACATACAAAATAGTGTATTTAAAATATTACAATTGCATTGCAGATATGATTTTAACACTTTAGTTTACTTCAAATTATTAGAGACTTAGACAAGGAAAAGGAGAAAAAGTAATAGAGTAAAAAATCAATTTGATGTGTCTTTGGGTGTCCTTTAAAAAAGTAAATTGAGGGCAGCCTTGCAAACACTTATTACCTAAGAAGTGCCATTCTGTTACCTTCCTAAAAGTAAAGAGGCAAATATGAAGCCACAAATGCCATAATGAGAACTGCAGAAAACTCAGAAGAGCCAGGAAAGGAATCTTGGAAATGCCTTCTGAGATTTAACTTGAACAGCCCTGGCTGGAAGTTCAATTGGTGGGGCAGTGATGGTGACCACAGACATTATCCAAATAAGGGTATTCCAAGCCAAGTTTGTTTGGAGATTTTCACAACACAAAAGTGTTTATGATGTGTTCTGTCTACAGACGAGAGTTTGTAGCCACACTTGAAGCCATTTTGAGTGCAGATTCATTTCACATTTAATAAGACAATGCCATGTAAAGCGGTGAAAGATTATTAAAAGCATAATTTTGCGGAGGTTTAGGAAGGAATGAAAATAGCTTATTTTTCTACCACCGTGAATTCTCCAACCTCCCTCATGTTGCAGCCTGACCATTGGTGTTTGCACCACAAAAATAAAATATTCCTTCCAAAACAATTGCAAGTGGGATATCTATGACACTAGCCTATATTTCTTTTTCCTTGAGAAAATATTAAAATGTACCTCTTTACCTATGGTTTATTTTAAAATACACCAGCTTCTCTGGGAACTCTTTTATGCTTATCTCCTATCTTTCTTAAAATTCTAGAAATATAAGGTCTGCTTTTTCAGCATTTGCAGTCATGGGGACCCCCGGGATCCCATTGCTAAGTCAAATGGAAACATTTCAATACTGAACATGCAGTATTATTCAACAAAATTTAAAAATAAAAATAATCATTGAGATTACTTTTGCCTTTAAGATTGGTATAAATATATGTATATATAATATACATATCATATTGTGTGTATATTTGTGTGTATGAAATATATGTATATTTCCTTTTTTGAGACAAGTTCTTGCTCTGTCACCCAGACTGGAGCACAGAGATAGGATCTCAGCTCACTGCAACCTCCACCTCCTGGGTTCAAGCGATTCTCCAGACTCAGCCTCCCAAGTAGCTGGGATTACAGGCAACTGCCACCACGCCCAGCTAATTTTTGTATTTTTAGTAGAGATGGGGTTTTGCCATGTTGGCCAGGCTGGTCTTGAACACTTGACCTCAGGTAATCTGCCCACTTCGGCCTCCCAAAGTGCTGGGATTACAGGCATGAGCCACCGCGCCCGGCCATATACGACTGTATATTATATGACATAATATACTGTAGAAATAATAATATAGTTCGAGTATCCTTTTTTTCAATCTCAAAGCCTAATGCATATTTCCTACTGACAACTGATTTTTCTCATTTAACCAATTCATAGGAATTGTTCATAATTTATTCCTTATATTTCATTCTTGAAATCTTCTGTGTGTGTGTGTGTGTGTGTGTGTGTGTGTGTGTGTGTGTGTGTACATCTCTCTCTCTATATATATATATACTGGAAAGTGTATATGTATGCATTAATGCTCTGAAGGGTTACTTTACCTCAACTACCAATACTACAACAAAAAAAATTTTAATCTTAACTTTTAAAAAGACTTTATTTCATTTTTAACCATATCATTGTAAGAATGAGTTCCAAATTGTGCGGGCTGAAGAGGTTGGCATTACCTAGACTGGAACACAAAAACCCCTTCACAACACCAGCTGTTTTTTGGTAAAGACTCAATCTATGAAGTGCAGCTCACAGAGACTATTGGAAGTTGTAGATTCTCACAGACAATTGAAGAATGCTGCCTCGAAACTTCCTTAAGATAATTAAAGTCAGTCAAGATTTAAGTAGAAACAACGTCTGGGTTGGTCACCGTTATAGATTATGGAGATAAAATTTCCTCAGGCTGCACAGATAACTTAGACTGAGATTTAGAGGATTGGAAAAAAAAATTAAGTTGTGTGGGCCTATATAAAGTTGCCAATTTTTTATTTTAGGCATTAAAATCATTGATATTAACACCAACCATCCACTTAAGATGATCATTTCTAAAATGCTTCAGAATCAAGAACGAGCCTTGAATTTATCTAAATTTCTTTTTCAATCATTTTGCTAAGGACCAGTGAAAACTTCATCATGGAATTGATCTTTCCCTTTGCTAGCAGTTGCGAATTTCTTAAGTGAATGCACTAGGTTTTGTACTCCTGTACCTGGATCACTCACCATTAATTCTTTCACTCTAACACGACATACTGAGTACTTCTGCAGGCTAGTATTGAACTACGCAGTGACAAACATTGAGGATTGAGAGCAAACAACATCCCTACCCCAGATCATGGACTAATGAATCATATTACCCCTTCTTTTAGCTGTGGGACCCCTTGCTAATTACTTGAAAAAACTTAAAAATTTGGTAAAATGAGAATAGCAAAATCCCCATTGCAGAACTGAGAAGCTAAGTGACACCCAACTGGCATTCAACTTACATGAGTTATTATCATCAAAAATTATGAAGTGTTAAGTTATCTGAGAAGATTTTTCATGGGGAGAAAAAGCAGATGAAGTGGCAGATTATCCTTAGAACATTTCAGGGCACAAAGATAGATACAGAAAAGATGGCTATAGTACCAGCACAGGCAGATGCTTCCCAATGGCACCGACATCAAATAAAGTGAGTGTACATCTATTAAACGTGTCTGGTGAATAATTTCATCAGTTATTGGTAGAAGTATACAAAATCACCTCTTAGAACTAAAATTCACAATTTTTCATGAGGCAGTAGCCCAAAGAATTAGGATAGAAATCGAATGGTATCATAATCGGACTCCAGAATTACATTTTTGTTAAGCATTGTACAACTTAGAAAATCTAATAAAACATCTGACAAAAGCAATAGATTCTGGCTGACAGCGTAGCCCGGAGGCATGTGCTCCCACTGACTAAGAAGTTAAGATGTCACAAACTTCTCAGCCCTTTCCTTCACTTGAGTCTCAAAGTATTGGTTGCGAAGTGGAGTAAAGGCACTGTCAAATTTAAATTTTAAATAGATACATATGGAACAACATTAGTTTTTTTAGAAAGGCCTTTTTTTTTTTTTTTTTTTAACTCTCGTCTCATAGAATCCATAGTCCAGAAACTCACACAGCCTTTCCTCAAACTGTGTTAGGGCTTTTGATGCCAGGTATATTTTTACCTACATATATTTATGTGAAAAAGTATATATACATATTTATATATTATATATGTATATTTTTTTCACCTATATTTTCACCTATACACAAAATACAACTTTGCAGAAACTTTAACTCCCACGGAAATGAGATTCTAAATGTTTCCCAATGGGATGAGGGGTAAGTTTTGCAATCTCTCCCCTGGGTCCTCCTTTTCCCCTCAAGTATGACACCAACCCTGGATTCAGGGCCACAGCACCCTCAAAAATCTGCCTATGTTTGTATGATTCTGACCCTCAGATTCTTCATTTTTACTACAGTACAGTAGTCTTCACTGATTTATTTACTTTGTGCAAGTTTTCACTAAAAAGCTAGGTACCAGGGCAAAAGGTAAGAGTCAGACGGACAGTTTAGGGATAGAAATTTAACAAAAATTGCTCAATAGGCAGGGTTTTGCTCCTAGGGACAAACCAAACTCCTCCTGTAAAATCAGTCCCATTTGTGTCCACTGCAGCCCAGGGCTCCCTGTGCCCTAATGCCCCATCACACTGGTCAGGTAAGAAACGAACCCACATTTCACATTGCAGGAGAAAATGAGGGAAAGGCCAGTACTAAATAAGTAGCGATGGAAGGGCCATTTTGCTTGAAGTTTCCAATCTTCTTTCTTATTGAGATATTATTGACTATAAATAACAACATATTTCAACGTAGAAGTCATTGCAACTAGAGTAGACTATCTCTTGAACGCAATTTTTTTTTTTTTTTTTAATTCTCTAACACGTATTTGGGTCGGCTTTAGTGCAGCCTATGGCTTGTTACTGCAAAGCTTCATGTAAGGTCAAAGCCCCTTTTTTCAGCACACACAGTGGTTTGATGGTAGCTCCTCCCACAACTGCTCAGTCCTGAACACACTTCTATTTCAGCATCCTCACACAGATCTTTCTTTTCATCCCTTTGGGCAACTCCTTACAGCTTTACAAATGGGTGGTTTCTGTCCAGGTTGTCTCCTCTCTAGGTACCCTGTCACCACACACACACACACACACATACACACACACACTCACACACATACATCCCACCACCACCACCACCACCACCATCAATCCACCCAGTACCATGCACCACACTTAGGAAAGAAGCAGGAAGTTTTCAAATACTGCTTTTCTCCCCTTAGTCTGTTCTCAAAAAACTTCCACAACTCTCACCTGTGAATTTAATTAAAAAAAAAAAATACAAATCTTAGCTTAACAACTTAAACCCAACCTTACCTGTTACTCTTCCTTGTACAGATGTCATGTTCATTCCACTTTGGTCAGCTTAGCATTTTGGAACATGCAGTGTGCTCCCTGCCCCCCACATTAAGTTGTTATCAGTTTCTCTATCTCAAATCTGCCCTCTACATCTTCTCCAAGAGTTGAAGTCCTCCATAGCTTTTAAGGTCTAGTTCACCTCTAGACTTAAGGAAAAGGCTTTCTTGGGAGTGTCACTTTTCCTAATGCTTTCTGAGAGTCATTTTGGATGTGCAAAGTGTCCTTCAAACACGTCACAAAAATATAATAATTTAGAATTATTCAGAATCTGGTACAATATGTTAGAGAATTCCATATATCTCTGTTTTTTTAAGACAAAGATTTAAATTTTTAAAACTATTGTCACTTAAACATAAGGCTGAAAAAAGGCTAAACTAGGATGTGGTCGAGAAAGCGTACAGAAACTCTACTCACGAATAATTACAATCACTGTTCAATCAATTCAGAGAAGAGTGTTGAGGAAAAAAGAAAGAAATGGTCCCCAGATCTTTTGGTGTACGCCCAAGCCCCCTTCTTTGAAAAACTGAGGAGACTCTGAGATGATCACAGCCAGTGGGAATCTACAAGAAGCCAGGAGAGAAAAGAGAAATCATCTCCATTTGAAGTCTCACACAGCAGGATGGCCGTGTGGTGCCGCTAAATCTTAAAACTCACACCCCATTTCATGAACTAATGAGACCTGTTCTGAATAATGATTCAGGTTTATCAGTGAGGCAGACTGAATTCTCATTTGATGAGCAGCCAATTGATGAAAAAGGGATTCCTAAACAATTAGAAATGGAGAAAGACGATACCACGGAAGCAATTCATTCACTAGTTACTTTCTGAAGATACAATAAAGACTAAAATATGCACAGCTCCAGCTGTCATGGATCCTAGGGTCTGGAAGTTGATGTATTATAGTCAAGACAGGAGGGGTGAGAGCTTTTTAAAAAAGAAACTGGTAGTTAATTCCAGATCTGGGCCCCATAGAAAATAAAACCTTGCCAATTAGAGAAGTGAGATTGGGTTGTGCTATGTCTTTATTACTGCAACATAATTGTGTCTATTAGTTGATCCTCCCTTGCACTGATTATATCACATTCCTTCACTGGTTATATAATATGCACCCAGATGAAATGTATAGGGTGTTTTGGAAAAGGAATGAGGATGGAAAGCTGGTTGTGAAGGAATAATCCCCCCCCCTTTTTTTTTTTTGAGTAGTAGCATTATTCACCAAACACACGTCTTTATATTACAATGTTATTTTGTTCATTCTATGAAATAGAAATAATTCTAAAAATCCTTGCAAATATTGATAGATAATGGACTTCTTTAAATAAAGGAACATATATAACATATATACATATGTAGATATACACACAAATGCATGTGTACACATGTATATAAGACACACATAGCTATAACATGCATTGCACTGTCTTCAAGGAGAAAAAAGTCTATTCTAAATATATTAATCTTAGGTCATTTTCTTTTTGACTTAAATCTTTTTTGTTTCATTACCTTTACTGACTATTTAATAAAGATTTCCAATAGATAATATTTACTCAGCAAGAGTGTGGGGACACAAATATTCTATATAGTGCTGTTGAAAAGAAAATTGGTGAAAACTTCCTGGAGAACAATTTGGCAATACAAATCAAAAATCTTAAAAATATGCATATCATTTGGCCTATAAATTCTACCCTAGATGTATATTAATATATGCATCTATCTATAATTTCACTACTCGATATTTCTACTCCCTAGTCCATTAAGATTATCTATCAAAGTTTGCAAAGATTTCTAGAAATTTTTTTGTTTATAGAATGAGCAAAACTACACTGTATATAAAAGATACATGTTCAGTGAATATACTACTACTCAAAAAAGGAATTATTTTTACACAACCAGCTTTCTCTCTTCATTCTCTCCTGTGGTGTGAGACTTGAAGTGGATAGGATCTGTGTTTTCTCTCCTGGCTTCTACTAGAATCCCACTAGCCATGACCATCTCAGAGTCTCCCCTGTTTTTTATAGAAGGGGCTTTGGGTGTATCCCAAAAGATCTAGGGACCATTACTTTGGGGTTTTTCTACTCCCCACTCTTCTGTAAGTTTATTGAATGGTGATCATAACAATTCGTGAGCAGTAGAGTTTCTGTGCTCACAAATTAATAGTAGATAGTAGGTATATCCAGTAGTGGAATTTATAGATCAAATTATATATCTATAAATACATTTCTCAAAAGGCATATAAATATACAATGATGTATTTACAAGGATATTTATTATAATGTGGTCTGTAGTAGAAAAAACTAGATCCCGTCTCTTATTTATTATAAAGTACAGTATGATAGTCATAGAATGCATTTCATTCTGTATAGTCATTCAAAATGGAGGCATAAATGTATATTGGCATGAAAAGATGTTCATGATACCTGTTAAGTAAAAAAGGGATTGTAAAAAATGGTAATAATGATAACTAGTATTTGGATAGTATTTACTACAAGAGAGGCATATGTCTCTGTACTTTATATATGGTAAAGTCACTCACTTCAAACTCTTTGCTATTGTCCCTGGTTTATGAATGAAGAAATCAGGCCTAGAGATCTTCAGTGATTTGTAAAGGGTTGAAGAGCAAATAAATGACAGACATGAGCTTTAAACTTTGACAGTCTGGCTTCAGAATTCCCATTTTCCATGTCTCCAACATGATACTTTTCTTTGTATAGACACATGCGGGGTTTTACTCACAAATTCACCTTTATATGTGTGTATACAAAAAATAAAAAATTAGAATGATATTTATTAAGATTTTAATATGATTATCCTTAAGTGACTAGATTTTTTTTTAATTTTAATTTCTGTTTGGCTACGTTTTCTGTAGTGAACAATATGTTACTTTTATCCATTTTAAAGAGGTGAAAAATGTGAAAAGACTACAAATACATTCCGCTCAGCACAGCTTAGGTGTCTACCATGGGGCAGTCGTGCTGTCCTCCTCACCCTGCTGCTGGAAATAGTAACAAAGAGCTCCCAAGGGTCACAAATAATGCACAATATGGAAAATCTACATGGAGATAATTGAAAGTTGAATTTATTCTCTCAGCTTCTGTGAAAGTGAGACACCCTGAATATTGAATTACTCTTTCTGGCCACTGAATTATTGCTTTCTTACAAAATACTAAGTGGTGTCACAATGGCCTGAAAGAGTGAATATGGCATCCAAACGCACCTGACTCATATAACTAGGCAGGTCAATTTTAGAATTTGCTGGTCTTGGGATTAATGTCTGGGTCCTAATTTACATGGAAGTGATTATAAAGTACAGCTTGTCATAGTATCAATTTTATTTTACTTTCAAATTTAACCAATATTGTTTGTTGCCATTTTTAAAAAATCCAATAAACTTTAAGAGAGGAATGTGGAAGACACCTGAGAAAGGCATACTTCTTAAATTCATCTGCTCCAAGTGAAATTATACCATGCTTACTTCAGGTCTCAGAAAGAAGCACTTTTGTTTCTCCTGGTAGAACATACCAGCAGTATCTTCCAATTTTATTCAAGTCATATTGTAATATGGTTTCACTGTGTCCCCATCCAAATCTCATCTTGAATTGTAGTTCCCATAATCCTCACATGTCATGGGAAGAACCTGGTGGGAGGTAACTGAATCATGGTGGTGATTACCCTCAGGCTGCTGTTCTTGTGATAGTGAGTAAGTTCTCATGAGATCTGATGGTTTTCTAAGGGGCTCTTCCCCCTTTTTCTTGGCACTTCTCCTCACTGCTGCCATTTAAAGAAGAATGTGTTTGCTTCCCTTCCGCCATGGTTGTAGGTTTCCTGAGGCATCCCCAGCCATGCTGACCTGTGAGTCCATTAAACCTCTCTCCTTTATAAATTACCCAGTCTCGGGTATGTCTTTATTAGCAGCATGAGAAAAAACGAATACATACTGTTTTTGACTTTTTAGTTATCTCTCTAGTAAAACAAACTTGAAATCTCTATGGTAAAGTGAGCATCTGTCAATGGATTTTCTCTCTCTCTTTCTTTCCTTTCTTTTTTCCTACCTTCCTTCCATTCTTTCCTTTCTCTCTCCCTCATCTTCTTTTCTTCCCTTCTTCATTCTTTTTAAAATAACTGTAATTCAGTTTTTATATTCTTTTACAAAATCTGTCCTACAAGTAGATTACACAATCTGAGCACAGCTCCCTGTAACCCTACACGTGCTTCCAGGAAAAGCTACGTTTTTGAGAACTGAAACTTTAGCCACCACTGCATGCTGCTCTTGTCTGAGCTCTGCGATTGCTTCGTTATTTCTCCCCTGAGGATTCAATGCATTTGGTTCAAGCACCATTGAACGTGATGCTGTATTAATTGCCCTGGAGGGTAGCGAGGCCTTTGAACTGTGGCTGTGAGGAATATTTTGCTGTAAGACATGTATCAGCACTTGGCTGGTTAACTCTGGGGCTCGGCTGTGCAGCATGCTGGGACCAAGGATCTGGAAAACTACTTTGCATCCTAATCTTACATCTGTTTTCCATCATGTAGTGAGATTGACTGGCTATTCTAAAAGGGAAGCATCATTTTGAAATAGCCAGAGTCTACGTACAAATATTGTACTGTCAAAGAATATTAAGCATTTTCCATCATTTTTTCAAGTTCTTCCAAACAGCTGGCATGCATAGGTGAATGGGTGATGCAATAGATTAATTGTCTGACCTTTCACCCCAAGAGAAATTGTCTGTGTGTAAGCTATATGTCAGCATTATGATACTAAAACTTAAATTGAAGATGATGCCTCTGCTTTCAATGAAAACAAAATTGCACTTTTCATTGGCCTAATTTTGAACCCATTCTACGTTCCACGTGTGCCACTTGGAGCTTATTCGTATTCATTTCGAATGCAGAGTAACATCTCAAATGCAGTCAACACCTTTCTTTCAAAGAACACAGTCAGGTCTATTCACCTGGAATAGTTTCTTCTTCCTCCCAGCCCTCCTGATTCGTAACTGCCATTCACATTGCTACAGATGGAGACAAGTAAGAAAGTTTACGATTACATAGTAAGTCTACAGTTATAATTTCAGATTGTATCTCAGAGCTATAATTATATTTCTGGACTTCTAAGTAGCAGATCAATTTGTTTCCTCTGGATGCTGTGACCTCTCCAATAATATTGGTCATTCTTACTTCTCTCATTGACTCCCAGCTTTACAATGGTTATAGACACACTTCATAGATGCCTATGGTGCAGTTGGGAAGAAGACAGCAAATGCTAAATTTAAATGGAAATGTCAGTTTTTAGAGTCATTTGTTCTCCTAAAGTACTGTGATTAAAAAAAGTGAAAATAATCGTTGAGTAACTTTCCACACACCTCTTTAGAAGCATGATCCTCACAGTGTCTACATACTTTCTGCTTTTTAGAGAAAGGGGAAAGGTGGTAGAATGTTAGGCCTCGAAATAAAACTTCCATAGCGTCTGTAGAAGGAGAAAAAAATGACTGATCATGTGTCGGTTAAGCATGGTGCTTGGAAACCTCAAGCAGTGCATTGTGCTTTTCCTTATTCTTTAATTTTTAATTGGTTAACAGCTTGAGTTATGGAAATGCCACCATATTCATGGTTGCAACAGAGCTGACAGAGTGTGCTGAAAACTGTACTGCTTTCCTTGATTATTATTATTTTTTCATTCCAGGTTTGATTTTAGCAAACTCTTTGCAATCTGGGATCTGGCACATAAAGACTACATATGCTCAAGACTAATCCTAGAATAGACGGCAGTGGAGAGTGGCCCAGGGGACAGGTTTAAATCTTTGATGTTTTACATAGCCAATCCCTTCAGAGTTCTGGGGTCTGTGGTTCGTCTTCTTTCTTGCACTGACCTTTCTTGGAACCCTTCTCATCAATTTTGGGGCAGAGGCTTCACTTGTTTGATAGTTATAATAACTCATTAACAAGAACACATGCCTTTTTAAAGATTATCATTTACTTGTCAACTATTGAGTTCTCTCAGTATGCATACAAGAGAGAAGGTAGTTTATAGATAGGATCATTATATAAGAAGCCATGACCTGGTTATAATATCAGCTAGTGTCTAACTGGTAAAATAAGACTACAAATGTTGACTGAAATGAGAGAAAATGCATGCGGACGTATTTCATAATCTTAAAGTATTTCCACAATGCAAGCTATTATTCCAAAGTAGAAAGGATTGGCAAAAGAGTTGGGAATCTGCAAAAGTGCTTGAGTTGACAACAGTAATCTGTAGTCAGAGGGTGAAAAGTAAATTTGCAATCTGTGTTTTAGGGGCTTGGCTAATAAGCATCACCCTGGCATAACAGAAAAAAAAAAAAAAAAAGCATCAATTTGATTTCTGGCTATCAGTCTTCTGAGGCAAGTCACTTAACCTCTCTGAGCTTAAGTAGGTTTTTCTGTATATGGGGGAAATAGAATTTGCCCTATATGTCATTGTGAGCCTTAAATGAGATGGTGTTTATAAAACACGGCAAAAAAAAAAAAAAGATATTTGGTTCTCAAAAAATGATTTCTATCCATTTTTATAATAATTATTGTGACTACTATTATTGTGATATGTTACCGTTACAACAAAAATTCCTTTATTTATAGCCATAGCTTCTTTTTAGAAATAAAGAACAAAGTCTGTGTTATGGCTAAATTTACAATGATTAAACCACTTGTTTTTTATTTTAAGCTAGTGTGACATTTCATGGAAACATAAAAGCTTTTCTTTCTTTTTTTTTATTATTATACTTTAAGTTCTAGGGTACTTAGAACTAGGGTAACAAACCTGCACAACATGCAGGTTTGTTACATATGCATACATGTGCCATGTTGGTGTGCTGCACCCATTAACTCGTCATTTACATTAGGTATATCTCCTAATGCTATCCCTCCCCTACCCCTCCCACAATAGGACCCGATGTGTGATGATCCCCTTCCTGTGTCCAAGTGATCTCATTGTTCAATTCCCACCTATGAGTGAGAACATACGGTATTTGGTTTTCTGTTCCTGCGATAGTTTGCTGAGAATGATGGTTTCTAGCTGCATCCATGTCCCTACAAAGGACACGAACTCATCCTTTTTTATGGCTTCATAGTATTCCATGGTGTATATGTGCCACATTTTCTTAATCCAGTCTGTCACTGATGGACATTTGGGTTGATTCCAAGTCTTTGCTATTGTGAATAGTGCTGCAATAAACATACATGTGCATGTGTCTTTATAGCAAAATCTTTTCTTTTTAAAAAGCATACATCGTAGGATGTTTGACAGAAAAATAATTCTTTTATAAAACCTTTAACTGTGAAGTAGTACTAAAAATATTTTTAAATAATTGAGAGACTAAGATCTAGCATAATGATCAGCTTTTCCTCTTCAGACATGTTTTTGTTTTGTTTTATTTACTATAATATTTGCAGTCCGAAGTTAAAAATGTATGGAGATGGCAATAAATTCTAGGAGCAAATTAAAAACATGTTAAATTAAATACAAATTTACATGTTAAACACATGTAAAATACAGAAATGCATATAAAATTAAATACATATAGTACATACATTATATGTTATATATATAATTTTGTTTTAATCAAGTTTCATATATAGTTATGAAAGATGCACGTATCATTAAGAGCAAAGTGGGTTCGCCATCTACTCTTCATTAAAGTACAAGAGTTAGGATAGATTTATGAGAAACAAAGAAAGGTAAGAATAAAGATGGATATTGGATACACAAATATTTATTAGCAAAAAGAATTGGAAAACTTGAAGATCCAAGGATTGTGTCATGATTAAGCCAATAAAGATATTGCCTAAGATAAATATGTATACCAAGGTTCCCACACCCTGGGCCATAGACCGGTACTAGTACTGGTCCCCGGCCTGTTAGGAACTCCGCCGCACAGCAGGGAGTGAGCAGCGGGTGAGCAAGCGAAGCTTCATCTGTATTTACAGCTGCTCCCCATCACTCGCATCATCACCTGAGCTCCGCCTCCTGTCAGATCAGTGGTGGCAATTAGATCCTCATAGGAGCACAAACCCTATTGTGAACTGCGCATGTGAGGGATCTAGGTTGTGAGCTCCTTATGAGAATCTAATGCCTGATGATCTGTTACTCACCCCAGATAGGACCATCTAGTTGCAGGAAAACAAGCTCAGGGCTCCCAGTGATTCTATACCATGGTGCATTACATAATGATTTCATTGTATATTACAATGTAATAATAACAGAAAAAAGTGCACAGTAAATGTAATGTGCTTGAATAATCCCCAAACCATGCCCGCTTCCCCAGGTCTGTGGAAAAATTGTCTCCCATGAAACCGGTTCGTGGTGCCAAAAAAGGTTGGAAATCACTGATATAAATGTTAGTTTCCCCTTATCTTCAGGACATACGTTCCAAGGCCCCCAATGCAGGCCTCTAACCATGGTATGTGGATAGTACCAAACCCTAATATACTATGTTTTTTTCCTATAACTACATACTCAAGTTTGATTTATAAATGAGGCACAGTAAGAGATGAACAATACCTAATAATAAGAACAATTATAATCATATGTTGTAGTAAAAGTTATGAATGGGGTCCCTCCCTCCCTCCAAGGTCTCTGTAATATTTTTGGAACATGGTTGACCATGGGTAACTGAAACTGAGGATAAGGAAGGACTACTATACTTTATCATCCAAAGACCTCATTTTATTATTGTTTATATACATGTATTCTTCAGTTATCAGCTCAGCCAATGGTAGAAGTAACTCTAGCGCTAACCCAGGAAGAGCCCTTGATAAAGAAAGGTCTGTGAATGGGAGGAGCTGGGTTTAATGCATGCAGCCAGAGGCACTTGTCAATGTCTGGCCCCTGTGGCTGGGAGGCACAGCTTCTCATTCATTCTTAGTAGCATTGTATCACATTATATTTTGGTAACTCTTGACTTCATGGCATACCTTTTCATACATTGGTCTGTAGATTATTTCATTTATTTCTTACAGAAACTTTAGATAAAGGAAAACAAGGCTCAGAGGAGCTAATGCATTTTCCAAGAAAATAGCAGCTTTCAAATTCAAGGGTCTTTTCTTTCACACTACAACTGTCTCTGAGGTAAAACCAGATTGACTTCTAGTTACCATCTTCCTCATCTTACAGAACAAAACAAAACAAAACAAGACAAAAACCACATATTGACAGTGAATCTCTGGGGTTTAACTATAGTAATCATAAGTACAATGGCAATCATAACTCAAATAGGCTTTAAAAACTATTTACAAAGTATTAAGCCCTACGTAAGTGTTTGTTAAATAAAAACTGAATTAAAAATGTTTTTCTTGAGTACAGGAATAAAACTCTGTTTTAGAATTCAGGATGGATTGATGGATATAACCCTTCTTAAAACTCAAGTCAAGGGGTACAAAGTTTCAGTTATACAAGATGAACAAGTTCCAGAGATCTACTAGACAGCATAGTGTCTATAGTGAATAAGATGTATGATATACTTAAAAGTGTGCGGAGGGTAGATTTTATCTTAAATGTTCCTATCATCACCATAATCATTATCATCATAAATAAAGCAGGAAGAAAATTTGAAGTTGATGAATCTGTTTATGGCATAGGTGATGGTGAGGGTTTCACGGATGTATGCTTATCTCCAAACTCATCAAATTGTATACATGAAACATATACAACTTTTTGTATGTCAACCTTCCTCAATAAAATGATTTAAAAGGAACAAAAAAAAAAAAACTTCAAAGGAGCAGCATGCCACAATTCCTTAAGGAAGATGTTTTATAAACGACCCATCTTCACACTAAGTACTATTTATGGAGAAAAGACAGCACTGAATTCCAAGTGGCTAACAATTCTAGAAATTGTAGTGTACATGCCACTTTAGCTGAAATCTGACTTAGTAAGTGGTGAGTCTTCTAAGATCCCTGACCTGGTTCTTTTCTGTCAGCCTCCCTAATCTGCCAACTTCCCAAGACCCTCTCCAGAACGGAGTAGTACCAGCTTATCTGGACAGACCTTTGCCACACCTTTGCAAAGACTTCTAGTTACCAAAGACCAGTATCCTCATCCCACACTTGCCTCAGGCATGGCTTCCAATAGACTGCACATAAATATTCTGGTCTGACCAGATTCTTATGGAGAGGATTCTTATGGAAATTATCTGATGCTTTCCTGTACATTTTATCACATTATTCTACAGCGAGAGAATATCTCCATTTTCCTCTTGCCACTCAGATTGCATCCCACTGC